>NC_133328.1:100371049-100971049 GCF_042186555.1 Aquarana catesbeiana
AAACATTTCTTATGCCTTTCACTACAGGCCTCCTAACACTAACTATACAGTACAGTTTGCATTGACTTTTTATAAGATTTAATAGAAATTTCCTATCACATTGCAAATGTTCACTTTTCATGGTGCCACATGTACTATATGTTTACCATTTTTATTCAGTTCAACCAAAGATAATTAAACAATAGTAGGTTCTTTGGGCTCGGTTCACACAGGGGCAACCTGACTTACAGCGCAGCTTTGCAAGGCGTTTTGGAGGCAACTGCAGCGCGACTTCAGCGCGACTTTAAGCAACTTTCAACGCGACTTAAAGTTGCCTCAAGGACAGGTGACTTTGGCTGTGGCCAATCACAGATTAATCAGCTCTCTGGGAGGGAGGGGTTTGCCTGGGTAAATTATTTTCTTTTCCTGTAAAGTCTCTTCAATACAGATGGAGATCCGACTTGGAGGCAACTTCCATTGAAATCTATGAGTACAAGTTGCCTAGAAGTCGCCTTGAAGTAGTACAGGAATCTTTTCTGAAGTTGGAGCAACTTCAGTAGTGTACATTTAAGACAGCTCTCATTCACTTCAATGAAATTTCTTATGTCCTGCGACTTGGGGCAACTTGAGGTCTGACAAGTCGGATCCCAAGTTGCTGTAGTGTGAACCGGCACTAAAAAAAGACTTGAGGTGTCTGTTGCCATATTAGTGCACTTGCAACAAAAAACAACTGAGTACTGTCCATGTTACTTTTTTTAATATTTTTATTTTATATAGATGGATGTTATGTACAGTATAATTTGTTATATGTCATACTATATAAATGGATGTTTTTTTATCACTTTTTTTTTTTTACAAATAATTTGGATATTTGTACAAATAAAAAAAAGTGCCAAGGGCAGTACTCAATTATTTCGTTTTTAAATTACTTAAATTGAACAAAAATTTTCAGCCTGTCATGTTATTTTTTAAATGTCCTTTAAAAAATGATTAAAAATTGCTTTGGATTAAGGAAACTACATCACTGCCTTGCCTCTCTACCTCATTCAATCAGAAAACACTCAATCAGACCACTCAGCACTGCTACCTACTGTATTCACAATGCATCCGGCCAGCTGCTCAGCATGGGACCCAGAAGCGAGTGGAGATCACTGGAGAAGCAGTTTCAACTTCAGTGTTTTCCAGCTTCCAGGGGCATCCGTCAGGTATGGTATTTACATTTACAGTTGGATTGGTCCAAGCTGGCCTCAGTGAGCATTGCCTTGACTTGGATGATGGATGATGGCTTTGACCCTCTTGGGTTAGAGGGGCCATGGTACACCTACCTTTTAACTTATAAAGGCTGTATAATATGTCGACACCCTGGTGCGACAAATTGGGGATTTTTCCCTCTGTTTACATACCCCTGAAAAAGAAAAGCATTTTTCGAAACGTGTTGGGTTTTTTCCTACCGCGGCGATACTCTCATGCCTAAACATCGGTGGCAGTGGGACAAAGAGGAATAAGATACAAGTATGTCTAGATATATAACACTGCTACCTGTATGTCAGATCATGTTTATATATTCACATATGCACAATAATTTTTTTTCTGTCTGTTTTTAAATTATGTTTAAAATAAAGCATTGTTATTTCATCATACACAGCCATTTTTCTATGATGCCTTAAAAGTCCCAATCTATGGGGGTATTGTTTTCAATAGTATTACGATTACTGTGATGATGGCAATTATACATTTGACGCTCACTTCTGGCTACTTAGTATGATCAATGTAACTATGTATAAAATATCAATACTTGGAATTTCTCTTATGCCCTGTACACACAGTCGGATTTTACAACGGAAAATGTGTGATAGGACCTTGTCGGAAATTCCGACCGTGTGTGGGCTCCATCACACATTTTCCATCGGAATTTCCGACACACAAAGTTTGAGAGCTTGCTATAAAATTTTCAGATGACAAAATCCGTCGGAAATTCTGATCGTGTGTACACAAATCCGACGCACAAAGTGCCACGCATGCCCAGAATAAATTAAGAGACGAAAGCTATTGGCTACTGCCCCATTTATAGTCCCAACGTACGTGTTTAACATCACCGCGTTCAGAACGATCAATGTGTATGCAAGACAAGTTTGAGCCAACATCCGGTGGAAAAAATCCATGGATTTTGTTGTCGGAATGTCCGATCAATGTCCAACCGTGTGTACAGGACATTATACTTTTGCAGTCAAATTTGAGAAAACTCCACTCAGTTTGTTATGTTTTACCATTCACACACCATACCAAAAAAAAGAGAGATAGAGATTTCTAACCTTTTAGATATTTCTCAGGAAGAGGTGTGAGGCTGGGTTCACACCGCAGCATGGAGCGGCTCACAGCAGGGATCTGGTACGTCCCTGTTCACTGCTTCAGGTCTGATTTCAGCCCGGATTTTTGGCTGAATTCAGACCTGAAATGGACCAGAAGACGCACAGGACTCCTGTGCAATTTGCAGCGGAGCCGCTCCGGAGATGTGAACTGGCTCCATAGAGTTGTTCACAGTCTCCTAACATGCGAATTGTTCGCAATAGTGTGAACCCAGCCTAATGGATGACTGCACTGTTTTTTGAACAATGTTAAAATGAGTCTCTTCCAAATCTGTTCTTATTAACATACAATGCAAAAAGTCCACCTCTACACCTTTAACCTTTTGTTAGGACAGACAGTGTTCAAATCTGATACAATTGATTAACAAGATCTCCATTCACAGTACAAAGATTAGTAAGTAGAATTTTTTTCCTTGCTGGAGGGTCTAGAAGAGAAAATTAAAAAAAGCTGAGCTGCAATTTTTTTAAGTTATATGAATGAGGACATTTTGAAAACATTTGGAGACTTAATAAGATGGAGACACAATAAAATAGGGTATCATTTGACATTTCTGGATGAGATTTTAGTACTTATTAATTTACTACCACAAGTGTATATATAAGGGTCACCACATGAGAATTTGTTTGTTTTATGTTAAAGTAATTTATGCAATACTAAACTTTGCATCTATGGAAGACATAACCAGGCACAATAAATTACAATTTTCAAGTAATAAAAATGAAAATTAGAAATATACAGTAAGTAATACAGGTAAAATCCAAATGAACTCTTTTCATATCACTTTCCTTAAAGAAAATCTAGGGTCTCAGCATACACTTTAATTTTATAAATCTATTAGATTGTAAGCTCTTCTGAGCAGGGCCCTCTTAATCCTATTGTATTGTATTGTATTATATTATAACTGTATTGTCTCCCTTTTATATTGTAAAGCGCTGCGTAAACTGTTGGCGCTATATAAATCCTGAATAATAATAATAATAATATCAACATTGTTGATATAGCAATAGCAATACAAAGAATTGTTATATATGACAATCCAATATAAGCTTATTTGAAAAATCTCTTTCAATGTTGTAATTGTCTGCTGGCCATCTTTTTCCACAACTTGAATTCTCTGCATGCTTCTCAGCTACTCCTATGCTGTTTACTTTACATTTCTAATGACTACATATGCTATGGTACCTTGCTGCCTGGAAGGAGTGTTTCCTGTACAGACTCCATCTCCTGAAGCATGTCATAGAATTTGTGAAAGTAAATGTATGAGGATCTTCAAAGTAAGTTTACAGCCTTCAAGATTGTTCCGATTGATAGGAGTAGGCTAAAAATAATTGATTACATTCATTTCCACATTTTATTTCATTTTAAATTGTAATCATAAATATGCTTATATATGTAAAATCTTTGTTCAGACTGGGAAGATGAGGGAGAAGTCTTTTCAGTATGTAACATACTTCATATTAGCAGCAAATCAGAGAACAATGTGGATTCCTGATACACTGATATGTAGTTAAAACTCTATTCAATTGAAATGATCTGGAACCATCTCTTACACCGGTCACAGGTTATGTTATGCACTCATTTTTTTATTGAAACTAAAATCTGCTGGGATTGTTTTGGCCGTGTTCAGGAACACCTAATGTGCAGATTTACAGATTTTCGTGCTTGGGTAAACATGAGTCAGTATGACAGATAAACATGCTATGTGATAAAGGCTCAAAAGAAAACCGTATTAAAATGAAATGTTAACAAATATCACACCTTTTTTATTGTCCGGGCAAAAAAAATTGAGTAATAAATATGAAAAGGGGGCGTGTCCAAGATGGCGCTGTGAGAGGTCGCACTGTTCTCCTCTTTGGTTTGCCAATTCAGCTGCTGGATTGCCCTAGCTGTCCCTTGATGCCCAGTGGATCCACTAGATCACATTACAAGGGGAAGAGACTCCGGTTCCCCCCGCTGTCTGAGGAGGTTTCTCTGGATCTGGGCTCCCATGTGGCGGCTTCCCCTCGGACCACCTCTAACATGGCCTCACAAACGGAGATGGAGGAGTCTGCTCCCCCCTCACAGCTTGGCTTCCAGGAGGTCATGACGGCTATTGCCACTTGTCAAGCCTCACTAACCAACAAGATTGAGGCTGTGCAGCTTGACGTGGGATTGATCAGACAGGATTTAGACAAGATCCGCACGTGAGTATCAGAGGTGGAGCAGAGGGTCGGACGGGCCGAGGACACGGTGGGGGAGCATGCTGCATCCTTACAAACCCTGCGCTCCAAGGTCCGCTCGCTTGAATTTAAAATGGATGACGCAGAAAATCGGAATTGAAGAAACAACTTGCGGCTTGTGGGGTTACCTAAGGGGGCGGAGGGGAAGAACCCTACTACTTTCGTGGAAGACCTGCTTCGATCGCTCCTGCCGGCCGCACAGTTCTCTGCTCACTATGCTGTGGAGAGGGCTCACAGGATACCGCCCGCTCCTAATCCAGTCGGCTCCTCACCTTGCACCCTAATATTTAGGTTGTTTAATTTTCGTGACCGGGATGAGGTGCTCTGTGCTGCCAGAGGGACAGGGGATTTCAAATTCCACAATGCTAAATTGATGTTCTTCCCGGACTATTCTGTGGAAACACAGAAACTACGCAGATCATTTGATCAAGTGAAGGCTGCACTTAGAGCTCGAGCTATTCGTTACAGTGTGCTGTTTCCTGCTAGGCTCCGGGTCCAGGATGGTGAGTCTGTACGTTTTTTCACCTCACCCAGAGACGCTGAGGCATGGCTGGAGACTCCTCCCCCTAGGCGGTGAATGGGTGCTTTATCCTGCTTCTGATCGATTTTCATTTCTAGCAAGTTTCTGGGTCACTGACACTTTGTTCCTGCATAAAGCCTATTACCCGTGGTAGAACAGTAGGACGCTTTGCTGGTATCCGGATATCTGATAGGCTGTTTCTTGTTCTATGCAGTTCAAGCCGCCATTGCAGTTTCTTTGCGGTAATATTTCCCTCCTGGATGATTTTATCTGCTGGTGGCAAGAATAGTTTATACTGCTCTGACTGCCTGTGTCCTATGCAGGGCAGACGCTTAATGTCAAAATAGCTCTGCTCTATAAGTCAGTGCTGAGGACTACGGTACTGGACTAGGACAGCTCTCTACTATACTTAAACATGGTTGACCATTAGGGTCCTAAGGAGTGTATCATCAGGACAGTTTACATTTTAAAGTTTGTGCCCCTGGATTTATCCAGGTGATTAAGGACTGCCGTTATATGCCAGTATCTCTGCTGAGACAGTATGGGACCTCTACTGACTGCTTCTCAGCTACACAGGGATACACATCCTCTCTAATTGGTTATTCTCAGGTTACGTTTGGTTATTGGGAATATATGCATTGCTTACACTTGTGGGGAATGCGGGGTGGGGGGGTGTTCCTACTGCAGTTGCAGTATTCTTGGGGATGTTCCCAGGTTTTGCTTGGGTCTAGTTCCTGTTGGGGGGCAGTTGCCCTCTGTATTAATATTTTTCACATGATGTGCTCAGCTTACTTATATGCTCAATATACTACATTACAGAATGGGAACTGCTGGGGGGGTTGGCCTGTCTCCTGGGTCTGTGCGCTTCCAGATCTCTAAATGCCCTGCTTATGCTTATATTTCCCCAAATCCCTATGGCTCAACTTAGTATAATTTCCTGGAATGTCCAGGGCCTTAATTCAGCCACTAAACGATCATTAGTGTTCCAATTCCTGCAAAAATCTGCTCCACATATCTGTATTCTGCAGGAAACCCACATGACGGGTTCCAGAGTTCTTGCCCTTCGGAGATCGTGGGTGGGGGTGTCATACCACTCTATGTATTCCTGTTATGCCAGGGGAGTTAGTGTCCTAGTTAGGAAGTCCCTACCCTTCCAGCTTCTGGAGGTGCGCACGGACCTGGGGGGCAGATATGTGATCCTGCATGTTCTTATACATGACAGAAGACTGGTGGGGTTATACTTACCTCCTCCGACTCAGATACAGGTTCTATATGATATAATGAATATTATCCTAGGATTTGATACATCTGATTTCTACATATTTGGAGATTTTAATATGGTTCCCTCTCATGATCTGGACAGACTCCACTCCATGGCCCGGCCCTCCCCAGATGTCCCGCGGTGGGTGGAAACGTACAAACTGATGGACATCTGGAGACACTTCCATCCACATGCTTGGGAATATACATGTCATTCCGCCACTTATAAAACCCTCTCCCGTATTGACCTGGCCTTTTCTTCCACTACAGCCCTTAACTGGGTCAGGGAGGCTTCTCACCTCCCTAGAGGAGTTTCTGACCATGCTCCCCTTTGTCTCACTCTAGCCTTAGCTAACTCCCAGGCCAGCGGTTGTGGCGTCTCTCCAGGTACTGGGCATTGGACACTAGGTTGCAAGAGTCAATTGTAGAAGCCGTATGTAACTATTGGTCTTTTGACCAGGGCTCAGTGGCTCCAGAGATTAAATGGGATGCATTTAAGGCATGGATAAGAGGAGAGTATATAGCCTGTATCTCATCGGTGCAGAGGGAGGCAACCAGATCCCTAGGGAATCTGGAGGAGGCAGAGAGGCTTGAAAGGATCTATGTGGACTCCCCCACGGAGCTCAACTACCACTCCTGGCAGCTGGTGCTTCGTGAATTTTCACTATACCGTGTGGAGCAAAGCAAGAAGTCCATACTACATTCTGCTCAAAGAGTGTTTAAATACGGCGATAAGAATGGCCGTCTGTTGGCCTGGCTGGCCAGGGGGCAGGTGTCCTCTACCCACATTGCTAATATTCAGGATGAGGGAGGTCAACTGATAACATCCCCAGAGGGTATTAATGCTAGGTTCTCTCAATTTTTTCGATATGTTTACTCATCTAGAGCCCATTATTCCCCCTCGGAACTTCAGAGCTATCTGGATCATATTGTCTTCCCCTTGTTAGAGGATTCCTCCAGGGAAGCCCTAGAGACAGATATCACATTGTAGGAGGTGCAGGCTGCCATCGCGGGGTTACAGAGTGGTAAGACTCCCGGAGCAGATGGACTACCAGTGGAGTTTTACTCTCAGCATATTGATCTGCTTGCTCCGAAGCTCACAGCCCTTCTCTCCGATCTTGCTAAGCGGGGCATCCTTCCCGACTCCATGGCGGAGGCTATTGTTGTGTTGGTGCCTAAGCCCGGCAAGGATCCCTTGGAATGTGCTTCATATAGGCCTATATCCCTTCTGAATGTGGACGCCAAGATCCTTGCCTTGCGCCTGTCCAGGGTGATCTCTGAACTGGTTCATGTGGATCAAACAGGTTTTATGCCGGGTAAGGGCACTGACATCAACATTCGACGCCTCTTTCTAAATCTGTCACTCTCCCACGACAATGCCGGCTCTCGTGTAGTGGCCTCCCTAGATGCTGAAAAGGCATTTGATTCGGTGGAGTGGGAGTATCTGTGGGAGGTCCTGCGTAGATTTGGGTTTGGGCCTAAATTTTTACAGTGGATTCGGATGCTTTATGGGGGGCCCAGGGCGAGGGTCCGCACCAATAATTGGATCTCTGACCCCTTTCTGTTGTTCAGGGGACCTCGACAGGGGTGTCCCCTCTCTCCCAGTCTCTTTGCCCTAGCGCTGGAACCCCTGGTGATTTCGATCAGGGAATCCCGAAAGATCCATGGTATGATGGTGGGGGGACTGGAGGAGAGGATATCCCTTTATGCGGATGACGCCCTGTTGTACCTGAACGATGCGGGGGCCCTAGCTGGCGGCTGCCCTTGAAGTATTTGATGAGTTTGGGGTGTACTCGGGCATCAAAATTAATTGGTCCAAATCAATACTTTTTTCATTAGATGAGCGGGCGGTTGCCCTGGCCAGCCCATCCCCCTTACGTTGGGTATCAGAATTTAAATACTTAGGTGTCCTGGTCACAAGAAACACAGCACAATATTACGCCCGTAATCTTTTACCTCTGATAGCTCACCTTAAAGAAAGATGCTTATCCACAGAGAAATGAGGACTCTAAATAGGATGCAGGATATGCTGTGTTATCTTTATTACTGTTACCCTTCTTGATTCAGGAGACTGGAATCGGATCTATATGTGTCTTCCCTTCTGCGATTTTCCATTCATATTTATGTTTTGGGCATATTTGATACTTACTGTTGTATACTATAATGTACTAATTCTGTGTACTGTGTTCTCATATCATGGTTGGCTTATTCAGCCATTGTTCATCTGTTCAATTTTTAATCCTTCAATAAAAGGACATCTTGATTGTTAAAAAAAAATAAATAAATATGAAAAAATATATTTTGCTAGGACTTGTTTTTATTGGCAGATGAAGGTTTTTCTTGATGCATACATAAGAGGTGCTAAGATATCCTGTCCAGTATTGTGAAAGACTGTCTCATTAATCAAGCTGAATTGCTTGGATGAGACTTTCATACAACAAACAGCCCCCAACCCAAATAGAAGGTTCTGAGGGATAAATGGTAGATAGCAGTAAGGGAGGCACACCAATGGCACCAATGGTGGTAGTCTTTTTTTAATGAAAATTCAACATAATAAAGCCAACATGTTTCGGGTTCAGACACTCCCTCTCTGTCAGGGCTACAGATAAAGGAAGAAAAAAAATCTATATAATCTAATTTTCAAATTCATGAAAGGTGAAACAAAAAAAATACATGTATTATTAATATTACTATCAGAATATACAGTAGAATATACTGCTAAAATATAAATAAGAATATATATGAATAGTGAGAAACAAGAACTGATCAAATATATGTTTGAGTCAAAAATGTTTGCATCAAAATGTCATGGATCAGCAGTAATATTTGTCAGCTTACCTCTCCATGTTTTCAGCTTGAGAGACCAGCCGCCCTTCACCTGGTTGCTTAAGTATTCTCTCCTCAAAGCATTGCTCCACCCCAGGCCCTATCATGGAACAATATATTAACCTGTACACTGCAAGCTAGCCCTTCTGATCAATATTATGTGTTTGGCTTCCGTGTGCTCCTTGCTGTGTGTTCTACGTCTGATTCTAGTTACCTGTCTGCTTCATATCCCAACCTTGGCGTGTTCCTTGACTATTCTTACCTGCTTGTTGCCCCGACATTCGGCTATTTCCTGACTAGCCTTTGTTGTTGCAGTCTGCTGCTTCCTCTCTACCTTCATGTACTTTACCGTGAGCATGAGCTGGGAGGCCCTGGGGGTCACGACCTGGAGCCAGACTGCAGCTAAATCCAACCCCACCACTAGGGGCCTCTGATGAACACCTGCTGGCTCTTAGATTCTGTGCCCTGGGAAATCTCATGCTCTAGCTCCCAGTGTGATCCCTGTTGGTGTTCCAGAATACCTGCTGTCCTGAATCACCTAGAGCTCCAGCCACAGGAGTCAGCCATAGGGCCACTACCTCCTGACCCCATCGGGGGCAATCTGTCATCAGGACACAGGGGACCTGACAGTTTGATCAGCCATGGAGCTGGCTGACGTGCTGCTACCCGCAGCTAATCGATTGCAGGGCATAGTCCGCAGACTTGAGACCCAGGAATCGAATCAGACTCAAGTGAAGCGATTCCTCCAGGATCTGGCTTCCCGCTTCGCGCAGCTTCAGGCCTCCTTGGGAACCCCTGAGTCAGCAACCTCAATTACAATTGGCGGCTGTACCTATTCTGGTCACAGTCGCAGCCACACATTCACTACAACTGCCAGCTCCGTCTCATTTCTCTGGGGACTCCAAGGTCTGCAGGGGGTTCCTCAGCCAATGCACCATTTATTTTGAACTTCAGCCTCAAAACTTCCCGTCTGATTGGGCAAAGGTAGCCTAAGTTATTTCCCTCCTCTTCTGTGAAGCTTTAGCCTGGGCTGCTTCCCTGTGGGAGAAGAATGATCCTGTGGTTTCCAGCCTGTCCGACTTCTTGAAGCTCTTTCGAAACATCTTTGAGGAACAGGCTCGTGTTTCTTCAGTGGCCAGTGCCCTTTTACATCTTCACCAAGAATCTTCTTGAGTGGGGAAATATGCACTTCAGTTTTGTATACTCACAGCTGAATTGAGCTGGAACAATGAGGGCCTATTTGCAACCTTTTTACATGGCCTCTCTGACCGACTTAAAGACGAATTAGCGGGAAGAGCCATCCCCACCGGTCTGGACGATGTCATTTCCTTGTGTAACCAGATCGATATTCGCTTTCAGGAGAGGTCCCTAGGAAAAAGACACCAGCACTCCCTGGGCCCTAGCCAGTCTGAGCTCCCCTCCCCTCATCCCGTGGAGCATCTTCTGCCTGCTAAGGAACCTATGCAGCTGGGTCGGACCAGGCTAACCCCCGAAGAACGTGCTAGGTGCAGAATATTGGGCTTGTGTCTCTATTGTGGGGGCAAGAGTAATTTTCATTGCTCTCTTTGTCCGGTAAATGCTCGGGTCTAATACATCTGAAAGGTGGATTATTGGACCCAGAAACATCACCTTCTCGTCTTCTTCTTCCGGTGTTCCTTCATGTAAACGCTTCCCCTTAATCGATATTTGCATACCTGGATTCCAGGGTTGCTGGCAATTTTATGGACTGGAGAACTGCTTCTTCCATGAAGCTTAACCTTTCGCCCCTCACTACACCACAGGTAGTCTCGGCAATTGATGGCACTGTTCTCTCAGGGGGACCTATCCGCTTCCAGACTCTCCCTATTAAGATGTCTGTAGGGATACTCCACCAGGAGTGGATATCCTTACTTATTCTACCCAAGGCCTCAACCCCCATTGTATTGGGCCTTCCTTGGCTATGGCTTCACTCTTCACATGTGTACTGGACTTCTGGGCAGATCCTGGCTTGGGGTCCCTCATGTTTCTTGTCCTGTCTTCTCAAGGTTGCCCCCCAAGGAGAGACTTCCGGTTGCTACCACATCTGTATGTTCAGATCTTCCCACTGCATACAGCTATTTCTGTGATGTGTTTTGCAAAAAATCAGCTGAGGTACTTCCTCCTTACAGGTCCTTTGACTGTGCTATTGACCTTGTTCCCGGAGCAACTCTGCTCAGGGGTCGTACCTACCCTCTGTCCATCCCAGAGACCCAGGCCATGTCAGAGTATGTCGCCAAGAATCTAGAGAGAAGTTTCATCCAGAAATCCTCATCGCCTGCAGAAGCAGGGTTCTTTTCATTGCCAAAAAGGATGGTACCTTGAGACCTTGCATCGACTATCGAGGTTTAACCACTTGCCGACCGCCTAACGTATATATACGTCGGCAGAATGGCACGGGCAGGCAGAATCACGTACCTGTACGTGATCTGCCTCCCGCGGGCGGGGGGTCCAATCGGACCCCCCCCCCGGTGCCATCGGCGGTCGGCATCTGACTGGGAGCATCGGGAGGCGAGGGGGAGACCATCCGATTGTGGCCCCCCCCTCGCGATCGCTCCCAGCCAATGGGAATCCTCCTCTGCCTGTGTGTAGTTTCACACAGGCAGAGGATGTGATGTCATCTCTCCTCGGTCTGGCAGTTTCCGTCCAGCGCCGAGGAGAGAAGACATGTAAGTCCACACAACACAAACACACACAGTAGAACATGCCAGGCATACTTTACACCCCCGATCCCCCCCCCCCGATCGCCCCCCGATCCCCCCCAATCACCCCCCCCCCCCCTGTCACAAACTGACATTAGCAGTATTTTTTTTTTTTTTTTCTGATTACTGCATAGTGTCAGTTTGTGACAGTTACAGTGTTAGGGCAGTGAATATTACCCCCCTTTAGGTCTAGGATACCCCCCTAACCCCCCCTAATAAAGTTTTAACCCCTTGATCACCCCCTGTCACCAGTGTCACTAAGCGATCATTTTTCTGATCGCTGTATTAGTGTCGCTGGTGACGCTAGTTAGAGACGTAAATATTTAGGTTCGCCGTCAGCGTTTTATAGCGACATGGACCCCCATATACTATCTAATAAATGTTTTAACCCCTTGATTGCCCCCTAGTTAACCCTTTCACCACTGATCACCGTATAACTGTTACGGGTGACGCTGGTTAGTTCGTTTATTTTTTATAGTGTCAGGGCACCCGCCGTTTATTACCGAATAAAGGTTTAGCCCCCCGATCGCCTGGCGGTGATATGCGTTGCCCCAGGCAGCGTCAGATTAGCGCCAGTACCGCTAACACCCACGCACGCAGCATACGCCTCCCTTAGTGGTATAGTATCTGTACGGATCAATATCTGATCCGATCAGATCTATACTAGCGTCCCCAGCAGTTTAGGGTTCCCGAAAACGCAGTGTTAGCGGGATCAGCCCAGATACCCGCTAGCACCTGCGTTTTGCCCCTCTGCCCGGCCCACCCAAGTGCAGTATCGATCGATCACTGTCACTTACAAAACACTAAACGCATAACTGCAGCGTTCGCATAGTCAGGCCTGATCCCTGCGATCGCTAACAGTTTTTTTGGTAGCGTTTTGGTGAACTGGCAAGCACCAGCCCCAGGCAGCGTCAGATTAGCGCCAGTACCGCTAACACCCACGCACGCACCGTACACCTCCCTTAGTGGTATAGTATCTGATCAGATCAATATCTGATCCGATCAGATCTATACTAGCGTCCCCAGCAGTTTAGGGTTCCCACAAACGCAGTGTTAGCGGGATCAGCCCAGATACCTGCTAGCACCTGCGTTTTGCCCCTTCGCCTGGCCCAGCCCAGCCCACCCAAGTGCAGTATCGATCGATCACTGACACTTACAAAACACTAAACGCATAACTGCAGCGTTCGCAGAGTCAGGCCTGATTCCTGCGATCGCTAACAGTTTTTCTGGTAGCGTTTTGGTGAACTGGCAAGCACCAGCCCCAGGCAGCGTCAGGTTAGCGCCAGTACCGCTAACACCCACGCACGCAGCATACGCCTCCCTTAGTGGTATAGTATCTGATCGGATCAATATCTGATCCGATCAGATCTATACTAGCGTCCCCAGCAGTTTAGGGTTCCCACAAACGCAGTGTTAGCGGGATCAGCCCAGATACCTGCTAGCACCTGCGTTTTGCCCCTCCGCCCGGCCCAGCCCAGCCCACCCAAGTGCAGTATCGATCGATCACTGACACTTACAAAACACTAAACGCATAACTGCAGCGTTCGCAGAGTCAGGCCTGATCCTTGCGATCGCTAACAGTTTTTTTGGTAGCGTTTTGGTGAACTGGCAAGCACCAGCGGCCTAGTACACCCCGGTCGTAGTCAAACCAGCACTGCAGTAACACTTGGTGACGTGGCGAGTCCCATAAGTGCAGTTCAAGCTGGTGAGGTGGCAAGCACAAGTAGTGTCCCGCTGCCACCAAGAAGACAAACACAGGCCCATCGTGCCCATAGTGCCCTTCCTGCTGCATTCGCCAATCCTAATTGGGAACCCACCACTTCTGCAGCGCCCGTACTTCCCCCATTCACATCCCCAACCAAATGCAGTCGGCTGCATGAGAGGCATTTTCTTTATGTCCTCCCGAGTACCCCTACCCAACGAACCCCCCCAAAAAAGATGTTGTGTCTGCAGCAAGCGCGGATATAGACGTGACACCCGCTATTATTGTCCCTCCTGTCCTGACAATCCTGGTCTTTGCATTGGTGAATGTTTTGAACGCTACCATGCACTAGTTGAGTATTAGCGTAGGGTACAGCATTGCACAGACTAGGCACACTTTCACAGGGTCTCCCAAGATGCCATCGCATTTTGAGAGACCCGAACCTGGAACCGGTTACAGTTATAAAAGTTAGTTACAAAAAAAAGTGTAAAGAAAAAAAAAAAAAAAACACATACAAAAATATAAAATAAAAAAAAAATAGTTGTCGTTTTATTGTTCTTTCTCTCTCTATTCTCTCTCTCTATTGTTCTGTTCTTTTTTACTGTATTCTATTCTGCAATGTTTTATTGTTATTATGTTTTATCATGTTTGCTTTTCAGGTATGCAATTTTTTATACTTTACCGTTTACTGTGCTTTATTGTTAACCATTTTTTTGTCTTCAGGTACGCCATTCACGACTTTGAGTGGTTATACCAGAATGATGCCTGCAGGTTTAGGTATCATCTTGGTATCATTCTTTTCAGCCAGCGGTCGGCTTTCATGTAAAAGCAATCCTAGCGGCTAATTAGCCTCTAGACTGCTTTTACAAGCAGTGGGAGGGAATGCCCCTCCCCCCCCCCAACGTCTTCCGTGTTTTTCTCTGGCTCTCCTGTCTCAACAGGGAACCTGAAAATGCAGCCGGTGATTCAGCCAGCTGACCATAGAGCTGATCAGAGACCAGAGTGGCTCCAAACATCTCTATGGCCTAAGAAACCGGAAGCTACGAGCATTTTATGACTTAGATTTCGCCGGATGTAAACAGCGCCATTGGGAAATTGGGAAAGCATTTTATCACACCGATCTTGGTGTGGTCAGATGCTTTGAGGGCAGAGGAGAAATCTAGGGTCTAATAGACCCCAATTTTTGCAAAAAAGAGTACCTGTCACTACCTATTGCTATGATAGGGGATATTTACATTCCCTGAGATAACAATAAAAATGATTAAAAAAAAAAAAAAAAAATGAAAGGAACAGTTTAAAAATAAGATAAAAAAATAATAATAATAAAGAAAAAAAAAAAAAAAGCACCCCTGTCCCCCCTGCTCTCGCGCTAAGGCGAACGCAAGCGTCGGTCTGGCGTCAAATGTAAACAGCAATTGCACCATGCATGTGAGGTATCGCCGCGAAGGTCAGATCGAGGGCAGTAAGTTTAGCAGTAGACCTCCTCTGTAAATCTAAAGTGGTAACCTGTAAAGGCTTTTAAAGGCTTTTAAAAATGTATTTAGTTTGTCGCCACTGCACGTTTGTGCGCAATTTTAAAGCATGTCATGTTTGGTATCCATGTACTCGGCCTAAGATCATCTTTTTTATTTCATCAAACATTTGGGCAATATAGTGTGTTTTAGTGCATTAAAATGTAAAAAAGTGTGTTTTTTCCCCAAAAAATGCGTTTGAAAAATCGCTGCGCAAATACTGTGTGAAAAAAAAAATGAAACACCCACCATTTTAATCTGTAGGGCATTTGCTTTAAAAAAAATATATAATGTTTGGGGGTTCAAAGTAATTTTTTTGCAAAAAAAAATTATTTTTTTATGTAAACAATAAGTGTCAGAAAGGGCTTTGTCTTCAAGTGGTTAGAAGTGTGGGTGATGTGTGACATAAGCTTCTAGATGTTGTGCATAAAATGCCAGGACAGTTCAAAACCCCCCCAAATGACCCCATTTTGGAAAGTAGACACCCCAAGCTATTTGCTGAGAGTCATGTTGAGTCCATGGAATAATTTATATTGTGACACAAGTTGCGGGAAAGAGACAATTTTTTATTTTTTTTTGCACAAAGTTGTCACTAAATGATATATTGCTCAAACATGCCATGGGAATATGTGAAATTACACCCCAAAATACATTCTGTTGCTTCTCCTGAGTACGGGATACCACATGTGTGAGACTTTTTGGGAGCCTAGCCGCGTACGGGACCCCGAAAACCAAGCACCGCCTTCAGGCTTTCTAAGGCCGTAAATTTTTGATTTCACTCTTCACTGCCTATCACAGTTTCGGAGGCCATGGAATGCCCAGGTGGCAAAAAAACCCCCCAAATGACCCCATTTTGGAAAGTAGACACCCCAAGCTATTTGATGAGAGGTATAGTGAGTATTTTGCAGACCTCACTTTTTGTCACAAAGTTTTGAAAATTGAAAAAAGAAAAAAAAAATTTTTTTTTCTTGTCTTTCTTTATTTTCAAAAGCAAATGAGAGCTGCAAAATACTCACCATGCCTCTCAGCAAATAGCTTGGGGTGTCTACTTTCCAAAATGGGGTCATTTGGGGGGGGGTTTGTGCCACCTGGGCATTCCATGGCCTCCGAAACTGTGATAGGCAGTGAGGAGTAAAATCAAAAATGTACGCCCTTAGAAATCCTGAAGGCAGTGATTGGTTTTCGGGGTCCCGTACGCGGCTAGGCTCCCAAAAAGTCCCACACATGTGGTATCCCCATACTCAGGAGAAGCAGCTAAATGTATTTTGGGGTGCAATTCCACATATGCCCATGGCCTGTGTGAGCAATATATCATTTAGTGACAACTTTGTGCAAAAAAAAAAAAATTTGTCACTTTCCCGCAACTTGTGTCAAAATATAAAACATTCCATGGACTCAACATGCCTCAAAGCAAATAGCTTGGGGTGTCTACTTTCCAAAATGGGGTCATTTGGGGGGGTTTTATGTCATCTGGGCATTTTATGGCCTTCAAAACTGTGATAGGTAGTGAGGAGTAAAATCAAAAATGTACGCCCTTAGAAATCCTGAAGGCAGTGATTGGTTTTCGGGGCCCCGTACGCGGCTAGGCTCCCAAAAAGTCTCACACATGTGGTATCCCCATAGTCAGGAGAAGCAGCCAAATGTATTTTGGGGTGCAATTCCACATATGCCCATGGCCTGTGTGAGCAATATATCATTTAGTGACAACTTTTTGTAATTTTTTTTTTTTGTCATTGTTCAATCACTTGGGACAAAAAAAATGAATATTCAATGGGCTCAACATGCCTCTCAGCAAATTCCTTGGGGTGTCTACTTTCCAAAATGGGGTCATTTGTGGGGGTTTTGTACTGCCCTGCCATTTTAGCACCTCAAGAAACGACATAGGCAGTCATAAATTAAAGGCTGTGTAAATTCCAGAAAATGTACCCTAGTTTGTAGACGCTATAACTTTAGCGCAAACCAATAAATATACACTTATTGACATTTTTTTTACCAAAGACATGTGGCCGAATACATTTTGGCCTAAATGTATGACTAAAATTGAGTTTATTGGATTTTTTTTAGAACAAAAAGTAGAAAATATCATTTTTTTTCAAAATTTTCGGTCTTTTTCCGTGTATAGCGCAAAAAATAAAAACGGCAGAGGTGATCAAATACTATCAAAAGAAAGCTCTATTTGTGGGAAGAAAAGGACGCAAATTTCGTTTGGGTACAGCATTGCATGACCGCACAATTAGCAGTTAAAGCGACGCAGTGCCGAATTGTAAAAAGTGCTCTGGTCAAGAAGGGGGTAAAACCTTCCGGGGCTGAAGTGGTTAAACGCGGTGACTATCAAAAATCAATACCCCTTACCCTTAATATCTGAGCTATTTGACAGGTTGAAACTTTCCTCCATTTTTACCAAGTTGGATCTCAGCGGGGCATACAATCTGGGTATGGGATATGGGAAGGTGACGAATGGAAAACCGCGTTTAACACTAGAGACGGGCATTGCGAATAATTGGTTATGTCTTTTGGTTTGTGTAATGCTTCAGCTGTGTTCCAAAACTCTGACAATGAAATCTTTGGGGATCTGCTGTATCAGTTTGTTGTCATCTATCTGGATGACATTCTCATCTTTTCGGAAAATCTGCTTGTCCACAGAAACCATGTCCATACTGTACTTAAGCTCTTTAGAGAGAATAATCTGTATGCAAAGCTGGAGAAATGTTCCTTTGAATGTTCTGAGGTCCTGTTTCTGGGATGCTTTGTCTCGAGTTTGGGTCTTCATATGGATCCTGGAAAGATCTTAGCCATTACCAACTGGCCTCTTCCTGCTAGCCTCAAGGCCACTCAGCGCTTTCCTGGGTTCACAAGTTATTATAGGCATTTCATTAGGTATTACTCTTCCATTGCTGTGCCTATTATCGCCTTGACCAAGAAGCGTGCGAATGCCAAGGACTGGCCCCATGAAGCTGTCTCTGCATTTCACAACCTGAAACAGACCTTTGTCTCTGGATCTCTCTTGAGGAGACCTAATCCTAGGGATCCAATTTATTATTGAAGTGGATGCTTCTTCAATGGGGGTGGGATCTGTGCTTCTTCAATCCTTTGACAAGGGACGTCAACCATGTGCGTCCTTCTCCAAAAAAAATTCTCAGGCAGAGAGAAATAATGCTATTGATGATCGGGAACTTCTTGCAATTAAATTGGCGTTAGAGGAGTGGCGCCATCTCTTGGAGGGTTCCCCTCACTCCATAATGATTTTTACTGATCGTAAGAATCTACAGTACTTACAGAATGCTAAATGTCTGAATACCAAACAGGCCGGGTGGAGTCTTTTCTTTTCCATTTTAATTTCATGATTATGTACAAACCTGGTCCCTGCAACGGTCAGGCTGATGCACTCTCTAGGTCATTTGATACTTTGGACAAGGAGTCTACTCCTGAACCTGAGTCAATCATTCCAACCTCATGCATTGTTGCCCATTCTACCACCCTGGAGTCAACAATTCCTCCTGGCAAGACCTTCGTCCCCACTGAACTAAGAGCTAAAATTCTCCATTGGGGACATGATTCCAAGGTGGCAGGACATGCTGGGTTCCTCCGATCCCTCCTGCTCATCATTCGCCATTACTGGTGGCCTAATCTTCGCTCCGATGTCAAAGACTACGTTAAGGCTTGTTATGTCTGTGCTCAGTCTAAATCCTCCACACAAGCCCCTGCTGGTCTTCTCATTCCCTTGCCCATTCCTAAGGAGCCCTGGTCTCACATTGTCATGGATTTTATCACCGATCTCCCACTGTGTATACAGTCATATGGGTGATAATCGTTCGGCTCTCCAAAATGGCTCATTTTATTCCTCTTCCTGGTCTCCCTTCTGCCCCTGCTTTGGTTCTCATTTTTGTTTGAGAAATCTTCCGCTTCCATGGGGTTCCTTCTTATCTTGTTTCTGACAGGGGCATTCAATTTAGGTCTCTTTTCCTGAGAACTTTTTGCAAATCCCTCATTATTGTCTTGGGTTTTTCCTCTTCTTACCACCCTCAATCCAATGGACAGACTGAGAGGGTTAATCAGGAGTTAGAGGTCTTTCTCAACACCTTAGTTTCTGCTCATCATGACAATTGGTCCCCTCTACTCCTGTGGGCTGAATTCTCTCACAACAATTATGCAAATACCATTTCACGCTTTATGGAAAACACGCTCAACTCAATCTTCCCATGACCTGTTCTCCAGACATTCCAGCTTTGGCTATGGCTCAGGAGTCTTTCGATTCCATTTGGAGTGACGTTCACGATCCCCCCCCCCCCTCCCAGGCAGCTGCTGACAAGTTCAAAGGCTTTGCCGACCATCGCAGGCTTATACCGCCATCTCTACAGCCACCAGCAACATCAAGCTCCGAGTTCCTTCTCTGAAGTTTGCTCCAAGATTCATTGGTCCGTACGCTATAACCTCTATACTGAAACCGGTTTGTTTCAAACTTCAGATTCCTAAAAGCCTCAAAATCTCTAACTCCTTCCATGTTGCCCTTCTGGAAGCATTTAGTCCTCAATAAGTTCTCTCGTCCTCTTCCCTACTGCGGCCACGGTTTCTGAGGATAATCAGGAGTACAGAGGTTAGTCATTTTCTGGATTCTTGGCTCTGTAGAGGCATTCTTCAGTACCTTGTTCATTGGAAAGGGTTTGGTCCTGAGGAGAGGTCTTGGATCACTGCATCTGAGGTCTTTGCGCCTCATCTGTTGAGGTGGTTTCATCTGAGGCTTCCCTCTAAGCCTGGGCCCAGGCGGTGGAGGCCTCATAAGAAAGGGGGTACTGTCATGGATCCACAGTAATGTTTGTCTGTCAGCTATTAACCTGAGCACTGCAAGGCAGCCCTGCTGATCAATATTGTGTGTTTGGCTTCCATGAGCTCCTTGCTGTGTGTTCTATGTCTGATTCTAGTTACCGACCTTGGCTTGTTCTTAGATGTCCTTGTCTGCTTCATATCCCGACCTTGGCGTGTTCCTTGACTATCCTTACCTGCTTGTTGCCCCAACCTTTGGCTATCTCCTGACTGTCCTTTGTCTTTGCACTCTGCTGTTTTCTCTCTACCTTCCTGTACTCTACCATGACTGTGAGCTGGGAGGCCCTGGGGGTTGCGACCTGGAGCCAGACTGCAGCTAAATCCATCCCCACCACTGGGGGCCTCTGGTGAACACCCACTGGCTTAGATTCCGCTGCCCGAGAAATCTCCTGCTCTAGCTCCCAGTGTGATCGGTGTTAGTGCTCCAGAATACCTGCTCTCCTGAATCACCTAGAGCTCCATCCGCAGCAGTCAGCCGTAGGGTCCACTATCTTGCAGTGCACTCCTGACCCCAATAGGGTGCATCTGTCACCTGTACTCAGGTGACCTGACAATATACAGTGGGGCAAAAAAGTATTTAGTCAGCCACAAATTGTGTAAGTTCTCCCACTTAAAAAGATGAGAGAGGTCTGTAATTATCATCATAGGTATACCTCAACTATGAGAGACAAAATGTGGAAACAAATCCAGACAATCACATTGTCTGATTTTTGAAAGAATTTATTTGCAAATTATGGTGGAAAATAAGTATTTTGTCAATATCAAAAGTTCATCTCAATACTTTGTTATATATCCTTTGTTGGCAATGACAGAGGTCAAATGTTTTCTGTAAGTCTTCACAAGGTTGTCACACACTGTTGCTGGTATGTTGGCCCATTCCTCCATGCAGATCTCCTCTAGAGCAGTGATGATTTGAGGCTGTCGCTGGGCAACACAGACTTTCAACTCCCTCCAAAGGTTTTCTATGGGGTTGAGATCTGGAGACTGGCTAGGCCACTCCAGAACCTTGAAATGTTTCTTACGAAGCCACTCCTTTTTTGCCCGGGCAGTGTGTTTGGGATCATTGTCATGCTGAAAGACCCAGCCACGTTTTATCTTCAATGCCCTTGCTGATGGGAGGAGGTTTGCACTCAAAATCTCACGATACATGGCCCAATTCATTCTTTCATGTACACGGATCAGTCTTCCTGTTCCCTTTGCAGAGAAACAGCCCCAAAGCATGATGTTGCCACCCCCACAGTAGGTATGGTGTTCTTTAGTTGCAACTCAGCATTCTCTCTCCTCCAAACACGACAAATTGTGCTTCTACTAAACAGTTCTACTTTGGTTTCATCTGACCTTATGACATTCTCCCTCTTCTGGATCATCCAGATGCTCTCTAGCAAACCTCAGATGGGCCCGGACATGTACTGGCTTAAGCAGGGGGACACGTCTGGCACTGCAGGATCTGAGTCCCTGGCGGCGTAGTGTGTTACTGATTTTAGCCTTTGTTACGTTGGTCCCAACTCTCTGCAGGTCATTCACTTGGTCACCCAGTGTGGTTCTGGGATTTTTGCTCACCGTTCTTGTGATCATTTTGACCCCACGGGTGAGATCTTGCATGGAGCCCCAGATCGAGGGAGATTATCAGTGGTCTTGTATGTCTTACATTTTCTAATTATTTCTAATTATTGCTCCCACAATTGATTTCTTCACACCAAGCTGCTTGCCTATTGCAGATTCAGTCTTCCCAGCCTGGTGCAGGTCTACAATTTTGTTTCTGGTGTCCTTTGGCAGCTCTTTGGTCTTCACCATAGTGGAGTTTGGAGTGTGACTGTTTGAGGTTGTGGACAGGTGTCTTTTATACTGATAACAAGTTCAAACAGGTGCCATTAACACAGGTAATGAGTAGAGGACAGAGGAGCCTCTTAAAGTAGATACAGGTCTGTGAGAGACAGAAATCTTGCTTGTTTGTAGGTGATCAAATACTTATTTTCCGCCATAATTTGCAAATAAATTCTTTCAAAAATCAGACAATGTGATTGTCTGGATTTGTTTCCACATTTTGTCTCTCGTAGTTGAGGTATACCTATGATGACAATTACAGGCTTCTCTCATCTTTTTAAGTGGGAGAACGTGCACAATTGGTCACTGACTACTTTTTTGCCCCACTGTATATAAATATATAATATATATATATTGTGACAGGAGTCACTTTGGGTGGGTGGTTTGTGGAACTCAGCTTACCTTGGAGAGCTCTGGAGACTCCGTGTCCAGCTCCCCTGGCCCCTCTTATGTGTAAATCACCCTGTGTCCATTAGGGACACAGGGTGACTGAGAACCCCACTATGATCTGTGCTAATTAGACACACTGTACAGCCACACTGGAATGTGTTATATTGGTATATATTGTGTGTTGTCTCATGCTGTTGTGGATTCTTTGCTGTGATCATTTGGGGTGGGGTTGTATTCCGATGTTCTATTGTGTCTGTCTGCCTTGGATATTATGGGATGTGTATGTAGATTAGCTGTGAGATTGGTGGGGGCGCATTCCTCCAACAACTCTCGCTGCTGATAAGACTGTTGTTTACTGATGAGAAGTTTGAATACACCTGACCTGTGTGTCTATTGTGATTGGACAGTTTACCCCACCCTGAATCCGAGGGTGGGGGGGGGGTGTCTCTGAGTTGTATATCTGTTGTAACATGTGCTTGAATAAAGGAGTTTGATGTTGTTGTTCACCCTACACTGTGTTACAGCTGGTGACTGGGTGAGCTAAGGGGTCTTGGATAGTGCTGGTTCTGGACAGAGCATTGCGGCGGACATAAACTGGTTGAGGACAGGGGTTTGTCACAACTGGTTGGCAGCGGCAGGATCGTGCTTCCTGGCTGCGAACACGTCCAAATGACACTTTGCTACAATGTAAAGTAGTGAGTTTACAGCTTGTATAACAGTGTAAATTTGCTGTTCCCTCAAAATAACTCAACACACAGCCAATGATGTCTAAACCGTTGGCAACAAAAGTGAGTACACCCCTACGTTAAAATCTACAAATCAGGCCCAATTAACCATTTTCCATGTCCGGTGTCATGTGACTCATTGGTGTTACAAGGTCAAAAGTGTGAATGGGGAGCAGGTGTGTTAAATTTGGTGCTATCGCTCTCACTCTCTCATACTGGTCACTGGAAGTTCAACATGGCACCTCATGGCAAAGAACTCTCTGAGGGTCTGAAAAAAAAGAATTGTTGCTCTACATAAAGATGGCCTAGGCTATAAGAAGATTGCCAAGACCCTGAAACTGAGTTGCAGCACAGTGGCCAAGACCATACAGTGGTTTAACAGGACAGGTTCCACTCAGAACAGGCCTCTCCATGGTCGACCAAAGAAGTTGAGTCAGGAAAAAACTAGAATCGCGCTAGCCATAAATTGTTACCAATGAGATTATTTTTGATCATAAGTGCATCTAATAATAGGGAAAAAAATCATAAAAGCTCATTGAAATCAAAACAATTGCCCAAAAATTAAATGTGCATATACACATTAATAAAGACCAAACATTGATCAATTTGTGGTTAGTAGATTGAGAAAAGTGAAAAAAGTATTGCACATCAATATAAAATTATATGTCCATAATAAATCCAAATAATAATTGTGAAGAAAGTAATCTAGTGAATGGATAAATAAAATAAAATGGAAACAGAAGTAAACATTAAGAAACAAAAACCACCCGTGCACAATAAAAAGTCCATAAGATACAGGCAGGCTTTCTTCAAAAAACGGATAGGAAACTAAGTTGAATCCACCACCAAATCAGCAGAAATTAACTCTTACCAGAGTTCCATGATCCCCATGACAGAGGATCAAGGAATGCGTATAAGGAAACACTATATGGCTCCAAGGACATCAAGCAAAATCACAGATACTGGGCGGTCCCCTCCCGACCAATCAGATCATCATGGAGATCACACGATGCATAAAAAATATATATAGAAACTACATAGTGTAAAACTGTTATTTATTCAATATATTAATACAAAAGAAACACACTCACAATGTTGCGGATAATAGAGAGCCTGAAGTCTGCTGTGCCGGCCGGAGCGCAAGCAGATGACCTGTCCTCTGGGTATATGAAGTACAAGGTGGAGTGGACGTGCTCACCGTCATATCCAGAGGTTGTCTTTGGGAAATAGACTTATGAGTGCTGCCAGCATTGCTGAAGAGGTTGAAGGGGTGGGGGGTCAGCCTGTCAGTGCTCAGACCATACGCAACACACTGCATCAAATTGGTCTGCATGGCTGTCGTCCCAGAAGGAAGCCTCTTCTAAAGATGATGCACAAGAAAGCCCGCAAACAGTTTTCTGAAGACAAGCAGACTAAAGACATGGATTACTGGAACCATGTCCTGTGGTCTGATGAGACCAAGATAAACTTATTTGGTTCAGATAGTGTCAAGCGTGTGTGGCGGCAACCAGGTGAGGAGTACAAAGACAAGTGTATGTTGCCTACAGTCAAGCATGGTGGTGGGGATGTCATGGTCTGGGGCTGCATGAGTGCTGCAGGCACTGGGGAGCTACAGTTCATTGAGGGAACCATGAATGCCAACATGTACTGTGACATACTGAAGCAGAGCATGATCCCCTCCCTTCAGAGACTGGGCCGCAGGGCAGTATTCCAACATGATAATGACCCCAAACACACCTCCAAAACGACCACTGCCTTGCTAAAGAAGCTAAGGGTAAAGGTGATGGACTGGCCAAGCATGTCTCAAGACCTAAACCCTATTGAGCATTTGTGGGGCATCCTCAAATGGAAGGTGGAGGAGCACAAGGTCTCTAACATCTACCAGCTCGGTGATGTCGTCATGGAGGAGTGAAAGAGGACTCCAGTGACAACCTGTGAAGCTCTGGTGAACTCCATGCCCAAGAGGGTTAAGGCAGTGCTGGAAAATAATGGTGGCCACACAAATTATTGACACTTTGGGCCCAATTTGCACATTTTCACTAAGCCTCGGTTCACACCAGAGGCGGCACGACTTGCAGGTTGCCTCACCGAGGCGACCTGCACACGACTGCCCGGGCGACTTGCAAAACGACTTCTGTATAGAAGTCTATGCAAGTCGCCCCAAAAGTCGTACAGAACCTTTTTCTAAGTCGGAGCGACTTGCGTCGCTCCGATTAGAACGGTTCCATTGTACTGAACGGGACGCTACTTGTCAGGCGCCCTAGGTTGCCTGACAAGTCGTCCTAGTGTGAACCGAGCCTTAGGGGTATACTCACTTTTGTTGCCAGCAGTTTGGACATTAATGGCTGTGTTGAGTTATTTTTTGGGGACAGCAAATTTACACTGTTATACAAGCTGTAAACTCACTACTTTACATTGTAGCAAAGTGTCATTTCTTCAGTGTTGTCAAAGATATAATAAAATATTTACAAAAATGTGAGGGTTGTACTCACTTTGAGATACTGTATATATATTATTTGATCAGTTTTAGAATTTATTTTTGGTTCCCAGTATTATTATGTATTGTCTTATTTACTGTATATTATAGCATCTTGAGTATCTATATTTAGATTTCTGATATATATATATATATATATATATATATATATATATACACACAGTGCCTTGAAAAAGTATTCATATCCCTTGAAAGTTTCCACATTTTGTCATGTTACAACAAAAAGTCTTTTTGGTGATGTCCCTGCCAGCTTTGCACATCTAGAGAGTGACATTTTTGCTCATTCTTCTTTGCAGAATACCTCAAGCACTGCCAGATTGCATGGAGAGAATTTGTGAACAGCAATTTTTAAGTCTTGCCACAGAGTTGCAATTGGATTTAGGTCTGGACTTTGACTGGGCCATTCTAACACATGAACATGCTTTGATCCAAACCAGTCCATTGTAGCTCTGGCTGTATGTTTAGGGCCATTGTCCTTCTGGAAGGTGAACCTCCGCCCCAGTCTCAAGTCTTTTGCAGACTCTAACAGGTTTTCTTCTAAGATTGCCCTGTATTTGGCTCCATCCATCTTCCCATCAACGCTGACCAGCTTCGCTGTCCCTGCTGAAGAAGAGCCCACAACATGATGCTGCCATCCCCATGTTTCACGGTGGGGATAGTGTGTTCTGGGTGATGTGTAGTGTTAGTTTTCTGCCACACATAGCGTTTTGCTTTTAGGCCAAAAAGTTAAATTTTGCTCTCATCTAACCAGAGCACCTTCTTCCACATGTTTGCTGTGTCCCCCACATTGCCTCTCGCAAACTGCAAACCGCACTTCTTATGGTTTTCTTTCAACAAAGGCTTTCTTCTTGCCACTCTTCCATAAAGGCCAGATTTGTAGAGTGCACGACTAAAAGTTGTCCTGTGGACAGATTCTCCCACCTGAGCTGTGGATCTCTGCAGCTCCTCCAGAATTACCATGGGTAACAGTCTTGACTGCTTCTCTGAATAATGCTCTCCTTGCCCAGCCTGTCGGTTTTGGTGGACGTGTCTTGATGGGTTTGCAGTTGTCACATACTCTTTCCATTTTCATATGATAGATTGAACAGTGCTCCGTGAGATGTTCAAAGCTTGGGATATTTTTCTATAACCTAACCCTGCTTTAAACTTCTCCACAACTTTATCCCTGACCTGTCTGGTCTGTTTCTTGGACTTCATGATGCTGTTTGTGCACTAAGGGTCCCTAACAAACCTCTAAGGGCTTCACAGTACAGCTGTATTTATACTGAGACTAAATTACACACAGGTGGACTCTATTTACTAATTAGGTGACTTCTGAAGGCAATTGGTTCCAGTAGATTTTAGTTAGGGGTATCGGAGTAAAGGGGGCTCAATACAAATGCACTTCACACTTTTCAAATATTTATTTGTAAAACATTTGGAAAACCATTTACCATTTTCCTTGCACTTCACAATTATGTGCCACTTTTGTTCAATCCACTGTGTGTATGTATGTATCTACGTATGTATGTGTGTGTATGTGTATATATATATATATACACACACACACACACACACACACACACACAGTGGGGACGGAAAGCATTTTCACTCTTTGTTATATTGCAACCATTTGCTAAAATCACTTAAGTTCATTTTTTTCCCTCATTAATGTACACACAGCACCCCATATTGACAGAAAAACACAGAAATGTTGACATTTTTGCAGATTTATTAAAAAAGAAAAACTGAAATATCACATGGTCCTAAGTATTCAGACCCTTTGCTGTGACACTCATATATTTAACTCAGGTGCTGTCCGTTTCTTCTGATCATCCTTGAGATGGTTCTACACCTTCATTTGAGTCCAGCTGTGTTTGATTATACTGATTGGACTTGATTAGGAAAGCCACACACCTGTCTATATAAGACCTTACAGGTCACAGTGCATGTCAGAGCAAATGAGAATCATGAGGTCAAAGGAAATGCCTGAAGAGCTCAGAGACAGAATTGTGGCAAGGCACAGATCTGGCCAAGGTTACAAAAAAATTTCTGCTGCACTTAAGGTTCCTAAGAGCACAGTGGCCTCCATAATCCTTAAATGGAAGACGTTTGGGATGACCAGAACCCTTCCTAGAGCTTGCTGTCCGGCCAAACTGAGCTATCGGGGGAGAAGAGCCTTGGTGAGAGAGGTAAAGAAGAACCCAAAGATCACTTTGACTGAGCTCCAGAGATGCAGTCGGGAGATGGGAGAAAGTTGTAGAAAGTCAACCATCACTGGAGCCCTCCACCAGTCGGGGCTTTATGGCAGAGTGGCCCGATGGAAGCCTTTCCTCAGTGCAAGACACATGAAAGCCCGCGTGGAGTTTGCTAAAAACACCTGAAGGACTCCAAGATGGTGAGAAATAAGATTCTCTGGACTGATGAGATCAAGATACAACTTTTTGGCCTTAATTCTAAGCGGTATGTGTGGAGAAAGCCAGGCACTGCTCATCACCTGTCCATTACAGTCCATTACAGTCAGCTGCAGGGACAGGACGAATGGTTGCAATCGAGGGAAAGATAAATGCGGCCAAGTGTAGGGATATCCTGGACGAAAACCTTCTCCAGAGTGCTCAGGACCTCAGACTGGGCCGAAGGTTTACCTTCCAACAAGACAATGACCCTAAGTACACAGCTAAAATAATGAAGGAGTGGCTTCACAACAACTCTGTGACTGTTCTTGAATGGCCCAGCCAGAGCCCTGACTTAAACCAAATTGAGCATCTCTGGAGAGACCTAAAAATGGCTGTCAACCAATGTTTACCATCCAACCTGACAGAACTGGAGAGGATCTCCAAATTTATAAATGCAACACTTTTGTGTTTGCCTCTATTTATCATGATCTCAAAGATCTCCTACTTTTTCTATGTACACAAAAGGCCTATTTCTCTCAAATATTGTTCACAAATCTGTTTAAATCTGTGTTAGTTTCCTTTGCCGAGATAATCCATCCACCTCACAAGTGTGGCATACCAAGATGCTGATTAGACAACATGATTATTGCACAGGTGTGCCTTAGGCTGGCCACAATAAAAGGCCACCCTAAAATGTGCAGTTTTACTGTATTGGTGGGGTCGGGGGGTTCGAAAACCAGTCAGTATCTGATGTGACCACCATTTGCCTCACGCAGTGCAGCACATCTCCTTCGCATAGAGTTGATCAGGTTGTTGATTGCAGCCTGTGGAATGTTGGTCCATTCCTCTTCAATGGCTGTGCGAAGTTGCTGGATATTGGCAGGAACTGGAAACCCTGTCATATACGCCAATCCAGAGCATCCCAAACATGCTCAATGGGTGACATGTCCGGTGAGTATGCTGGCCATGCAAGAACTGGGATGTTTTCAGCTTCCAGGAATTGTGTAAAGGTTCTTGCAACATGGGGCCGTGCATTATCATGCTGCAACATTAGGTGATGGTCATGGATAAATGGCACAACAATGGGCCTCAGAATCTCGTTACAGTATCTCCGTGCATTTAAAATGCCATCAATAAAATGCACCTATGTTCGTTGTCCATAGCATACGCCTGCCCATACCATAACCCCTCCGCTACCATGGGCCACTCGATCCACAATTTTGACATCAGAAAACCGCTCATCCACACAATGCCATACACGCTGTCTGCCATCTGCCTTGTACAGTGAAAACTGGGATTCATCCCTGAAGAGTACGCCTCTCCAAAGTTATGACGACAAACTGCAGTTAGGTCGAGACCCTGATGAGGATGACGAGCATGCAGATGAGCTTCCCTGAGACGGTTTCTGGCAGTTTGTGCAGAAAGTCTTTGGTTATGCAAACCGGTTGTTGCAGCAGCTATCTGGGTGGCTGGTCTCAGATGATATTGAAGGTGAAGATGCTGGATGTGGAGGTCCTGGGCTGGTGTTGTTACACGTGGTCTACGTTGTAAGGCCAGTTGGATGTACTGCCAAAATCTCTGAAACGCCTTTGGAGACGGCTTGTGGTAGAGAAATTAACATTCAATTCAAGGGCAACAGCTCTGGTGGATATTCCTGTAGTCAGCATGCCAACTGCACGCTCCCTCAAAACTTGCAATATCTGTGTCATTGTGTAGTGTGATAAAACTGCACATTTTAGAGTGGCCTTTTATCGTGGCCAGCCTATGGCACACCTGTGCAATAATTAAGCTGTCAAATCAGCCTCTTGATATGCCACACCTGTGAGGTGGATGGATTATCGACAAAGAAGTGCTTACTAACACAGACTTAGACAGATTTGTAAACAATATTTGAGAGAAATAGGCCTTTTGTGTACATAGAAAAAGTTGCAGATCTTTGAGTTCAGCTCATGATAAATAGGGGCAAACACAAAAGTGTTGCGTTTATAATTTTGCTCAGTGTATATACAGTATCTCACAAAAGTGGGTAAACCCCTCACAGTTTTGTAAATATTTTATTATATCTTTTCATGTGACAACACTGAAAAAATTACACTTTGTACACAATGTAAAGTTGTGAGTGTAAAGCGTGTATAACAGTGTAAATTTGCTGTCCCTTCAAAATAACAACACACAGCTATTAAAGGGGTTGTAAAGGTAAAAATTTTTTCACCTTAATGCATTCTATGCATTAAGGTGAAAAAACTTTTGACAATACCGCCGCCCCCAGGCCCCCCGTTTTACTTACCTGACGCCTCGAATCTTCGCTGCTCGTTCTCGTCATCTTCATTGCAGCTCAGCCTGGTCGCTGATTGGCTGCAGTGGATGGATTGAAAGCAGCGCAGCCATTGGCTCGCGCTGCTGTCAATCACATCCGATGATGCGGCGCGCCGGGGGGCGGGGCCGAGTGATACAGCGAGCGGCTATAGCCGCCGGCTGTATCACGGGAGCGCGCCCGCAAGCACTCACCACCATGCGGGAGCTCGCATTAAGGTGGTTAATGCTTGCGGGGAGGAGCTGAAACAGCCGCCGAGGGACCCCAGAAGACCAGGTTCGGGGCCACTCTGTGCAGAACGAGCTGCACAGTGAAGGTAAGTATAACATGTTTGTTATTTAAAAAAAAAAAAATAATTACCTTTACAACCCCTTTAATGTCTAAACCGCTGGCAACAAAAGGGAGTACACCCCTAAGTAAAAATGTCCAAATTGAGCCCAATTAGCTATTTTCCCTCCCCGGAGTTATTTGATTCATTACTGTTACAAGGTCTCAGGTGTAAATGAGGAGCAGGTGTGTTAAATTTGGTGTTATTGCTCTCACTCTCTCATACTGGTCACTGGAAGTTCAACATGGCACCTCATGGCAAAGAACTATCTAAAGGATCTGCAAAAAAGAATTGTTGATCTACATAAAGATGGCCTAGGCTATAAGAAGATCGCCAAGACCCTGAAACTGAGCTGCAGCATGGTGGCCAAGACCATACAGAGGTTTAACAGGACAGGTTACACTCAGAATAGGGCTCGCCCTGGTAGACCAAAGAAGTTGAGTGTACGTGCTCAGCGTCATATCCAGAGGTTGTCTTTGGGAAATAGACGGGTGCTGCCAGCATTGCTGCAGAGGTTGAAGGGGTGGAGGGGTCAGTCTGTCAGTACTCAGACCATACACCTCACACTGCATCAAATTGGTCTGCATGCCTGTCATTCCAGAAGGAAGCCTCTTCTAAAGATGATGCACAAGAAAGCCCGCAAATCGGTTGCTGAAGACAAGCAGACTAAGAGCATGGCTTACTAGAACCATGTCCTGTGGTCTGATGAGACCAAGATAAACTTATTTGGTTCAGATGGTGTCAAGCGTGTATAGCAACAACCAGGTGAGGAGTACAAAGGCAAGTGCGTCTTGCCTACCGTCAAGCATGGTGGTGGGAGTGTCGTGGTCTGGGGCTGCATGAGTGCTGCTGGCACTGGGGAGCTACAGTTCATTGCGGGAACCATGAATGCCAACATGTACTGCAACATACTGAAGCAGAGCATGATCCCCTCCCTTCGGAGACTGGGCCGCAGGGCAGTATTCCAACATGAAATTGACCCCAACAGACACCTCCAAGATGACCACTGCCTTGCAAAAGAAGCTGAGGGTAAAGGTGATGGACTGGCCAAGCATTTCTCCAGATCCAAACCCTATTGAGCATCCTCAAACAGAAGGTGGAGGAGCGCAAGGTCTCTAACATCCACCAGCTCCGTGATGTTGTCATGGAGGAGTGGAAGAGGACTCCAGTGGCAACCTCTGGTGAAGCTCTGATGAACTCCATGCCCAAGAGGTTTAAGGCACCGCTGGAAAATAATGGTGGCCACACAAAATATTGACACTTTGGGCCCAATTTGGATATTTTCACTTAGGGGTGTACTCACTTTTGTTGCCAGCGGACATTAATGGCTGTGTGTTGAGTTATTTTGAGGGGACAGCAAATTTACACTGTTATACAAGCTGTACACTCACTATTTCACATTGCAGCAAAGTGTCATTTCTTCAGTGTTGTCACACGAAAAGATATAATAAAATATTTACAAAAATGTGAGGGGTGTACAATAGTATAAATACAAATTTTATCCTCAGTGTTTGATCCTCAGTGTCCAATGGACTTCTGGTGTAACATCTCTTGAAAACAACAACAACCATCCATGAAAACCTATCTCTGCAATGAACCTTTCCCCCACAGGTTGGGAAAAGTTCATAGTCATAAGATCGTCCCCCTATTCAAACAGTATTAAACCGATTGGGTCATGGCCATTTTTGCTACCCAATATGTCTACTATAGTGCCGCCTCAATTGGTCTCATGGGTGGTACAACTCTGGACTGCGTAGCAGTCATCTTAGGTCTATGGGTACCACTAGGGGCCCTTCCTTGTGCCTCTTAACTAGGCAGCCTGCCCCTACTATAAGACCCTATTTTACTGACAATACGTCTTACTAAAATTTTACATTAAACTCTAAAATAACAGTAAACGCTTTCTGACATTGACAAAATAGTTCTTTAACAACACCAGCTGAACTTATTTTTTTTTTTTGGACAACAGATGTGTTCTATTTGTATTTTACCTGTAAATGGTTGTCCTGCAAAAGTCACAGCAAAAATGTAGTGTGCAATGCTGAAAGAGGTGCAGAGAACCCTAGGGCAACAGCAAAGGACCTGCGGGGATAAACTGTTTATGTATCCACTATAAGAAAAACTTCCTAATGGTAGGACACCACAGAAGGAAACACTCCAACTCAAATGTGATGGGAGGAGGTGCTATGCTGTTTTGTGCTCTGAATAGCTTACAATCACAGAAGGAGCAAATAATTCAAATTTTATCATGGAAAGTTACAAGAGATTGCCACAGTAGAAATTCATTCCACAAAGCTTAAAGGCTAAAAAATAATAATAATATATGCACATAATTTTGCATGTAAAAAATGTGCATCTAATTATTAATTTACCATGGAGCCTGCAAAGAATTGCACCCATGATCAGAAGATGGTGGGTGCAATGCCAGGCTCTTGCAGACACTCCTGACAGCTATCTGCTTGTACCTCCATAAAGGCAGTTACTCAGCTGCAATAAGTGTTAGTGAACAACGAGGGCGCTAATGAGCACCCTGGCAGTTCACTGAGAACTACAAGCAGTGTGCCAAAGTGACAAACAGGACTTTTAGTTCATTCATTCACAGACGACTGTGAATTATTGATGCAGCTGTGTTGGCAGAGCCCTGCACAGCCGGGCTGTTTTTCAATTGCGACAGTGGGTGCAATGCTACTGCACTAATAGCATGTGGGTGTAACATGTAGCTAAAGGTGAGCTTATCCTTTAATAGTAGTTCCCTAACTGGTAGACATTCAGTTTGCTAAAGCACACTGGGGTTGATTTACTAAAGGCAAATAGACTGTGCACTTTTCAAAGTGCAGTTGCACTCTACACAGTGCAGTTGCTCCAACACTCAGTAAATTAGGTAAATCTTTACTTTGCAAAGAATACCCAATCACGTGCAAGGAAAATTCAAATAACAGCATATTTGCTTGCAAATGATGGAAGTTAGCAGAGCTTCTGCTCGTTTACTAAACTCTGGAGCAGCTGCACTTTGCAAAGTGCACTGCCTATTTGCCTTTAGTAAATCAACCCCTATGTGTCAAAACAATTACCATTTTTTTCAAAAAATACTGTTTCTTCCTTCATGCATTTTTCCATCTTAGTTCTATAGATCTCACATGGCATGTCCTTGCTACATCAACTTGCTCCAGCAACAGTTGCACATTGGTGCTCAGGATTGGCTTGATGGTAACAATGGTGCAAGGTCAACCAGGGGTGCACGCGATTGGGTCCATAGAGGTGCACATAAAGAAAGCATACCCTTCTATAGTGGTACTTGTCTCAATTCAAAGCACCACGTGTCTTTTCTTTCTGCTGTCTCCTTCCTCTGCTATCTGCATGAGTCACCTCTAACAGGTTATTTTGACACCAGACAATCTTGAGAGATGCCCCCTCCCCCCTTTTCAGCACACAGCAGGTGACTGACAGCCTCAGCTGTCCAGGTTTCCCTGTGAGAGTGTGTAGAGGTGTTGTGTCCAATCTCTCCATTTAGGTCCATGTTTCCCTATGAGAGTGTGTAGAGGAGGTATGTCCATTCCCCCCACCCAGGTCTCAGATGACACTGAGCTCTCCTCCTATTCTGTGCAGTATGTAACACCAGATCGCCTTCTAAAGCTGAGAAAAGAAACTTTTGATCTGTGTGTTTCAGGAGGCTGTAGAAAATGTAGGAGGATTTGTTTCATATCACCAGAGGCTAGGAACTTCAGTTGGTATATGTAAGAGTTGACAACCACTTTAAATACAGTGGGGACGGAAAGTATTCAGACCCCCTTAAATTTTTCACTCTGTTATGTTGCAGCCATATGCTAAAATCATTTAAGTTCATTTTTTTCCTCATTAATGTACACACAGAACCCCATATTGACAGAAAAGCACAGAATTGTTGACATTTTTGCAGATTTATTAAAAAAGAAAAACTGAAATATCACATGGTCCTAAGTAATCAGACCCTTTGCTCGGTATTTAGTAGAAGCACCCTTTTGATATAATACAGCCATGAGTCTTTTTTTTGGGAAAGATGCAACAAGTTTTTCACACCTGGATTTGGGGATCCTCTGCCATTCCTCCTTGCAGATCCTCTCCAGTTCTGTCAGGTTGGATGGTAAACGTTGGTGGACAGCCATTTTTAGGTCTCTCCAGAGATGCTCAATTGGGGTTAAGGCCATTCAAAAACAGTCACGTAGTTTTTGTGAAGCCACTCCTTCGTTATTTTAGCTGTGTGCTTAGGGTCATTGTCTTGTTGGAAGGTAAACCTTCGGCCCAGTCTGAGGTCCTGAGCACTCTGAAGAAAGGTTTTCATCCATGATATCCCTGTACTTGGCCGCATTCATCTTTCCCTCGATTGCAACCAGTCTTCCTGTCCCTGCAGCTGAAAAACACCCCCACAGCATGATGCTGCCACCACCATGCTTTACTGTTGGGACTGTATTGGACAGGTGATGAGCAGTGCCTGGTTTTCTCCACACATACCTTTTAAAATTAAGGCCAAAAAGTTCTATCTTGGTCTCATCAGACTAAAGAATCTTATTTCTCACCATCTTGGAGTGCTTCAGGTGTTTTTTAGCAAACTCCATGCAGGCTTTCATGTGTCTTGCACTGAGGAGAGGCTTCCGTCGGGCCAATCTGCCATAAAGCCCCGACTGGTGGAGGGCTGCAGTGATGGTTGACTTTCTACAACTTTCTCCCATCTCCCGACTGCATCTCTGGAGCTCAGCCACAGTGATCTTTGGGTTCTTCTTTACCTCTCTCACAAACGCTCTTCTCCCCCGATAGCTCAGTTTGGCCGGACAGCAAGCTCTAGGAAGGGTTCTGGTCGTCCCAAACGTCTTCTATTTAAGAATTATGGAGGCCACTGTGCTCTTAGGAACCTTAAGTGCAGCAGAATTTTTTTGTAACCTTGGCCAGATCTGTGCCTTGCCACAATTCTGTCTCTGAGCTCTTCAGGCAGTTCCTTTGACCTCATGATTCTCATTTGCTCTGACATGCCATGTGAGCTGTAAGGTCTTATATAGACAGGCGTGTGGCTTTCCTAATCAAGTCCAATCAGTACAATCAAACACAGCTGGACTAAAATGAAGGCATAGAACCATCTCAAGGATGATCAGAAGAAATGGACAGCACCTGAGTTAAATAGATGAGTGTCACAGCAAAGGGTCTGAATACTTAGGACCATGTGATTTTTCAGTTTTTCTTTTTAAATAAATCTGCAAAAATGTCAACAATTCTGTGTTTTTCTGTCAAAATGGGGTGTTGTGTGTACATTAATGAAGAAAAAAAATGAACTTAAAATGATTTTAGAAAATGGCTGCAATATAACAAAGTGTGAAAAAATTAAGGGGGTCTGAATACTTTCCCTCCCCACTGTAGAAGGAAACTTGTTTTTTCTTGTTCAAGCCCTTGTTGAGACCTTAATTAGAAAAGCTACAGCACAACCTAGAAAGAATTGTCCATGAAATATCAATCAACTACAGTTCTGAGATGAATAGTCAAAACATTTGCATAATTGTTCTGCAAGTCTCTTCAGCAGTTATTACAAATGTCTGGTAGAGATAGTTAGTGCAAAAATAGGTTCTTCCAAGTTTTAGGTATAAGTGGTTACACATTTTTTTTGTTTGAACTGTGAAAGTTAAAATAAAGTATTCAATTAGAACATTTTGGAATATTCTTGTGTGCACCTTGATTAGAGTAGGTATCATGTTTCTATACTATTGTGACTGTATTGAACCAACCATATTGTAGGATCCATTCATTCAGAAGTCCTGGTATTTCTAACGGGTTTACTCGTTACTCGCTATTGTTTGTGCCCTATTATATTAAGTATATGGGGTTTCTATATTATTGTGACTTTTGAACAGACCATATTTTAGAATCCATTTATACAGAAATCTTGGTATTTCTAAAGTATTAAAGTGGATGTAAATCTGATTCATGAAATTTGAGCGGGGCACATATATCTGCAGTGTTTTCTTATCTTTCTTCAAAGCACTATGTCCCGTAGCTGTCTCCTGCTCTGTTCTTCTGTTATTAGCATGATAACTTCTGATAAGCTCTCCAACTGAGATAAAAGCAACCTGAGTTTTGTACTGGGAAGGATGCTATAAATAGATTAGCAGAGTGCTGAACCATTCAACAAACAGCTCTGAAAGTCTCTACCTTTGAGGAGAGGGGATGTGTGCCTTTCCTCCAATCAGCTGTCTTGGCTGTAATCCCAGGCTTCACTGCAGTACTGAACAGGACGAGAAAATCTCCTAACACTATCTGAACTCTCTAAAAAATATATAAAGCTGAAGACCGCAGATATACAGTACATGTAAAACTTATGTAGGGAGATTTGTTTCATCTCTGTGTATCACCTGGGGCTGTTCACTTGACTGGGTATATGTGAGGGTTTACATCCACTTTACTTTTTTGTTGCAACTGTATTGCCCCGCACACACGATCGGACATTGATCAGACATTCCGACAACAAAATCCATGGATTTTTTCCGACGGATGTTGGCTCAAACTTGTTTTGCGTACACACGGTCGCACAAAGTTGTCGGAATTTCCGCTCGCTAAGAATGCTGTGACGTACACCACGTACGACGAGACTAGAAAAGACCAGTTCAGAACCAAGCGCGGCACCCTTTGGGCTCCTTTTGCTAATCTTGTGTTAGTAAAAGTTTGGTGAGAGACGATTCGTGCTTTTTCAGACTCGTGGTTTTCAGATCGTTTTCTGCTGTTCAGTTTGTGCTTGTGGGTTTGTATCTACTCTTCAGTGCGTGCAGCAAGCTACGCGTGACTCAGTCATTGTGTTCTTGTTCGTTCGTTACTGTTTTTCAGGTTGCTCTTCACAGGCCTTGCTGTTCTTCAGTGCATTCTGTTACTTCGTTCTGAGCAGCCGACCATTTTCTAGCCATGTTGCGTATACGTACTCCTCGTAGAGTTCATGCTGTGCGGGAGCTTGGTGTTGGGGTCCTTACCTTGACACAAGTCCAGTCCATGAACAGGGTGGGGAGGAGCTCATGGACCAAGAATTGGTTGCTTCAGCGTGACCAGTTCTGTCATATGCCTTTGCTCCGTGAGATCCGTGAGAATAATCCTGATGATTTCAGGTACTTTCTCCGGATGACGGACCCCGTATTTCATCGTTTGTTGGCTTTGTTTAACCCTTATATTAGCAGGCAGGATACCTGCACGAGGCAAGCCATCACTCTGGAGCAGAGGTTAGTCGCCACCCTGCGGTACTTGGGGACGGGGAGAAGCCTGCAGGACTTGCAGTTCTCGACAGGCATCTCCCCCCAGGCTCTGGGGATCATTATCCCAGAGACCTGTTCTGCCGTCATGCAGAAGGAGTATATTAAGGTAAGATTTTTCTCGTTTTGTCACATTTTATTGTATATAATGTTTGCTAATATTTTGTATTTCTTTCCTCATTCCCTAATTACCATGATTGTAATATGCTGTGAATGTCCCCTTTGTCCTCATTCATGCTGGATTTTTATGTAATTATTTTTGTTGTCCTTCATACATATTTGCCTTCACTTACCTCCCCAGCATGGTCTCCTGGCCCTATATTCACCTCATGTAGTCACTTAATGTATTTTATCAGCTCCATAGTAGTGCTTTACCCCAAACACCCCCTAAAATGTTTTTAAATGTGATTTGTGCTTTAAATTCAGGCAGAGTGCCAGAGGCTTTTTTGGGGGGTTCCCCAACCCAAATCATTTGGAACCCTCCCTCCCCCCAACTGCTAAGTCAGCTGATACCAATTCTCTATCTATCCTCAATCATCTATCTGCTGACTTTGCCAAGCCCATACACACTATACCCATCTCTTTTGTGGTCATATTTATGGATGAATTCCCCAAAGCATGTAGTGCAAGGGCCTGCCTGTATACTTTCAAATGGTACTGTTTAAAGTTTTTGTATCCTATTATTATCTTGATAGGTAATAGCAGAATTTCCAAATGTGCTCAAATGTGTACAGTATGTATTTATATCTTTGTCCTATGACACTTCTAACCTGTCCAGTGGGCTGTCAATAGTGTAACTAAGGAGGGGCTGGCCAAAGTAATACCCATTATTTAGGCATTCTTCTCTCAATGAAGTGGAGAGGGTTACCTGTCCAAGAGCTCCGCCCCCTATAATGTTAGAAATGGCCCATGTGAGGGGGGAGGGTGAATATGATAGGTGTACCTTATACTTTGGTCTTTAAAAACTCCCTCAAATAAATGTTATCTTGATGTTGGCCAAGAATGTTTGTGTTTCCTTCCACGCCACAGGAATGGCAGACTGTGGCCTCCCACTTTGCCCAGCGGTGGGACTTTCCTAACTGCGGAGGGGCAATTGATGGGAAACACGTCCACATCGTCCCACCACCCAACTCGGGGTCGTACTATTGAAATTATAAGGGGTTCAATAGTATTGTGATGTTGGTCGGTGGTGTCGGCTACTTATGAGCTCCTGTATGTGATGAAGAATGGCCGGATGTCCGATGGTGGAGTCATCGCCCAGACGGAGTTCTACAGGCGTCTCCAGAATGGCAGCTTGGACTTGCCACCTCCAGAAGACAATGTGGAAGGACTCCCATTCGTCTCCGTTGCGGATGAAGCATTTGCGCTGGGGGACCATCTTATGCGGCCATTCCCGATGAGGACCCTCACCCCGGATCAGAGGGTTTTTAATTACCGGCTGGCCAGAGCCAGAAGAGTGGTGGAGAACACGTTTGGAATCATGGCCAGCCGGTTCCGCCTATTTCTTACACCCATACATATGGCGGAGTATAAACTGAATCATATAATCCTGGCATGCTGTGTTCTACACAACTTTTTACGGCAACATTCTGCCAACTATGCTGGCTCAGTTGGGCCTGAGGCTGCAATTCCAAATGAACCAACCCTGACGGCGCTTGAAAGTGGCCATCCTGGCTTGCTCCCCCTGAGTGCCTGTGATGTCCGGCTAAGATACCTTGAATTCTTTGCGGCTAGGGGGGCTATCAATATGCCAGACAATGTCTAAAACCCTTTTCAAATAAAAAAAAAATACTCAAATCTTTGGTGACATTTACTTCTTGTGTTTGTTTTAGCTGACCCTGACAGAAATGTGGTGAGTTCTGAAAATGGCGTGATTGTGTAATCTTACAAAGCACTGGTGGGTGTTATTTACTAAAGGCAAAGACACTTTGCACTACAAGTGCACTTGAAACTGCACTGAAACTGCACTTGTAGTGCAAAGTGGATTTGCCCTTAGGAAATAACCCCCATTGTCACAAAAAACATCAATTAGAACACCACAAATGTGTTGTAGCGTTGAGACAATAATCCACACATTCTTGATTAACAATCTTTTTAATACCAGCACAATCACATGTGCATTTAGAAAAGGTTTTTAAAACAAACCAACATGTTTGTTGTATAACAATTTTTGTGGTCACATTAGAAAAAGTATAAATGTCCATTTAAGATAAAACAGGCATGTTTAGCCAACAAGAAAGACGCAAATCTTGAACTTACAAAGTTCACATTTGGTAGAAGTTGAAGGCAATATCAGACATGAGTATTTACAAACTGTGTTTGATATTGCGTTCAGATGGGGGGAAGTCACCCCTAGAAAAGCCAAATTTTGAAGATGCACACAAATTTAGGAATGTCAACATGTGCTACCTGCCATCACGGACATGTTTTGGGGGTTCAACCCCTTCCTCACAGCTACTTTATTATTGAGGAAGGGGTTGCACCCCCAAAACGCATCCATTGATCTCCCGTGATGGCAAATAGCACATGTTGACACACTGTGTGCCTCTTCAAAATTTGGCTTTTCTCCAATTTGTCAAAAAATGTCAAAAATGTGTAGCACACAAAAAAACAAAGGGATTTGGAGGGGTTTTAAACTCTCCCTAAAACATCAATGATGTTCTTAATTCTTTGAAGAACATCATTGATGTTTTCTTGATGTTTTCCAAGTCCCTATTACACCCCATGATCTCCCCAATCAGGATCTGTGCACTTTCCGAGGTGAAAGGATCTGGATCCACAACATCACGATCACCTAAAAAGATAGAAACCAAAAAACACCATGTATTATAAGTATGCCGGCATCCATCTCTTACCTGAGCCTGTGGTCACCTGTTGTGGTGCCAATTTCCACCACGTCTTCCTCCTCCTGCTCTGCGTTGCTTGGGTGGATTTCCCCTTCTTCCAGAGGTGGGGGGTCTGTGGTCTCCTCGGATGAGGGGTGTCCTCCGAGTCATTTCTCCCCTATGTAAAAAAAAATTGGTATACTTAGCGCACAGATATTTCATGGCAGAACTATAAATATGAAACATTGTTTGGAAGTGGGGTACAATTTTAAATTTTGGCAGAGTTCCAAGATGTAGAATGTTTAGTGTCCTTTGTCAAGCTTCAATACTTTACCTGTTTTGTACAAGCTTCAAAGATGGAGACACCCCTATAGTATACACTGGAGCACCTGTGCGGGCCCCCTAATAAAAAGGGTGTTCTTGTGTCCCACACTAGTGCTCCAGCGTCCAGATGTGTAACCAGCTGCTGAGTGTTCTCTCCTTACACAGAATCTAATTTGCATTTCATTCTAGCAACAAACCCATCTACACAACCAAATTAGTTTCAGACAAGTAGGCCCTAAAAAATGTGGGCAAATGCATATGGGCAAAACGATGGTGTTTTCTAGGCGGAACATACAATGTTTTATACGAACAAATAATGTGCCCATGAACATGAAAGTTGCCTTTTGAAACTGGATAACAGTTAAGAAAAGCACATGGAGCAGCATAAACATAAAAAGAATAGGAACACAGGACAACTACTTACTTTTTTGCAGCACTCTCCGGATCTTTCGGTACTGCTGTGCTCTCTTAATTTCAGGTCTGACCACCACTTCCTGAGCTGATCTTTTGATCGTCGTACCCCGAAATTCCGGTGCAGACTTTTGACCACTTTCGCCGTGATTTTGTCCTTTCTGACATTGAGGTTGGGGTAAGGTCCATACTTCCCGTCATAGTCGGCCTTCTTCAGGATGTCGACCATCTCCAACATCTCCCCAAAGGACATATTCAATGCCTTAAATCTTCTCCTTCTGGATCCAGACGTTTCAGGCTCCGGGCTTTCCTCCCCCTCCTCCTCGTTGGTGTAATTAGCACACACCTGCTGTGTCTCCGCCATGTGCTCTTTCCCCACTGCGCCAAACGAAAAGGGGCGGGGAATAGACTAGAAAGAACTTCAGGGGCGGGAGGAGTTACACACATGCGCAGTGTGTATAAAGCGTAACACGCGTGCGTAGTACGTACGATCTGTGAGCGGAGGAAGGAGAATCGGAGGCGCCGATCGTGATAACGAAGGCAAGATCTAAACTTGGGCCTATACTGCTTCTAGATTGAGGCCTATATTGTAACAAGATTAGGAGAGTTTTGCCTGACATTAGGGTTTGTCTCGTGTTGTGTCTTGCAGATAAAATGGATGGCTTCAATGACCACAACTTCCTCCCCCTGTTCATAGACAAATACAGGGAGCTGCCCTGTCTGTGGCAGGTGAAACATCCACATTCTAATCATAAAACAAAAGAGGCAGGCAGCGCTGGAGAAACTGCTGGAGTTGGTGAAGCCGGTGGTCCCCACAGCAATCATCCCCTATTTAAAAGCCAAAATTGGTGGCCTGAGGAGCACTTATCTAAGGGAGCGCAAGAAGGTCACGAATTCCCAGAGATCCGGGGCTGCAGCAGATGACGTTTATGTCCCCAGGCTGTGGTACTATGGGAGACTGCGATTTCTGTCAGACCAGACTGGAGTCAGGGAATCCCTCTCCACTCTTCCTTCCACTCTTCCGTCCACCCCAGCTGAGGCTTCTGATGTCCAACCTGGGACTTCCAGCCAGGAAGAAGTGGAGGAGCCCAGCTGGAGTCAGGTATAGCATTCTTCTACAGATTTCTGGTCAATAAATAAATTATGTTTACTAGATGTTATTATTGATCACGAATTGCTGATTTTATAAAGAATTTTACATATCAATAGACAGTAGTTTAAAAAAAAATAATTGGGACAAGAATGAAAAATGCTGGGCTCAGAATGATAGTATTTTATATTTGTTAACATTCAATTTGCAACAGTGATGAGGTGAAAATTGCGTGTGATTGATGAATAAAAAAAATATCCCTTTTTCATACACAGGAAGACCTCAGCCAGGAGGAGGCTGTGGAATGTGGCAGCCAGGAGGAGGCAGGGGTTAGTGGCAGCCAGGAGGAGGCGGGGCTAAGTGGCAGCCAGGAGAAGCCTGGGACCAGTAGGAGCCTGACCGAATCACAGGTTCCTCCCCTCCGCCTTCCAAACAAAAGACTCAGGAAGGGGAGTCACGTTCAGGAATCTGCGCTCAGGCTCATTCAGGAGGCTTCTGCATCCCTCAGAGCCTTACCCACTACTGAAGAGGCTTTTGCCTGCATGGCTGCCACCAAACTGAAGGGCATGCAGGAGGGTCAACGCCTCATGTGTGAGAAACTTTATAAAGTCCTAACTAAGGGGGTGAGTGGCGAAATCACACCCAATACCGACGTGATTGAGTTGGACCATCCTCCTCCTTCTCCTGCCACAACTTCACCACCAGAGCCACAGCGTGGAAGGAAGTGTGGAAGGAAGACCAGAGAGTGATGGCCCTGGGTTCAGTCTGGTCTGGCCAAAGATGCAGTCTCTTGTATGACCACAGCCTGGGGACACAGATGTCATCTGCTGCTTTCAGGATCTCTGGGACTTCTGGACCAGACTGCACTCCCTTAGATATGGACTCCTCAGGCCACCAATTTTGATGTTAAATAATTGATGTGTGCCCTGGGGGCCAAAGGCTTCACCAATTTCTGCTGTTTCTCCAGCGTTGCCTCCCTCTTGGTTTGGTTGTGAGCCCTTAATAAAAGGAATTTTTTGTTTCAATTATACTTGCCTATGTGTGTTTTCCTTCAAAAAGGACAGTTTGTTGGTGAGTAGGCAGGTACATTTCAAATATACAATGTGAAATTAACAAGGGACACCAACACCAAGCAATCTCCTTGAGATTAAATAATACAAGATACCAATGGTGTTGTGGTAACTTGAAACACAAAACACACACAAAAATATTCTGGAGTAAAACCCAAAAAAAACACAAAATAAAAACAGCCTTGAAAAAAATACAAACCCAAAAAGAAAAAAAACAGCCTTGAAAAAAATACAAAACAAAAATAAAACAACAAAAAATAAATTTGGTCAGATGTGCCAAATCAAAATATATTGAGGGAATCCCGCTAACTAATAAAGAAATACGTTTGTGAGAAGTCTGTGTGAATATGAGCAGCAAAACTACTTCATTCTTCTCACATTATAAAGAAGAAGAGAGTGCGCTGTATTAAACAATTTTTGACATTGCAGCGTGATGAAAGTGCTGTATCCATTCCGAACGCTAATTTTACCAGACCGAGCTGTTCCATCTCGGAATTTCTTCTGAGCATGCGTGGCACTTTGTGCGTCGGAATTGTCCACACACGGTCGGAATTGACGCGATCGGATTTTGTTGTCGGAAAATTTTATAACCTGCTCTCAAACTTTGTGTGTCGGAAAATCCGATGGAAAAAGTCCGATGGAGCCCACACACGGTCTGAATTTCCGACAACAAGCTCCGATCGCACATTTTCCGTCGGAAAATCCAACCGTGTGTACGGGGCATATCAGTTTCAAGTGCGCTCTGGTGAAATAAATTGCCTACAACTCTCTGATATACCTCCCTTGCATCACTTCGTGCCCCCAATCCAAAATATTTTTTGTTGTTGTGGCAAGTGGTGGACTACAGAATCCTAATGGAGGGTGAGGCATAAAAGACCTCCTGCTCAACCAACCCAAGGGTGGACTTATCTTTTCAGTATCAAAAGTCTATTCCTCATTTCTGCAGTCCCAATAATAATTGTCAGAAGCACAACGAGCACGCCCAACTTCAAAATATGAGACATTTACACTTAATATTTAGATCATGAAAAGGCAGCAGGACTATAATATACATGTAGAGAAATGAAAACTAGTGTTTATGGATATATTGTTTGAGATCCTCTTTAGGTTTTTTTAAAATACATTTACATTTAATGGTCAAGAATCTTTATTTTTATCTCATAGTAAAAACTGAATGCCATTTTCAGGTTCATTTCAGTTTATAACGTAGCCATATACCACCAGGGGAGAAGATTTTACGCTCTAAATACACAATTCTACACAATTCCAGTAATAATATGGAAAAGTATGCCATTTTTTTCTCTTTTTCCATAAAGCAGTTTCATGCTTGGACACAGAGGAGTGGGTACAATCCTATCATATGAATTAAAAGTTCAGGCTGTATGTAATAGTATGTTAGCAATTGCTACATATACAGGATTGTGCAGGATTGTACCCATGTTTGTTATACCTGTAGCATTTCCATACAAATACAGCTTGAGCTGTGCTACAGCCATGACAAATCTAAAAAGGTACACAGCAGAAAGCATACCATTGCATTACATAACAGAATCCTAATGCCCCGTACACACGCTCAGAAATTCCGCCAGCAAAAGTTGGATGTGAGCTTTTGGTCAGAAATTCCGACCATGTGTATGCTCCATTGGACTTTTGCTGGCAGAATTCCAGCCAGCAAAAGATTGAGAGCAAGTTCTCTATTTTTCGGTCGGAAAAAGTTCCTATCCGAAAATGCGTTCATCTGTATGCAATTAGGACGTGCAAAAAATCACGCATGCTCGGAAACAATTTGACGCATGCTCGGAAGCATTGAACTTCATTCTTGACAGTGTGACCGTGTGTATGCAAGGCAAGCTTAAGTGGAATTCCTTCGGAAAAACCATCCAAGTTTTTTCTGACGGAAATTACACTTGTGTGTACGTGGCATAAGAGTAAGAGCCAATGGGTGTCACCCGGGGGTGCGCACCACTCCCGGGTGACACCCACCAGAGGGTAACACCAGGGTTGGACTGGCCCAGGATGCCTGGGTCGCTCTGATATCCTCTGAAAGGCCACACTGCTTCCACCGCAGACATGCAGGGCCAGGGGAAGCAGTAGAGAAACGACCATTCGTTAAACAAAACTGTGACACACTGCGTCCGATCACAGCCTGAATGGGAGGGAGAGTCAGCTGGAGCGATCTATCACCGATTGGAGCTGAGACGCCAGTCACTGTCAAACAAAGTTCTTTGACAGCGGCCGGCGTCTCAGCTCCAAACGGTGATAGATCCCCTCTTAGTCTGCTCCGGCTGGCCCTCCTTCCCATTCAGGCTGTGATTGGATGCAGTGTGCCATCTTCCCCACAGTTTTGTTTAATGAAAGATCGCTTCTCCTTTTGCTTTATAGTTCTGTTTTTAATTTAAATGCTTTGTTTTAGGCTTTTTAAACTGGGTTCTTATTTTTCACAGCTTAAGGGCCCATTCACACTATGAATCGCATTCCTGGGTAGTTCACATGTGATCCGAGTGCAGTGCTATTTCAGCTCATTCATTTCAAATGGGCTGAAATCACACCACACCAAAAGTGGTACCATGCAATTATTTTCTGGGAAACGCACTGCAATTGCGACCTGCATTTGGGGTGTCCAGAAATGTGCATTGACACCCACTGCAAATCGCAAGGGCAGTGCCATTAGAATGCAGTACACAAAATGTGCAGGGAATGCAGGTTTCTAGCACTGCGTACAATGTGAGCAGGCCCTGAGAGAGAGACAGACAAGGAGATTATAATGTATAATGGGTTGTACAGAATAGTAGAATGATCTCCCTATAAAAGAATATGTTCAGGAGTGTAATTTATCCAGAAACATCAAAAATCATCACAGTGGTGCTTAAAAACCTTGCCTGCCAGCCCATGGGAGAACCATCCAGACACAAATCACTTGTAGTGTGCCCTCAGAAAGTGCATGATGCAGGTATAGTAATGAGTAGATCTCTGAGTTTAGTAAACCAGAATGGGAATCTAAACCTAAGAGATGTGTAAGGAAGATTCCTCAGAAAGAGGACTCACAGATGATACAGAGCAACTAAGCCATCTCAGTATCAGTTGACATTCAAAAATCATGACAGGAACGCACTGCCTGTAACATCTCTTAGATTTAGACTCCCAGGCACAGTTTTCAAGCACCACTGTGATGATTTTTGAAGTTTCTGGATAAATTACACTCCTTAAAATTTTATAGGGAGATCATTCTACTATTCTGTACAACCCATTATTTGCTTTAATCTCTTTGTCGGTCCCAAAGAAGTGGGAAAAACCTGCGAAATGCGTTGACCTAATTTAAGGACGTATATGTATTTTGCTTTTTTTCTTATCTAATAATATGTGTGGACACTTTTCTGTTAAAAAAAAATAATATGTGTGGGCCAATTGTGTTTCTTTAGTTGTAGTTTTTTAGTAAATTTGTAATAACATTTGATTGTTCTATATATTGTTCTCTTTATGATTTGTGGGAACCTAAAGTTCCCATATCAGAGGTGTTCAATAGTTGCTATATACTTACGGGATGATACTGTGGTTATACCATGGATGATTTTTGGCCATACACCATACCCAACCCTACCCAATTACTCATATCATCCAACTTGTTAAAGTATAACCGAAAGCAAAACTTTAAAATTTGGATAGAGTGGTGAGTGGCTAGAACCCCTGTAAGTCTCTTACTGCTGTCTGCATCCCCATTATAGAAATTCAGTCTCTCTAATTGACATGGCCACCAATGTCACTGGCAGGGGTGATGCTAGAAGTGTGAAATCCCCAAGGGGCAGTTTGTGGCCAAGTCACAACATACAGTGGGAGTGGCTTAAAGGGGAACCAACTAAAGGATACCGTATTTAAAGTGATATTAAGGACTTTTTTTTTTGCAAAATGAGATGATGATAGAGGTACCTGTTCTTGCTCCTCTTACTGCCCCCTAGCTGTGCACCCAGGTACATTTCTCAGGTATGTGAGTGCCCCCTATACCTGCTGGGACCTATGGGGTCTGACTGTAGTCTGTATGTCAAGCTCCCATTTTAACTTACAATATTACAAGTACATGTAACATATTACAATATACAATATACAAGTGCCATTTCTTCCACTGCCACACATGCAGAAACCTTGCCTTTACATACAGTCTAATTACCATTCCACAAGCGGCAGTATCACAGCCGCACATAAAAGGATCTAGGCGATCCCTGAAAACTCATCTCTTTGTGCTTCTGCTTAACAACTGAACTTTTCTTTCTTCATTAACTCACCCCTACACAATTATTACCTTTGCTACCACTTGGCCCGCTTTATTAGATTGTAAGCTCTCAAGAGCAGGGCCCTCCTAACCCTCTTGTCTTGAATTGTATTGCAAATGTACCGTCTCTCTTTACATTGAACAAACTGTTGGTGCTATATAATTTCTGTATAATAGTAATAATAACATATACACATTGTAGAGTTCAGAGGTAATAGCTACTGTGATGGTAATTTAGGATCACAAACAAAATAGTTTCCCATAAACATTAAAATTCATTTTTTTCTTCAAAGCAAACAACAACAGTGCTTTCAGCAGCAAATGGAAATAGCTTAAAGTGGATGTAAACCCCCAAATTTTTTCAATTAAGGCTCATACCTGTTACAGCAGAGTATGTCATTTCATCTGTGCCCAGTCTTGCCACAAAGAGTTAATCCAGCACTGAGCAATCTTATCTTTCTTCAGTAAGATAAAAAACAGACACACAGAGAAATAGGTGTCCATTCTTTCCCCTTGCTGTAAATGACAGGTGATTTCCTTATCTCATGCAAGAGTGTGAGAGAGGCATTCTGTGTACTACACATCACCCCTCCTCCTTTATTCTCCAGCTTTCCCAGGATTGGCTGCTCCACACCTCAGCATGATTGTGTCAGAAACCATGAAATCAGGCCGAGACAGAAGTACAGTTAAATCACACTTGTTTAATAATAAAAGTAAAAAGAACAAACTTAGTCAAAACATAGCCTAAGTTCAGCAACTGGAATGGATAGTCAGCCAAGCCAGAAGTCAGGGATCAATGTAGTGCAACAGCAAGCAGGATCTGGAGCCAGAAGGAATGTCAGCAAAGCAAGTCTTGAACTGGATCGCAGGAGATAGTTTCTGTGACGTGACCAAGGCGAAGGCAGAGCTCCTCTGGACTGGACGGCTTAAGTAGGCAGGACTGAGGAGCAGTATATCATCAACAGCTGAGTAACTGTGGATAGATAGGAGCTGGCAATTAGTCGACAGCTGAGCAGCCAGCTCAGAGAAGGAAGGGCTGAGCCCAGCCCTGACACTACCCCCTCCTCAACGACCCCTTCCCCTCAGAGGACCACCAGGCTTGAGGGGAAAACATCTATGAAAATCACTGAGGAGGATGTCCAAGGATGGAACCCAAGGGCTTTCCTCCAGACCGTACCCTTTCCAATGCACCAGGTACTGTATGTGCCCACGGAACCTACGAGAGTCAACAATGGACTGTACTTCATACTCCTCATGGTTCTCAACCTGTACAGGGTGAGGGCATGGCACCAAGGTGGTAAAGCGGTTGCAGGCCAAAGGTTTTAATAAGGAGACATGAAATACATTCGAAATACGCATATTAGAAGGAAGGTCTAATGCGTAAGCCACTGGGTTAATCCTGCAAAGAATAGAAAAGAAAGGCCCAATAAACCAAGGTGCGAACTTTAGTGAGGGAACACGAAATCGGAGGTTGCAAGATGACAGCCAGACCCTGTCCCCAACCTGGTAGGAAGGCACAGGCAGGCATCTATATAAATTAAACCAGCAATGACTTGTATATAAAGACATAAGCATTAATAAAGTCCATAAAAGACACCCAGGTGAGCTTGATCGAACGTAAGTGCCGCCACCTAATAAAAAACTTGCTTACCAGATGGCAAGCAAAAGCATGCAGTTGGCTATAACCCAGCCACGGCCTTTGCTTAATAGGAAATGCCCGGACTGATGTACCAGATGATTCGTCAAAGCACCGCAATCAGCTACGATCGTGGACATCCATTATTCACGGTAACTCAATCAGGGTATAAGAAAGAAAACCATCCATAGCGTAATAACGTTTGGAACGATTTATTGTAAAAAGAAGTATTGCAATTACATATTAGAAGAATTTAAAAGGCACTAGATACAGAGCCGGCCGGCTGTAACAAAAAACCCCGTCCTCCTAATCAAACGGCGTGGTGACATCAGCACGTATCCTCCTCCAGACGCGTTTCATCACAGGGTGACGTTCTCATTGAAACCCGCAGAGGTGATCAAATACCACCAAAATAAAACTCTATTTGTGGTAAAAAAAGGACGTCAATTTTGATTGGGTGCAATGTCGCACGACTGAGCAATTGTCAAAGCGACGCAGTGCAGAATCTCAAAAAGTGCTCTGGTCAGGAAGGGGGTAAATCCTTCTGGGGCTGAAGTGATTAAGTAGGCAGGACTGACGAGCAGGATATCATCAACAGCTGAGTAACTGTGGAGAGAGAGGAGCTGGCAATTACCCGACAGCTGAGCGGCCAGCTCAGAGAAGGAAGGGCTGATCCCAGCCCTGACAGATTGGGCATGCTGAAGTCAAGTGGTGACTTTTCTGTGTTTTGACTGGATGTTAGTAATCATGTGGCATAATCCACAAGACCAACAGAAGTTCAGTGTAAGAAATATTGATGCCTGGCCAAGGGAAGTGTAGAGGTGGGCGGGAGTCTACTGACATCACGACTCCACCCACCGAACCCTGGACAACAGACCTGCCCACAGAATCTGGAGTATTGCAGGGCTCCAAACAGCTAAAGGGGAGATACTGTATTTGACAGGTAAGGATACATGCAGGAGGCATGTATATCCTTATAGATCAGCACTATGGAAGTAATTTAGAAATGATGAGAGTGGGTTTACATCCACTTTAACTACTACTAACAACTAAAAAAAAAAAGTAAGTCCACTTATCTCCAGCACAAATGAAAAATAACAAGGTATTAACCACGTATGGGAATTACCCACATGTAGCAAAGTCCACACTCAACTGATTTGATAGCTTCCAGCAGATGTGCAGCACACAGGTGTCTCCTCTCTAAACTCCTACTACTCCACACCTACACTTGGAGCTTCCTGTCATCTAAGTGCTGCTTGCTGGAAGTATAGTCCTTGTAATCAGGGGTGGAGTCTCTTTCCAACCCGAATATCTTTCTGAATCTCCAGAATTCTGGGTCCCAAATAGGCAACTATTAACGCACAGAGGATTGTAAGTCAGTACTCTCTTCTATGCTTGAATTGTCCCGGAAGCTTTCACCCTGCACCCTGTTGCATCAACTGCAATAAACAATTCCCTAAAAGGGACCACAAAGCAAATATGGGTGAAACATAGCACCCGTTCTGGACCCACACTGTACATTCAACCCCCCCCCATGCCTCAAGGTGGAGGTGTTGGGGCACCATTCAACACCATACAGTATACCCAAGAGAGGGCATCAGAATTTTGATGCTGTCTCCTGGCTTTGTACTCCACCACAAAATTGAACTCTTGGAAAGAAAGGAACCACCTGATCACTCTAGCATTGGCCACTTGTCTTGTCTCATCTAGGTCAATGGGTATGATACCAGGCGAAATCTCCTGTCTAGCAAAAAGTACCGCAAAGAATCCAGAGACCATTTTTTGGTGAGATGCTCTCACTCCAACATAGCATACTTTTTCTCTGCAGCCATCAGTTTCCTACTGGGAAAAACTATGGGAGCTCTTCCCCAATGATCACTTGAGATAGGACTGCTCCTAAGCCCTCACTCAAGGCATCTGTCTGCACAAATACCTTAGAAAAATCAGGAGCCATGAGCATTGAAAGCTGGCACTTAAGCTTCTAAAAAGCTTCTTCGGGATCCACATTCCACTTTATCATTACTGACTTTCTGTGATTTGTTAAATCAGTCAATGGTTTGGCAATGGTGACAAAGTTGGGGATTAACCAATAGTAGACAACTATGTCCTAAAATACTCTGATCCGTTTCTTTGTTCGGGGGCAGGGCCAATTCTGTATGGCTTCTTCTATGTCAATTTGGGATTTTAAATAGCCCCCTACCCATGACGTACTCTAGGTACTTGGCTTCCTCCATCCCAATTGCACATTTCGTGGGATTGATTTTAAATTCTGCTTTCTTCAGAGTCTAGGACTGCCTGAACCCAGGGAAGATGGTATATTATACAGCTATAAATTTACTCTGGTATAATGTCATACTTGATGATGTTGGTGACACCAGGCAATTCTAAAAACATCCTTTTGTTTCTCTGTAGAAATCCTTTAGCTTGCTGGGTTTGTGGCTTAAACAGGCTCATAGCAACCCGCACAAGGTCAACTCCTGCAAGATCCCCTAAATTGACACCTACAACCGCGGGTACCTGTCTTCTGTCTTTTCAGGCACCTCAAATGGTCCCTGCCACTGTGGGCATCAGAACAGCCACCCAGTCTTCAGATTGAAACTGTCTTATTTTTAGCTTACAGATTCTTCGCTTTCCTGAGCCTTCTGGAGATGCCCCCTCACTAACAGCATCACTTTAGCCACCCTCTCTCGCAATTAGGAGATATGTTCTATCAATGTTTTATGAGAATTTCCCAAGTCTCTTTTACTAGATTGAGCAACCCATGAGGTCTTCACCCATACACTATGCCCTTTGATGGTCCATGAACAACTATAACCCCTTTTTTATGTGAGGGCAAACAGTAACAGTTCTTCTACATGGTGTAACTACACAGGTAATTTTGAAATCCATGTATAGGGGGGTTCACACCTGAGAAGTGTGAGTGTGTACAACATAATTATGCCCCCCCAACCATTATGCTCTTTCTTACTCAATAGCACCTTACTATCTTTTAGATTGTTCTTCTACCTCTGGCATCCGGATAATTGTGGCCTCTTTGTGGGGACCTACATGTGGGCTCTCTGGGGACACGGGGGTGTTGATGCCTCAGCGGTTCCTCTATCCAGGCAGTGGAAATATTCCTTTTTCTTTTAATTATCTACATGGCCTACAAACGCCTTAACCTTTTGAGGTGGTAGGTATCATTGTTAATTAAGCAACAACGAGGTTCCGAATATATACTCTGCCTATGCTACTATCACAATGTTGTTTTTTTTATTTACAGAAAATGTTTGAACCGATACTTCAAAATATTCCTGAAGAAAGGCTTTTTACCTGAAACGCGTCAGCTTGAATGGAGACAGCAAAAAATCCTTAACTTTTGCATCAATGAATATGATGGTTGTACATTAAACCTGTGTATTTTATCGTTTGTATAATTTTGTGTTCTTTTCATTGTTAGAATCATTTTAATTTGTTACAATAAATTACTATTTTTTAATTATATGATTGTAGTGTACTAGTTGCCCTTTAAAGTCCCAAATCCTATGGGGTTCTGGTCTTTTCTATATTATTATGGGATGTTGGCAACTGGCACCTGGTCTTGCAATAGGGGAAATTATGTCTGTACACTAGCTAAGATGGCAAAGAGCCTGTGGACACTTGTGGAACCTCCTAGATGGCAAACAATATGGCAAGAAGCAACATGTCCCAATCCTTTCTGCCCTACTTGACTGCTTTTTTTTAGCATTGACTTAAAAATGTTTTAATAAACCCATCGTGACGAGGCCATCTGTCTGTGGGTGATAGACCGAGGCCCGCAACTGCTTGATCTGAAACAGTTTGCACAAGTCCGCCATCGCCTTCGGCATAAAAGGAGCACCCATGCCTGTAAGCATCTCTTTGGGAAAACCCAGTTTTTTTAAAACAAAAGGGATAACTCCCAGGGCAATGGCCTTAGAGGAATATTTTCTTAAAGGGACCACTCCTGAGTACCTATTGGCATAATCTAAAACTATTAATATATATTGATGTCCCTTTGTCTACTTTGCCAAGGGTTCCATAAGATCCATATTAATCCATTCAAATGGCACCTCAATTATTGGCAAGGGTACCAGAGGGTTTCTGTAGTGTAACAATGGGGAGGTTAGCTGGCAAGTGGAAGAGAACGCACAGTACCTTTTAACCTCAGCATTCACCCCTGGCTAGAAAAAGGTTATTCTCGCCTCTGGTTTTTTTCAGCCCCCAGGTGTCTTCCCATGTGTTGTTGTGGGCTAGATCGAGGACCATCCGCCTATAGGGCCAGGGAACCAGAAACTTCTCTACATTTTCCCCTCAGATTTCAGCCACTCAATAAAGCAGGTCCCCATTGAACGCAAAATGAGGAAACTTTTTGTCTGCACCAGGCATTTGTGGGACCCCATTAATAACCGAAACCTGCTCTCTAGCATTGACAAAGTAGGATCCTGCATTTAGGAGGTGCCAAACGCTCCCCTGGACACATCCAAATCTGGATGCAAATGACTAGACTAAGTCTCCCCTTCATCCTCCTCAACCGTGACCTGCAATGGAGAAAGTTCCTTTTCATCCTCCCCCCACCATGACCTGTAACGGAGAGGATTCCTCCGTCAGAGGTCAACCCAGGCTTGAGACCTGGAACTTGAGCATCATCAATCATATCATTGTTATTTACAACCTCATAACTATCAGTATGCAGTTCAACATTAGGGGGTTTGTTGAGGGCAGTACGGGACTAGACCCCTGAAAATTTGTCCCTGAAAGGCCTGGAGTGTCCAGTTCTCTTGGCTGTCCAGGAAGTCCATTCTGTATCTGTTTCCATAGTTCAAAAAATAATGGATAGTCCTTTCCCAATATGATATAATGTATCAGATTGTTCACCATCCCAACCTCTTGTGTCACCGATGTACAGTCATAGGCAATAGACACTGGAACCAGGGGGTACTCCCTGGTTTCCCCATGGATACACACTACATGGAGAGTCTTACCTACTGGGCGGAGTCTCCCAATCACCCCGGCATGTACCAGTGTTACAATGCTGCTGTAGTCCAGTAGGGTCTTGGTGGAGAGGTGGTTCACCCATACTTCACACTCAAACTGACCAGCAGCCAGGTCGAGATGGGTGGCGCGTGCTGTTTGGACATAAAACAAGGCTTTCCTAGTGGGCCTGCACTCATTGGTCTCTTCTTGAAGTGGACACTGCCCAGATATTTCCCTAGGCTCAGCACCACTAACACTGTATGTCCCTCATTCGTTTGACAGGAACCAACCTCTGCGAGTCCAAGAAAGATGAGGCAGGGATGTGGGTTCCAGGGCCTCTTTCCTAAGTGTTGCAGTTGGCCTTCTTGCCTTTGGTGTGGGTTTCCAATGCCCGGTAGGCCAAAGCAGGTCCTTCACCACTTTCAACCAACTCCACCAGCTGGTCCGCTGTTGTAGGGTCTCCATGGTTCAACCAGTGCTGCAGGTCATCTGTCAGGGACTGCCGGTACTGGATAATCATGACCCATTCCACCATTTGAAGGCCTGTTAACTTCTCTGGTTGAAGCCATTTCTTGACCAGCTGCACCAATTCATGACATCTAGGACCTTGGTGGCTGGTCAGGTTGGTATTTCCAGCAGTGCACACTCTGGGCCTGTATTGCCATAGCCACCCTAAAGTGGGCCAGGATCTTTGCCTTCAGTTGCTCAATTATTTTTCTCCCTCTGTTGGCAGGTAGGCTTTTTAAGGATCATCAGTAAGAAAAGGGGCAAAAATGCCAGTCCATTGGTCTCAGGGCCAACCCCTCTCTCCACTATCCTCTTAAAAGTAGTTAGAAAGGCCTCCACATCATTGTTGGGTGTCAGCTTCCATAATTAATGGCTGGCTATCTGGTTGCTAGGGGCAACAGCCACTTGCTCATGTCCCTGAGCAGGACGCTACACCGCATCCTGCAGGTAAGCCACATGTGTTTGTGTGCTTTCCTACTGGGCTGTAAACTGGGCGGTCTGCTGTGCAGCTATGATCTGTGCCAGGGCCTGCTGCTGCTGAGCCATTGCCTCCTCATGGCAATGGTTTCCCTCCACGGTGGCTTGCTGCTGGATCACAGTGGTTTGCTCTAGAGCAGTGGTTCTCAACTGCTGTCCTCTGGACCCACTAACAGGCCAGGTTTACAAGATAACTGAAATACACCACAGGTGATTTGATTTTCTGCTCAGTGGTTGCAGTATTCTAGTCTGCTTCTCCCCAAGGTAATACTTAAAATCTGGCCTGTTAGTGGGTCCTGAGGACAGGGGTTGAGAAGCACTGCTCTAGAGCCTTGATAAGCTCCTCAATGTCTTTTCCTGTAGCTTGCAGTGCCTGAACTGACTTCACCATCACATGCCATAGGTACACTTCCTCTTTAAATGTCAGTTTTCTTTTTAAATGGCTTTTGCGGCTGCAATGCGCTTTGCCCGCATCCAAGCACCAGTTGTAAAGTTCAGGTGTAATATCCATCATTATAATACTTTGGGATCGGGGGGTGCGGGGCTGGCTACAGAGGCTGATGGAAGCAGCTTGAGAGAGCTCTGCTACAAAGGCTCCCATTAAAGCAACCCACTGCAACCTAAAGCTTCCCTGAGAACACAGACAGGCACAGGGAACATCGGAGATCACTCAGAAAGAATGAGGAAGAGAAAGGATCGTGGGGGACCCCGCAAACTAGGAGATTTCTGCAGCCCAGCCGGGACACATGGAGAAAGCCAAGATGGCCCTGGCTCCTCCTCATCTCCACACAGGATGGGGCAGCAAGGTGAACATGCTGCAGAAGGAAATGTATCACAGGCAGAACTAGCAAGGAAAGTTCTGCATGCCCAGGATGACACCAGCAGCCCTCTGAAGCAGAAGAGGAAATCACTTCATCTGAGGAGAATGTAAGTGCCATTATACATGACAATGCTATTATAATGGAACAAAACCCCTATGATGCACAACTTACAGCTATACCCACTACAGGTCAGGCTGTCTCTGACACAACTATTAAGGACATAATAACGTCTCTAAGAGGAGCACTGCAGTATATGAAGTGTTTTATAAATCAATCCAAAAATGAAAAAGATGCACTAGGAGAACGAGTGGAGTATGTGGAAAATAAAATGTGCAATTTTTCAGATGCACACAATGAGCTGGTAGACGCACATTATGAATTAGAAGATGAAATTAAAAACCTCAATTTGAAGGTAATTGATTTGGAAGATCGTTCAAGAAGGAACAATGTAAAATTCCGAGGTATTCCGGAGAATGTTAAACCTGATTTGAAATGCTTCCTAAAAGAGATATCTACTACCTGAGATCCCACATCAGGAGCTCATGATAGACCGAGCACATAGACTACCTAAACCCAAACATATACCAGAAAAGCTACCCAGAGATGTGATTGCAAAAATTCATTTTTTCGAAGTGAAGGAGTAACTAATGTATTTTGCAAGACATAACGGACCACTACCTGACCCATATGCAGGAATAATATTGTACTCGGATCTTTCACAGGCAACTATACAAGCATGCAAAAATCTCAATACCATAACTAAAATTCTTAGAAATCACAAAATCATCTATAAGTGGGGTTTCCCTACTAAACTAATGCTGGAAAGAGATGGAAAAAAATATACCATCATGAATATGGAATATGGCCTGAAACTTTTGAAAAAATGGGGCTTATTACCTCCAAGTGAAGATAACGCATGGGAAAAAGCCACACCGGGAAAAATCCAATAACAATGGCAAACTAGTCATAAATGACACGCTTTCTTCATTACCTTTCTATGGATCTGCCTCTAAATAATACATACTGAAATATAAAAATCTGTCCAATCAGAAGGCAAAATAGCCTCTCAGGAAAGCTCAGGGAACCCTAAGCCAGAGACTTGTTGTTTTTCAGTTGAACTGTTTCTATGTTATCCCCCAAAACACAGTGGCAGCAATTGATGGGCACAGTGGCAGCAATTGATGGGCACAGTGGCAGCAATTGATGGGCACAGTGGCAGCAATTGATGGGCACAGTGGCAGCGATTTATGGCACAGTGCAGTGAGGCTGCAATTGATGGGGTTTTTTCAGAATTTTTTCAGTTTGTTTGCACCCCCCAAAAAATTTTGAGCACCAGCCGCCACTGCTCTGGATTTATAAATGGTACAAGACTAACACCTACTGGACAAAACAGGATACAACAGGGACAGAAATCAAAATTCCAACCATCAGGATAAATACAATTATGTTTTTCTTTAGCATCCAAAATTCCAATTTTCATAGCACTCAAATTTTATGTCACTGAATGTAAGAGCCTTAATAGCCAGTCAAACGGAAAGTTCTTTGGAAAGACATATTTAAAATTGAACAGCCATATTATATGCATACAAGAATCACATTTTTGCAGAGGATAAAGCTCCGAAATGTTCTCATAATATCTTTCCTCATATAAATGTATCCAACAACTCAACTCTCGGAAAAAGAAAGGAGTAATAATGATAATAAAAGATTCTGTGTCCTTTCAACCATTAGAAGTCAAGACTGATAATCAAGGGAGATTTATCATATTAGTTGCAAATATTGAGAATGAAAACTACACTATTGTCAATATATATGCCCCCAACAAGAACCGACATTTTATCCAAAAAACTCTACACAAAGCTCGGAAAATACAGAAAGGCCGCCTAATATTATGTGGGGACTTTAATGCACCTCTAGACCCCAATATCAATACCATCAAGCAAGGCAAACCCAGTAGATCTGGACTCAAAATGTTCTCAATGGAAAGTATTTATGATCTCTGGAGGTGTTTACACTCCACTGAAACGGATTACGCCTTTTACTCCCAGGTTCACAAATCCTATTCCAGGATTGACTATTTTATCACGGACAAAATCTTGCTCCCAAATGTAATTAAAGCTCAGATCCATAACATTTCCTGGTCTGATCACGCTCCAATAACATTGTAAAGGCCGAACTTGTACTAATAACAAATTATGGAGGAACGATACCTATATTTTATCTCAAAAAAGCCATTTGTCTGCAATAAAAGAAAAAAACTTAAGGAATTCTTTAAATTCAACGATGATGGTTCGGTGCAAATGACCACCTTATGGTATTCGCACAATATCAGAGGCATATTACTACAAATAGCAGCAAAAGAAAAAAAGAGAAAATTTAATTTAATAAATAAAACTCTGCAAGAGATCTCGTCAGTAGAGGAAAAGCATAAAAAGAATCCCAAAGATCCTAAATAACCCATACAACTGAATAATCTAAGGGCGGATCTGAGAGATCTGTTAATAGAAGATGATAAATACTTGAAAAAACTGATGTTGAATTACTACTCTCAAAAGCAATAAAGCTGGTAAACTATTAGCAAATCTACTAAAACAATGCCAAAATAAAAATAAAATAAATCGTTTAAAACACCATATCTCAGGTACATTAAATTATGACCCTCAAAAAATAGCTAACACATTTGCAGATTATTACAAATCCCTATAGAACCTTAAAGAAGATAAAAGTATCCCCCAACCTACATAAAAAATATAACAGAATTTTTAAGCAAAATAAATCTTCCAGAAATAGACCCAACAACTTAACACTGTTAGATAATTATATTACAATAAATGAAACCACAAGGGTTATTAAATCCCTATCCAAAAATAAAACCCCAGGTAAAGATGGGTTATCATGGGAATATTATCAAGCTTTTACAGAAATTTTATCACCACATTTAACTAAAATGTTTAATTACTACTTAATTAAGTAGCCAATAATAATCAATACCCAGAAGAAATGCTAGCAGCACTAATAATTACACTTCCAAAACCAAATAAAGACCCAATAGCACCAAGCAACTATAGGCCAATATCATTACTAAATTTGGATATTAAAGTTTATGCAAAAATGATAGCAAATCGTTTACTAAATATAACCTCCTACCTTATTGGGGCAGATCAAGTGTGATTCCTGAAAGGAAGACAAGCCCAGGATGGCACTAGAAGAATGGTAAATTTATTAGACTATATAGAAAACAGCAATACTCCAGCTATCTTCCTAGCACTTGACGCAGAAAAAGCGTTTGATAGGGTGCATTGGCAATTCACATCTCAAACTCTAGAAAAATTTGGTATCAAGGGATTTATTTAGTCAGCCATTATGTTCTTATATTCACAACCCTCAGCCACAGTATACTTCCTCGGGAACACTATCCAAAAACATTAAAATGACAAATAGAACCAGGCAGGGATGTCCATTGTCCTCTATAATCTTCTCACTAATAATAGAGCCATTAGCAGAAAGTATAAGAAATATCCCTGAAATTACTGGAATCACTATTGGAAACAATGAAAATAAAACTGGACTTTTTTCGGATGATATAATTTTAACTTTATCTAACCCCGAATCCTCCATACCCAAAATTTGAAAATTACTAGATCATTATGGGGAGGTCTCCTACTACAAAGTTAACCAAAATAAATGTTATGTATTACCCAGGAACATCCCCAAAAACCAAATTGATATACTAAGCAAGAATTATGGCTACAACTGGAATCCATCACCTATCTAGGCATACAACTTTCCTATACCGTATCTAAATTATATACAAACTTCCCCAAACTAACAGAACAATTATAGAACTACAAAACATTAAAAAAAGTAACAACTATCATGGGTTGGGAAGATAGCAGCCTTTAAAATGAAAACCTTACCCAAGATATTATATTTTCCTGACAGACTTCATGGCAGCCTACGTGTGGGTTAACCCCGCCTCCTCTCCAATGCTATAGGACCCCACTCCCATAAAATTTTAGCTCACCACTAGAGACTGCATTGCTTTTTTGTCCTCCTCTATGGACCTACATCGCGTGTACTCACGTTTGTTCCTGCATGACGTCCAGCTGGGATGGCTCCAGAAGTTTGGCATACCATTCATGCGGTGCAAGCCTAGGGCTCAGCTGTGGGCGGGTGTGTGGCTTTTCAGGCAGAGGATACCCCAGTGATGATGGGAAGATTGCCTGGGTATGCCCGAGATGGACGTCTGGCAAGCTTTCATGCAGCTGGCAAGATCTGGCGCCATTTTCTTTCCATGGCAGCCGCTTATGTTTTGTGTGTTGTTTGGGTTGTTTTCCCCTTGGTTTTCCTCCCCTGTTAATTTCTTACCCCTCATGGCACCTGGAATGCTCCTGCGTTCCAGGACTCCGCAGCCCTTCTGCACACGCGCGAGGCCTCGTGACATCGAGGCTTGGTTTGTGCATGCGCAATCGGTGGAGTGCCCTGGCGGCTGCACAGGCACTGCTTGGCCATTTGTTGAGGCGCAGGCGCGGCCTGGAGGCAGGCGGTGACCTCATCCGGGCGGGGAATTTGAAGAGCTGCCAGCCCCTGTCAAGTTGGGAACCTCTGTGGGCAGCACAGCGGCAGCTTCCCCCAGCCAAAGGCTAAGGTCAGCTTCAAGCTTTAGCTCTTACTCCCTTCTTACAGGAGAAGAGCGCATTTAAAAAAAAAAAAAAAAAAAAAATGAAAATGCTTCTTCTTTTCCTTAGGTTTTGCTTAAAAACACTGTGTGATCTCTTCTGTATTGACATACCATTCAAGCATCATGGACACCGCCTTTATGTGGCCAGCCCTCATGCACAAGGTATGTGCCGATGAGGAGGGGATGAGTTTTTACTGATATATATATACACACGTTTGATATGTGTTAAATGTTGAAATTCGCATCCCCCCCCTCTCTTTCCTCCAGTCCTTCCAGGTCAGACCACCGAAGCTTGGTCCGAGACGACAGAGACCTTGCGAGGCCGCAACAGCATCACTCATCATCCCGGTCCAGACATGACTCTCTGTCTAGGACCCAACAGCAGAGGAGATGTTCCCATTCCTCCTCCAGTCACCGCACCCACCGCCATGACAGCCGCTCTGGTCGCAGAGCCTGCTAGGGATGTGGGACAGGAGTCCCAGAGGGCAAATCACTGTGTGATCCATGTTATAAAGAACAAAAAAACGCGCTATAAAATGATATAAACAATAAAAAAAATGTGAAAAAAATTGTGAAGTCCTTTGTACAATCTGTGTAGTCCCATATGAATGTCCACAACAGATGAAGAAGGTAAACCTATCATAGGTGAATGACGTGAAATTCATCCAAAGTGAATAAGTGATGAAAAAAACATGAAGCTGGAACACACCAAGATATTGCGCTTACCAGAAGTAAGCCAAATAGGAGCATGTGGCTTAAACCCAGCCTGGGCCTTTGGATGGACGATCAAGGTGAAGCAGGATAAAACGCACTCGTCCCCTGTATCCAGTCCACAGAGGTTTTATCCAAAAATATATGACAAAAATATAGCGTAATACTAATAATGTAAAGCACTCCAAATACAAATAATAAGTGCAACACTCAACAAATCTAAATCATATGTGATCATATATCATCCAATGTCAGTGCAACAATTAAGGATGGTAGATGAGCGTCATGCAATCATGCAAAGATGTATCTTAAAGTGAGTAAGTAGAGAAACATGAACGGCACCCAGAATCTGCTTGCCAGATTAGATAAAGGCGAGTATGCAGCAAATCACCCAGATATAGATATAGAAAAAGATCCCTCTAGGTGCAGCAAATCACATGCACAAGGAGTTGTTGCTGAACAAATAACTGCGTGGAGTGAGGCTGTTTTTACCATATATGCACTGCTGAGCTCGGGTCTGATTGGCCAGGACGTGTCCACGCCGTTCCTGTTAGGAGTCCGTTTGTGTCCTATTACATCTGCCCACCTTATCTGGATGTCTGGTAAGCAGGATTTCCCCAAGGTCCGCTGTGTTTTACATATGGTTATCAACATTTGGCTGTGTGGAATTTTGCTCACAAAGGTTTGCCATCTGGTAAGCAGTTTGTGCATGTGATTTGCTGCACCTAGAGGGATCTTTTTCTATATCTATATCTGGGTGATTTGGTGCATACTCGCCTTTATCTAATCTGGCAAGCAGATTCTGGGTGCCGTTCATGTTTCTCTACTTACTCACTTTAAGATACATCTTTGCATGATTGCATGACACTCATCTACCATCCTTAATTGTTGCACTGACATTGGATGATATATGATCACATATTGAAATAAGAAATTTTGGGTTGAGACTTTATATGAGACCGTGACCATCCAGTACACAGGTCTCCATCCCTATGCATATAAAGTCCCATTGTCCCCTTTTTCCCCCAATTTCCCCTTATTTTTCTTGTATATGATCACATATGATTTAGATTTATGTTGAGTGTTGCACTTATTATTTGTATTTGGAGTGCTTTACATTATCAGTATTACGCTATATTTTTGTCATATATTTTTGGATAAAACCTCTGTGGACTGGATACAGGGGACGAGTGCGTTTATCCTGCTTCACCTTGATCATCCATCCAAAGGCCCAGGCTGGGTTTAAGCCACTTGCCCCTATTTGGCTTACTTCTGGTAAGCGCAATATCTTGGTGTGTTCCAGCTTCATATTTTTTTCATCACTTATTCACTTTGGATGAATTTCACGTCATTCACCTATGATAGGTTTACCTTCTTCATCTGTTGTGGACATTCATATGGGACTACACAGATTGTACAAAGGACTTTTTATCATTTTTTTATTGTTTATATCATTTTATAGCGCGTTTTTTTGTTCTTTATTTTGTTTTGGTGTGCCGCACTTATAACCGCAGCTTTCATAATTTTTCCAAGCGCAGTTTTTTCTCCTTGTTATTGTGATCCATGTTATGCCCGGGCGGTCGGGGAAAAAGAGATGGAAAACAAACAAATGGAGTCTCTTGTTAAGCATGTGGTGCAGCAATCCCTGCAGGAGTGGGATACAACCCGCACGCGGAGCCAGTCCACCACTCTATCTGGCTCCCTGCTGACAAGGCCCAGAAGCATCCGGGGCCTTCCCAGCCTTATAATGAGTCCCCCGGCTCTTCAGATAGCGAATTGGAGGGAGATGTTTTTGTCTGTGACTTCGACTTCACCCTTGTTTCCCCTCTAATTAAGGCGGTCAAAGAGGCCCTTAAAAGAGGCCTCTGGATAAACAAAGGAAGTTATTCAAATATCTTGGGAGGGAACGTTCTAATTTCCTGCTCCTTTCCGAATTAAAGGATATCTTTGACGAGGAGTGGAGTAAGATAGACAAGAAATCTTCTATGTCCAACAAAACCTCCAGGTTATACCCCTTCAAGGTGGAAGAAGTGAAATATCTGGAAAATGCTCCCCTCGTTGATGCAGCACTGATGCGACTCACCAAACACGTCACTCTTCCTTTAGAGGACACTGTATCCTTCAAAGATGGGCTTGAGAGGAGAATTGACCAAGACCTCAAGAGAATTTACAGGCTAGCCGGTATGGCTTGCAAACCCGCCCTGGCACTTGCAGCCACATCCAAGGCTATGAAGGCTTGGACAGAAAATGTAGACTCCGTGCTCAAGGGCATTTCAGAAGATCTGACCAGGGGCTCGGCAGTCCAGGAATTTAAGCTAGCAGTGGCCTTCCTGGGGGAGGCTTCTGTCGACTTGATCTGCCTGTTGGTCTGGACTATGCTATCCTGGGTCACGGCCAAACGGCCTTGTGGTTGCGCCCTTATCTCGCTGATCCAGCATCTAAGCAAGCCTGGTGTAGGATCCCCTTTGAGGGGTCCTCGTTGTTTGCTGACAGGCTGGATAGCGCTATAGCTCGAGTCACGGGTGGGAAGTCGGGTTTCCTGCCCCAGGATAGGCGTCTGTTTGGTCAGAAGAGGCCTCAGCACAGAAAACACAGTACTGAGAGTTCTAGAGAAGCACGCTCTTACAGGCCTGGCCGAGATTTTAGAAGGAATTGGAGTAGAGGTCAGACATCCTTCCGAAAGTCTGCTAAAAGCCAGAAGACACAGTACTGAGCGTTCTAGAGAAGCACGCTCTTACAGGCCCGGCTGAGATTTTAGAAGGAATTGGAGCAGAGGTCAGACATCCTTCCGAAAGTCTGCTAAAAGCCAGGCGCCCAGTGGACGAGAGCCGGTTAAGTCGTTTTGAGATTGGGCCCGACCAGGCAGGTCAGTTAGGGGCCCGTCTGCTTCACTACCAACACGTCTGGGTGGCCTCAATATCGGACTACTGGACCATCAAGATGGTCTCCATAGGCCACACATGGTCCTTCACCAGTACTCCTCCCCCAGATTTATCTCCACTCTGCTACCACAGTGAGAAGAAAAGAAGCAGGTGTTACTGTCCTATGTGGACTTGCTGATAGTACAAGGGGCTGCAGTGCCTGTCCCAAAAGGTGAAGCGCTCCAGGGGGTATACTCCCCTCTCTTTCTGGTTCTGAAGAAAAACAGTTCATAGTGCTCCGTGATAGATCTAACTTACCTAAACAAGTTCATAAAATACGAAAGATTCAAGATGTAAACTTTGTCTACCATCCAACAAGGCGTGCAGCCAGGAGATTGGTTAATCTCAATCGACTTAAAAGATGCCCTTTTTTCATGTGCCTGTGGCAGAGGAATTACGCAAATACCTCCGGTTCAGAGTCGGGCAAGATCATCTACAGTTCACTTGCCTCCCTTTTGGGTTGACAACCTCACCCCAAGTCCTTTCAAAGGTTCTTCTGACCATAGTGACCCTCATCAGAACAAAAGAGATACGCTTGTACCACTATCTTGACGACCTCCTTTTACTGTTCCAAGACAAGGAGCAGCTTTTGATCCACAGAGAGCAGGTTATCACCACACTGCTTGAGTTCAGGTGGCTCCTACACTTGGAGAAAAAAAACCAGCGCCTGGTTTACCTAGGGGCCCAGTTCGACACGGTGGAGAACACCATCTCTCTCCCAGCGGAGAAGATCCCAGTTATCCGAGGGAGAAACTCACAGGCCCTGGACTCATCATGCCTAAAGGCCTCACAGTGCCTGAAAATTGTTGGCACGATGGTCTTTACGACCTCCATGGTCAAGTGGTCCCTGTTGAGGTTACGCCCTTTCCAGACAGGGTTCCTCTGTCAGTGGCACTCAGGGGACAGCAATCATGCCATTCGCATAACCTCAGTGATGAGGGACAGCCTCTTCTGGTGGCTTCAGCGCAGAAATCTCACCTGCCACTCCATTGTCCCCATGTCATGGGTCACGGTCACAACCGATGCCAGCGAGACAGGTTGGGGAGCCCTCTGCAGATCAGAACCTTGCACAAGGCAAGTGGGATACCTGTCTTCACAACCCGGGCTCAAACATCCTGGAACTATGGGCAGCCTGGTGTGCCCTTCAATCATTTTCTCATCTCCTGAAAGAGGAGTCTGTCTTACTGGGAATGGACAACACCACAGCAGTCTCCTATGTGAAGAGGCAAGGGGGCACTCGGAGCTCCACACTGCTCCAAGAAGTCGAGCCCATCATGCCCTGGGCTTAGAAAAACCTGGCCAAAATTTCAGCGGTCTTCATCCCCAGGGTTCATAACGTCCAATCGAACTTCCTGTCTTGCACACAGACAACGAATAGTCTCTTCATGTGCAGACGTTCGAATGGATCCTGTCCTTGGGAGTCAATCCCGAAGTGGACCTATTTGCATCCCCCTGCAACTTCAAGATCAAGAAGTATTACACACGGGGCCGTTGCAGTCAGGCCTTTAGGGTGGATGCCTTGACAGATCAGTGGAGCTTCAACAGGGCATGCGCCTTTCCCCCGCTCCCAATCATCCTCGGGTTTTTACGGAGACTCCAGGCGGAAGCGATCAAGGTGGTGATGATTGCACCTTACTGGCTGAACAGGCCATGGTTTCCCCCTCTGATGCAGCTCAGCTTCCGGGATCCGGTGCCTCTTCCTCTCAGGCCGGACCTTCTTTCTCAGGGGGCAGTCCTGCACTCTTGTCTAGTGTTACTGTGACTGGTGGTCTGGTTCTTGAGAGGGAGAGGCTGGAATCGCTCAGGTGCGCTTCAAGAGTAATTTCCACCCTCGAGGTCGAGAAAAGCGAGTATGAATAAAATCTATGGGAGGATATGGGCCAAGTTCATTGAGTTCTCATCCTCTACGGGCAGATCGTTCAAGGATACAGGAGTCCAGGATATCCTCAGCTTCCTTCAATCCGGCCTAGATCTGTCTTTATCCATCAGCTCTCTCAGAGTCCAAGTCTGAGGCTGGGTTCACACTATACTACACGACAGTAGTACGACTTTCATCCTACTTTGCTCTGCGACATCAGTCCTACATTGGTCCTACATTGATCCTACATTGGTCCTACATCCATCCGACTTTCATGAAAAGGATACTACTTTGATCCGACTTTTCAGATAGCATACTTGTCCTTTGACCAATTAAAACTAACACACAATGGGAGGGGCTACAGCAGGGGGCAGGAAATAACACAATGTTGGATGTCTTGGTGTAAATCTTGAGGTGGAACTCTGCGCCAAATTTTAAATAAAAAACCGGCATGGGTTCCCCCTCCAAGAGCATACCAGGCCCTTAGGTCTGGTATGGACCTTGAGGGGAACCCCTTACGCCAAAAAAACGGCGTGGGGGTCTCCCAAAATCCATACCAGACCCTTTTCCGAGCACGCAGCCCGGCCGGTCAGGAATGGGGGTGGGGACGAGCGAGCGCCCCCCCGAACCATACCAGGCCGCATGCCCTCAACATGGGGGGGTTGGTGCCTTGGGGGAGGGGGGCGAGCTGCGGCCCCACCCACCCCAAAGCACCTTGTCCCCATGTTGATGAGGACAAGGGCCTCTTCCCGACAACCCTGGCCGTTGGTTGTCGGGGTCTGCGGGCGGGGGGGGCTTATCGGAATCCGGTAGCCCCCTTTAATAAGGGGGCCCCCAGATCCCGGCCCCCCACCCTTTGTGAATGAGTACCCCTACCCATTCACCTAGGGAAAAAAGTGTCAATAAAAAAAAAACACAGTACACAGGTTTTTAAAGTAATTTATTAGACAGCTCCGGGGTCTTCTTCCGACTTCGGGGTCTCTCTGGCGTCTCCTCCCGGTGTCCTGATCTTCTGCCAGCTCCTCCGCTATCTTCTACAGCTCTATTGCTAGCGGTGGCCCAGACTTCTGCCTTCTTCTTTTCTTCCAATGTTGACACGACGCTCTCTCCGGCTGGAATGCTCTCTGTGCGCTCTGCTATGGCTTATATAGGCGGTGACCCCGCCCCCTTATGCCGTCACAGTCCCTGGGCATGCTGGGACTGTGACGTTTTAGGGGGCGTGGTCATCACCCGAAGTCAGAGCGGAGCGCCCAGAGTGCATTCCAGCGAGAGAGCGTTGTGTCAACATCAGAAGAAGAGAAGAGGGCAGAAGGCAGAAGACCGGGCTCCTCCGCTATAGCAAAAGAGCGGCAAAAGAGCAGAAGATAGCGGAGGAGCCCGGCAGAAGATCCGAAGAGCGTGGAGAAGAACTGGAGAGACCCCCGAAGAGAAGAAGGCAGAAGGCAGCAGACCGGGCTCCTCCGCTATAGCAAAAGAGCGGCAAAAGAGCAGAAGATAGCGGAAGAGCCCGGCAGAAGACCCGGAGAGCGTGGAGAAGAACCGGAGAGACCCCCGAAGTCAGAAGAAGACCCCCGAAGCCGGAAGAAGACCCCCGGAGCGGTCTAATAAATTACTTAAAAAATCTGTGTAGTGTTTTTTTTTATTGACACTTTTTCCCTAGGTGAATGGGTAGGGGGTACCATGTACCCCATACTCATTCACATAGGGTGGGGGGGGCTCCCGGATTCCGATAAGCCCCCCGCCCGCAGACCCCGACAACCAACGGCCAGGGTTGTCAGGAAGAGGCCCTTGTCCTCATCAACATGGGGACAAGGTGCTTTGGGGTGGGGGGGGCCCTGCAGCCAGCCCCCCTCCCCCAAGGCACCAACCCCCCCATGTTGAGGGCATGCGGCCTGGTACGGTTCAGGAAGGGGCCGCTCGCTCGTCCCCACCCCCATTCCTGACCGGCTGGGCTGCGTGCTCGGATAAGGGTCTGGTATGGATTTGGGGGGACCTCCACACCGTTTTTTCGGTGTAGAGGGTTCCCCTCAAGGTCCATACCAGACCTAAGGGCCTGGTATGCTCTTGGAGGGGGAACTCATGCCGTTTTTTTATTTAAAATTTGGCGCGGAGTTCCCCCTCGAGATCATCTGAGCACAAGTCGCGTGCCGAAGTCGGATCATGCGAGATGGCGATCCGACTTTAATGATAGTCAGTAGGCTGAAGTAGGATAAAAGTCGGACCAAAGTAGCACAGGGAGCATTTCTAAAGTCGGATCGACTTGTGTCGGACCAGTTAGGAAGGCTCCCATAGGGAAACATTAAATTTCACACGTCATGCGACATGAGCTCCCAATGTCGGAGTGTTTATCGGACCAGTGTGAACCCAGCCTTAGCCCTGTCAGCCTTCTCTGGGACATCATTGGCGACTCACCCTCTAATCAGGCAGTTTTTCCTTGGGGCGACAAGGCCCCCAAGAAGACCGAGATTCCCCAAATGGGATCTTCCCTGTGTTCTGGACTTTGTCTGACCTCGGTACCTCAGGGTCCATTCCACTTTCTGTCAAGGACCTTTCCACAAAGGCCGCCTTCCCAGTTGCCATCACTTCGGCCAAAAGGGTTTCTGAGATTGTGTCTCTGGGTCATGAAAAGCCCTTCCTGACTTTCTTCCTGGACCGGGTGGTCCTCCTCCCTATGCTCGGCTCAAACCCGAAAGTTCCTTCAGTGTTCCACGAGAACCAGGAAATCATCCTACCTACATTCAGGACCCTGGGGTCCTCGGAAATTCATCCTCTGGATATGGGCAAAATCCTGAGGAAATACCTGTAAGTTACTTCCTCCTTTAGACGCTCAGACTATCTGTTTATTTTGCACTCTGGTAGTAACAGAGGGAAGCAAGCTTCATCCAGAATGTTTGCGACTTGGATAGTCCAGTCCATCCAGCAAGTTTCTAGAGCTAAGGGCTTGGCTCCTCCAGAGGCGGTGAGGGTACATTCCGCCAGGGGTATGGCGGCTTCATGGGCAGCAGCCCAGCATGTTGTTCCAGACATCATCTGTAAAGTGGCCTCATGGGCCTCCATTAATCCCTTTATGTCACATTACTGCATGGAGCCTGCATCTCTATCTTCTGTGAGCTTTGGTTTAAGAGTCCTGTCAGTTGATGGGCTAATTAAATTTATTTTTGATCAGCATACCCACCTGTGTGGACTGGCTAGTTATTTCCCACACGTAAGCTGCTATGGAGTCTATCAGGAAAATGGAAAATTTATTATAACTACTTACCGTAATTTTCCTTTCCTGATGGACTCCATGGCAGACAGAGTTCCCACCCATTTGGTCAAGAGTTGGCTAGCAACAGAACGCAGTCTCTAGTGGTGAGCTCAAATTTATGGGTTAACCCACACGTAAGCTGCCATGGAGTCCATCAGGAAAGGAAAATTACGGTAAGTATTTGATAATAAATTTTCCATTATTTTTGTTCCCTCCCAATTTTGATACCAGCAAAATATTTTACACAAATTAATACAAAAATGAAGAAATTCATATGGAATGAGAAAAAAAACAGGGGGAGCATTTGATATACTAACCACCAATAAAGAATTGGGTGGAATGGGACTAACAAATATTAAAAATTATTATTATGCCTCATTATTAGACCAAATGAAATTTTGATTCGCCACCCCAATGACAAATTATGGGTGCATGTAGAAAAAGTATTCACAAAAGGGCATGATTTATATGCTCTGTCTATGGCCAAGCATATAATACAAAAATAAAATACTCATACCCAACCTTCTATCTATAAAAGCAACCTTAATTGCATGGAAACATATTCTTTTGAAATCTAATAAAGAAATTCCTTGTACTAAAGTACTAACAAGAATAGTAGAATAAAAATATCAACAAGTGATTGGATAAAGCAAGGATTTCAAACTTATCAATCTCTATCAGATCATCTCAAAAACATAGTCGAAAATAAAAAGAACGAAAACAACCGCCTAAAAAAAAATAAAACTAGAAGACACAACCATTCCCACGATAACCATCTAAATAAAAAAAAGGGAATAACTTTATTTTATAACCTCCTTTCATTCATTTCTACAAATGGGAAAAATCCCAACATGTTGAAATGAGAGAAAGACCTGTCACAAACATTCTTTTGGGAACAATGGAAAAAAGCTATTACAACAATAACTAAAACATCTGCTTGCATTGAACATTGGTACAATTCTCAAAAAATCCTTAATAGGTGGTATCTGACCCCATATAGAGTGGCAAAAATATTTTCCCCCATATCGCCATTATTTTGGAGGTGCAAAGAGTCTTCAGGTAACCTATACCATACACTATGGGCCTGCAAAAGTTTAACAAGTTTCTGGAACGTTATCTCCTCTTTTATAGCAGACCTCACAGACATGGTAATAGATTTGACACCAGAAATGGCCTTACTAGGAATAAATCTGGATAGATACCCACTATGTTTTAGGACGATAGTAACACATAGTCTGGTAGCGGCAAGGTTAACCATCACAAGCATGTGGAAATCTACAGAAACTCCTAACTTGTCAAGCGTGGTCTCTAGAATAAACACTCAAACCCAATATGAGCTTCTTCTAGCTCGGAAAAACTCCTCAGTTAATAATTTCATAAGAAACTGGCAAGAATGGCTTAAAAAATAAAGAGCCTCTAACTATTTAAAAGGTTGTGATGTATAATTAATACCAGGTTGGATACTACCGATTTATTCTAATTGTACCTGTCACCTTTATAAAGAGTGGAATTGGATCCATCTACAGTTAGCACGCATTGGGGTAGACGGATTAAAGGACACTATACAAACTTATTTCACTGCAAGATCTTGTACTGTACGATGGTTTACAATTTCACTTATAAATTTACCGTTGTTTGTTGTTAAATAATGTTAACCATAACATGCTTACTGTAACTAAGAATGTTCACACTCCTTGGATTGCTCTTTATGAAGCTAATAAAAATTTAAAGTTAAAAAAAATAATACTATTACTTTGGGATCCAAGCAAAGCTGTTTCTCATAAACATGAAAAGTCTTTATTTTCTTCAAGGCAAACAACAACAGTGCTTTCAGCAGCAAACGTAAATAGCTTAAGTCCAGCAACAAGAAAACAAAAGTCCACTTATCTTTAGCACAAATGAAAAAGAACAAGATATCTGCCACATAAGGGAATTACCAACAGGTAGGAAAGTCCAGATTGAGCCATTTTGCCGGGCTCCAGCAGACGTGCAGCACCCAGGCAGGTATCCTTACCCAAACTCCTACTACTCCACACCTGTACTAGGAGCTTCCTGTCTTCTAATGCTGCTTCCTGGAGGTAAGCTTTAACCAAGGCAGACATCCATGTCCCTGCTTGCAGAAACACAGGATCACTACCTTCCCTACTGACGGAATGGCGATCTGCCTTTTTTTCTTAGGCAGACAGCCGTTCTGCTTCTGTCCCGAATGGTTGGCGAGTCCCGGCAGACATTGAGTCTGCTGAACCTGTTGGTTGGCTCGCACTGTGCCCCACTGTGTCCAATCACAGCAGGAGCGAGGCAGCGCGCGTGCGTGCCCGGAACTGCAGGATCACAAACAGGTACGTGATCCTGCACAGGAGAGCCACATTGCCGCTGTATATGTACAGTATACGGTTGTTAAATGGTTAACCACTTAAGGAACAGGCCTATTTTTTACACTTGGTGTTTACAAGTTAAAATCTTTTTTTTTTTTTTTTTTTTTTTTTTTTTATAAAAAATTATTTAGAACCCCCAAACATTATATATATTTTTTCAGACACCCTAGAAAATAAAATGGCGGTTGTTGTAATACTTTATGTCACACCGTATTTGTGCAGCAGTCTTACAAACGCAATTTAGAAAAAAAATTTTTTGAATAAAACAATAAGAAAACAGTAAAGTTTGCCCAATTTTTTTTTATATTGTGAAAGATAATGTTACGCTGAGTAAATTGATACCCAACATGTCATGCTTCAAAATTGAACCCGCTCGTGGAATGGCGATAAAAAAATCTCCATAGGCGAAGTTTAAAAATTTCTACTGGTTACCAGTTTTGATTTACAGAGGAGGTCTTTTGCTAGAATTATTGCTCTCACTCTAACGATTGCGGTGATACCTCACGTGTGGTTTGAACACTGTTTTCATATGCGGGCGCGACTTATGTATGCGTTCGCTTCTGCGCGCGAGCACGGCGGGACAGGGCGCTTTAAAATGTATTTATGTTTTTCTTATTTATTTTACTTTTTATGTTTACTGTTCCTTTAAAAAAAAAATTTGGATCACTTTTATTCCTATTACAAGGAATGTAAACATCCCTTGTAATAGAAAAAAAGCATGACAGAACCTCTTTAATGTGAGATCTGTGGTAAAAAAGACCTCAGATCTCATGTTTACACTTAAAAAAAAAAAAAAAAAAAAAAAAAAAATTCAATAAAATTTTTTTCCCCTTTAAGACCATTGGGCGGAAGTGACAATTGACATTGCTTCCGTCATCCAATGGCATGGAGTCGAATGGGGGCCATCATTCCCTCGACTTTCAGCCTCAGAGGGGAAAGGACCGGACGGATCGTCTGTCACTACTGATGGTATATGGTATACATCGGCTCCTTAAGACGCTATTGCAGGTGCATGAGCATGCCCGCAGTGGGTCCCCAGAGCCGATGCATGTGCCCGGCGGGCGCGATGTCCACCGGGCACCCGCGATCGCTTGTGGCAGAACGAGAACGGGGATGTGTGTGTGTGTGTAAACACACACACATCCCAGTTCTGTCAGGGGAGAGGAGACAGACCGTGTGTTCCTACTAAGTAGGAACAACGATCTGTCTCCTCCTCTAGTCACTCCCATCCCTCCACAGTTAGAACACACAGTGAGGGACCACATTTAACCCCTTGATCGCCCCCTAGTGTTACCCCTTCCCTGCCAGTGACATTTATACAGTAATCAGTGGCTATGTTTAGCTCTGATTCCTGTATAAATGTCAATGGTGCCAAAAAAGTGTCAAAAAATCTGTCCGCTGCAATGTCACAGTCCCGATAAAAATCACAGATCGCTGCAATTACAAGTAAAAAAAAATGATAATAAAAATTACATAAATCTATCCCTTATTTTGTAGACGCTATAACTTTTGCGCAAATCAATCAATATACGCTTATTGCGATTTTTTTTACCAAAAATATGTAGAAGAATACATATCGGCCTAACATGATGAAGAAATTTGTTTTTTTTTTTATTTGTTTTTAGGATATTTATTATAGCAAAAAGTACAACATATTGTATTTTTTTCAAAATTGTTGCTCTTTTTTTGTTTATAGTGCAAAAAATAAAAACGGCAGAGGTGATGAAATAAGCTCTATTTGTGGGGAAAAAGGACAGAAACTTTGTTTAGGTATAACATTGCATGACCGTGCAATTGTCAGTTAAGGCGACGCAGTGCCCCTCCCCCCGTTTCTAGAATATTGAAAAATGTTCTGGAACTAGTGGGCATAGATTAGGAAGGGCTGCCTTAAATATTTATGGGCCCTCAGCCAATCCCCAGAGGTGGAGCCTATCGCTCATGTGACCGTCCTGACTTGGGAAAAGAAGTACTGCTGGGGTCAGCTCCACATTGAAGGTGAGTATTGCAAGCTGAGATGCATTTTGTTTGTTTTTTTAAACACAGGCTGTAGGATATTTTCTGAGAAATAAGAATTTATTCCAGACTCAGGCTTTAAATTGAAAATAAATGCATAACAAAAAAAAATAATAATTTAAATAAAAAATGATCCCCAGGAACCTTTAGCCATAATGTGCTAGTATGCACCTCATATAACACATAATGGCATGACTTTCCTGGCTAGTGATCCCCTCCAATGCTACAATGTCAGTGTTCCAGTCTGTCATACTGCAGGTGCTTCCATCTTCTCTTGGTCTTCCTTCTGGGTTTGGACTTTTTTGCCCCTTGATTGGCTGGGATGTGATGATGTCACTCCCATACTTGTGCACTGGAATCACATTATCACTGCATAGAGAAGTGACACAAACATACGCTGAGCTGTGCACGTGCTCAGTGTAAGCAAATGCTGACAAGCAGGGAGAAGGGTTTATGGCAGAAGAACGCCTATTTGTCAGAATTTTTTTTCACTTTAATGGTTCAGTTTCACCTTAAGAGCAAGACAATGTTATTGCACTGAAGCTGCAAGAGCTCCCTCTTGTGGCTAGCCTACAAATCCCTATATTAAATCAGAGTTCCACCCAAAAGCGGAACTTCCGCTCATCTGAATCCTCTCCCCCTCCGGTGCCACAATTGGCACCTTTCGGGGGGTGGGAGGGGGGACAGGATAACTGTCTTAGACAGGTATCCTTTCCCACTTCCGGGAGCCTCAGCCGCGGCTATTGACATCACAGCTGGGCCTCCTTCCCCTGTCGCCGGGCCAGTAGGAGAGAGGAGCGAGCCTGCCTCGCACACGCGCAGTAGGGTTCCCGGCGTGAAGCCGACTGAGCTACACTGCCGGGTACTCTTATTACGCAATGGCGGCAGCAGCGCCTGACAGCTGATGGAAACATCAGCTGCGGTGCCGACATCGCTGGATTCCAGGACAGGTAAGTGTCCTCTTATTAAAAGCCAGCAGCTGCAGTATGTGTAGCTGCTGGTTTTTAATTTTTTTTTTCCAGGATTGATTCCTCATGTGTCTACACTATTTGTAATTTATACCTATAGTAGGCCCAGAAACAATACTGCACATTTAGGCCCCTTTCATGCGATTGGACTTTCTATACATTTTTCATTCATCCATCAACAGACGACAATGCATTCCTATGGGTAAATGGATGACCATCAGTTAACCTCCGCTTCCGATCTTGTCCATTTTTTTGAACTTACAAGGCTACGTCCAGATCCATGAAAATGGATATTAACTGACATTAACGGACAATGTCTGTCAACGTCTGATCAGTTAAGATCCGTTTTGAAGAAAATATTTTTTTTTTGTTTATATGTGACCTCAACCTATGACCCAGGCAGTAATTGTACAATAGGAAGTACATGCCAAAGGAGAATCATGGCCAGAGATGTCTCCCAGGAGCAACTAATAAACTTAGTGCATGAAAGGCCAGACTTGTGGGACTCAACATGTCGGGACCACGGTGACAAAATTGTTGGAATCCATTGCACTACACAGATAGCACACACATGGACAAAGCAAGGACATGTCACTCACTGTAAACGGATCAAAACGGATGCAAAAATGGATGTAAATGGGTAAATTAACGGATGTTGACAGAACGGAAGACGGATGAAAACGGAGATTAACGAAATTTACGACGGATGAAGCAACGGATAAGAACTGATACGTTTTTAATGTGGCTAAACTGACGGTGCCCGTGTGAATGAGGCCTAAAGCTACATTCACACTGTTTATTTGGCAGCAGTAGGAATCTGCTGATCCTTCTGTTTTTGACACCTGTGAGCAGCTAACTGCAGCCAAGCCCGTATATTTTAATGACAGGTTGCTGGTGGTCGCAGTTGTTCACACAGCCAGCAATTACCTGTGGTGATTGTTGTTGGTCACACACAAAGTGCAGGTAGTCGCTGGCTGTGCAAACAGCTGTCGAAGCTGGCAACCTGTCATTAGCATCAGTTCGCACTGGAGTCGCACAAGAATGTGGAGTGCGTTTCTGATACGATTCAGTGCAGTGTGATTTTTATACCATTCATTTAGGCTGAACTTACACCAAAAGAAATGCATGCACTACTTTTACCACTTGACCTCCTAAAGGTTTTACCTTTTTCATGACCAGGGCATTTTTTGCAATTAGCACTGTGCTACTTTAACACCTTTCCACTTGGTCTAGAGCAGAATGATGGCTGGGCATCATATGATGTCCTTCGGGTCTGATATGGAAATTAAGGGGAACCCTGCACCAAGTTTTTAAAAAAAATGGTGGTCCCCCCCAAAATCCATACCAGACCCAGACCCTGCGGCCTGCCCATCCTGGCAGGCTGCAGGAAAAGAGGGAAGGATGAGAGAGCGCCCTCCCCTCCTGAACAGTACCAGGCCACATACCCTCAATATGGGGAGGGTGCTTTGGGATGGCCCCCCAAAGCACCTTGTTCGCATGTTGATGGGGACAAGGGCCTCATCCCCACAACCCTTGCTCGGTGGTTGTGGGGGTCTGTGGGCGGGGGGGCTTATCGGAATCTGGAAGCCCCCTTTAACAAGGGGACCCCCAGATCCCGGCACCCCCCTGTGTGAAATGGTAACGGGGTACAAAATGTACCCCTACCATTTCACAAAAAAGTGTCAAAATGTTAAAAACAACAAAGCACAGCTTGGCACAAGTCCTTCAATCACGCCGCCCGGACCGAAAAAGAAATAAAAATCCGCCACTGATCCGCCTCCATGGGAGGCTCCCACCGTCTGACGCGTCTTGGCTTGTGACAGCTCTTATATAACTCAGAAAAAAAAAATCTGATCACTGCCACACCAGTTATATGATAATGCTGTACTGCACTGGTGACAGTATGGAAAAAAAAAAAAGTCAATTTTTTTTTTTTTTTTTTTTTTTTTTAGAATTTCTTTAATTTCCAAAACAATGACGTCAAAAATGTATAATTTAAAAAAAAAAACACCATGTTTCTTATTGATCAGCTTGGACTGTCTATTTTCCAAAAGGGGGTCATTTGTGGGGTATTTGTACCGTCCTGAGATTTTAGGGCCTCTAGAAAAGAGATAGGCTATCAGTACCTCACGTTTGATCATTTTTCAGATATATACCATAGTCTGTGGACTTTAACTATCCTACACACTAAATAATATACACTGATTTGGGTTATTTTCACCAAAGAAATGTAGCAGAATACATTCTGTGCTAAATTTATAAAGAACAATTTATTTGCAAAATTTTATAAAACAGAAACAAAGAAAAGCACGTTTTTTTTTTTTTAAACTTTTCAGTCTTTCTTATTTATTTTGCCAAAAATAACAAAAAAAACAGTGGTGATTAAATACCACCAAAAGAAAGCTGCAGTCATGTGAACAAAATGATAAAAATTTAGTGTTGCATGACCGTGCAATTGTCATTCAAAGTGCAACAGCGCTGAAAGCTGAAAATTAAACAAGCCTTTGAAAATATCCCATGACACACTCAGGCCTTAAAGTGTAAGTAAACCCCCCTATCGTTTTCAGCCAAGGAAGCTGCCATCTTTGCCTCTGTTTAATCTACAACTGCCATGATGCTGCACATGTGATTAGTTATAACACCAGCCATTGGATGGTTTGACAGTTTGGTTGAGAGCACAACCAATGGGAGTGTTACATTTCCAGCATGTGCCAGAAATGAAACTGTTTTATGGATGGGTTTACTTCCGCTTTAATTTGTTTTCTGTTCCTAACGGCAAAGATTGCTATAACGACAGCGTGGAAAAGCCCTGGTATAGACATTGCGCTAGTCAAACGGAAACTCGCGTGGATCATGTTGAATGAAAAAATTGTGAGTGTCCTTCGGGACAAACAATCCATCCTTGACAAAATATGGTCCTCTTAGCTTGCTTATTTACAGGTCCCGAATGAACAAAACTGAATTTATGGATGATCGATAGAGGATGCCCGGACGGATTCACCTCTTTTTTCCGTCTCCTCTTCTATGGCTCTCCTAATTCATGCCAGCCTTGGCATCATGCTCTAAGGCTCCATTCACACTAGCGCGTTTTTTGATGCATTTTGCATTTTGCAGAAATGCATGGGAATTTTTTAACATGGGTTCCTATGGAACATGTTCACATCAATGCTTTTTTGTATCTCTGCGTTTTTGGAAAGGGTCGGGGACTTTTTTTCATGCAAAAAGCAGCGTTTTGCATGTAATGGATTTCAATGGACAAGCATCAAAAACGCAAGTGCACCGTTTTTGCAGCGTTTTTGGTGCGTTTTTGCCGTTTTTTTTTTTTGTAATTTTTTTTTAAGACTGTAAAAAAAAAAGAAAAAAAAAAAAAAAAAACGCAAAACGCAAATCGCGGCAAAAACGCTACAAAAACGCTGCTCAAAAACGTGCCAAGCATGAAAAAAAAACCTCCAAAAACGCTCAAAAGCAACATGCATAGGTGTGAATCGAGCCTAACGGCTTTCTTTCTCTTTTACTTATTTAAGATGCTCATGTTTGCACTCTGGATGTTAAAATAACGTTATAAAAACGCCAGTAGCTTTGCAGTGAGTCTTTCAATGTTTTTTAACGTTTTAGCAATTGCATTTACTAGCGTTTTTCTGCCTTAGCGTTTTTTTTTTTTCAATGGATCAAAAACATTAAAAAACGCTGGTGAGACACGTTTTTGAACGTTTATCAGCGGTTGGCGTTTTTTGTGGTCAGAAAAATGACTCCTGAATGCAATTTTATGGCGTTCAGAAAGCAGCCCATAAACTCCACTGCTGATAAACATCCATGTGTGCATGGACACATAGGATAACATAAAGGGGAGTTTATGGGCTGTTAAAAAAAAAAAAAAAAAAAAAAACGCCCAAACTCCCAAAAACAACCGTTTATGAGCTTCAGTGTGCATGGTGCCTAATATGGGACTCTCATGTTGCTGGGCAGTGGATAGTATTTTGGAAGCTTTAACCACTGGATAAAGGCTTTCTCGTTTTATAGGCCTATTTACAGTGACTATGCTTTAGTGAGGTCTCGACCTCAGGATCCTTATATATTATGTTTCCATATTCGGATTAATTGGACAGTTGTCTGGACAGCTACCTCCCAGTGTTTATGATGTTATTGTCATCACATACTTGGGCTTCATACACACTGGACATTAAAATAATGTTATAAAAACGCCATTAGCTTTGCAGTGAGTCTTTCAATGTTTTTGCAATAGCGTTTATTAGCGTTTTTCCGTGTTAGTGTTTTTATTTTGTTTTTTTTTTTTAAATGGATCAAAAATGTTAAAAAACGGTGAGACACATTTTTGAACATTTATCAGCGTTTGGCATTTTTTGTGGTCAGAAAAACGACTCCTGAACGCGATTTTATGGCGTTCAGAAAACAGCCCATAAACTCCACTGCTTATAAAAGTTCAAAAATGTCCATGTGTGCATGGACACATAGGATAACATAGAGTGGAGTTAATTGGTTGTTAAAAAAAAATAAAAAATAAAAAAAACACCCAAACTCTAAAAAACAGCTGTTTATGAGCTCCAGTGTGCATGGAGCCTAGTCTATAGCTCAATGCAAGCTTTCTCTGTTTAGATGTGTTTATGCCCATATACCCACCCATAGCCTTATGGAAGACCTAACCCAATCGCCAAGTTCTTCATTGTCCCCCCCCCCCCCCCCATTTATCCATTTATGTACCAATTTTGTTACATGTACAGAGCAAGCGAGGATCGTTCACTACTCTGTCAAGTGATTATTTACTCTTTGTTCTCTTCAAACATTAATAAAAACTATTGAAACAAAAAGCTGAAAATTGTCCTGGGCAGGAAGGGGGTAAAAGTGCCCTGTACTAAAGTGGTTAACTGGCCATTTCTCAGTCTCCAGATCCCTCCCTAAAGAGTAGCTGTCACTGCCTATTACTGTCACCGAGGGATGTTTACATTCCGAGAGCAAGAAAAGTGATCAGATTTTTTTTTTTTTTTAAAGAGACAGTGTAAAAAAAAAAAAAAAAGAAAAAAAAAAAAAGTTTAAAGTGCCCCCGTCCCGGCGTGCTCATGTACCAAAGAAAACACATACGTAAGTTGCACCCACAAATGTAAACTGTTTTCAAATCACACATGTGAGGTATTGTCGGGATCGTCAGAGCAATAATTCTAGAAAAAGACCTCCTCTGTAACTCTAACCGTTAAAATTTTTTAAAGCATTGCCTATGGAGATTTTTAAATACCAAATTTTGTCGCCATTCCACAAGTGTGTGCAATTCTAAAGTGTAACGTGTTGGGTATCTATTTACATGGCGTAATGTCATCTTTCACAATGTACAAAAAAAATTAGGCTAACTTTACGGTTTTGTTTTTTTTTGCAACTCAGTGAAGTGTTTTTTTTTTTTTTTTAAATATTGCGTTTGAAAGACTGCCGTGCAAATACTGTGTGACAAAATATTGCAACAACTGCCATTTTATTCTCCAGGGTCTTTGCTTAAAAAAATAAAAATTATATATATTATACAGGTTTTATATAGCGCCAACAGTTTGGGCAGACCTTACAGTTACATTACAATTTGGTACAAGAGGAATCAGAGGGCCCTGCTCTTTAGAGCTTACAATCAAAAAAGAAGGGTCAATTGATACAAAAGGTAATAGCTATGGGGGGATGAGCTGATGGAGAAAGTAAAACAGTGTTAGTTAGAAGCAGGATAGGCTTCTTTAAAGAGAAGGGTTTTCAGGGATCGCCTAAAGATGGATAGATTAGGGGACAGTCGGACAGATTGGGGTAGGGAGTTCCAAAGGATGGGAGAAGCTCTGGAGAAATCCTGGAGGCGAGCATGGGAGGAGGTAACAAGGGAGCAGGAGGTCTTGGGATGAGAGAAGAGAGCTGCTTGGTTGGTATTTTGGGACTAGGTTAGTGATGTAGCTGGGGGCAGAGTTACAGATAGCTTTGTAAATTATTGTTACTACTTTTAATTTTATTTGTTTGGTGAGTGGAAGCCAGTGGAGGGATTGGCAGAGAGGGGTGGAGGACACTGAATGGTTTGTAAGGTGGATGAGTCTGTCAGCGGCATTCATTATGGACTGAAGGGAGGATAGTCTATGTTAAGGTAATCCAATGAGGAGAGAGTTGCAGTAGTCGAGGCGAGAGATAACCAGAGAGTGAATTAGAAGCTTGGTGGTGTCATTAGTTAAAAAGGGGCATATTCTGGAAATGTTGCGGAGGCTAAGGCGGCATGATTTGGATAGGGATTGTATGTGGGCCTGAAAGGACAGTTCAGAGTCTAAGGTTGCCCCTAGCACCTTGGCATGTGGGGACGGATTGATAGATGTGCCATTGATCTTGACAGAGAAGTCAGGGGAGGAGGCACGTGGGGGAGGAAATATTAAGAGCTCAGTTTTAGATAGATTCAGTTTGAGGAAGTGGTTTGACATCCAGGCTGATATGTCTGTTAGTAGATCAGTGATGCGTGAGAAGATTGATGGGGTGAGCTGAGGGGCAGAGAGATAGATTTGGGTGTCATCAGCATATAAATGATAGTGGAAGCCACGGGAGGCCATCAGCTGACCCAGGGAGGATGTGTAGATCGAGAACAGTAGAGGTCCAAGGACAGAACCTTGGGGGACCCCAACAGTAAGAGGAGTTGGAGAGGAGGAAGTGGAGTTGTAAGTGACACTGGAGGTGAGATGAGATAGGTAAGATTCAAACCAACGGACAGTGCAGCCATGGAGACCAAGCAAATTGAGTTTTTTGAGGAGGAGGGGGTGGTCAACTGTATCAAAGGTTAGCGGAAAGGTCCAAGAGGAGTACAGAATAATGACCGTTGGTTTTGGCTGTTAGTAAGTCGTTTGTGAGTTTTAGGAGGGCAGTTTCTGTGGAGCGTTGTGGGCGAAATCCAGACTGAAGGGGATCAAGAAGGTTATTCTCAATATATATATAAATAAATATGTTTGGGAGTACTAAGTAATTTTAACTTTTGAAGAAGTGTCAGAATTAGGCTTGGTCTAGAAGTGGTTAAACATGATGTTTCTGAAAACCACATACGGATTTTAAGCACATCTGTGTGAATGTGTCCTAACGGAAAGTGCGCTTTTATTTTTACAAAATGCGCTGGAGGTGCTGGAAGCGGGACTTTTAAAACGCCCAGCACACGGTAGACTGGTTATGGAGCATTTAAAGGGGACTGTTTTACAAGCGCTTTTGACGCACTGAGCAGCCACCGCCTGTTGCACGCCGTGCATAGACGCTATTTAATGCATTTTTGATTAAAGCGCATCAAAGATGCGGCACTAAGGATTTTAGTTTTTTTTTTTAATGCACCTAAAACAGAACCTGACGTTAGGACACGGCCTTTTCACACCCATGAGCCCTTATAGGACGGCCCATGTGTACACAGTCCAGCATGTACACAGTGAAGGTGGAATGTTCCCACGTGTGTGTGTGTTCCGCTCTCCATGTGTTTGTTGGAGGTACAGCACCTTCCCATCCGTACAGGTGACCCCGTCCCTTCCTGGGAGCACACCGTGGTCACCTCTCCTGTGCCCGGCTCTCCTCCATCCTCTCCCGTCACTCTCTCCGACAGACTGTCTACCAGCGAGCCGTCCCCCCCCTCCTCCTCCCCTTTACTACTCCGCTGACGGGCGCCCCGGCCGGCCAATCAGAAAGCAGGAATGTCGGCTGACCCCGCCCCGCTCTTTTCCCATGCCTGGGGGGCCGCTCCCCTCCCTCTCTTTGTATCAGACATCCGGGTTCCCCTCTCGGCTCTCTCTCTGATTTTCGGAGCCATTTTGGAGTGAGTTGAGGATATTGGGGGTGTCCGGTGATCAGCAGGCGGCGCCCCCCCCCCTCAGTGTGTGTCGGATGTCACATTGAAGTTTGGGCTCCTGTGTGTCTCCTCCTCCCCCCCCCCCCCCCCGCTCTAATCTTCTTGCTGCAGAAGGTGGAGTTCTGGCGGGGGGAGTCCTCACTACACCGGACCGACTACTCACTACTGCTGGCTGATCGGCTGCTGGGCTCCACATTACACATCTCACCCCCCCACCCCGGAATACGACTGGGTCACCCCCCCCCCCCCCCCCGATGTGAAGGAATTATCTCTGTCCATGGGATTGTATGACATCGTCTTGTATGGGCGCTGAGATCCGACCACAACATGGGGGCTCTGGGACTCACTTGGACACTTCTTCTGGCAACTTTCTGTGCAGGTAAGTGGCCCGATCACCTTCCCCCGATCCCGGAACACACACTCCGACCCCCGATCACACACTCCGACCCCCGATCACCTTCCCCCGATCCCGGAACACACACTCCGACCCCCGATTTCTCCCCGGAGATCCTCCGCCCGCAACTTTGTATCTGTCTATTTCCTCACCATCCCTCCGCTCTTTGTACGATGCACGTGTCTGCGATCTCCTCCGATCATCCCCCCGATAATCCACAGCACACGTGCGGACCAGATCACAACATGGGGGGGGGGGGGTCTACAGAAACCTCCACTGGGGGAAGATATCCCCCCCATCTCACCCACACACTGGAGGATCAGATCTCTAGAGAAGAGACCCCCCACTGTATTTTTTTGGAGAAGTGACACCCCCCCCACACACACACACTAGTGGATTAGATCTCTTGAGAAGAATGCCCCAGTGGTGGACCTCAGAAGAGACCCACTGAAGGTTCAGATCTCCAGAGAAGAGACCCCCCACTAGTGGAGCTCTGAAGAAGAGAACCACTGAAGGATCTGATCCTCCAATGATCCTCCAATGGGGTCTCTTCTCCAGACATCTGATCTTCCAATTGGGGGGGGGGGGGGCTCTTCTCCGGAGAGCTGATCCTCCAATGGGGGTCTCTTCAGAGATCCACCAGTGGGATTTGATTCTCCAGGGATCTGATGCTCCAGTGGGGGTCTCTTCTCCAGGGAGCTGATCTTCCAATGGGGGTCTCTTCTTAAGAGGTTCACCAGTGGGGGTATCTTCTTTGGAGATCTGATTTCCAGAAAATAGATCCCACCCACTGGTAGACTCCTCAAGAAAAGACCCTCATTGGAGGATCAGATCTCCGGAGAAGAGAACCCTACTGGTGGACCTCTGAAGAAGAGATCCCCATTGGAGGATCAGGTCTCCGGAAAAGAGAACCCCACTGGTTGACCTCTGAAGAAGAGACACTCATTGGAGGACCAGATCTCCAGAGAAGAGAACCCCACTGGTGGACCTCTGAAGAAGAGATCCCCATTGGAGGATCAGATCTCCGGAAAAGAGAACCCCACTGGTTGACCTCTGAAGAAGAGACACCCATTGGAGGACCAGATCTCCAGAGAAGAGAACCCCACTGGTGGACCTCTGAAGAAGAGATCCCCATTGGAGGATCAGATCTCCGGAGAAAAGAACCCCACTGGTTGACGTCTGAAGAAGAGACCCTCATTGGAGGATCAGATCTCTGGAGAAGAGAACCCCACTGATGGACCTCTGAAGAAAAGACCCCCATTGGAGGATCAGATCCCCAGAGAAGAGACCCTCACTGGAGGATCAGATCTCTGGAGAAGAGAGCTCCACTGGAGATCTCTAAAAAGATACCTCCACTGTTGGACCTGTGAAGAGTGCGCTCCTACTGGTGAATCTTGGAGAAGAGACCTTCCAGTGGTGAATCCAATCAGACCTCCGGAGGAGAGAATTCTCCCCACTAATGGACTTCTGGAGAAGACCCCCCCCCCCCCCTTTCCCACTGGTTGTCCTCTGGGGAGAGACACCCCCTCCCCCCTTTACTGGTGGAAGTGACAGGATGCCATCTATGTGCCCCCTCTCTGCAGGGCACCCTAGGCTGGGACTTTGATGGCGGTTGTGTATTTTAGGCAGGTCATGCTGTGTCCTCTGGTGATGAAGTGTTGTGATGCTCCCCCTGGGGCTTTTGCTATTTTTATGAGATGAATCATTTTGGCTTTGATTTGTGACTGGTGGCGTGTACTACATTGTAGTAAAATAAGCTTTCCCCTCCCACAAACACACAGCCTCAGCCGCGTCGGTTGGAGGTTCTGCTGCAGGTTTCTCATTGTACACATTGATCAATTGATCCCCAGCATGCAGGGGGCATCATGGTAAAGCTTGCTGTGATATATATATATATATATCTCTATCTATCCTACATACAGTGTGTGTATATATAAATAAATATATATACAGCCCACATTGTGCGTGTATATAGCCCTGAGCAATTGCAGCATTGTCTGCTGATCACCATGCCACCATCCATGAGCTCATTGATGGGTGGTGTGCCCTTGCAGAACACACGTGTATGTGGCATGCCTGTATAGAAGTGCTGTGCAATGTACAGATCCTGTGCTGTATCACGTTTTCAGGGTCTCCAGTCGCCGTAGCTGACATTTGTAGCTGTAGTGCTTCGGCTGTCCTTATTAAACCTCACATAACCCCTGTAGTATACGCTTGTATTGTAGTGATGCTGGGAACACGAGGCTTCTGTCTGAAAATAAAGCCTGTGAAAATGGCAGGGAAATATTTTGTGGTGACATTGCACACACGGCTTAACCACCAAATAGCGTGTGTGTGTGTAGCATGCGTAAGATTGTATAGATTTGTGTATACACATTGCAAGGCATGAGCAGACTACCCCCTCCCCTCCAATGTGGCTAATGCAATTTCTGCAGACCCTAGACTGGTCCAGGGCTGCCGGAGGGGTGGGGGGATTGCTTCCACCTTGTTAATGATGAATGGGGGGGAAGCAGAAGGCATAGTAGAATAGTAAACTGATGGCTCCAGTGTTTGGCAAACAATCAGGAACCTCTCTCCCTCTGAAGCTAACCATGTCCTTATGTGACAGCGGCTGGGTAGCCTTCCCTGCTTCACAAGACATTGGCACAGCATGCCTCAATGATGGGGGGGGGGGGTGTTAGGATTGGGATCATGTAAAAAAAAAAAAAAAATAATTATATATATTATTATTATTTTTTTATTTTTTTGGGCAAGGCATGAAAAGGGTTAAAGATGCAAAATACATAATTTAAATTTCCCGATCCTGTATGCACCATTTTGTGTTTTCACGTCATCTGTTTTGCTGGCTGCTCTGCTGTCATTCTGTGCACTGTTGCTGCATGCCTGCCAGTCTCCATGTTATGTGTTGAAGGGCATCACATGCCCACCCACGCCCCAAAATTTGGGTGATTTTAGAAGTGTTAGTGAATGAAAATGAACTGCCTGCTTAGGAAGTGTGCTGGTGTTCCCTGTGATGGAGGGGTGTGTTTTTTATTTATTTTTTAAAATTTTGGTTTTTCCTTTTTTTTTTGTTTGTTTCGGAATGTGGCAGCCTAGCTGAAGTCTATGAAGCGGCATGCTCCATCCACCATCCCTGTGCTGCCTCTCTCGCTCTCTGTTTTCTTTGTTCAGGGCTCTCATTAAAAATGCAGTGCCAGTGTTTATAACACACACACAACCTGGCACTGTCAGGATTCTCATTTTCACGTTAAACCCCCAGGAGATGGGGCAGCTGAACAAATGTAGCCGAGACAAAAACAGGCAATATTTTGCTTCCATTTATTATCCTCTGGTATTGTGCAGCCAACACGGCTTTAAAGTTTTAGAAGAAATTGAGCTGATAATGTAAGATATGTTTAGGCTTACATGCTTGCTCATACAGAATTGTCAGCTAGATTGGAAACTAATTGCAGCTTGTGTTTTTTTTTTTTTTTTGTTTTTTTTTTTTTAAATTGTGATTTGGGTGGCCAATGTTAAGGCGGTATGGCAAGGAGGCATCAAACTGTTTTTGGAGTGTTTGTTTTCTGGCATGGCCAATATAAGGGAGGTACGGGAAGGGTGGTTCATATGTTTTTGGAGTGTTTCTTTGCTGGCACGGCCAATGTAAGGGAGGTACGGGAAGGGTGGATCGTATGTTTTGGGTGTGTTCGTTTGCTGGCATGGCCAGTGTAAGGGAGGTACGGGAAGGGGGGATCCTATGTTTTTGGAGTGTTCGTTTGCTGGCATGGCCAGTGTAAGGGAGGTACGGGAAGGGGGGATCATATGTTTTTGGAGTGTTCGTTTGCTGGCACGGCCAATGTAAGGGAGGTACGGGAAGGGTGGATCATATGTCTTGGGTGTGTTCGTTTGCTGGCATGGCCAGTGTAAGGGAGATACGGGAATGGGGTATCATATGTTTTTGGAGGGATTCTATACTGGTGTGACATAAATGAGGAAGGGCAGATAATATAGTTTTTGTTTTGTGTCTTACTATACTGGCATGGCCAATATAAAGGAGGCAGGGGATCATATAATGTTTTTAGAATGTTTCTATCCTGGTATGGCATGGGTGGGTAATTAACAGTTTTTGGAGTGATTCTATACTGGTATGGCTGCCGAATGCGGAAAGGTCTTCCCTTTTTTTTTTTTTTTTTTGTTCTCACTTTCTTCTAGTAGGAAGGACAGGCAGCGTTGCATGATAGATCTATGTATTGGCTATGAATTACACATTTGCCTTCTGTGCTGCTGTTCAAGCTTCTTGACATTGCTGTAAATTGGTTTGCCACTGTGAATCCCGCCAGTCCTTCTCTGCGGGGTTTTCAAACGTCAAGAGTGACATAATCTGATTGTAGACCCTCTCAAAGACATGTATGTGTAGTTTTCACGTACGTATACTGCATGACTTGTGTAGTAGAACCGTACAAGGTTCTTTTTCCATAGGTCACGTATTTTCAGGATTGTGCCAGTAAAATAAGTGAATAAATAAAATAAAACATCAGCATCTTGTGAGCGTGGGTTGGGGAGCAGTTGCCTAGGTTCTTTCTAGTGTTGAACCGATACCAGTTTTGGTGCCAATACTTAGCATTTGCAGGCGTACTTGTAATCGTGCAAATGCTCCATACTGAAACCGATACCTTCAATTTGCAGGCGTACTTGTAATCGTGCAAATGCTACATACTGTAACCGATACCTTCAAGTCCGCAGAACGTATCAGTACTCTGTCTTAAAAAATGGTTTTGGTGCATCCCTAGTTCTTTCGAAAATGTTTTTGGATGTTCTCTGATCTGTATCTACATATGCTATATATTTCTTAACGTCTATTGGGCTCAACAGTGGTTGTGTTGATGTAATATGCCAATTGTATGTGAGTAGGCATATACTACAATGCTGTGTTGCAATTGATACACTTGCCTTGTGTAATTACCTCTATTGTTAAACGAGTTTTGGCCCATGTGATTGTACCCCAGGGATCTCCAAACTCTTGAAACAAGAGGGTCAGTTTACTGCCCTTAAAACTTTCAGGGGGGCTGGACTGTGGCCAGTGGAAGTAGAAAATGCCCTGGCATTGATGGGAATAAACAATGCCATAGGCTTGGTGTTCAGTGGGAGTAAAAAAAAAAAAAAAATTACATAATTGGTGTCAGTGGGAGGAATAGTGCCCCGTCTTTGGTGTCAACTGAATGAATAGTGCCTCAAGGGCCGGATAAAGGCCAGCAAAAGGGCCACCTCCGGCCCGTGGACTACAGTTTGGAGACCCCTGTTATCCACTATTGAGTGTCAAATATCTTTGTTATATATGCATCCCTTTGAAAACCAAAAAAAATCTTTTCATTTTAAAATGTTCATTGCTTTCTTACTTAGAAATACTTTAGTATAGGAACTACAGGGTATCATGAAATCAAATACGAGCAGAATTTTCCCCAGGAAGTTGTACTACAGCTTTCAAGGGACCTTGTCTAAAGTTTTATAAAAATGTATATAGCATCAGCTAATAGTTTTGTTTTTTTTTTTTTGTTTTTTTTTATCGCAGATTATTTTATTTAAAAAAATAATGGTGATGTGACCATCGCTGAGTTGTCCACCATCATAGAACATGCACCCTATTCCTCTGATCAGCTTGGGTCACCGGGCATATTGGGGTGATGAGTTGTTGCTTGAAGTCTGGACTGTGTGGGCAAGATCTTTAAGTATGCAAAAGTGATGGATACTGCATGTGTTTAAAACTGGGCAATATGATCTGTCCTTATATATACTCTTGGGTTTGACAAATAAATTGCTGAAGTTACGTAGTTGGTAAGGTTAAATGAAGACCATCCAGTTCAACCCAATTGTGTGTGTATATACCCAGATTTTCTAGTCTGCCTACCAGCAGAAATTGCTAACCCAAGAGATAATGACACAATTGTATTCATTTTTTTGACTGGTTTATGGCCAGCTTAAAGTGTATCAGGTTACTAAAAAATGATACTTTAGTAGATACTCATGAATAAACAACCAAGGTATGTTTCTCATTTCTTTTATTCGTGATATTCCCAAGAAATTTGCATGAATTAGAGCAGTGGTCTCAAAACTGCGGCCCATTGCTTGCTTTTATCTGGCCCTTGGGGCGCTATTTCATCCACTGATACCAACATGGGGCATAATTTTTTCCTCCACTAATACCAGTGAAGGGACACAATTCCTCCCAATGACATCAACAATTAGGCTCAATAACATCAATTATAGGGCACAATTACTCTTACAGACATTAACAATGGGGTACAATTCCTCCCACCGACACCAACGATGGGGTGCAATTCCTCCCAGTGACCCTAATGATGGGGCACAATTCCTCCCATTGACACCAACAATTGGGCCCAATGACACCCATGATGGGGGCATGTATCCTCTCATGGGGCACAATTCATCCCAGTGACCCAATGCCACTAATGATGGGGCACAATTCCTCCCAATGACACCAGCTATTGGGCCCATTGACACCAATGATGGGGCATGAATCCTCCCACTGACACCAAAGATGGGGCATTTTTTTCCCGCTAACGTCTGAACCTTTTCTACTCTCAATGGCCACAGTCCGCCCCCCCCTAAAGTCTGAAGAACAAATTGGCCTCTTGTTTAGAAAATTGGAGACGTCTGAATTAGAGGATGATTCAGTCCAATGCCTATAACAGAAATATCACATTTAGTTTGACTGACCTCAGGGGATTTGATTTAAGTCATAATTTTTAAAGAGCAACTGTCATCTCTGTCCTGCAGCGGCTCCGCCTCTGACCCGCTGTTGACTCACCGACAGTCCCATTCACTTTAACCACTTAAGGACCGGGCCTATTTTTTACACTTGGTGTTTAAATCAGGATTTTTTTGCTAGAAAATTACTTTAAATACACTTTTTTTTTAAATTAAAAATAAGAAAACCTAATTTTTTTATATTGTGAAAGATAATGTTACTCCGAGTAAATTGATACCCAAAATGTCATGCTTCCAAATTGCGCCTGCTCGTGAAATGGCGACAAACTTTGACACTTAAAAATCTCCAAAGGCAAAGTTTCAACATTTCTACAGGTTACTAGTTTTGATTTACAGAGGAGGTCTTTTGCTAGAATTATTGCTCTAATGATTGCGGCGATACCTCACCTGTGATTTGAACACCGTTTTACATATGCGGCTGCGACTTACGCTTCTACGCGCGAGCACAGTGTGATGGGGCACTTTAATTTTTCTTATTTATTTTACCTTTTTTTTTTTTTTTTCACTGTTCCTTTAAAAAAATATTTATTTTTTGATTACGCGATTTGAGAACGTGCTTGATGTGGGCCCAGTCTTCTCGGCTCTTCATTGGATGGATTGATAGCAGCGCAGCCATTGGCTCGTGCTGCTGTCAATCAACTCCAATGACGCCGAGGGCAGAGTCCTATAGTGGGTGGCTTATGGACGCTGGATACAGGACTCAGGAGCGCGCCCGCAAGTTAACCCCCTTGGGAGAGCGCTTCCCAGAGGGGGTCTAGTGGTTGCGGGGAGGAGCCGAGACAGCCGCCGAGGGACCCCAGAAGACGTGGATCGGGACCACTGTGTACAAAACGAGCTGCACAGTGGAGGTAAGTATGACATTTTTGTTATTTAAAAAAAAATAAAAAAAGTGAAGCTTTACAACCCCTTTAAGCCTAATGCCCTGTACACACGGTTGGATTTTCCGACGGAAAATGTGTGATAGGACCTTGTTGTCGGAAATTCCGACCGTGTGTAGGCTCCATCACACATTTTTCATCGGATTTTCCGACACACAAAGTTTGAGAGCAGGATATAAAATTTTCCAACAACAAAATCCATTGTCGGAAATTCCGATCGTGTGTAAACAAATCCGACGGACAAAGTGCCACGCATGCTCAGAATAAATAAAGAGATGAAAGCTATTGGCCACTGCCCTGTTTATAGTCCCGACGTACATGTTTTACGTCACCGCGTTTAGAACGATCGGATTTTCCGACAACTTTGTGTGACCGTGTGTATGCAAGACAAGTTTGAGCCAACATCCGTCGTAAATAATCCATGGATTTTGTTGTCGGAATGTCCGAACAAAGTCCGACCGTGTGTACAGGACATAAGAAGCTCTTCTTCCACAGTGATCTTAAAGAGACAGTGCAGCCATCTTAAAAAATTGAAGGTCAAAGCACAGAATAATAAAATAAAATCCATTGTGCTTACAATAATAAATCTATAAATAAAATCCATAAAAAAAAAAATCCATCCTGCATGCAATTTTTTTTAAATCTGAGCTGGGTTCTGCTGTAATCGCCTTATCTCATTGTTTACTGTAAATATGCCAGATGCTGATAGTCTTTCTTTGTCTGTACATATTACAACAGGTCCTGAATTTCATCATTCAGTAGAAAATATTATTACTCAGTGACCAAAAATAAGCAGCACTTGAGATCAGCATTTGTCTATTATTAGCAGGCAAGCTTTATTGGGCTTCTTTTTTTGTTAGCAGTGAAGGAACGGGGCTGTGAATCATTATGTTTACACACACTTGGATGGTGGAGGCTTCTGATGTGACAGTCTGGTTCACGTGCGTTCCTCCAACGATAACAAGAGATGAAGTGTTTTAATATCACTAACCACAGAGCATGCTTGGTTGCTGTATGGTAAACAAGCTCTGGCTGTGTTCACCATGCGTTATATTGAACCCATGTGCTTTCTGAGGAGCCTATGTAATATGCAGCCAAACTTCTTCTCATTAGGAGGATTTGGTTTAGCCGTTTTGTTTTGTGCTTTTTTTTTTTTTTTTTCTTCTTCTGGTGTATTGAACTTCCTAACAGTAGTACTTTGGACCTACTACTGCTCTGATATTAAAGCCTTTTTAAAGATTCATGCTAAGGCTCGGTTCACACTGCCGTGACTTGGGATAAGACTTGAGTCGCGTGACATGTAAAATCCTATGTTAGTAAGTAACTGAGAGCAGTCTTAATTAGCACTACTGAAGTCGCTCTGACTTTAGGAAAGGTCCCTGTACTACTTCAAGGCAACTTCTATCTGACTTGTGCCCATAGACTTTAATGGAAGTCACCTCTAAGTTGGATCCTCATCTTAATTGATGTAATTTGGATCCGACATTACAGGAAGATTACACAGACATTCCCTGAAGTTGCTTCAAAGTCGTGCCGAAGTCCCCTGGCAAAGTCGCACTGTAAGTACCCTGACTTTCTGGTCGTGGCAGTGTGAGCCGAGCCTAAAGATTTTCCGACAAGTGTTGGATGTGAGCTTGTTGTCGGAAAGTCCGACCGTGTGTATGCTCCATCGAACATTTTCTGTCGGAATTTCTGCACGCAAATGTTTGAGAGCAGGTTTTCAAATTTTCCGACCATAAAACTTGTTGTCGAAAAGTCCGATCCTGTGTACACAAGTCCGTCGCACAAAAGTTCACACATGCTGTGAATCAAGCAAAAGGATCCCCACTGGCTATTGAACTTCCTTTTTCTCGGCTCGTCGTACGCGTTGTACGTCACCGCGTTCTCACGTTTTGAATTTTTGGCCAACATTTGTGTGACCGTGTGTATGCAAGACAAATTTGAGCAAACGTCCTTCGTAAAAAAAATCCTCGGTTTTGTTGTCGCTAAATCCGATCATGTGTACGGGGCATTAGGCTGATAATAGATCAAAGTTTACCATGGGCTCGTTCACACCAGCAAGCTAAAATGCGTCAGTTGTGTAGGGTGATGTTTTGCACTTTGTAACCTTTTCTTTCTCTCTGTTTCTTTTTTTTTCTTGACTTTAAAGCAGAGTTGCAGCCTGGGTGAAAAAAAATAAAATCAGCAGTAACAAATACTGTAGCTGCTGACTTTTAATATAAGGACACTTACCTGTCCAGGGAGTCCTCAATGTCGGCACCCAAAGCCAACCCGTCCATCGGCTCTGGGTGCGGGCACCGGCATCCTTACTATATGAATCCTTCACAGCCTGTTTCCTACTGCGCATGTGCGAGTCGTGCAGTGCTTTGTGAATGGTCCTGGGTCCTGGACCCACACATAGGTCCCAGAAGGCAACAGGGGGAAGGAGGAGGGCAAAATAAAGAGTTCAATTTTTGCCTGGAATTTCACTTTAATAAAAGAGAAGTATGGCCACCACTACCAAAGTTTTTTTTTTTTTTTTTTTTTTCCCCATACTTCTCTTCTGGAACTCAAGTGGTCACCTGTGACCATGAATCAGCCAACAGCAGGCTAAAGCCTGCTGTCTGCTGACATCACAGCGGCTCCAGGCTCTGGAATGATCCTGACAACAATGTGCCGCTGAGAGCCTGAGCCAGGAACGTCCGCCCCCTCCTCTGGCGCTCCAATGAGTGCTGGACAGGCAAAGCAAAGAACAATAACTGACAGTCACCACTCTCTGCTTAATGCGGACCGAGAACTGAGTGATCAGTGGTCATGTGGTCGCTCATTTCTCAGGCTTAGAGGCAGCAGGGTACAGCTGCAGCATCACAGAGATGCTGCAGCCAAAAAGGCAAGTATTTTATTCAGTTTTTTATTTTATTCCGACACGTCTCCTTTTAAAATGTCACAAAATGCAGCGCAACTCACGTCAAAGAGCAGCATGGGATTTGTCTTTATTTAATAATCATACTTGCCTAGGTGGGTGCAGCGTCGCTCTGATGCTGCATCTGTCCCCTGACGGCTCTAAGGATGAGAACCGAGCAATCAAACGCCGCCGAGAGCTGGTGACTGACAGAAACCGCTGTCTGCTGTGCCCCGCCCCCACATGCTCACTGGAGAGTGCTGGGCTGTGGAGGAGGAGGGAGTGGCTGGATCAGGCTCTCAGTGGCTCGCTGAGAGGCTGAGCCGGGTGCCAGTCCGGGCATGCTGGTGGATCCCGACCATATGGTCGCAATCTTTCCTGAGCCTGGACTGGCTCTATGATGTCAGCCTGGACTGGCTCTATGATGAGCCGCTTATCCTAGGAAACAGATATCTTTAGGAGATCGCTGACAACATAACCAACAGCCATATACTTTTTGCTTTGGGATGTGTCACCATAGCACCACCCAGCCAGATATTGCAAGCTTTTTTCCACATGGTGATTTTCATAGCAGTTGATGGGTCTCTTAGGCATCAAGCATTACACTATTGAGATTTTGGGTGTCCCTTTTTTTTTTTTTTTTTCATTTTAAGGAAGGGGAGAGACTGTAGAGGAAGACACTGAGCAGCATTGCTCAGACAGATACTAACACAATGTAACTACAAGTTTACTTCAGTTTCATTGTATCTTTTGTTTTACTTGTGCTAAATGTTTCTGCTTTCAGTGGCAACAAATAGTGTTATCCAGTGTCCATGCACACTGTTTTAAAGTGGGAGTCCGGCGACCAATCTTCTTTTTTTTTTTTTTTTTTTTTTAGGTCATTGAGACACTTTGCTAATCCCAAAATAATACTCACAGTTTGGGTGTAATATTTCCACCCCCGTCTGTTTTCGTACTGAAGAATAACTTTAAAAATGTGGTGCTGGCTGTTTCCATCTTGCTTGTGGGCATGTGAAGCCCACAAGCATTGATTTCCTGGATGCGGTGAATGCTGTTCATTCACAGCTTGTTCACAAGCTTGATCATTGTTCCCGCACTGAATCTTGGGAAGCCTGACACTAAGCTCCCAGGAGACAGTGCGGCGCCAGGGAAAGGCAATAAACACTCCTTCTCCCATGGGAGGAGAGACAGGAAGTGCCACAATAAAGTACAATATACAGGTAATTACAGCAATAAAAAAAAATTTCGTGCTGCATTTGAACATCTATGCAATTAACTGAAGGGGGTAAGATTAAGTTAAAAATTTGAGTGGAACCCCGCTTTAAGTCTAGCTTTTAAAAGCACTTCAGCGTCTAGGAACATTTTTCCATTTATGGGATAGATTTGCCAGCAGGAAAAAAGCTGAATGCTGCTAAAACGCTGGCAGAAAAATGCTATTATGAGCGTTTTTCATCCAGCGTGTGTTTTTTTTTTTTTTTTTTTTTTTTTTTTTTTTTTTTTTTTTAGTGTGTATGGGACATAAAACTTCCCAAAGCTAAACTACAGGGAGGTGCTTTCCTCTTTCCTCAGCAGCTCACACATATACACACTTCCACATCCTTACATGGAATGTACCTATACTATAGGAGCTAATCCCATTGGAGTCTATGTGCAGTGTTGGTACATAGGTCGGCATCTAGACGCTAAATTTTATGCAAGCCAGGATATAGATAAAGAAGGAGGCCATGGCCATCCATGGAAGAGGTACAGTGGGTATAGAAAAGAATCACTCCTCTTATAATTACAATATGTTGTTTTGCAGCCTGAAATGAAGACACACAGTTTTTGTTTTATCCAGCTGTATTTACTCTTATAACATCCAAGTAAAAAATAAAACACCAACATATCAGGGAAAAAAAACAATCACTGAGTTGTAAAATGGATCACCCCCTTGTGCCAGTATTTTGTTGAACCACCTTTTTTGTTTTAATAAAGCCTTTAGTCTGTTGGGATATGTCTCTACTAACTTTGCACATCTAGACTTTGCAATATTTGCCCAAATTTGATGGTGACTGTTTGTGGACTGCAGTCTTCAAGTAATTCCACAGATTTTCAATGGGGTTTAAGTCTGGACTCTTAGGCCCCTTTCACACTGGGGCGGTGGGGGCGTCGGCGGTACAACAGCGCTTTTTTTAGCGCTGCTGTACCGTCGTTCTTGCAGTGGTATTCGGCCGCTAGCGGTGCGGTTTTAACCCCCGCTGGCGGCCGAAAAAGGGTTAAAATCCCTCGTACAGCGCGGCTATAGCCGCGCTGTCCCATTGAATGCACCGCTCCTTCACCGCTCCATAAAAGCGGTTTGCAGGACTTTTTTCACCGCCCTGCCTGCGCACCGCTTCAGTGTGAAAGCCCTTGGGCTTTCACACTGAACAAACAGCGGAGGCTGTTTAGGGGCGGTTTTCAGGCGGTATTTTTAGCGCAATACCGCCTGAAAACCGCTCCAGTGTGAAAGGGGCCTTACTAAGCCATGCAAGGACATTCACCTTTTTCTCCTTCAGCCACTATGTTGTCATTTTTGCTGTGTGCTTTGGGTCGTTGTCATTTCGGAAGGTGAACCTTCTTCCCATTGACAACTTTCTGGAAGATGGCAGCAGATGTTCCTGAAGAATTTGATGGTATTTTGCCCCATTCATTTTTTCTTCTATCCTGACAAGTGCTCCAGTTCCTGCTGCAGATTAACACCCCCATACCAGGATATCACCACCTTCATGCTTTCCTATAGGAATGGTGTTATTTGGATGGTGAGCTCTATTGGATTTCTGCCAGACATATCATTTGGTGTTAAGGCCAAATAATTCAATTTTAGTCTCATCTGACCACAACACCTTTTCCCATGTGGCCTCAGAATCTTCAAGGTGTGATTTGGCACCCCGATTTAGCTCAGTCGTGACTGCATGTGGCCTATTTTGAGCGGTGGCTTTTTTTCTTGCAACCCTCCCATACAAGCCACGTTTGTGGAGAATTTGTGATATTGTTGTCACATGCACACAATGACCACTTTGCCCAAAATTCCTACAACTGCTTCAGAGTTGTTGTAGACCTCTTGGTAGCCTGTGCTTCTAGATAAAGCCTTTGGAATGTTTTTATATCCATCTCCTGACTTGTACCTGTCCACAACTTTATCCCAGAGATCCCTGTGACAGTGCCTTGCCACCCATTGTTGATTGTTTGCTTCAGTTGCACTATCAGGGACTGAAATGATCCAGGAAAACTCTTTTCATGCTGAGCTAATTAAAATTATCACAGCTGAAAGTCAAATAGCTTTGTGTGCCATTGAGTGATTAAGTTACACCTGATTGAGTTTACAAGTAATTTTTAGGAGGGGTGATCCTTTTTCCAACTCAGTGAATCTATTTTTTATTTTTTTTTCTGACATGTTGGCGTTATATCTTTAACAACTGGATAATGCAAAAATTGTGTCTGTCTTTGTTTCAAGCTGCGAAGCAACAAAATTTGATTATTTTAAAGGGGCTCATTCTTTTCTATACCCACTGTAAGTATAATACATATAGGGGGTATGGTTCAGCTATGGATAGTTTATGGGGCTGGGGAGTATATAATTCATTAACATGTCCTTTTGAAGTAAACCTATTGTACATGTAGACAAATGCATAAGCAAAGGTTACCTTCAGTGGCTACAGCATGTCATAATGATCATTAGATCCTGGGATAGGGGCTGTTAAATATGTAAATCTTAATTTGTTCTCAGTAGGTCCCTGTCCCTTGTGCATCTCAAGCCCCTCTATTTGATCAGTGGGTCCTTGCCCCATAGCATCTATGACCACCTAAGAAAATCCGATTCCAAAACCTGATAGTTTCTTCCCAAAAATTGGGGAGGGGGTCTGCAGGCTGTCTATAGATTTGTCATTTGATCAGGACCAATTTCTATGCATGTATGCAACAATAGACATGTCTGTACAGGCACAATCATCTAATTGCCCTCCAGCTCCTCAATTGTTAGAGTACTCCATAAACAAGAACCTTCAGCTTGGCTGATGTTTCCCTGTTGTAAGTGAAGAAAGGTAGGTTGGAGGGAAGGGCAGGTGGAAGCTCCTTATGTCACTTTTAGTGGGAAGCGTTAAATGGCTGGCCATCTTCTCCCTACCTCCATAGAGGAAATCATTGAAAACCTCATCATCAGCCTATGGACAGCTTTACAAGTTGCAGTTAGAGCCCTTTCACACCGGGCCACCCATAGCGTCGGCGGTAAAATGCCGCTATTTGTAGCGGCGTTTTACCATCGGATTAGCGGCGCATTTCGGCCGCTAGCGGGGCGCTTTTACCCCCCGCTAGCGGCTGAGAAAGGGTTAAGACCGCCCACAATGCGCCGCAATAGCGGCGTTTTGCCGGCGGTATCCCAGCGCTGCCCCATTGATTTCAATGGGGAGCAGCGGTGGAGGAGTGGTAAACACACCGCTCCTTCACCGCTCCAAAGAAGCTGCTGGCGGGACTTTTTTTTCCCGTCCTGCCAGCGCAGCGCTCCGGTGTGAAAGCCCTCGGGGAGACAATGCTGCAGCTGTTTGAGGGCGGATTGCAGGCACTATTTTTAACGCTATAGCGCCTGCAAAACGCCCTTGGTGTGAAAGGGGTCTTAGGATATTCATTGGCCTTATAGATAGGATGCTATAAATGTTAAGCTACATACCATGCAAAAAATTTAATTTGAAATGCATGGAGCACACAGAGCCTAAAATGTTAATAAACCCACAACCGTAAAATCAGTCTGTATACTGTATGCATTAAAACATGCTTGATATACTCCCTGTGGAACCTACGGGGTTATTCCTGTGCATTGTGTAAAAAGGCTGTTTGATCCTGTCTTCTGTGATCATCTCCTTCTTCCATTGCCTCAATCCATCTCCTGATAAGGCAGAGCCTTTGGAGTCACTCTGCACATGCTCAGTTTGGTGTATTACTAGAAAGTTTTTTTTTTTTGTCTTGGGAGGGTGCATGTGATCTGCACAGGGCCAGACAGAGGGTCAGGGGTCCTGCCTCCTCATAGGGCAGTCAAAGGAGAATGAAAACTTTTCCTACAAGCTTTACCACATACTGCTTGAAGTCACAAGGCTGCTAAATACCGCTGATGAGAAAAAGTATTTAGCAGTTATATTTACTAAAACTATTGCATTTTCATGTTCTGTATACTGTGAGAGACCAGATATAGTGACTGCAGGGTCCTAGTAACACTTTTTTTAATTGCTAAGGGTTTACTCTCAAAACATTTTAGGAATGCAGCAAGTCACCTGTTACCCAAAAATGCTTTGTTTCTTGTATTTTGGTGTCCTGGAAATATAGTTCTGCAGTGCTTTCTCAATCCCAGTGGGTGTTCCAAACAATGTTGATGGCTTCAACCAACAACCTCTGTTCTCCCCTCATCTGCTACAATCTCTTGCACCCCTTCTGGTTTCTTTCCAGTGACTATCTTTGTCGGTCAGTAGGCCTCATAATGCCTCCACATGAGAGGTGGTGGATGGGTTGGGTTCACTTGCTGATAAGCCACTGTATGGAACTTCCAGTGACTGCAATGCCGCAATGTTTATTATGTGCCATAGTAAACACATTTTATTTTAGTTGCTTCTTTGAATGGATTTTTTATTGTTCTTTTATGTGAACTTTGTCATAATTTATTGTCCCCTCTGTTAGCCCTCAAAATATCCACCATTTTATTTAAGCTGATGAGAGGAACAGTTTAAGAAGTGATGCATGGTCAAAGATTGTGTACATCTGATTTAGCACTTTTACCTCTCTAACTTCTTATAGAAAATCCATGTTTTCAAATCCCCGCACACCAGTGCTAGTGATTTTGTATTTTAAACCTTTTTTTCCTAGATGTAATTGTTGGCTGTGAGCCCCCGTGCCTTCACTTGGCTCAGCATCTTGGTTATCTGCAGGATGTGCATTAGGCCAAGAACCTGCGCTGGACAATCTACGGGGCTTGTGGTTCAGTATGGATAAACCTATGAAGCACAACATCTCACAACATATATAGTTAGTTATTGAATTTAAGGAAGAACAACAGAAGTAAAACAGTCTGTCATTTTGTGGAAGGAAAGATTGTTATGCTGGTATTTAATGGAATTGTTTTGTTCTTTGTGAATGGTGTTTTTACTGATGTCATCCTAGAAAGCTTACACCAAAGTTATTATTAAAGCAGGACACCGGGCAGATAGCTTTGGTAATGTTTACATCCCTTCCCTGGTTTCTGTATCCAGTGTCTTTGCCTGCCCAGTTCAGCCCTATAGATTTCTATAGGGTTGGAAGGAGGATATGAGACTATGAGCTGAACTGTGCAGATGTCTTATAGGTGGATAGAAGTCTATGGGCACAAACCATGTGAACGTCAGATAGGATAGAAGTCTATAGGGACAAATTGTGCTGGGGGGGTAGATTTTTTTAGCTGCAGTGTGTATGAGGCCTAAATTTCATATTTACCTCTTTAGCACTGGCGCCTCCTGGTCCTTTGAGAGGTTTCAGTCACACAAAGGCGGGCATTTTGGTCATGTGACTGCCATGATTGGCGGTCGCAGTGATCACATGATCAGAAAGCGCAAGATGGCAAGTAGCGATCGGAAGCTTTCTGTTACCCTCTGGTAACTGTGCCGCGAGCAAGCAGGGTACACGCTCTCGGCACAGCATTGTTTACATTTTGGTATGCATATATGTAGCTTCTCGACACTAAGGCCCACCCGCTGAGAGGCCGCATATATATGTACGGCTGGCGTGAATGGGTTAAGGAGGTCTGGGGTGCTTGAAAAATAAGATCAGGCATTTCCTGACAAACTACACCATTCCACTCACTCTATGTGTATGGAACACAACTTTTGTGTGAGTGCTATCAGTAGCTTTAAACATGTATTTAGTGGCCTATAGCTACAATTTAGAAAGCTAAACGACTTTAAAAAACATAATTAAAAAATAAAAGATACAGCCAGCATTCCTGTTATTTGGTACGTAGGGCCCACTCGCACACTGCTGTGACTTGGTAAAGCATGCTATATGCATTGGTTGGATGCAACGCATATTGCAATTCATGTAAACAAGTGGCTTTAGGCCCCTTTCACACTTATACGACTTGTCCCACGATTTTGAACTGTAAAATCGCATGACAATTCATTCTCCATGATTTTCAATTTCTACCATTCATATTGGCACGACTTTTAAGTAGTCTCTGCACTACTTTGGTCCAACTTCCATGCGAGTTGATGTCCATAGACCTCAATGTTAAACCCTCAAGTAGCTTGCAAATCGTACCTGAATAATAGACACGATTTCAGTACGACTTTGTAAGTACAAGCAGCTTTTTGACCCTTGTCCCACCCAATCCTTTCAGCATAGTAAAGTTGTGGCAAAGTCGTACAAAGTAATACTGATCCCAAATTGCGGTAAAAATCCCGCCACAATTGCAGCTGTGAAATCGCAGTAAAATCGCGCAACTTTGAAGTCGCACAAGTGTGAAAGGGGCCTTAATACATTCCTTGCATTTAAGTTAAAAAAATGTGTAGTCGTTAATTTTTCACCCAATGTTTTTTGGTTTTAAAGGTAGCAGCCATTCCCTACTGTACATTTTACTTGATTTTTGGCAGAAATTCTGAAAAATGTTAGTGCGCGTGGTGTTCCATCAAAACCTACTTTGTGAGTCTTTTTAATGTTCCTGATACATGCAAAAGATAAGCTGCATTTATTTACGGTGTGTGTTTTAATTGTACATCGCAGCATGGAGACACCGTCAAGATGAAATGATTATGTGTACAGTGTGGTCACCATGAGACCAGTGCAGCGCCACATTTGTCTCTTCTAACCTGCATGTTGAAATATTTCCTTCATACGAAGTTCTCTATGGAAGAAGCCTGTTAGCTGAACAAACACTTCAGTTTGGTGAAGTAGACTAGGCCTTTTCTAAACTGTGAAAACTTTCTTTGTTTTTAAATATAGCTATGTTGCAAGTATTGGAATGTTTGTCAGGCTGTAACGCAATTGACTAAAGGTTTTTTTTTTTTTTTTTTTTTTTTTTGTGATTAAAAATTGAAGTTTGTCCTATTTGTCTGGCCCCAGGAACAGCCTTTGAAAAGATTAAAACCTTGCTCGGCCTTTTGTGCTCTCCTGTGTGAAAACTAAAACCACCATCTCCCCTTAAAAGTCAACATACTTTCTGTGTAATATATATTGGTATTCAGAAAGACCATTTTGTCTTCCACTACCCTAAGGGAATAGCAGGGAAGAAATGTTACAGCTGCCTGGCCTTTGACCTCAGACTGGGGGCCACTGTGAAGGGAGTGGGCAAAATGGTTTTCTCTGTGGAGTAAAGAACATGCAGATGAGAGGTTGTATTCTCAGGCCCCAGAATCCTTTTATGAAGGGTTGACGTTTAATAGTACACATTCTCTTTTGGGTTTTGAAAACATTTCTTTCAGTGTAATAAAATGATCTACTTAGGACCTTCGTCGGTAATGGTGAGTTTCTCCACCTTTTGCGATCTCATCACAAGGCCATCAATTGCACAAATAAGGTGGTAATGGTGTGTAAGTGGCAGGCTCTACACATAGGAATATTCCTTTCAAAGCCTTCATCTATAAAAACAGTTGCTAATGGGAGTAATGTAGAAAATTGCTAGGCTGCATTTACATATACATTAACTTGAAGCTGATAGGAAGGCTTTTGTGTAGTCTTGCCAGCGAAGGTAGAGCTAGTAATGTGTTTGGATTATGCAGTCTTGGGTTACACTTGTGTTCTGACTGAGTGTTTTATCTCTACCTGAACCCGCTTTCATACAAAACTATATTTGAAAAGTGCACCATGGTAGATTTTACCATTCTGCTTTCTTTTTATTTTTGCTTTGCTTTTACACTTTTTTTTTTTCCCTTTAAAAAAACACATGCTTGTTTTTCTGTTTTGCAAGCTTTGCCCTTTTGTCCAATAATTTTTCTTTGACACACAGGATTGCTGCTGTTCTTTATGTAATTACCTCATGAACATCTTAAAATACTTTAAGTGCCTGACTCAACAGTTTTAGTGAGCTTGACCCAAGAACCTTGACAGGACTAATATACTCCAGGTAGTCTGCGTAAATTTGTTCCAGATAAGTGAGGTGCTAAGCAGTAAATCCAAAGGATGAGGATGACAAGCAGGGTAGCAGCAACTTTTTTCCTTTTCTGTCATGTCGGGTTCACTTTTACAGCAGATACGTATGCCAGACTGGAGTTTTTTGAGCCAATGACAGCGATGTTCCAATTAAAAGCAAAGTCAACCTTTTGGACCATGTGACTGGCTTTCGATGGAGACGTTTCACACACCTTCGGGGCGGCCGTGGTCCCAACTGGAAAAGGGTCCTGTGCATCTTTTGGCTCTGTTTCAGGTCCAAATTCAGGCAAAAATGACCCTATGCTCTGCATGCTTGTTCCAGGTCAGTTACTCCAAGTATAGAGGCTCCAGAGATAGCCAGGCAACTAGCAATTTCAGTAGGAGGTCAGCAGTGTTCTCAACACTTTTTTTTTTTCCCTTTTAGGGCTTACTCATCTGTGCACTGCACACGTCCATCATGTGTCTAGGGACTGTTTATGTGAGGACTGCACAGCACAGTCATGTGCAATTGTGTGTATTGCGATAGAATCAAAGGCAGAAAGGAGCAGGATGTGCTGCCTTGTTCGTGTGTGTGTGTGTGTGTATATATATGTATGTGTGTGTGTGTATGTGTGTGTATGTATGTATATATATATATATATATATATATATATATATATAATACGTATGTGCCCCATGACTCAACTACTACACCGATTAGCTCCTGATTCCTGCTTTCATTTGTCATCCTCTGCATATTGATGACAGTTCACAAGACTGGCTGGTGAAATGTCATTTAACTCTGCAGGGAGCCATGAATAGATTTCACTTTACATCCAAGCCAGTTCCTTGTGAGATGTATTTAGTGGAAGCTGTAAAACAGTGCAAACATTGTCTATTAGGTTGGGTAATAGCTACTTTTTTTTCCCTATAAGCACACGCATATCGCAAATACATGAATTGAGTTAAGACTGCATTTACACCTGTAATGTGGTTCCCAAAGCAGGATAATGTTGAGCCCAGGTTCACACTAGCGCAAATACAGACATCGCATGTGATTTGCACCCACACTGCGGTGCCGATCGCATGCAATGTCTGTGCAATTGTATGGCTTAACTCGCATTGGATTCGCACGAAAATAGTGCAGGGAATTTTTTTGTCCCGCACTGGAATTGGATCACATGTTTTTCTCACCTATGCGATCCGATTCCTGTGCGAGTTCGCACTGCACTCTGTGAACCGATCTGGGGGTGTCATTAACAATGTATTAACACCCGCAGCGGATTGCAGAGGGCAGTGTGAACTGCCTGCGGGAGGGATGTGATGCGGGAACCGGTGCTGTAATTGCGCTGGTTTCCGCATCGCACAAGTGTCAACCTAGGCTGAGGATGATGAATCCCATTATTCGCAATGGAACTGTTCACAGGTGAGCATTGTGTTGCTTGTCGCCTGTCACATGAAGCTTCAAAAAAGTACATGAGCTTCTTTGGGGCAGAATTGCATGTTTTTGACGCCATAGACTTTAATGGGAGCACCTTAAAAATGCATCCTTTTAGATGTTCCCATTTACCAGGCTATAGGGCATCCAAAATGCCTGGCTACACTCATACTCAAGTGTGAATGATGGAGGATTCCGATATAGGAGGAAAATTTGTGCCTTTTTTTTTTTTTTTTTTTTTTCTTTTTGCAGTGGTAACTGCACTCCACTTCTGTCCGGCTTCATCCCTGGACATTGGATGCACTTGCTTATTCAAGCTTGTGGGATTTATTAGTCATCTCTTTTGCAATATTGGTTTTTATGATTTCCATATTTTGTAAAGTGCTGGAGTCCTTAGGGAGAAAAGCACTGTACAAATACTATTATTATGGTTATTATTGCATTTTCATAGCATGTGTCTGCACCTTTGTTATTTTCCCTTGTAATCTAACTCAGCAGATAGAGTTCAGTTCAAAAGCTGTTTCATACAGCAATAATGGAAGCTTTTTTGTCTGTTTGCTGCCAAACAGAATCTGCTGCGATAGATGACCTCCCTCACCACGTTGTGCCCATATCTGTGATAGAAGATTAGCAGGATTCATAGATGTCACAGCCAGCAGACTGAAAGGAAACACTAACGCAGAAGAAGAATTTACACACAATTGCTTGCTTGTGTTCCCTGCTAACTGCTCTTTTTTTACCAGTGACTAGTGTATGTTTTTGTTATGGGCCTACATATGCTGGATAAAGCACAATGCACAGTTATGATCTGGACTGAACTGCTGGCCAGCCATTGTCTGTAAATGAAAGAAGGCCACAATGGAAAAACAGACCATGCCCTGTGCTGTTTATATCTGGCAAGGCTAAAGAGCCGATTTAAAATCCAGTGTGCAGCTGTATAGGCAAATAAACCTGGCCCTGCCTATTTCCCCAGTCAGAGTGAAAGGACTTATGCACATGGCCGATTGGAGCTGTACAATGACCAGATCAGCATATTTATGCGGCAAGGATGGCCAGGTGTTTCCAAACACGTGCAGACAGGAAACCTATATAGCTCAATGGTGGGCTTACATGGTCCACAGCTGTCTGCAATATTCTCATGTAGTCACGCATGGAACGATTACCTGCTGTTAGGGATGAATTTGTGCCCCTGGACTTGAGTCGTCAGCATCCAGGGGTGCATATCCCTCCCCAATCACAGGTAATTAATCACTCTGTGTTCAATTGCATGCACACAGTATGAGGCTGGGTTCACACTGGTCCGACAAACGCTCCGACATTGGGAGCTCATGTCGCATGACGTGTGAAATTTAATGTTTCCCTATGGGAGCCGTCCTAACTGGTCCGACACAAGTCGTTCCGACTTTAGAAATGCTCCCTGTACTACTTTGGTCCGACTTTGATCCTACTACAGCCTATTGACTATCATTGAAGTCGGATCAAAGTCGGATTGCCGTCTTGCATGATCCGACTTTGGCACGCGACTTGTGCTGAGATGTTCTTGAGGGGGAACTCCGCGCCAAATTTTAAATAAAAAAACCGGCATGGGTTCCCCCTCCAAGAGCATACCAGGCCCTTGGGTCTGGTATGGACATTGAGGGGAACCCCCTACGCCGATAAAAACGGCGTGGGGGTCCCCCCCAATCCATACCAGACCCTTATCCGAGCACGCAGCCCGGCCGGACAGGAATGGGGGTGGGGACGAGCGAGCGCCCCCCCCCCCCTCCTGAGCCGTACCAGGCCGCATGCCCTCAACATGGGGGGTTGGTGCTTTGGGGGAGGGGGCGCGCTGCGGCCCCCCACCCCAAAGCACCTTGTCCCCATGTTGATGAGGACAAGGGCCTCTTCCCGACAACCCTGGCCGTTGGTTGTCGGGGTCTGCGGGCGGGGGGCTTATCGGAATCCGGGAGCCCCCTTTAATAAGGGAGCCCCCAGATCCCGGCCCCCCACCCTATGTGAATGAGTATGGGGTACAGCGTACCCCTACCCATTCACCTAGGAAAAAAGTGTCAATTTAAAAAAAAAACACTACACAGATTTTTAAAGCATTTTATTAGACAGCTCCGGGGGTTTTCTTCCGACTTCGGGGGTCTCTCCGGTTCTTCTCCACGCTCTCCGGATCTTCTGCCGGGCTCCTCCGCTCTCTTCTGCTCTTTTGCCGCTCTTTTGCTAAAGCGGAGGAGCCCGGTCTTCAATCTTCTGCCTTCTGCCTTCTGCCCTCTTCTCCTGATGTTGACACGACGCTCTCTGGGGCTAGAATGCTCTCTGTGCGCTCTGCTCTGACTTATATAGGCGGTGACCCCGCCCCCTTATGCCGTCACAGTCCCTGGGCATGCTGGGACTATGACGGCATAAGGGGGCGTGGTCATCGAGTGATGACCACGCCCCCTAAAACGTCACAGTCCCAGCATGCCCAGGGACTGTGACGGCATAAGGGGGCGGGGTCACCGCCTATATAAGTCAGAGCAGAGCGCACAGAGAGCATTCTAGCCCCAGAGAGCGTCGTGTCAACATCAGGAGAAGAGGGCAGAAGGCAGAAGGCAGAAGATTGAAGACCGGGCTCCTCCGCTTTAGCAAAAGAGCGGCAAAAGAGCAGAAGAGAGCGGAGGAGCCCGGCAGAAGATCCGGAGAGCGTGGAGAAGAACCGGAGAGACCCCCGAAGTCGGAAGAAGACCCCCGGAGCTGTCTAATAAAATGCTTTAAAAATCTGTGTAGTGTTTTTTTTTAAATTGACACTTTTTTCCTAGGTGAATGGGTAGGGGTACGCTGTACCCCATACTCATTCACATAGGGTGGGGGGCCGGGATCTGGGGGCTCCCTTATTAAAGGGGGCTCCCGGATTCCGATAAGCCCCCCGCCCGCAGACCCCGACAACCAACGGCCAGGGTTGTCGGGAAGAGGCCCTTGTCCTCATCGACATGGGGACAAGGTGCTTTGGGGTGGGGGGGCCGCAGCGCGCCCCCCTCCCCCAAGGCACCACCCCCCATGTTGAGGGCATGCGGCCTGGTACGGTTCAGGAGGGGGGGGGCGCTCGCTCGTCCCCACCCCCATTCCTGTCCGGCCGGGCTGCGTGCTCGGATAAGGGTCTGGTATGGATTGGGGGCGACCCCCCACGCCGTTTTTTCGGCGTAGGGGGTTCCCTTCAAGGTCCATACCAGACCCAAGGGCCTGGTATGCCTCTGGAGGGGGAACCCATGCCGGTTTTTTATTTAAAATTTGGCGCGGAGTTCCCCCCTAAAGATTCATACCAAACACAGTGCCGGCATTGGCGGGGATCCAAGTCGGATCCCCGTTCATTGAAAGTCGGACACATGCCGGCTTCATGTCGCAGGGCAAAGTCGGATCCAAAGTAGGACGGCTGTCGTGTCGCACCAGTGTGAACCCAGCCTTAGCCTGTCATTGATTTGCACAGGCTTCTTGTCCATGGCTGATTGGAAATACCTGGCCTTAACCTGCTGCAGAAATGCACAGATTCCTCTGTGGTGGGGGCTGCTGCTGCAAAATACCCAGTGCTTCCAGCTATAAGGAGAACATGTGAATATAAAGTGGTCAGGGGTGGTTTTCACACGTCCTCTTGGGCAAGGTGACTGGAATGGGTCTGGGTGGGTTCCTTTCAACTAATGATATTTAGAAATTTAGTTACCAAGGGCAAAGAGAAATCTTTTGAGCTGACAGACCTTGGGTGAGGATGGGTCATGAAGGAGTTTTTTTCCCCTCTTGTCTGTTATGGCAAAGGTTGCAGGAGTTGAAATGTCGACCTTGCAGGACATCGGTGATTTTCAACCTTATTGACTATGTAGTTGGTCTGACAGCATGATAGACGTGCACTGATAAAAACTATGAAGCCTCATGCATACTGCAGCTAAAAAATGCTTGTTTTACAGGAATTTGCATTTTTTTTTCCACTTTTAAATGCCTTCTGTGTTAGCCTATGTGTCCATGCACACTTCGGCGTTTAGAGGCAGAAAAAATAAAACATCACTTGCCTGTTCAGGGAGGAGCGTTTGGGCAGCGTTCACTTATTCTAATGGTCAGAATTAGGGCTCATACACACGGACGTTTTAACAGCGGCTTTTTTTTTTTCCTGCTTAAGAACGCCACTCCATGTTATTCAATGGGCTCATACACACCATGGCGTTTTTGAACTGTAACAGGCATGGCCGTTTTTAAGCTCCAAAAAAAAAAACAAGGACCAGCGCGTTCTGAGGCTCCATCGCTAAAGCTGTTTTGATGCCGAAAAAAGCGCAAAAACACGCATTAGCGCTATACCGACGTTTTTTAGTGTCAACCTTTTTAAGCTGTAAAAATGTTTATGTGGGTAATTTGGGAGTGGAAAATAGCAGAGGGATGTTGTTGTTGTTGTTTTTTTTTTTTTTTTTTTTTTTTTAATTTCTTTAAAAAAACACGCCTTAGCATTAACACTTACAAACGGCGTTAAACGCGTATTGACGCCAAAATATAAAGCTAATAAAATCGCATTTTTAACGCTGCTTTTTTTTCCAGGCGTTGTTACTAGCTTTACAGCCCATTTTTTAAAATGACTGTGTGTATGAGGCCTATATGTGATATTCTGACCAATGGAACGCATTAACGACAAGTGTGTATAAATGCTTGTGAAAAGGCGGCTGTTATCTCATTTATGCTGCTTTTCTCCTATAAGGGGAAAAGGCATCCGGAGGAGCATAGTGTGCATGAAGCCAGAAAGTAATACACAATTACTGTGCTGCATTATCAAATGGGGAGCACAGCATGTACAACCCCAATTCCAAAAACGTTAGATGCTGTAAAATCGACATAATTTATGCAATGACTTGCAAATCTTATAAATCCATATTTTATTCACTGTAGAAAATATATCAAATGTTTAAATTGAGAAAATTTACCATTTTAACCACTTCAGGAAGGATTTGACCGGGCAATTTTTGTTGCAAGATGGCACTGATATATATATATCGATATATATTCTTCTACATATTTTTGGTAAAAAAAAAATCGCAATAGGCCTATATTGATTGGTTTGCGCAAAAGTTATCGCGTCTACAAACTATGGGATTTAGGGGCTTTTACTAGTAATGGCGGCGATCTGCGATTTTTAGCAGGAATGCCACATTGTGGCGGACAAATCTGACCCCAAATGACACTTTTTGAGCACCAGTGACATTATTACATTGATCAGTGCTATAAATATGCACTGATCAATGTAAAAATGACACTGACAGGAAAGGGGTTAAGTGTGTTCCCTCAGCGTGTTCTAACTGTAGGGGGGTTGGGCTCACTGGGACATGACAAAGATCACTGTTCCCGATCACTGGGAACAGATCTCTGACATGTCCCCTGTCAGAACGGGGATCAGCCTTGTTTACACTGTTGTTACACCTTGTTTCTCGCTTGTGCAGCGAGAGCGCGCCGCCGGCCTGCAACTGCGCCTGCGTGAGTCGCTGTACCTGTACGGCGATTCGTGCAGGAGATCTGCCGCAGTATATCTGCGTGAGCTGGTCGGCTAGTGGTTAAGGAAAAAAAATAAGGTAATGTGGAAACTGATGGCAGCAACATGTCTCAAAAAAGTTGGGACAGGGTCCTGTCCCCACGATGTAGCATCCCCTCTTCTTTTAACAACACTTTGTAAACATGTGGGGACTGAGGAAACCAGTTGTTTGAGTTTTTGGAGAATAATGTTGTCCCGTTTTTTTGCCTGATTTAGTATTCTAACTGCTCAACAGTCCTGGGTCATCTTTGTTGTATTTTTCCTTTGCACCAAATATTTTCAGTTGGTGAAAGGTCTGGACTGCAGGCAGGCCAGTTAAGCACCCGGACTCCTCTACTACGAAGCATTGTGCTACTGAAACATGCAAGGCTTTCCCTGAAAAATGTGTCGCCTGGATGATAGCATATGCTGCTCTCAAACCTGGATATATCTTTTAGTATTGATGGTGCCTTTCCAGATGTGCAAGCTGTCTATTCCATTCGTACTAATACACCCCCATACCATCAGAGATGGAGGCTTTTCAACTGAGCACTGATGACAAGCCGGGAGGTCCCTCTCCTCTTTAGTCTGGAGGATGCAAGTGTGCCCATGGTTGCCAAAAAAGATTGTAAAATTTCAATTTGTCTTTGACCCAGAAAAGACAGTGACATTTCTGGATCATGTCCAGATATGGCTTCTTCTTTGCATGGTTGAGTTTTACCTTGCATTTTTGGATGGCACAAAGATCTGTGTTCATGGAAGCATTTCTGAGCCCTATGCAGTGATGTCCACTACAGAATCATGCCTGTTTTTAATACAGTGCCGTCTGAGGGCCTGAAGATCATGGGCATCCAATATTGTGTTTCAGCCTTGTCCTGTGGGCACAGAGATTGCTCTAGATTCTTAAAATCTTTTGATGATACTATGTACTGTAGATGATTTATATTTATTCAAAGTTTTTAAATGCAGCTTTTCACATATTGCTGAACATCAATGTTTTCTATAGTGAATAAAATATGGGTGTGTGAGTCTTGCAAAGCAATGCTTTCTGTTTTATGTACATTTTTCAGTGTCCCAACTTTTTGGGAATTGGGGTTGTATATGAAATATGTGAGTTTGCTTCTTCAACATATTCACATATAATAAACCATTTAAAAATTAAATGTATTGAAAAGACAACACATTCACATAGGAGTTTTTCTATTAAAGCTGTCCTAATAATTCTGCATGGTGCCCTTGGCATTAATCTCCCAAGATCTATAGGCTCATTCAATAAAACAATAAAGAAAAGGTGCTAACTCATGCACCTTTGATTTCACCCTTTCATATCAGTACAACACTTTTAAAAGTCCACCAGTCAAGCATTTTAAAATGCTCCTGTCAATATTTCTACTTGATAGAGGTTTACCACCTTTTAATAAGAAAGTGGAAAGCAGCAGGGTCACTATGGATTAGCTGGTTGTAGCCCGCTATGGCAGCCCTGGAGTACTTAGAACACATCTGTTTTCTTAGAAGAAAGCCATCATGACTGGTGTCGGAAGCTCTTTTTAAAATTCACGGCTGTTGGAGAAGCTGTGTTGTCTTTGTAACTGGCACACCCTGAACAAAACCTGTGACTATGGTCTCACTCTCAAAATAGATAAGGTAAAAACACCCTTATCTGCTGTCCTTCAAGATCCCAACTACTACTTTTGCTAGGCAAAGAACCCTCCAGTTTTGGTATCTGAAACTACTCGCACTATGTTACTAGATGCCTAACTTTGATGACTTCAAAACTGAGCTGCACCAACCACCATGTATAACAAAGGTAATTGGCACCTTCTGATGTTTGCTCTTAGGCAGGACTTTCTAAAGTGTGAAATGGCTGACCAACTCTCATTAAAGTGGGACTTCAATCCTATTGTAAAAATGAGTCAGCATCCACAAATACTATAGGTTCTGACTTTTAACAGACACTTATAGCACAAGAGTCCAGCACTGTCTTAACTGGGGCCAAAACTTTGCTAGGCTTCAGATCCCTGACACCGCTGTCTTGTATATGAGAGCTGGCTGTGACTTCTGATGTCTCAAAGCCAGCTCCCCACCGTCCATGTACAAGATTGTGCGGCACCTTGAGGCTGATCCCCCAACCTCCTGAATTGCAGAAATTTGGAGTGGGTATCTGTCGGGAAAAAAGACCTGCTCCCAAAAGAAGAAAAACTGTTACAGTAGAGGGGAGGAGGAGGAGAGTGAGCAGAACTTGAAGGTGAAGGTCCACTTTAAAGTGGTTGTTGAAACATAAGAGAGAATAATTAATATATATTTTGTCCTTGGATGTGATAGCTGCATTATTTTTCAAGTTACTATGAGGAGGAAACAGTTGGGCACAAAATCGCATGTTTTTTTGGATGTACCCATTGAAGTCTATTGAAAACAAAAATGTTGCATTGTGTTTCGAAGAAGCTCCTGTTCTGTTCTTTTTCTAAGTGTTGAGCAACAGCACATAAGTCAGATATGAACAGGCAGAAAAAGAATAACATGGAAGTCTGGTGTTGAGCACTGAAGCACTACTGGAAACATACGTCAAGTCCTCCGGTATAAATGGGAGCTAAGATACAAGACTTTCTGTCTCCTTAAAGCTGATCTACACTGTATCTGAGCTCCACAAAGCAAAAACCTCTATTTAATACATTTTTAGTACTTCCATGCTTTTTGTGGATAAATCACTTTGAAAAACACCCCCTTAGCATTTCCGGCCCTGGTCATCTTGAGTTAGGGCAGATGATTTAGGTAGCATTTACTTCCTGTAATTCATCTGCCTTTAGCTCAGGCATGCAGGCAGGAGGGTATGCTTAGCTGAGACAGCCCCTCCTCCCCTTCTGAAGACTCCTGGGATGTATAACATAATGTTTCTGGTAGGGTTGTCCCGATACCGATACTAGTATCGGTATCGGCACCGATACCGAGCATTTGCCCAAGTACTTGTACTCGTACTTGTACTCGGGCAAATGCTCCCGATGCTTCCCCCGATACCTGGACTGTCAGCTGTGATCGGCGCGTGGGGGAGTTACAAGATTCTCCCCCCAGCGGCTTTCACCAGCTTTAGTGACATACAGCAGTGATCGCTCACCGCTGTATGTCACTGCATCCTCCTCCGTGCCCCCTCCGTTCCTCTGTGCCTCTCCGCTGTCCCCTGCATTCCTCTCTCCTTATCTGTCCCCCTCTGTACTCCCCCTTTGTTCCTCTCTCCTTATCTGTCCCCTCTGTTCTCCCCCTCCGTTCCTCCGTCCTCCCCCTGCTTCCTTTGTGTATAGATAGAGTCAGCTGACTCTGTCCATTCACATAACTGAAACATTGTAATCTCCTGTGATTACTATGTGTCAGTTTATGAATGGAGAGGAGCCGCTGTCTTCTCTCCATTCATTCTCAGTGCAGCTGACGCTGCAGAGAAAGGGACTGGGGAATCTCTATCCTCTCTCTCTTTCTCTGTCTCAAGGGGGAGATATCAGAGGTCTGTTAAGACCCCTGATATCTCACCAAAGCCCCCCAAAAGGGCTGATTAAAAAAAAAACAAAAAAAAAAAAACAATAAAGAATAAAAAAATATTATTGTAAAAAATAAAAATTGTAAAAAAAAAACAAAAAAAACACACACACATACAACGTTCACCCCCCCCCCCCTCCCCCCCCAAAAAAAAATAGCAAAAAAAAAACTGTCACGTGACATTAAAAAAAAAGTATCGGTAATCGGTATCAGCGAGTACTTGAAAAAAAGTATCGGTACTTGTACTCGGTCCTAAAAAAGTGGTATCGGGACAACCCTAGTTTCTGGGAATAGAAATCGGGAAGTAACTGAAGAAATGGATAAAAAAAGCAGTAAAACCTGTTAATATAATATACCCTCCACTCTATTTACTAATGCTAGAAGCATAAGGATTGGAAATGCTGATTGAGAGATTGAAGTTCGCTTCTAAAATTTAGAATTCTGACAGTTGCATTTCTCAGTAATCTGGCTTTTTTTGTGTTAGTTTGAATTAAAAACTGCTTACCAAGAACAGTGTGTACCTCATTTGTCTCCTGTTTGACATGACCCAACTTGACAGATGAAGGAGCTGCGCAACTTCTATGTAATATGCAAATGGATATTTATAAATGCATTGATTCCTTGCTTTTTCTTTGATCAGTCCCTGCGGCATCCGAATTTGACTGGTTGCAGAGCGCTTTATTATTATGCACTATATGTAAAAAGTAATCTACCATATGTGTTTTCCTATGCAGCTCATAGGTCGATCTAATGTAATATTTTATCACTGCTGCTGGCAAGTGCCTCATACTGTGGGCCATAAATACTTGATGTTGTGATTAATCATGTATAATATATAATCTGTGTAGATTAGAGGACACTCTCTTCCATGTGTATATATTTGTGTGTGGATTTGAAATAGAAATGACCATTTTTTTTTTAATGATTTTTGCATAATTATTTGCATTAGCTTTCTCAATTAAAGCAATACTCCAGGCATGGGAAAAATATTTAGAGAATCCACATTCTACAGCTCTTCAGGGCCCATTCACACCTTAACGAATTGAAGCGCGATATCAAACTCCAATCCAAAAGCAGTTTGGCCCCCCGATAGACTTTGTTTGGAGCTCCTAGAAAAATGCAGGACACCTAGCTGTTTAGTTCCTACAAAAAAAAAAAAAGATTAAGCTTAAAACGCAAGCAACAACTCCTGTACAAAAAAAAAAAAAAAACCTCACAAACACAATCTGACAATCGGATGTGAGTGGGCCTTTTAAGAAGGCATTGAACCAATCGCACCAGTTTTGTTGATGCTCAGTTACAAGTGCTAATTTAGGTGGATGGGGTGCAACAATTTTTTTTTTCCATGGATTGTGAGAGGACCTGCACGAAACCTGAGGAAAGAACTGCCCATCATACTGAAAATTTATTAAAAAAAAATCATATTTCAGGCAGACTGCTTCTGTATGATTCCAAACTGTCTAAAAGCCCAACTGTAGAAAATACAAAAAAAAATCTCCTTGCAGTGGGGCCCCATCACACTGTAAGAGTGCTTTCGCACTCGTTTTAGCTGCGCTTTAGCCTTTTTATGGTGCACTTTTGCACCACTTTTCAGCCACTGACAGGGTGCTTTAACCCCAAAAAAGAGTTAAAAACTCCCGTTTTTTTTTTGCAGCGCTTTTAAATTGCTTTTCAGGTGCTTTGAAAGCGCTGCCTATTCATTTCAATGGGCAGGGCGTTTTGGGAGCGCTAAATACAGTGCTCCCAATCCGTCCCAAAGATGCTGCTTGCAGGACTTTTCATAACATCCCGCAAGTGCACCGCCCGAGTGTAAAAAGTCACACTGGAATGACTGGGAGGCGTTTTCAGCGCTTAGCAGAGGCTATTATCAGCACTAAAGCGCCTGAAAACCACCCCAGCGTGAAAGGGGTCTGAAGGTGAAATGCTTGTTATCTTTAAAGGATGGGATGACAGGCTCCCTCCATCCATGCGACTGGTCTCCCAAAGAGAGCTTTCACACTGAAAGTGCCTGTCGTTAAAGGGATCAAAGCCTCTTCTAGAAGACACACTAGCTAGGCTGTAGTCGCACAATGCCTTTGTCATTTTCTGTAAGGATGGCAAGGAACCACCCACATACCAGATTGGAGGAGAGCACTGGAGCGAGGTAGAAGGTAAATATTTTCTCTGATACCATATCCCTTCGTTAGCAAGCATTTAATCCATGAAGTGTGGGGGGACCCACTGCAAGGGATGTGGGTTGTTTTTTTTTTTTTTTTTTTTTTTTTTTTTATATCCCCAAGTTTTGGGCTTTAAGTGATCCTTCCTTATTCCTATAATACATTGCATTATTTCTGTCAACAGTACTGCTCTTAAAGTAGATAAGAAAGTATATTATACTTGTTTTAAGAGGGGAGGGGGTAGGAAGAAAAGTGGACACCCCCCCCCCCCCCCTTTGGGTGAAGTTTCGCTTTAAGATCTGCTTTTAAAAATGATTTTTACCATATTTTAGCAGATTATATCTTTTTTCATTCCTATTTTATACTTTCTAAACCTTTTTACCTAGAGAAACCTCTGCCAAAAAAGAATTTTGCCTGCAGCTCACGATACAAATAACTCTATCAGGAAGTTGTAGAAAGTTTTATATTAAGGCCTCATGCACACTGGACGTTTTTGGACGTTTTTACAGCAGCTGTTTTTGGCTGTAGATGTTTTTTTTTCTGCAGTCATTAAACCCTCCATCATGTTGTCCTATATGTCCATGCACACATAGGCTGTTATCAGCAGTTTTGGACAGTAACGTTTTTGAGCAGTAAAAAACCCCCCAAAACTAGTGGGTTCTGAGAGACGTTTTTCACCTGTAAAAACGCTCAAATGCTGATAAACGCGTCTCTCCAGCGTTTTTGGACGTATTTGATCCCGTTGATTTTTTTTTTTTTTTTAAGCCTGAGTTCTGTTTGGGAGTGTCTATTGAACAGTAGCCTGGGTTCACACTGGTGCCGGGTGAACAGTGTAAGCGACAAACGCACCGCATTTACATGCGATGTCTGTGCGATTTGAGACGTACATTTTGTGTGGCTCCAATTGGATCGTGCTCAACACCAAATGTTGTTGGAAGCCTTTTCTCGCCGCAGCCAATTAAATCTGATTCCAGTGCAGAACAAAAGGAGGGTCCTGCACCATTTTGGTGTGTGCTGTAATCTTGGTTGTAGCCTCTCCAAAAATTGAGCAAATTATGTAATGGACATGCGCGTAAAGTTAAAGTATTTCTCCGGATAACTACGCAGCCCTGTATACATATATACATGACGGGATAGCAAAAGGTGGGTCCAGAATCGGCGGCGGCTACTTCCCTCCTCCAGCTGACTGCGCGCCATCCTTAATAAAATCAGTAGCCTAGCCTCATCAATTTTCTGCATCACAGGATCCATAACACAGCAAGAACAAGCAAAATAGCTCCTGAACAATGCAGTGCTTCCTCTGTCCTCTAGAACTCTCTCTGCTCTGAAAATGGTCACTAAACAATACACACAGGATTTGCAGAGATGTATTGTGGGTAAATGGGAGTTACTAATAGCAGAGAGGCTACTTTCACACTGGGGCCGGCGGTAAAGCGGCGCTATTTTTAGCGCCGCTTTACCGTCGTTTTAGCGGCGCTATTCAGCCGCTAGCGGGGCGATTTAGCCAGTGTGAAAGCCCTCGGACTTCCACACTGGAGATACAGGCGCTGTTTTTAGCGCTGTAGCGCCTGTAAAGCGCATCAGTGTGAAAGTAGCCTTATGCCAAAAAACGCTATTGCAAAAACATTGAAAAACTCACTGCAAAGCTACTGATATTTTTATAACGTTATTTTAATGTCCAGTGTGCATGAGGCCTAAAGAGTAAAGAATGTGGCATAACTATTTACCATCCATGGCAGATCATCTTTTAACTTCTCCACCATATAGTGGGTAGATGGCAAACATTTTTTTTAGTAATAACCTTAAAAATGAACAATAATAACGGAAAAGAATCGCACATAGTGAAAATGTTAGTGTCTCCCGTTAGTGCAGATGTAACCTTCTGTACACTGGTGGTTAGTGGAACATTACCCCCTTGCATTGGTAGTCTGTGTAGGTAAGAGATCAGTTCACCAGAGATCATGGAACCCCTTGCAATCTTTGTAGGAACCCTGGGGTTCCAAGTAACCTTGGTTGCAAAAGGCTGATCTATGCAATGCTGACACATACCCATAAAGAGACACTTTTCAGATAGACCATCCTGCTGTAGTCTGTCGCTGCATGAAAGGAAATCGGAGCAAGCAGAGGAAACCCACGCAAAGCTTGGGGGAAGCTATCAACTGCTTGGAGATAGACATGTATTGGTGTTAATATCTTTGCACCCTAATGCCACAAGGTAACCACTTACTCTATATACAGCTCATAAGCAACTTTAGAATCTTCATAAATATTTGTAAGTTAGACTGTAATGGTCAGCTTTTGTTTTTATTTATCTGTAGTCCTGCAGTAAGGACTTGGAGGCCTGTGATTAATGTCTGTAATAACAAGAGTCGCTGGGAGTTGCTATTATGGTTCTGGCTGGCAGGTTAATCACTGTCTGACATGGAAGCAGCTTTTAGGGGGACAGAAAGGGGCAGGCTTTACCTAAGTTCACTTGGAAATTCCGTTCTTTGAACTATCTTGTAGAAAGTTATGTCACTCGTGAACTGAAGCTTTATCTGCTAAGATCCTTGGAAAAGTAATGCTATTATAAGACTGGATTTGAAGGTCAGAAACTTGCTTGTTCTCGCTCTGAATCTTTATACTTGAGTTCAAACGCAGCGTGACACTTCTACGTTTAATCCTTTCAATGCCTGCAAGGCCTAAAAAAAGCACGAGCATGTCCATTTCCTCCTAGCAACCAATCTGAACGAGGTACAGTGCACCAAGGAGGCTCTGCAGATGTTTGGCATTTGCTAGCCGACTGGCAGATTAATTTTTTAGGGGAAATGTAACTGCTGCAATGAATCGAGGCGTTCAACTGATGGAAAGGCTGCAATTAGCAAAGAGGGAAATAAATGTGGTGTGCACCGCCATACAAAGTAGCATGTAAAATAGAATCCATGACCTGATAATTCTATGCAGTGGACGGCCTAAATCTAAATGGCAGGCAAACTGCTAAATGCACGGTTAAATATTTTGTTTGTAATGTTTACCTGTTATAGGATTTGTATTTTTATCCACCCAGTCTAAAGATTTACACAACTGCTTGGCTGATAATCTGACTTTTTTTTTTTTTCTTCTTTAGATAAAGTGATAAATAATTCCTTAATATCTAAGGCTGCAGTGAAGACTTACTATGTATGCTGAGGCTGGCATTCCCTCCCTATTTATTTATTTCAGGTACTTATATGGCGCTGTCAGTTTGCACAGCGCTTTACATATACATTCACATCAGTCCCTACCCTCAAGGAGCTTACACTCTAATGTCCCTAACTCACATTCATACATACATGTCCAAGGCCAATTTAGACAGAAGCAAATGAACCTACCAGCATGTCTTTGGAGTGTGAGAGGAAACTGGAGAACCCGGAGGAAACCCACGCAGGCACAGAACAATCATAGGGACTCCGGCGACCATCTGGTCTGCCGGAAATCTCTATTGTCACCATCCGGGGCCGGCGGATCTGTTCCCTGACTCTCCGATAGAAGCGGTGAGTTGGTAGAAGCACCGCAGGGCGGAGGTGGGGGGGGGTGTCCCCTCCCGCCACCCGTAAGAATGATCAAGCGGCGGAACAGCCGCTATGATCGTTCTTATGGTGCAGGGAGTCGCAGGCTTACAATGGCAATATCTGAACGATGTCTGTAACTGCAGGCATCATTCAGATATCACTGCACAAAATCATGGACATTCCTGAACATCCTAAGTGGGCGAAGTGGTTATATGTATGTGTGTGTGTATGTGTGTGTGTGTGTGTATATGTATGTATGTATATGTATATATATATATATATATATATATATATATATATATATAAAATAAATAATGAGTTAAAATATAAACGTGTTGGGCGGAGTCTCTTGCTGACGTCATTGTGCTCCAGGAAGTGGAGATTACATGCCGACTGAGTGATATATTTTTTATTTTTTTTTATATGTGCATTGCTTTTAATCAAATGTGAGTACTTTCTTATTAAATAAACTTTAAATACGTTTATTTACACTATGGAGAGGCTTTTGTCTGTTTGCCCTGCATGAGCAATTTGGTGCAGTATCTCGCTGTATTTGCTGGATTTTTGGCATCCCTAATGATTTGAGGAGCATCCACAGTGGAAATTTGGGGTCCATAATTTAACATCCAAAAAAAGCACTTTATGGGCACGCTAAATATGGGGTCGCGGTGAGTTGGTAAGTGAGTATTCCATCTATCACTCCAGGTAAAGGTGTTGGCTGGTGCTGTCACAAAGTTTAAAGGGACTTAGAAGAGATTTTTACACTTGTTTGCTCTGCACTGTGGGTTGAACCCTCTGTGGACTTTTGCTTTATTTTTTAATTTATTAGTTCTTTACATATGTCTATATTTTTGATAAGGTCCTATGCACAGTCACTTTACTTTACATGTTTATTTCTAATATTTCCGTTTATTTAAGTCAAGGTCCTAAGCACAGTCACTTTATATTTTCTATATCATTTGTATTTTATGCACATGGTTTAAGAGCAACACTGTATTCCAATTGCGTCTGGTAGAAAGGATATCTACTCAGGTATTTGGTGCTTCACCAACTTATACTGTTTCACTACTTTATTTTTGCACAGATGTGTGTTTTTTCTAATTGTTTTAGTCCCGAAGAAACCCATACCCTCTAATTTCTTCACCTGGTGTCACAGGAAATTATGGGAAATCTACTCAATGAGGACACACATGGCAAAAAAACTTTGATGGAAAGTCCTGACTCTTGGGGCTCATTCACACCATAAGCATTGGCCTTGCCCAAGGCAGACAGCTTGGAGTCCTATGAGTTCAGTTCACACTGCTGTGAGGCAGTCATGTGCAGTGAAAAAAAAGAGGACATATTGCATTTTTACACAGCACAGCGTGTTTCAATACACTAAACCTTGTTGCAATAAACTGCTTTGCATAAAGATGTATAAAAAAGTAATTTTGTGATGTTTCAGTACAGCTGATAAAAAGGGTACAATGTGTCATTACAGCACATTGGCACTGCTACCTTTTACAGCACACATTAGTGGTATAACATGGCCTCTGGTGTGAACATGCTTTTATTAAGAACTTTGAAAACGTAAGAGTTGGCCTTTTAAAGTAATGAATGAAGGTAAGTTGGTGACACTTGCAATTCATCTGACCTACAGCCTTGCCGGCTTGCCCTCTTTACTCATGGACGCCTGGATTTTCCCTATAAGCGCACATTCATGATATCATCCTACAGTTAAAGCGGGGGTCCACCTATCTATCGTTTTTTGTTTTTTTTTGAGTTCATTCACAAACTTTTCTTCTCAGCATTACATACTCACATATTGTGTGTAATATGTCCACCTGTGTCAGATTTCGTTGGAAACAATAACTTATATTATTCACTGCAGGCGGTTTCCATCTTCATTGTGGGCATTTGAAGCCCACAAGCATTTATTTCCTGGATGTGGTGAATGCTGTGCTCCCAGCATTCACCGCTCGTTCCCGCACATGCTCAGTGGCATCCTGGGAAGCCTGAGACTAGCTCCCAGGAGTCTGGGAGAGGCTAGAAACACACCTACTCCCACGGGAGGAGAACCAGGAAGTGCAAAGAAGAATAAAAAAATAAAAGGTAATTACGGCGATTTAAATTTTTTTAAACGGCATGTCAGCATCTAGGCAAGGAAGAGAATACATATAGATATTGTTCAAAATTTGGGTGGAACCCCGCTTTAACACAAGAATGACCTGTTGGTAGCTTTCCCCTGCTTACAAAATTTCTGTGTGACCTTTTAACATCCTGTGTAGGTTCTCCAGAGTATACAGTCTCTAGTATACCATATGAAATTCTATCCTTGTGTGTCCACGGCAATTTTCAGGGTTTGAATAAAGTGATCAAGTCCTGCATAATTCATAACCAGTTGCTATCTTTTGACAGCTCCACAAGTGATGACAAGGCTAAATGTTGCTGCCGTTGCTTGTCCCCCTGAAAAGTGTAGTCGCCGTTTGGCTTTTTACTTTGCGGGATATCGCATTTCAATTAGGACGGCCAGATTCCATCGTTTTTTTGGTGCAGCGTGCCCTGCCCCCACCATGTAACTATTACATTGCAACGCTGTAGCCCTGGCTGTTCTCTTTCACAGATATGCAAGAAGTTGTCACAAACATATTTTCTTCTATAACAAAAGGATTCTTGTGTGATGGTTGTGCTGCTTTCTGTTTCCAAATTTGCTGCCGGCTTTTGTTTACATTGGAAGCGTTTTCCATCGGGAAAGTTTTTCAGCTGGCAAAATTGCAAACCCTGAGGCAATACTGTTTGCAAACTCCTTGCATGTAGCCAAAGGGACTCAGTAAAGAAGGCCGCCTCAGTATATTTATAGCAGTTTGTCTCAGGCAAATAACACATGCCTTTTAGCTGAGCCATCTCTCGGCAGGTTGCTATGCCATTCAGGGGACACAGGGTGACTGTAGGACAGTGATGGAACAACACTCTTTACAAAGTATTGCATGCAAATACATTTGTTCAGTGTTTTCCCGATGTGTGGGACATTTCAAGGCTCAGGATGTTGGTACAGAATTTTTAAAAAACAGAAATGGCAGGGAGCATGAACCCATTTTGGTGGACACATTGGAGGCCCTACCACTGGTGGGCTCATGGCGATTGGCACTCAGACACTGCAGGGTTCTGATGTCTGATGGCAGTATATTATTGGGTTTGTGGAGAAATATTATTGTAAAGTCACTACAAGAATTGTATGCATCTAAACACAAATATTTGGTTACATATCTTACACAAGATCTGCTAGCTCTGCAAGCAAGATACTGCATTCCATGTAGGAAAAAATGCATTTGCCCATATGAATAAGCTCTAAAATGGCTGCTAGTATGCAGTTCATAGATCCTTAAGAGCCTGAACCCCTATCAAGTATTGTAATTGTTATCCCCATTGATGAGATTTCCCTTCCCTTGTGTAAAGGGTATATGACTTGTGGGTCACTGCAGAATTATCTTATGGAATAATATACCACTAACAGAAATTGCTGGAATCACAAGACAGTTTGATGGCCTTGTTGTCACAGTCAGGGGTCCGGCTCTGAGACCAGTAGCCATAGCAGTAGAGAGGCTCCCACTGCCCAGCTGTACAAGTACACAAGCACGTCACCCTGTCAGATGACGAGGGTTCACCCAAGGTGTGGGGTCTAAGCACTAACCAGTATTCACCAGAGTTCCTGATGGTGGAGATGGGTTTGCTGCGTGTTAGTACCAAGTCGAGGTCCTCAGGATCACCCCACCAGGACAAGCTTGGGTCCAGTAGCAGATATGGCAGGTTAGGGATCAAGGAGAAGCATAGTCCATAAACAAGGCAAAAGGTGGTTGCAGGTTAGGATCATGCGGAGGCGTTGTCAAGGAACAAGCCAAAGGTTGGTAATTAGTGGTAGTGGAGATGAGGACAAGTTCAGGTACACAAAGGATAAAGATATTGGCTGAAGAGAGCACCATAATCCTGGCAAACAAGAAATGCAGAGCAGTGTTTTTTCGTTGTCAAAATTAAAGTGGAAGTAAAACCTCATATCGTTTTCCGCCAAGGAAGCTGCCATCTTGGCCTCTGTTTAATCTTCAAGTGCCATGATGCTGCACATGTGATCAGTTATGACACCAGCCATTGGATTGTTTGACAGTTTGGTTGAGAGCACAACCAATGGGGCATGCACATTCCTGGCGTGTGCCAGAAATGTAACTTTTTTTTAAACTGTTAAATCCATGGGTTTACTTCTGTTTTTAACACTAGTTTAGGCTACTAAAATGCAACTAAAACTAAGATGGCAGCTGTAGGGATCTTCACACACATATCCAAAGGTACTTGCCTACAGGTACAGTCAAGCAGCTCTGGATGCAGACAGATTGGTTTCCAGGACCCTCATTCATCCCTCTTTGCAAGTACACCACCGGATGTGTGTAAATGCTCATATAACTGCTGGGCCTGTCGTACTCATTAATTTTTAACAGGCTTCTGGGCCCCGCTATGTACCACTGTGGAAGCAAAAAACACCTTCAAGGGCATTTGTAGGGTTTACTTGCCCATGTCGATAAACCCATAACCCAACATGGCATAAGCCAAAACTGTCCCAATGTTTCTCTAATTACCAAGATTTATTGGGCACAAATAAAGTAATTAAAATTAAATTGCATGAATCATTAAATTTCAGTGGTATTTATTCTCTATAATTTGGAGAGATACCTGTACTGAAAATTTAAAGACGGTTGCTAGCAACTGTGGAGATATCAGTGGTTACGGAAGTTTGGGTCTCGGTAGAACCAGTTCCATTGCAGAATAAGGGTTAGTCACATTCATTCTTTGGGTTCTGCTACAAATCCAGTATTTTCAAAAATTGCAAATTAGACAGTGCATTCCTTTTGCTACATTATGTTTGGGACTGCAACATTTTCCATCTCAGAAAGATGTAAATCAGATGAGGACCTAGAAAACCTGGCACAGTGACACAGGGGACACAACTTAAAAAAAAAATGCTTAGCGCCTCTGATCTTGGTTACTAATGAATATACATGCAATATACAGTATATTGGGAGATCGTGTGAGTTGTCATGTTTTTCTGTATTTTCATATTACATCATATATTTAATGAATGGTTAAAAACTTCTGCATTGCACTTATTAACATTGAAAATGTGATGCTCTGTTAATTGCTAATTTGCAATAATCCCTGCATAAATTATACTTTCATTAACAGTTACATTATAGCTACATTTACCATAATTACACCTAGCTGCTGCCTGTGCATGGTAAAATGTTGGTGCTCAAGTGCAGAAAATAAAAGCACTGTATAAGGTGCTTGCACTTTTTACCTCTTGTGGGAGAAAAGGAAACATAGGCACTATGAGGATATCTTGATTGGATTAAAGTAAAACAAATCAATAATAGGTCAGTCTACCCAAAAGTGGAATCTAGAGTCCTCACTGGCTTTGCATATCTCTTTATATCCCTTTTGAAAGTGAAGTCCACTTTTAAATTTTCACCAGCATGGTCTCTGCCCCTCCTTGTTTTTTTATCTTTTTATTTTCATTCCTGGTTATATTTTAAAATTAGTTAAATATCCAATGAGGTGCATGTGACCCTCTCATAATTTCTGTGGCAGGTGTGTCTAGAGCTGTGTTATCACCAACAGAGCTCCTGAGGGACATAAGAGGCTGCTAGAGTGTATAATGTAACAGCATCTTCCAAAAACTGGAACGTCACTTTTGGGTGGACTGACCCTTTGGGCAAATGTTCTGCTTGTTAAAAACGCATTGAGGTTTTTTGAATGAGCATTCTGGCCCAAAAGGCCCTGAGATAGTTGGATGATGAATGCACATCCAGAGATTTCTAATGGTTTGCCAAATAACTAACACTTTGGTGTTATTGGACGCATTAGGCCCCTTTCACACGGGACGGATCCGTGTTGATCCGCCCCGTGTTTATCCGCTGCTCAGCGGGGATCGCGCCGCTTTCCCCAGCTGAGCCGGCAGATGACAGGGCGGGACCCGCACACTGTGCAGGGACCGCCCTGTCAGATCTTCGCTCTCCCCTATGGGGGATCGGAGGAACACGGACAGTCTGTCCGTGTTCATCCGATCCGCTCTGCAGACGGATAGAAAAATAGGATTTTCTTCCGTCCGCAGAATCGGACGAGAGCGGAGCCGGACAACATCGGGTGTCAGCGGATGTACATCCGCTGACACCCGCTATCCCATAGGGATGCATGTATGTCCGTATTTCATCCGAAAACGGATGGATGAAATACGGACATACGGTCCGCATGTGTGAAAGGGGCCTTACCTGTAATTGTAGCAAACATTGTATTTTTAATCGGCAGTGTGGATATCTGTAATGTGTGATTTTGTTCTAGAAACCAGGACAAATGGGTTGTTGGCCTTGATGGTATAGTTGTGGATGAGTTTGTGGATGAGTTGTTGACTTTCCTTAATGAGTAACGAGCGCCATAAACAAGCGAGTCAACTCAAGTCATTATAGTCTGAGTTGCCTGCTTGTTAAATAAATATTTTCCCTTTCTGTACAGCTTTCAGTTTCTCCCATGCTGCATGACTGCTTTACCATAAGTGAATCCATAACTCTCCCCTGTCTCTTTCTAATTAAAACTCCTCAATGTGCCATACAAAACAGGGAGGGAGTAGGGAATGAGTGTCGTGGCTGGGCTCTCAGCCCTTTCCTCTTTGTGCTCAGGTTGCTCAGCTGTCGGTTAATTGGCAGTACTCATCGTTCCACAGTGACTCTCCTTGTCAGTCAAGCAGCCAGCCCCTTCTGGCTATTTAAACTGCCTGGTTAATTTCTTCAATGCCTTCGCCTTGGTTCCTGTTGAAGACCTTGCCTGGCTGATGTCCTTTCTGGTTCCTGATCCTGTCTGCTGCCTCTACGCTGATCTCTGGCTTCCTCATTTCCTGGCTTGTTCTGACTGCCCAATTTGGCTACTGTCTATGTTTTGACTACATTTTAACAGTTGTTCCATTTTTACCATTTTATTAAAAGGTGAGATGTTTTTTTTTCTGCATTTTCTGTCTCCGTCTGTTTCATGGTTCCTGACAATGAGTCACACTTTAGGTTTGGGTGCTTCTGCTCTTTAAACACCTCAATACAGTGCACTTACACCCCCTTCCTGCCCAGACCAATTTTCAGCGTTCAGCGCTCTCACACTTTGAATGACAATTACTCAGTCATGCAACATTGTACCCATATGAAATTTGCGTCCTTTTTTTTCACACAAATAGAGCTTTCTTTTGGTGGTATTTAATCACTAGTGGGTTTTTTATTTTTTGTGCTATAAATAAAGTCCGTAAACTTTGTGAAAAAAATGCCTTTTTCTTTGTTTCTGTCATAAAATTTAGCAAATTAGTAATTTTTCTTCATAAATTTTGTCCAAAATTTATACTGCTACATATCTTCGGTAAAAATAACCCAAATAAGTGTAAATTATTTGGTCTTTGTGAAAGTTATAGAGTCTACAAACTATGGTGCCAATCACTGAAAATTGATCACATCTGATCACACCTGATGTACTGAAGGCCTATCTCATTTTTTTGAGATACTAAAAAGTCAGGAAAGTACAAATACCCCCCAAATGACCCCTTTTTAGAAAGTAGACATTCCAAGGTATTAAGTAAGTAGCATGGTGAGTTTTTTTAAGTTGTAATTTTTTCCCACAATTCTTTGCAAAATTAAGATTATTATTATTTTTTTTTATTTTTATTATTATTTTTTTTTTTTACAAAATTGTCATATTAACAGGTTATTTCTCTCACAGAGCATATGCATACAACAAATTACACCCCAAAATACATTCTGCTACTCTTCCCGAGTATGGCGATACCACATGTATGAGACTTTTACACAGCCTGGCCACATACAAAGGCCCCATATTGAAGTAGCATCTTCAGGCGTTCTACGAGCATAAATGACACATCTCATTTCTCAACCACCTATTACACTTTTGAAGACCCTGGAGCACCAGGACAATGGAATTGCCCCCAAATGACCCCATTTTGGAAAGCAAACACCCCAATGTATAATCTATGAGGCACAATGAGTCTTTTGAACGGTTCATTTTTTTCCAGAAGTTTTTGGAAAATGTGGAAAAAAAATGAAAACGCATTTTTTTTTTTTTTTACACAAAGTTGTCCATTTAGCAGATATTTCCAACACATAGCATGTACATAGCAAAGATGACACCCCAAAATACATTCTGCTACTCCTCCTGAGTATGGCAATACCACATGTGTGAGCCTTTTACACAGCCTGGCCACATACAGAGGCCCAACATCCAAGTAGCACCATCAGGCATTCTAGGAGCATAAATGACATATATAATTTCCTGGCAACCTACCATTTTTGAAGGCCCTTCATATTTCTAACACATAGCATGTACATACCAAGAATTACAATCCAAAATAAATTATTTTGCGGAAAGGGTAAAAAAAAAGCATTACCTGTGCTTTTAGTAGTATCCGCAGAGGAGAGCACTGGCCCAGGCAGCAAGCAGGGATGTGCTTAGCAACAGCAATAGTAACTAGAAAAGGTACAATTTCTGGGGAAATTGTGAAAGTGTTCTTGCCTCTACAACTGGAGTGGGCGGAGTAACTGGATGGAGTGGCTTGAGTAACTGTGAAAAGTGTTAAAAAGCTTAATATTTTAAAAAGTATAAATAGTAGTAAAAAAGTTCCATCATTCGCTGAAAGAGCTGAACATTTTTTTCAAAAGTAATTTTTTTTTTCAAAAATGATTTTTTTTTTCAAAAGTAATTTTTTTTTTCAAAGGTAATTTTTTTTTTCAAAAATGAATTTTTTTATTTCAAAAATAATTTTTTTTTCGAAATTATTATTTTTTTTAAAGTAATTATTTTTTCAAAAATAATTTTTTTTTTCAAAAATATTTTTTTTTCAAATATATTTTTTTTTCAAAAATAATTTTTTTTTTAAAAGTAATTTTTTTTTCAAAAATTTTTTTTTTTTTCAAAAATAATTTTTTTTTTTCAAAAATATTTTTTTTTTCAAAAATATTTTTTTTTTCAAAAATATTTTTTTTTTCAAAAATATTTTTTTTTATTTTTCAAAAATGATTTTTTTTTTTTTCAAAAATTATTTTTTTACTTTTTTCAAAAATTACTTTTTTTTTTCAAAAATATTTTTTTTTTTACATGGGGCGGTCATAATGTTTTGGCTGATCATGGGGTGGTCATAATGTTTTGGCTGATCATGGGGTTGTCAGCTTTTGTCACCTCCCACTCTAGTTTTGAACATTTCGCCATTCATTCCTATGGGACCAATTTCGCCGCAAAAACGTCATTTCGTGGACCATTCGGCGAAACGTTCCACAAAGTAATAGCACACCAATCGGGAACAATCCGCTCGTTTCGGTATATTACTTGTCTCTGTAGTGTAAAAACTGTGGGAGGAGTCTACAAGCATTATCAAGTCTAGCAGATGAAGTCACATGCATTTGGAGTGTCTCAGCATCTTGTGTTTACAACCACTGTTTCCTAGCAACGCTCATGCCCTGTTTATGCTTCCCAAATACTGCTTCATCAAAACTGCCCCATCAGAATTACCCCATCAAAACTGCCCCATCATATTCCTCTATTATAAATCAGTACATGGTGTGTCTGTCCCCTCCCCCGGGCTCTGTAATCAGCTGAGATGCTCCAGCCACCTTCCCCCTGTGTACAACAGAAGCTTTGGTAACCATGGCAACAAAACAAACACTAACAGTACACTCTGATTAATGGCTAAAATTTCCTGAAATGACCTCTAAACAAATGGCCGTATTTTAAAAACTATACATCCTACAGCGAAGATCTTTATATTGTGAGAATCACAAGACCCAGACCTAGATTTTGATGTATAGTATGTCTCTGAAATATTAAAAATGAAGGCACAGTCGCAGTTTAGAAATTGCCCTTCAAATTTGGAGGGGGCTAGAGTGTAGTTTCAATGAATGTCAATGGACGGCGTGAGTTGCAAACAAATGGTCATATTGTGAAAACTATCAGGACTATGGCTTAGCCGTGGACATGTTTAGTGGCAGCAGGGATAGCTGAACGTTTTGATATAAGATTTGTGTAGGTGGGCTTGAAAATGAGGGAGTGGCGGCAGTTTAGAAATCATGTTCTGATTTTCCAGCTTTTGTCATCTCCCACTCTAGTTTCCCCATTCATTCCTATGGGACCAATTTCGCCGCAAAAACGTCGATATTTCGTGGACCATTCGGCGAAACGTTCCACAAAGTAATAGCACACCATTCGGGAACAATCCGCACGTTTCGGTATATTACTTGTCTATGTAGTGTAAAAACTGTGGGAGGAGTTAGGGTGGTAAATTTGGCTATAATAATAAGAATAATATATATGTGAGATAACAGTAAGTGGTCTTGCTATGCAAGAACACTTAATAATCCAGGCAGCAAGCAGGAATATTGTCTATAGTCAGCACAAGCATATTGTCAGCACAGCACAGTCCATAGAAATTGTCCAGTCAGAGACAGCCAGCACAGCCATAATATTGGTCCTGGTACACTGTTACCTGCAGACACTCATTGTACCGCTCTCCGGCCCTTCATAAACATACTGCCTCTTGCTATAGCTAATTATTTGCATAGTCCATGTAGCGGTGTGGTCCGTTCGTGCGGCAGGCAGAGGCATGATGGCAGTAAGTCAGCATCAGGCTGAGGGCCACCGTCAGGTAAGACCTGTGAACAGGGGTAGAGGCTTCGACCCACCCAAATCACTATGAAGCCTCCGGACTCCAGACCCTAATCCGGAAATTCCGAAACCCGGAGAAAACAAAAAAAATAGTTTTCTTCATCCGGAAAAACAATTGTGGAGCCCCTCACATATGTGAGACCCCTGTGTACTACAGTAGCAGGGCAACAGATCAGTCCAAGTGGCAGGCAAAAGCATAATCCATAAAACAGACCAGGGTCAGTTTACGTGCAAGCAGTCCAAGTGGTAGGCAGAGTAGTTGATAAAACAGGCCAGGGTCAGTTAACGTGGAGGCAGTCCAAACGGTAGGCAGAGGCATAGTCAAAAAACAGGCCAGGGTCAGTTAACGTGGAAGGCAGTGGCATGGTTATTTGGGGAAGCATGGAAAATGGTCAGCACAGGTAATGAAAATGGGGAAATGGTTAAAAATATGGGCTAATATTTTAGGGATGTATGATAAAGTTGGAAGCATTCACCAATGCAAAGGCCAGGTTGGGAGGGACACTGGGGACAATGGTAGCTGGTATCTTTTCGAAATCCTCTTTTGGCGCACACGCAACTTTTTTTGCTGTCTTCGACCTGCTTCAGATGGTGGAATGTTGAAGGGGAAGTGGCGCTCATGAAGTCGGCAAACAGCCTCAGAGCGAAGGTCTTCAGGGGGGGGTCTTTGGTGATAGATGAGGGACGTAACAACTTCTATGAATTGTAGGAAGGGGGGGGGGGCTTTCTGTGGATTTGGTGTAGACTACATAGGAATTATAAACGACCAAATGTATGAGATAAATTGCTACCTTCTTGTACCAGAATCGGGACCTCCTTATCGACAAATAGGGCTGAATCATTTGATCATTGAAATCCACCCTCCATGTAGAGATTATAATCTTGGACACATACTGGCTTTTCAATGGGACCTCTTCTTCTTTGAACCTCAATTGTAGTGTCGTCATGGATGGTGGACATCATGTGCACGTCCCTTTTATCCTTCCACCTCAAGGCCAACACTTCATTGGATCTCAATGCTGCTCTTTCCCCCCTTCGCAGCTTTTTGTTTACAAGAGATTGTGGGAAGCCCTTTCTATTTTTTCTGGAGGTTCCGCAGGCCAGGGTTTTTGCAATGTATAGGTGTTTGAAAAGGGGCAGGCCAGTGTAGAAATTGTCGAAGTATATGTGATATCCTTTGTTCAGAAGTGGGTATGCCAAGTCCCATACAATCTTTCCAGTTGTGCCCATGTAGGCCGGGCACTCAGGGGGCTGGAGCTGGGGAATCTTTTCCTTCATATATGGGGAACGCATACAAATATCCCGTGGCTCTCTCACAGAGCTTGTATAATTTTACTCCGTATCTGGCCCTTTTGCTAGGAATATATTGTTTTATTCCTAGCCGGCCTGAAAAGGGTACCAGGGACTCATCGACACATATATTCTTATCGGGGACATAGAGTTCTGCAAATTGTTGGCAAAAGAAATTTATCGGTAGGCGAAGTTTATATAGTTTGTCGTAATTTGGATGATTGCAGGGAGGGCACTGGGTGTTGTTGCTAAAATGCAGAAAGCGCATTATCATTTCGTATCGGGATCTGGCCATTACGGCAGAATAAATGGGCATGTTGTGGATAGGGTTGGTGGACCAATAGGCATGTCCTTCACTATTTTTTTTTTTTTGTAAGCCCCATGTTTAGGGTGAGGCCCATAAACAATTTGAACTCCTCCAAATTTAGATCTCTCCACTCAAATGGACGGGCATAGGATGATTGGGGGTTGTTGGCAATATATTGCTGGGCGTATAAATTTGTCTGGTCCACAATGAATTTCAGCAAAGTGTCGGGCAAAATCAGATAAAAAAAATCAATCGCTGTGAAATTTTGGGTGTTGGCCTGCACACCTGGCTGTGCTGTGAATGGGGGAATAATTGGTGATCCCAAGTCAAATGGCAGCCATGTTGGGTTGGCGAGACCATCTGGCATATATGTAGAGGCCCTGGCTCTTGGGGGAGGTGACACTCCAGTAGTTGGGGGAATTGAATTTCCTGTGCTGGTACTCAGGCGTGATGTTGCAGCACTGGTACTGGGTTTGGGCATTTGTTCCTGGGGCCTATCGCTGGTACTGGGCATTTGTTCCCTGGGCCTATCGCTGGCGGCAGCGTTGGTACTGGGCCTGGGAATTTGTTCTTGGGGCCTATGGCTGGCGGCAGCGCTGGTACTGGGCCTGAGAATGTAATCCTGGTTTCCAGAAGGCCGTGCCCTTTTAGGAGGGACCCATTCTTCCTCCGAATCATTTGCCGATTCACTATTCGGTTCAAATGCTGAATTTGATTTGGAATCTGATAAGAACTCCCCGTTGCTCTCATCAGTCATGGAGAGGATCTGGAACGCCTCCTCACTGGTGTATAATCTTTTGGACATGATGCTGATGGCTGTGTGACAGGTGACGGTCACTGATGGGCTGTGAGATGGGTGGCAGGTGACTTTCACTGATAGGTGATGACGGTGTGACAGGCGATGGTCATTGATGGGTGACAGGCCACTGACGGGGGAAGGGTAATGGCTGACGGGTAATCGCTGATGTCACTGATGGGTGATGGCTGCCAGGTGAAGGCTGACGGTCACTGATGGGTGACTGGTGATGGCTGACAGGTGCACCGCTGACTGTCACTAATGGCAGTCTTATGTGACAGGTGCACTTTATGGGGTGACTGTTGGGTGACAGATGACAATTGGGGGGGCGATGGGACAAGTGTTGTGCTTGTGCAGTACAATACAGACACAGATCAGTAACTCACTGCTCCTAGCTCTTCTCTCCTCACACTAGAAACGGTGTGTGGGGAGAGAAGAGCTGGTAACAGCTAGTAACCGCTCTGTGTTTACATTTAGTGATCGGCTGTGAATGGATCACAGCCGATCACGTGGTAAACAGCCACTGGCCAATGGCTGTTTACCGTCAGTGACAGCAGTGTTCCCAGGAACACGCCGCCACCGACGTGCACGCGCTGCGCGCTCCCGATCGCGCGCATGCGCTGTGCACAATGGGGTGGTACCAGCTGTCATCGGCCGTGACTTCATCACGGCCGATCACGTGGTAAACAGCCATGCCCAGTGGCTGTTTACCCCCCCCCCGGTGGCGAGCGGTGTCTCCGTGACACGGCGCCACCAAGGGTACAGGGATTTGCGCGCATTCCCTGTTTAAAGGGCAGGGCGTCATATGACGCCCTCCCAGAACGAGAGCCGCACCACCTCGCCGTCATATGACAGACGGCGGGCGGCAAGCAGTTAAACAGACTTTTTTAAAAAAAAAAATCTGTTAAGGCTGTCCTGGTAAATATGTGAAAAGAAGTCTATAGCTCCACCTTCTGGCTGGAAATGGCAATAGTGAAATATTTAAGTGCAGTAATTATACTTTGCTGACCAAAAAGTCAACAACATTTTTCTTATTTCATTTTTTGTTTTGTCATCAACATTTGAGTTGAGAAAATATTTTGCAAATAAGTTATGTTACTTTTAAGACGACATGTGTTGCAAGTCCACTTTGAGACAGTGTTAAAAAAAATGTAGCCAATTCTTTGGCATATTTGTATAGCTTTGTTATTGAAATGTGGGGTTGTTTTACAGCTGCCAGCTTTTTGATCCCTGTCATATAATTAGCACTATGGCCCCTATTCAGCCTTTTTCTAAGAAGACCCTCATCTGCTACACACATTTGTTCTCTTGTGTCTGTTGAAATGAGTCTCTCTCTCTCTCTCTCTCTCTCTCTCTCTCTCTCTCTCTCTCTCTCTCTCTCTCTCTCTCTCTCTCTCTCTCTCTCTCTCTCTCTCTCTCTCTCTCTCTCTCTCTCTCTCTCTCTCTCTCTCTCTCTCTCTCTCTCTCTCTCTCTCTCTCTCTCTCTCTCTCTCTCTCTCTCTCTCTCGGAACATTTACTCCAGGATATAAAAAAACAGCCTGATTGTTTCAATTACACCTCCCTTTAATTTATTTTTAAAATAAATCAGGTCTGGTTTTTGCAACTCGCTTGTTTGCAGGTCTCCTGGCTTATACTCTGGACCTTTTTTCTTTCACTTGCTTTTTTTTTGTCAATTTTCTTTGGATTTTTGTGCTAAGGGATTTTTTTTTTTTTGGTTTGTTTTATTACTCTCTGGCATTGGGAGCTTGCAGGAAGAGCAGAAACTCCCATACACTACTTATGTACGATGTAACATGTTTTGATGGATAGAAAGACACAATGGTTGTTTTGCAGTGTGTAAGTAAGGCAGGCCACAGACGGAGCAAATTTCGTATATTTCCCCCATCAACATATACAGAGTTAACAGGGGAGTTCCTCCCATGGAGCCATTGTGTTCTCCCAGTGAGGAAAACTGTGATTATTTCTAGGTGCTGTAACAGCCCCTATCAATCATATGTAAAATCTTTCAGGCTGGTTGTACCCAAGTTGATCGATCAATCAAATAGGTACACTCAGCCTACCCATACATGGTTCGAAAGAACCGGCCGAGATTCGAACCGGCTTTAGCCGGCTTAAGGGTTGGAGATTGGCACAGTTCTAGAATTGTGGCGTAAAATTGGTAAGAGCCTGGAGAGACTTTGGCTGCAATAATGGCCAAAACTGGCTAAAAATGGCTTTAGGGAGAAACCCAAGTGTAAAAAGATAAATATTGGGAATATTGGTCCACTGGATCACTTGGGGGTGATTACAGGGAAGCGTGTACATTTTGACGTTGTGCTTCTAATTCTGAGGTCTTCATCCTCAAAACTTTAGTGGTGGCACACAGCCACTTTGAAGGAACTATCCTGGTAATTTCACCTCCTGGTTCTGTGAAGGGAACTGAAAAGCCAGCACTCTTTGTAATCCAGAATGATCAAACGCAGCTGAAGGAAGGTTTCTTTTTCTTTGCTGTGGCAACCAACCAGTGTTTCCCTTTTTAGTTCTGTAATAACGGTATGGCAAAATGAAAGTGGAAAAGCTGACTGGGCATAAGGTACTACACAACCATTTCTATCAGTGTGTAGGGGATCCTGGGAGCTCCTGCCCACTCTATTGTGGTCATAGCTGGACAACGCGCATATCATTCTGATATGTAATCTGTGTGATATAAAAATAATATTTGTGAAACTTATGACAGCTAAAGTGCATACAGTACAAGATGAGACTCTCATGTAGATAAATGAGAAGTCATTTTATTTAAACAGGGTTCCGCTATATGATCAATACATATAAGATTTGGTATTTGTTTTATACATATGCTATAGAAACGTGTCCAGGCATGTTCTAGACTGGTTACCACTTGTTTACCAGAAATCAGAGTGCAAATCACCTATGTTGGTACAATGCCAGCGGCCATCTTAGGATATGCTTAATTAAACACAATGGGAGATGTGTGCCATGTTATGGAAAGTCTAACCTTCTCTTACCTGATGCATCTGGTCATTCCATGTGACATAGGGGATAAAGTAATGCCTAGAAGCATTTGTTATGTGATTTGATGATATGTAGCAGGATTGGGAGAATTTGCAAAATTATTGGACATATTTCAATCCTTAACGTGTAATTGGATGAATTTGGGTCTATAAGATGATTGGTCAGTAATTAATGAGCCAATGATAATTAGAATTAACTTCTTAATGTAATAAAAAATATATATACCGAGGTAAATGTTTTGCCCAGCGGAGATCAGGCACCTGACTCCCCGCACGTTACATTTGGTGTGCACAATAAATCCTTATCTCATCTATTTATCAGATGCTCTTGATCAAAAGTTAGAAAATGTTCCTCAGCTCAAGTTTTCTGCTTTCTTCATGGACCACATTTGCAGGTTAGAAGTCAAAGTTTATAGGTTAGCAGATTTTTACATAAAAGTGTGTCAAATATTTCACATTGGAAGGGGCTTCGGAAATGTCAGAGATTAGTGGGCCTCTAGGGCTGAGAAACGTTAGTGGAGGAACCGTTTGGGTTATGGTTGTATAGCCTTATGTCTATGTTGCTGTGGAAGTTCTACACTGCTGGTTTATTTGTAACCTCCCGTTCCTTTCTTCCTCATCTTAATTTGACTTCTGCTTCTTTACAGCTTTGTTATAGGATCTTCAACAAATAAATCCTGTGGTTGTGTGTTGTGGTGGCTTTTTCTGATTCAGTCCCAAAGAGCCTTTGTGCTTCTTGTAGCATTATCACAGTGGGAAAACTTATATTAGCATAATGGTGCTACAAGCAGATGGCCAGTAACATTAGAAAAGCGCAGTGCCCCCCGAAACAGCAGATATTCCCAGGAGAATGAAGCAGTTTTACCCGGCTTCATCTAATTAAAGAGGAAGAAAAAAACATGCTCAACTATCTGTCTCCAGTATACATTACTAGACATAATGAATTGTCAGCTACTGCTTTGTGTGTCTTCAGATATTTTGTTGGTGCATCCATAAAATATCCATTTATCGTTCTTTTTAATGGTAACTGTCAAACTTACTGAATTAACTTTGCTGTGACACAAGATGGATGTCCACTACAAAGGCCTTCAATCTAGGTAGATTGCTGAAGGCTTATATACGCAAGTGAATTGTCGATCACAGCATGTATTGGCATTCACTGCCAGCTGGCTTGAGTTGTGAAGTCCAGCACTTTTTTTAATCCTTGATGTTGATCCATGAGCAATGTTTAATAGCGTTTCTTCTAAATACCAAATGCTCATTGGGGTTACCACCTCTCAGTAAATCCTGATAGGCAAAAGTCAGTTTAATGAATTAAATCCTAATTTCCATGCTCTAGCTTTATAGTTCCCCATTTAACAAATCTTACTCTGTGCAAGATTAGGAAATAAACTGGAAAGCTAATTCCTGCCAGTTTGTCGGGTTAAATTGTGGTTTGCCCAGAAAGTGTGAAATCTTCAATGTAAAATTGGAAACGTTCTCATTTATACAATTTAGCACATAAATTGACATTGGCAGTAGAAAATATCTGAAATTAGTGTGTTAGGGAAAAAGTTCCCTACCTTGGATCTGGACTGAACATTTTTATGTTTCTACCTTCAATCAGCTGTTGCATTGCAGACAGAATATTGTTGGGGTTCCGATGTGGAGGGACCCTAGCATCTGGTGGCTGGACAGTAATTAGAGATTTTGGTGGTTTAGTGGTAGAGGAAATGCCAAGAAAGCTCTATTTGTGTAAAAAAATAAATAGTCTATCTCAAAAACTGCTTAGAGGGAATCACGGGTCTTGCAAAGGAGGAAGGTTAAAAACAGCAGTGTTTTTATTGTCAACATTTTGATGAAGCTCGGTTTTTCAAGACCTGGTCTTGACAATAAAAACATATTTTTGATCTTCCTCCTCTGCAAGACTCATGAGTGCCTCTAAACCAATTTTGGATTCAATATGGATTTCTTTGTGGGTGAGCACCTGGGCATTTACTAGAGATGCACCGGAATTTCAGCCGAAAATGGTGTTATCGGCATTGAGCCGATAAGAGAAAAAGGTGCCAAAAAGGGCACATGATTTTGCGACCATTTTATCATGATCTACTGTGCTTATGGTGTGTTTTTCCATAGGTCATCTAACTCAAAAACCACATCAAAAACATAACACGGGTGCGTTAATGATGTGTTCTTGCTGCGTTTTCAATGCATTTGAACTGGGAGGTGCGATTTTTATTTATTTATTTTTTCTGACCAAAATGCAGCAAGCAGGATTTTTAACACCACAAGGGAAGCCCAATGGACAAGTGTGCAGACATACATAGAATTTGGATACATTTTTTTTCTTGAGCTTTTCTTGCTCTAAAGGTACAAATAATGGCTGACTATATATTCATTTAAATTGATGATATTATTTAAAAAGCCAAATAGAATACAATTATTTTTATATAATATAAATATATATATAAATCTTTTTTTTTTAAACTGTCCTATTCGGTTTTCAGCCAAGTGCATCCTGCATTTTCGGTTTCGGCACCAAAATTTACATTCGGTGCACCTCTATCATTTACTTCATGCATAGAGTGCCGTGGCTACCCTTGGAACTATCTAAATCTTTTTATATAGCATAATAAAATATATTCTTATTGAATACATTTCATTTGCTTACAGTGTTGTGTGATTGCTAGTTAAGGTAGCACAGTGCTGCTGCATAGCAAAAAAAAATCCCTGGTCATGAAGGAGGTAAAACCATCCGGAGTGGTTACACAGGTGAAAATTTTGTAAAATGTGTTTTAGTGAAGTTCAGAAACTTCTTCTTTTTTTTTTTTTTTTTTTTTTTTTTTTTTTTTATTTTTAATTTTTTTTTAGTCTGTATTAATTTGATAAATGCCCGTCCTTTTTTTCTTTTTTCCTTCCCTCCAAATTACTGTTGTACAGCTTTTGCTAAAAATAGTGAATATGTATTGGAGTTGAGACCAGTCTCTTTCCAGCATATCGTTGATTGGAATGTCAAGGTTCTGAAGGAGGATATGAATGTCTGTCTGTTAGAGCGGCAGCTGTTCTCTGTCCATCAGGAACCACATTTGGCAGTCCACGTTGTATTAATTAAACAAAAGATTCATTTCACAAGGGCCTCTCTGAAGGATTTGATACTGGAATGTTATCTCCATTTAGAATTCTTTCCTTCTCCATCTCTTGTTTTTTTTTTTTCTCCTCTTCTCCAGGGTTTAGTAATATCGAACGCCATCCTTTCAGTTAAAAAAAAATGAAAAATCTTTGGGCCTATAGCAGCAAGCCACAGTTGTATTGCTAATTACACACTATGGTGCTGTTCCTATTCATGTCCGGTGATGATGATGAATGAAGCGCAGATCCCTCCTCTTATTTGTTGATTTGCATATGTGGGGCTGTTCTTTATTCCCAGAGATAAATTACACGAGACTGAGCTAAACACTCCCATGTCAATCAAATGTTCCTGGAGGGGGGGGGGGAGTTATCTTTGCACCTGGCCAATGAAATCAATCTGGAGTAGTGTGCGTATGTGACAACAGAGCACATTGAAGTATACAGGATCAAAGGGGGTCATGCTTGGTAGCCTTATGCGTTGCCAGTTTGAAATGAAAAGCTTTCTTTACAAGATAAAGTTGACATATGTTCTGCCTTTGTTTACATAAACACTTTTTGGACATTTTTGGCATTTGGTATGTATATGGGGAATAGTCTTATAAATATTTATACATTTTAAATAGAAGTGTTAATAACTACCCTAAACTAATGCATGAGTTTGAAAATTGTGCTGGGTTCTATAGAGGTCAGTAACTTTTCCATGGCATCTGTTGCCAGCAATAGCCACAGTTAGCAAGCTGCCAGTTCTTTCACAGTTAAGTGTTTGAATATGTGTCTATTTTCCAGTATACTTGTGACCACAATTTACATGGCAGTTTTTTTTAGTAAATACTTAAAATGTAAAAATGGCTAAATACATAGTTGGAATACATATGTGAGCTGCCATACCTGCCAAAGAATGTTATTGTCTTCTGCCAGTTTTCTAATCCAATTCAAAGTCACCAGTGTTCTAATTCACTGAGTTTCAAATGTTTGTGAAGGCGGCGTCACATGAGGCATAAGTAACTGATGTTTCAGGGTCTCACAGGGTCCCGTTGCCTTTCTCAAGGAAACATAGAGAGGTCCATCACTGAGAAAGAGAGTCCAGAAGGCCCTGAAAAGTCAGTTCACAATAAGCATGTGAATCGCATTCATATGGAGTGCTGGTGAGTTTGCATCTTTGCATTCAGTTCTGGCACAACATCATCTGTGGCATTCGCTTCAAGCACCCGTTATTACAAGGTCGAGCACTGTGAGGAGCATGGCTTCTTTTTGGACTTTATAGGGTGTTTTTTTTTTTACTTTAGTTCAATCAGCCTGGCAAAGGCTGTAATTGGGTAGTAAAGGATGGACAGTTAACAGATGAGGTCATCTCTACGCGCTTCGATCCAGTCCACAAATGCCATCTGTTGGATTCACAGCACTTTGCAGTGTGGTAAAGCCTGATAGGCTACCAGTTCTGCCCCATTCTCTCACTTTCTAAGGCCCCATGCACACTGGGGCTTTTGTAAAAAACTTTTCTCTTGGCTCTTAGTAGGAGAAAAGCAGCTTCGAAAATGTGCCAAAGCCATTTAGGTGTGTCCAGTGCTCGGGCATTTGTTTCTTTTTTTTATTGGCCAGAATGTTAAAGTGGTTCTAAAGGCTGAAGGTTTTTTTCATCTGAATGACACCAAAAATTGTGAAGCGGGGTCTGCCGCGATTGGCGCGCTGCGATCACGGTAACCCGCATCACGTGAAGCTTGACACCCAAAAAAGTTCAGGAGCTACTTTTGGGCAACATGCTTCTCATAATGCTGGTTGCTGCGCTTTATTGCGGCAGATCCACACCGTGATTTTAGGTGTCATTCAAATTAATGGCATCTCAAATGCGAACCCCGTGATTTGTCATTCACACATTGGCACTTTGAAATTGTGGGCAGAATCCTGGCAAATCTGCCCGCGATTCAAAACGCTGAAGTGTGGATGCAGTCTCAAAGTAGCTAAGCCCGATTTCAATCCAGCAATGTGCATCAGAGCAGCGGCTCTCTCCCTCATTGGCTCAGAGACAGCAGCTATTGGCTCCCGCTGCTATCAGTCACAGCCAGTAAGGGGGCGTGCCGATCTGCGCTTTGGACACAGAGAGCCCGTAGGCTTGCTATGGTAGGCACTTGGGGCAGGAGGAGGAGCCAGGAGCATCGGCGGTGGATCCAAGAAGAGGAGGATCAGAGCTGCTCTGTGCAGAACCATTACATAGAGCAGGTAAGTATAACATGTTTTTGTTATTAAAAGAAAATTAAAGTACAGCTAAACTCAAAACTTTTTTTTTTCTAGTTTTGGACAGAGAGGAGATGGATTAGAACACCGGTCAGTTTTTATTGCTGTCTCTGGCCCTATTACAGAGATTTGCCCTCTCTATTAATCCTGTTTACCATTCTCCTTGAAAGTGAAAGTAAAAAAAAAACTAATTTTGGGTTGTCCCCAGAAAAAGTAATAGAGGAGAAATCTTCCAATGGGGACACTAGTTCTGGTGACCCGGGAGTCCCCAAGGAATCTCCCTAATTTGCAGGGATTTTCTCTCACTTCCTGTTTTGGCTATAGGACGGGAAGTGAAGGGAAATCTTCCCAATGGGACATAGATGGCCAAAAATCTGAGGTTATAACCCTCTCTTATTCTATCCAAAATGAAAAGAAAAAGTTTTGCCTATAGTTCTACTTTAAGGATTTATAATCACTTTAATTTATTCTGCCATTGAAATGAAAAAAATGCTCAAGTGATAAACTCATGCGTAATATATATTGTATTATATGAATGCATTTCTGAATTTAATGATATCTAATGGTAATTGGTGTAGACTGTTTTATCCGATGTATAAACAAGTATGTGACTTTTTCTTGCTCTGAGGTCTACAGCACTAGCATTCCTATTGTCCATATCTAGTTTGTGCTTGCATGAAGTCTTCTCTGTCTAAGCTGATATACATATTAATGAGTGTTGAAGCACTTTCACCAGAGCCATGTCCTTGGAAGTTACTGCAAGCTTTTTATTAGCTCTGGATAATCCTACGCTGTTAGTGTCATATCTGCTGTCTTTATAATGTTGGCTAATTTACATAATGTCGATATCCTCCCCTATATCGGAAGAATTTTGTGCTGTACTACCGATACTGGAGCAATTAACTTGAAGTTGCAGTTTAACATTTATTCTATTATCATTACTACTTCTCAGTGTTACATGTCCTGTATGTGGAAATAAGCAGTTTGGATGTGTAGAGAATAGAATAAAGACCTATCCACACCTATTCACTTTGGAGCCAATAAGTAGGTTTAGCACCATTTTCAATCTAGGTCTGTTGAACGTTCCATTTTTTTTTTTTTATCAAATTTGATAACCCCCCCTTTATGTTGGTTATGTGTTGCCATTCACACGCCATACCTAAAAATTATTTCTTACCTTTCTAGTTTTCTTTCCAGCAGGTTTATACATAGGGCTTCATGGGCAACTTGAAATTGTGCAGAATAGCTTGAAATGGGCAATTATGAAACAGACTGGGACTTTTTCTTACTGGCTCCCGAATTGTCAGTTGTTGACCATGAGATGTTGGCAAGCAGCCTGGTTCTGGGGGCATTAGTGGTGCAGCGAATGGATGTTAAGGCCCTCTCACCCTACCAGTGCATTTATAGGTAATGCTGTTGTAAAGGCGTTATCATTACATTAAGTGCAAGTTCACCTTTTCAGAAAAAAATGAAAAGGCTAAAAAACACTGTACACCCTCCTCACTGACATCCCACCCCTAGCCCCACTTTGCTTACCTTCATAGGTGATGAGCTGTCAGAGCCCACACAGCAGGTGTAGCATTCCAGGGATTTGAAATCCCTTCTGTTCTCTCCTTGGATCTGCTGTGATCTGTCCTGGAAGCACCGCAGAAAGAAGAAGTAGAGGGAAGGGGATTTTGGATATCCAGACCACTATGCCAGCTGCATGGGCACTAGAGCTGCACAATTAGTCGTTAAGAATCGAGATCGCAATTCTTCCCCCTTCGCGATATTAACAGAGCATTTTCCCGATTCTGTTCAGAGTTCTCTGCTCAAGCAGAGAGCTGTCCAAAAAAAAAAAAAAAAAGGGCAGTCTACCAATTTTCACAACATTCCTCAACCGCTGAGCTAACTATAAACATTGTAAAGTTTTGCTCTTTAGATCAAAGGAATGAACGTCGGTCTGTAAATGAGGGAAGCTTAATAAAGGAGAAGTCCAACCTGAGCTCATTTGGCTGGGCTTCTCCTCTGGGTCACAGGAGTGCAATTTGTTTTGCACTCCTGTGACCCGTTTTCAGCAGAGAGTGGTCTGAAGTCCGCTCTCTGCTGACATCGCCAGGATCAGTCCAGGCACCACGTCATTCCGACTTCCAAAGTCTGAATCCGCCAGGTGCCCGGACTAATGGCCGTCTCAGCCTCTCAGCGAGCTGCAGAGACGGCCGCTCCCCGCCCCTCCATAGCTCAGCGCTCCAGTGAGCGTGGAGGAGCAGAGCAGGAGAGCTGCTGATTGACAGGTAACAGCTCTCCCTGCTCAGGGAGGTGAGAGAACTGAGCCATCATTGGTGTTCGTTGTTTCGGCTCTCAGTGAAGAGACAGTGGGGGACAGATGCAGCATTGCACTGTTGCTGCATCCACCTAGGTAAGTATGAATGGGCAATAAAAAAAAAAAAAAACCCATACTTCTCTTTTAACCACGTTAAAGACTAAACCTTTTTCTGACAGTTGTTAGTTTCAAGTTTAAAATCATTATTTTTTGCTAGAAAATTACTTAGAACCCCCAAACATTGTATAATATATATATAATATATATATCTTAGCAGAGACCCTAGAGAATAAAATGGTGGTGCAATATTTTATGTCACACTGTATTTGCGCAGCGGTCTTTCATATGCAATTTTTTTGGGGAAAAAAAAAACTTTAATGAAAATTAAACAGTAAAGTTAGCCCATTTTTTTTTTTTTGTATAATGTGAAAGATGTTGCGCTGTGAGAATCATGAGAGAATTGTGATCTTTATTCTAAGCAAAAAAATTGTGATTCTCATTTTTCCCAGAATCGTGCAGCTCTAGTGGGCACTGACAGGTCATTGTCTCCAGAGGAAGGTATGGCAGGGACCGGGATGAGGGGGGAGGGAGGCTGGAATGGGGAGGGTGTACAGTGTTAGTTTACCTTTTTTAAAAAAAAAAAATCCTGAAAAGGTGAACTAACCCTTTAAATCTTACATTCACAAAAACCCTTCCCTTTGCCCATGCAGAGGGGCATTGTATTCTGACAGCAGGACCAGCTGACATCAGAATACACCAATCAGATGCTGATCGACAAACGTTTTCCAGCATGCGCTCAGCATGCATGATCGACTTCTACTGTCAAGTAGGGACTTCTACACGCTCATCATAATTTGTTTGGTTCTTGCTGAACTGGATGAATTTCAGTCACAGTATTGGCAGCTTAAAATGTTACTAAGTGCAGGACCCGGCATTCACTATATCTGGTCTCACACAGTACAAAGAACATGTAGGAGGAGTTATCGTTCTGCTCTGACTGTCCTATGAGGCTGCATGACCCCTGACCTTCTGTCCGGACAGTGCTGATCACATGCATCCTCCAAATAAAAAAAAAAATATATATTACTGTATAGCAATACACACTGAACTGAGCATGTGCAGAGTGCCTCTAAGGCTCTGTTCTATAAGCAGATGGATTGGGGACAGTGAAGACAGTAACTTTACAGAGAAGACAGGATCAAACCGCCTTTTTACACAGTGCAGGGGTTTAACCCCTTATGATCCATAGTGAGTATAACGAGCACGCTTTACGGCATATACAAACTGATTTAACTGTTGTAGGATTAGTAACACTTTAAGCTTCAAACTTGTCAAAGCTCACATAGGGCTATGGACTTCCTCTCTGGGCTAATCAGGAGGAACCAACCACTGCCACATGGGAAGGGAAAGTAATTCTGGAGGTCTTTCCTTCCGGCAGATGAACGGAATGATGTAGAAGCAAGGAAAGGTGAGTATATGCTGCTGGAAATGGGAGAGCTAGTTAAGCCTTTTACTTTGCTCTGCATAGACAGAAGAAAGGTTCACTTTAAAGTGATTGTAAAGGTTCTTTTATATTTTTATATATATATATAAAGAGAGAGAGAGAACAAGCATGTTATACTTGGGTTTTGCACAGAGCGGCCCCGATCCTACTCTTCTGGGGTCCCCCGGTGGTGCTCCTGGCTCCCCCTGTGCATCAAGTGCCCCCACGGAGAGCCGCATTCCATGGGGGCACTTGTGCAGCCTTGCTGCTACGTCCATTGACACAGACTGCAGGGCTCGGCCCCCGTGTCGCTGAATTTGATTGATTTTGGGCTATTGAATGGAGGAACTATGGAAAAATGTACTGGATGTGAGCTTTTCACTCAAGTTTCCTAGGAAACAATAAATACAAATGCAGCTTAATGCATGTGAAATGCATTAAAGCACAGGTAAAATATATGTATTTTCTGAATGATTGGTGTGGATGGAGTCTAAATAGGTGTCTTCTGGCAGTTCAGATGCATTTGCGTTAATGATCGACTTCAGTGAGTGAAGCTCAAAGAATGTGTTACATTTTAATCTTACAGTATTAAAGCTGTAGTTTATCATCATTTGAATATCATTTGAACTTTAAACCTTATTACCTGATACATACATATATGCATCTATTTTTTATCTTGAAGAGATAACAGACTGGAGAAGGTAGTCATTGCCTTTTCATAAAAAAAGCTTGTTATAGCCAACATCAATGGATGTCAGTCGTTAAGTGTAATAAAACTTTCACTCTCCCATCTTATTGCACAGATGTTTGAGTCCGTTTCAGATTCCTGTACATATATTGAAGCATTTGATATGTCATTTAAAGACTTGGGATTTTAGACATTGCTCCAGAGTCCTATCTGAGTCCCCCGGGAAGGAAGAATTGGCTTCTGGTTGTATTTTACTTGTCTTTTCTCACAAAAGCGTTGTCAGAGTCCATTCTCATAAACCCTTGTATTGGGTAAAGTGAATGCCCTTGACAATCATTCTTCTTTTTTTTTTTTTTTTGTGCTTTTATCTAGAGGTGATCGGCGCATCACTATGAATCTCAGCAGGGAGTGTGCTAAATTGCCGGTGTAACTTTCACTGAGAGTTGATATGATCATACCGTTTTCCTTGACAACTCTTCACAAATAAAAACAATTTGTAATCATTCATGGAGACCTTTTCACGCTCTTTAAACTCTATTGTTGACCAGAAAAGGAAATCGAATTGCATCCAAACATCATGATATTCATAGACACTTTCTTTTACGTTGCAGATGATAAAACGTTAGAGAACTTGCCATGCAGTATTCTGTGCATAGCTCTAGTCTGTAGAATAGCTGTTCTCAACAGGATTCCTCCAGAGGTTGCTAGGGGTTGTTTGAGCTGCAGCTGATTGACCATCTGATGGTGTCTGCATACTTCTGGGCCCAATGCCACCTAGCAGATCTTTTTACCTTTCTGTAAGGGTGGTATCCTGACCACCGCTATAAAGGGACGTTCTTCCCACTGATCACCAATGTAAGGGGCCTATTGACCCCAGATCAATTCATTTTAGTAATTAACTTGTGCAACATCAGAGGTTAGTCAAGTGTGTTGTTCTATAGTTAATCCCTCTTTGTACCCACCTTTACCTGGGAGTGCTGTGAAATCTGCAGGAAGGGGCATGTGTTTATAAAAAGCAGACTCCTACTTAAAGTAATATTAAAGGTAATTTAGAAAATAACAATCATGTCTTACTTACCTGCTCTGTGCAGTGTTTTTGTACAGAGCAGCCCCAATCCTCTTCTTAGGTTCCCTGCCAGTGCTCCTGGCCCCTCCCTCCTGCCGAGTGCCCCCTTGGGGGGAACCCAAGCAGGCTCACTCCCGAGCCACTGCTCTGCATCTCTATTCACACATGGGGCTATGGCTTAGCCCCACCCCCTCTCTCTCCTCAATGCCTCAGTGGCCTTGATTGACAGCAACAGGAGCCAATGGCTCTCGCTGCTGTCTCATCCAATGGGGAGTGCCCGGAGAGCAGAGGTTCTCGTCCACATTGCCGGATGGCTCAGGTATGTATTAGGAGGGCGAGTGGGCTGCTGCAAAAAAGGTTTTTTTACCTTCATGCATAGAATATATGAAGGTTAGAACCACTTTAACTCAATGGAAATATCAATGGCAGCGAACAGAGTGTATTTAATATCACAGTCCTATAACCATGGTGAGGTTGACTATCCTAAAAGTTGGTCGTTCTCGAAAATGTGAGGTAGGGATCACGTTCCCCTTATCCTGGGCAGGGGATGCACCAAGAAACACTTGCAAGTACTGAAGGATTAGGCACAATGTACTTTAGAGTTTTGTTAACTGATGACCCAGTCTCTCGAAGGTATTTGCTGAGACAAAGCAAGTTACCTAGAAATGACAGTCAAATACCTCCACGATATCATTATGCTTAAAATATATTTTGATGTATGTTGATTTTAATAGTTAAAAAAAAACCTTAATTTTCACAATTCGAGTCCATTTCCATTTAACCTGCTATTGACTGGTTAAAAGGATAAAAATCACACTCCTAAAATGACAGCGATCGAATACTACATTTATCTTGTAGGTAACTACTTTTGGCATCAGCTGTGCTAGATTGTTAAAAGTGCTCTGTACCAGCTCGTGTTTCAGCTTGTAACTGCTATGCAAACTCTGTTACATTCCTGCAAGAAAATAATACATAAAATTAAATCTAAAAAATAGCATCTGGGCTTCAAGTGAGTTGGCTGTAAGTTAATTTCATTGTATGCACATTACCTCCAAAACGGCATCTACTTAAACTTTCGCTATTAAGTTTTTATTGTAATGTCTGCAAACTTCAGTGATTTTAAACCGCAAGACAGAACGGCAGCACAGAACAAAGCAAGATGTTTTTCCACGGTTGTACGAGCTGTATTACTTGTGTGGTCAGGCTGTCTTCTAGTCTGCAGGGGCTTCCGCATTGTTTAAATGATTGACATGTTTAAAAGTCGATGCTCTAGAATTTTTAATGATTGCCATTTAAGATTTTTGTGAAGCTAATGTTAGCGCATGTAAACAAGTTTGACCATTTGCCAACTTTTTTTTTTGGGTAGTTTGGTTCACCTGAACTGAACTTCATTTGAATGCTTATAAAAACATATAAGCATGTTGACTCTGGCAGGGTTCAGGTTTTCTTGTAATAATTTCCCCCATCCCAAAAAAAAAACAAAAAAAAAAAAACTGTTGCTGTATCTGCTTAAAAATTATTACCCGAAGCTGGGCCTTGATTTGTTTGCTTTACTTATGTAAAGTTCGTTTAAAGTGGTTGTAAAGGCACAAGGTTTTTTTACCTGTTTGAATTCTATGCATGCTGATAACAAACCACAGGTGTACAGCAGCCCCCCTAATACTTACCTGAGCCCTCTCTCGATCCAGTGATGTCCATGCGAGCCTTGCCTGTCCAGGAGCTCTCCCTCCTGATTGGCTGTTGGCAGCAGTGTGAGCCATTGGCTCCCTCTGCTGTCAATCACAGCCAGTGAGCTAATCAGGAGACTGAGGGGGCAGGGACAAGCCACGGCTCCATGTGTGAATGGACACACAGAGCTGTGGCTTTGCTCAGGTGCCCCCCATGTGCAAAAGAGCAGGTATGATTTTGTTTTGTTATTTTAATGAAAAAAAAAATTAAAGCTTTACAATTACTTAAAACCTTCTAGTTCATCTAACACTGTCTCCTCAAACTGACAGATATGTTGTCCATGGTTGGCTATGCTGCTTCTCTGTAGATACAGTGGGGGAATGAGTGTAGCCACCCTAAGGCCCCATTCACAGGGACGATCAGGTCCACATTTCAGTTTTTCAGGCAGACCTGATCGGATTGTCCATGTATCCCTATGGACTGGTGGGTGTAAACTGACTTTTTATCTCATCTGGTCTGGTCTGCTAAAAAAAAAGAAAATGAAAGGGGATTTGTCCCGCTCCATCTAGGCGGATCAGCTCGGATTGGAGGACAGTCAGATGTAAACAGACAACTGGTCCATTTACACCCAGCTGTCCATAGAGCACAGCGGACTTTGCCCATGTCTGCTCTGTAGAAACTGAGCGGACACGGACCTATCGTCCATCTGCTCTGCTCAGATTCTTCTCTGTGTGAAAGGGCCTAACACAGGAAGTTTGTTATTGGCTGGTATTCTTTTAAAATAGCCAATTAATTGAGATCTCCAATCAGGTCACTTCTGGTTACTGTAAACCATCAGTAATTGGAGATTTAGACGAATTGCTGTTTTGACACAACACTTGCAAATGTGTACACACCGGTACATGATATTATGAGCGGACATTGTTTGTCCACCCGATGCTAAGGAACAACATGGCCTCCTCCGAGACGACGACGACAACTTTTTCCTTCTTATCCGCTGTTCTGTCCAAAATCTTGTGTACACGTTTGCTGGTGTTGTGTCAAAATAGCAAATCATCTAAATCTGCAATTACTGATGCTTAAGTGGCGATTCTCACAGGGGTGGCTTCAAAGTCGCCCGACTCCCATCCAAATCGGAAGCAGCCCCGTACAGCGTGACTTCAGAGCGGCTTGCAAAATGACTTCTGTACAGAAGTCAATGCAAGTCGCTCCGAAGTCGCCCCCAAGTAGTACAGGAAGCTTTTTCTAAGTCGGAGCGACTTGAGTTGCTCCTATTAGAATGGTTCCATTGTACAGAATGGAGCGCGACTTGTCAGGCTGACAGGTCGCCCCTGTGTGATCCGGTGCTTTCAGTAACCGGAAGTGACGTGATTGGAGATCTTGATGAACTGGCTATTTTGACAGAATACCAGATCTCAGGCAAAGAATAGCTATCACATCTAGGGATCAGTACGCTGCAATATATTACATTTTTGTTTTTGGTACCTTTTTATGAAAATATCCATTATTAAAATGCTCTGGCTGTCTCATGTGTTTTCTTTCCTGGTTCAGCCCTTTTCAGCTTTGACATACAAGGGATAGAGACTGGCTATTAAAGGAAACAGAAATTCAGATCCCTCTGCGTATGTACATAAGAGATATGTGGATACTTAAGCTAGTTTGTTTTCAGAGATAAGGAAATCATAATTTTTATAAAATATATTGGGTGATGTGGCTGTTTAGGGTCGGTTCACACTGGGGCGACTTGGGATCCGACTTGTACGCCCTCAAGTCGCCCCAAGTCGCCCCAAGTCGCTTTGTATTTAGATTAACATGGTAGGCAATGGGAGCGTCTTAATTGACACTACTGAAGTCGCTCCGACTTCAGAAAAGGTTCCTGTACTACTTCTATCCGACTTGTAGGCGACTTGTACCCATTCAACTCAATGTAAGTCGCCTGCAAGTCGGATCTCTCTGTAAAGTCAAGCGACTTTGCAGAGAAAACCCCTCCCTCCCCCCCTCCCTCCCAGAGAGGTGATTGGCCACAGGCAAAGTCGCCTGTCATGGAGGCGACTTCAAGTCGCCTCGTAATTTGCCGAAGTCGCGCTGAAGTCGCGCTGAAGTCGCGCTAAAGTCGCGCTGAAGCCGCGTTGAAGTCGCGGTACAAAGTCGCGCTAAAGTCGTGTTGCCCATGTGTGAACCGACCCTTAAGATGCATATCATGTTATCTGATACATAATTACTGTGTACTTGCATTTGAAAACATGAACAAACGAACATTAATAATATCTGCCTCAACTGACAGAAGTAGAAAATGCTAATTATTTCATCCACAGTGCATATAGGTGAAAATTGTTGCTGTAGCAATAAAGGAATATCTGGATACATAGATAAATTGACTATGAAATGTTAATATACAGTGACGGGCTGACTTCAGGAAAATGTAGCTGTTGTTTACTCTGATGGCAATCCTTTAAACTACTCTAACTGCAAGACGGGTAATTTGACCGTGGTCATTCAGTCTGCACCTCATTTGATCCACATTGCATGCTTTTCAAATAAGGCAATTTAAGTAGCTGCCAATCAACATGAGGACTAAGCGTGAAATTCCAGCTGGAACTAGTTTTGCTCAATTCCTTTTTTCACTTTAGAAAATAGTAATAGTTGTGCAAAGCTGATAAGTGTAAGTACTGAGACGCTGCGATAATTTGAGCATGCAACATTTAGTTTCACTGCTGCCTCCTACAGTACCAGAAGATGCTATCTGAAAATACATTCATGGTGTTTACATCAATCTCTCTGGCTTCAGTTAAGATGTCCCCTTGAAGCATATTTCAGCTTATCTTTAAAGGCTGCTAAATAAGAGTGTCTGGTATTGTGTATAAAAGAGCAAGCCACATCACCCACCTTTAGGTCCCATTCACAGGTGTTTTGTTGCACGTATTTGCGCGTTTCCATGCAGCGTTTTTAAGCTTTGGCGTTTTTTTTTATTAGCCAATAGGAAAAATGATCATCTGTTTCATCATTTGTTGCTATGTTTTTAGATTTTTTTCATCAGCTTCCTGGGTGAATATGCTCCAAAAATGCCCAAATCTGCCCGATTCGAGCGACAAAAAAGGGTCCAGAACTTGTTTGAGCTTCACAGGGACTTGGAGTGGAGATGTGAACCATCTCCATAGAGCATAATGGATTTTTTCCCCCTCAAGCGTTTCGTAGCTTCAGGCTTCAAGCTACAAAACGCTCAGGTGTGAATGGGGCCTTAGAGCTTGACCTGCTTCAGGTTTTTAGATGTGCATCTGTAAAGAGAAAACAAAAAAACAAAAAGAAAATAAATATATATACATATATATATATATATATATATATATATATATATATATATATATATATATATATATATATATATATATATATTATAATATAAAAAGTATTTGATCCCCTGCTGATTTTGTAAGTTTGGCCACTGACAAAGAAATAATTATTCTACAATTTTAATTAGGGTTGTACCGATACTAGTATCGATATCGGCACAGATACCAAGCATTTGCTCGAGTACTTGTACTCGGGCAAATGCTCCCGATGCTTCACCCGATTCCTGGACGGTCAGCAGTGATCAGTGCGTGGGGGAGTTACAAGCTCCCCCCCCCCCCTTTCAGCTGCTGTAGTGAAATCTATACAGTGGTGATCGGTGCTTGTAACTCCCCCACACATGATCACCGCTGACTGTTACCGTATCCTCCTCCATGCCCCCTCCGTTCTGCTCTCCCACTCCTTTCTTCCTCCGTTTCATCCTCCGTTCTGCTGCTTTCCCCCTCCGTTCTGCTGTCCCCCTCCTTTCTTCCTCCGTGTCCCCCGCCGTTCTGCTGCTGTCCCCCTCCTTTCTTCCTCCGTGTCCTCCGCTGTTCTGCTGCTGTCCCCCTCCTTTCTTCCTCCGTGTCCCCCGCCGTTCTGCTGCTGTCCCCCTCCTTTCTTCCTCCGTGTCCCCCGCCGTTCTGCTGCTGTCCCCCTCCTTTCTTCCTCTGTGTCCCCCGCCGTTCTGCTGCTGTCCCACTCCAGTTTTACTCCGTGTCCCCCTCCGTTCTGCTGTCCCTCTCCATGTCCTCCTCCTTCCTTTGATGTATGAACAGAGTTGGTGATCACTGATTCTGTCCATTCACATAACTGAAACTTTGTAACCTCCTGTGATTACGATGTCTCAGTTTATGAATGGTGAGGAGCCGCTGTCTTCTCTCCATTCATTTTCAGTGCAGCTGAGGCTGCAGAGAAAGGAACTGGGGAATCTCTATCCTCGGTCTCTTTCTCTGTCTCAAGGGGGAGATTTCAGGGGTCTATTAAGACCCCTGATATCTCACAAAGCCCCCCAACAGGGCTGATTAAAAAAAAAAAAGTATTGCAATAAATAATAAAAAAAAAAAATTATTGTAAAAAAAATTATAAAAATTACAATAAACACACAGACACTATCCACCCCCTCCCTCCCTAAAAAAATAAAGCATTGTAAAAAAACAAAAACAAAAAATGTAAAAAAATTGTAAAAAAACCCCCCAAAAAAACACTGTCACGTGACATTAAAAAAAAGTATCGGTTATCGGTGAGTACTTAGGAAAAAAAGTATCGGTACTTGTACTCGGTCTTAAAAAAGTGGTATCAGGACAACCCTAATTTTAATGGTAGTTTTACTTTAACAGTGAGAAAGGAAAAAAAAATCCAGAAAAACGCATTTCAAAAGAGTTATAAATTGATTTGCATTTTAATGAGTGAAATAAGTATTTGATCCCTTCGCAAAACATGACTTGGTACTTGGTGGCAAAACCCTTGTTGGCAATCGCAGAGGTCAGACGTTTCTTGTAGTTGGCCACCAGGTTTGCACACATCTCAGGATGGATTTTGTCCCACTCCTCTTTGCAGATCTTCTCCAAGTCATTAAGTTTTAGAGACTGGCTAGGCCACTCCAGGACCTTAATGTGCTTCTTCTTGAGCCACTCCTTTGTTGCCTTGGCTGTGTTTTTTGGGTCAATGTCATGCTGGAATACCCATCCATGACACATTTTCAATGCCCTGGCTAAGGGAAGGAGGTTCTCATTCAAGATTTGACAGGACATGGCCCTGTCCATCGTCTCTTTGATGCGGTGAAGTTTTCCTGTCACCTTAACAGAAAAACACCCCCAAAGCATGTTTCTACCTCCCTGTTTGACGGTGGGGACGGTGTTCTTGGGGTCATAGGCAGCATTCCTCCTCCTCCTCCTCCAAACACAGTGAGTTGCTTGATTTTTGTCTCATCTGACCACAACACTTTCACCCAATTCTCCTCAAAATCATTCAGATGTTCATTAGCAAACCTCAGACAGGTCTGTACATGTGCTTTATTGAGCAGAGGGACCTTGTGGGTGCTGCAGGATTTCAGTCCTTCATGGCGTTGTGTGTTACCAATTCTTTTCTTGGTGACTATGGTTCCAGCTGCCTTGAGATCATTGAAAAGATTCTCCCGTGTAGTACTGGGCTGATTCCTCACTGTTCTCATGATCATTAAAACTCCACGAGGTGAGATCTTGCATGGAGCCCCAGACCGTGGGAGATTGAGTTATTTTGTGTTTCTTCCATTTGCGAATAATCACACCAACTGTTGTCACCCTTTTACCAAGCTGCTTGGCTTGACTTGGTCTTGTAGACCATTCGAGCCTTGTGTAGGTCTTCAATCTTGTCCCTGACATCCTTGGACAGCTCTTTGCTCTTGGCCATGGTTGAGAAATTGCACACATTTGCAAATACATGCGTAAGCCACAGAGACCCGTCAAGGCACTCCAGTATTTTCTGTAATCCGAACTCTAAATTTTGAGAGCCTTCACAGTGGAAGCATATGCATTATAATGGATAAGCAGAGGGCAGTTGAGCCTGGAGGTAGCCAACCTCTCCTTAAAGGCACATAGCACAATGGCAGAAGAGGTGTCCAGTGTGTCCCCTCACCAATATTTTAACAGTACAAACAAATGGCCACTGTCCTCACCTGTAACTGGACTTTGCAGCAAGGAGCACATGGAAGGGCAACACATGCAAAACGAAACTAAGGAAATTCCCAGTTCAACCTACCGAGCAGCCTGCAACCAACCTAATTAACCTAACCGTATGTGTTAAAAAATGGGTTTAGAACCCCCCCCCCTTCCTTTTTTGGCCTGTGTCCTTGTTGCCTCAATTTCCTGTCTGTTTAAACTTATCAGAAGAGCAGGAAGTGAGGGTGAATCCCCCCCAAACAGCAGCCCAGATAGTAGTAAATGCCAACAGGACTTCTAGTCCTTCCCCACTCCTTTCCAAACTAAGTGGGATGGTTTGACATAGAGTTTAATTCTAGGAGGGGGTAGTCTAAAATGGAAAGATAAGCGCGGAGATGGCTGCTGCTGTTCTGTCCATAGATAACATCTTCCTAAATGCCTGAGACGCCAGTGATGTAATCAGGGAAACTGAGGTGACCATAAGGGACTGACAGGAGCTTCTGTAAGAAATATACAACAAATCATTCATGTTCTGAACTGGTACGCTTGGTGTATTCTTTTTTCTCTCCTTTAAACAAAAGAGCTATGTGGCATGTTTTTTTTTCCTAAGTGAAGGCCTGTACAATTTAATCCTCATTACAACTATGGGCTATTATGTGCCTTTGAAGTGTCATGTGTTCCTGATGCTAAAATGGAAGATCAAAGGCTCACTGACCCATAAGGCAGGCTTGACGGTGATGAGATGTGAAGGGGAAAGCGTTTGAATTGTGGTGCATTATAAATGGGTAATGTTTATTCTCGGCGATCACTGTAATACATTCCTGAACTGCGTGCAATGTGAGAACATACACAGTAACAAATATACCCACAAACTGGCAGATGCCCACATCCTGTCCTTTTAACTTTGTGATCTCCGAGGCTTCAAAATATTCTTCACATATATTAATAACAAGTGTCTCCTGATAAATTTTCTATATAGAAGCATTCCACCAAGCGGTATATTTGTATCCAAAATGGGAAAACGAAATTGTAGCAAGCTTGATGAATTATGGGGGCTAGATGGTCAGTACTGGCAATAAACAACGACGAGAGGAGTTTAAAGTGGCACTAAACTCCTGTTTAAAGAAAAAAAAAAAAATTATAATTGATTATGTATTATACATCCTCCTCCAAATCTTCAAATTCCTTTTTTTTCTGCTGCTATGATCCAACTTTCTGTTAGTGGGTGGCTATGTTCACTCTCCATGTTCCCACTGTATGTAGGAATGTAGCCACCCTCTTTATTACTCCCCAGGTGGACTAGGGATTATAGATTGTAGGATGTGTAATGTGCATGGAGCAGTACACACGACCAAAACTAATTTGCAGTGCTTTTTTTTTTTTTTTCAAAAATGTTATGGTTCCCCCCTGCAGCTATGGCCTCCTTGTGCAAGGGAGTGCTCAACAACAGCTGTGAATTCCGGGAGCCCAGATTTCATCCATAGGCTCCCATAGTTCAGCCATTGTCATTGCTCCTTCCTCTTCCCTGCAGCAGTTGCCCACTGAAACAGGGGAGCAGGAACTGCATGATATTGTGACCAGACCAGAATAAAAACGGATACGTATAAAGATCTTTTGCACTTGTTAACATTACCAGATTGCATTATTTGTGGGTTACAAAGTAACTTTTCCTTTGCATTATTAAAGACAAAAAAACACTCCTTCCTCATGTGACCTAAAGCCTAGTCGGCGTTCACCTGATCGCTGGCTACCAGAAACATGTTTCATAGAATTAGAAACTGTAAACGGCCTTTTTTTCAATCCAATCCTGCATACAAGCAAGAAGATAACTTCTAACTTTTATATACTGGTATATGTGTACAGTACCTTGAACACTTTCCTTCTATTTTCACTGCTTAATTTAGGACAGGGCAAATTGCTAACCTAAAGCTGCTGAATTTCTTGCTAAAAGCAAATAATTAAAAATAGGGATGCACAGATACCATTTTTTTTTACGAGTAGGAGTACCGATACCATTTTTTTTTTTTAGTACTCGCCGATACCAATTACCGATCGCTACTGCAACTGTTTTGTTTTATCTTCAGCTTTCAGCAATAGTACAAAGCATTGAAAAGGTATTTACAAATTAAATAAATTGATATATGTAGATAGATATATCAATTTTTTTTTTAATTAGTGCTTTTTCAATGTAATGTTCCTTTTCTAAGAAGCTAACAACAGCATCTAGCGCCTTGAGGCGATTCAGTTCGCATTTGCAGCACTTTACAAATCATTCATTCATTCATTCAATGTGAAATGTGTAAATATATATGTTAATATATATGCCTAAAAATATTCACTAACAAAGAAAAGTAAAATAGATGTTAAAAAAAAAAAAGCAGGAAAATAATTAAATGGCGGAGAATAGGGAGTTAATTAAGGCTGATTAAAGTAAATTAAGGGTTAATAAGGGGTTAAACAGAGGAACATTTGTTCATCCCTTTTGATCTGCAGATGAAGCAACAGAAAGATACAAAAATAATTTTATTTTAGTGTTTCAGGGCTGAGCAATGTTGTCAATAAACAGCCGGCTTTTTTTTTTTTTTTGACAGCTCCAATTACCAGACTTCTTTAAAGTGGAAGTAAACCCTCCTATCGTTTTCAGCCAAGGAAGCTGCCATCTTGACCTCTGTTTAATCTACAATTGCCATGATGCTGCACATGTGATCAGTTATGACACCAGCCATTGGATGGTTTGACAGTTTCGTTGAGAGCCCAACCAATGGGAGTGCTACGTTTCCAGCATGTGCCGGAAATGTAACGTTTTTTGAAACTGTTAAATAGAAGGGGTTTACTTCCGCTTTAACACTGGGGAGACCCACTGACAGCTCAAAGAACCAAGTCTGAAAGTATTGGTTTCTGTTAGCGGTGCATTTGCACGAGTACCAATACTTGTGCAAATACTCGTTATCAGCACCGATAATAGTATCGGTGCAACCCTAATTAAAAGGCAAGATCTTAAATTCTTATTTTTCCTGGAGAAACTGCTGTTTAGGGCTACCTTTAGTGCTGGCCACATGTCTGAAGGTCTAGGAGTTTGATTAACATGACCTCAACCAATCTGAAGTCTGCTGCTTCTTCCTTTCAGCAGAGTTCACATTGCTTGTTTATTCACCCCAGCAACACTGAAAACAAAGGTTTATGTTAAGGCCCCTTTCACACGGACGGGTAGAATTGTGATTTTTAGCTGCGGATTTTCTAGTTTTCTACCGCAGCTAAAAGCACACAATGCTTTCCTATGGCCCCATTCACACACTGCGTTTAGCTGCGATTTAGTTACATGTGACTTGGTGCGGATAGAAAAAATAGAATTGACTGCGTCCAGGAGCGATTTAGCGCAGCTATCTGCACATAACTGCAGGTAATCGCAGTGTACTATTTCTCCTGCTGATAGCAGCGGCAACAAGGAAAGAAAAGCAACAGGAAGCACATCAGAAATGGCAAGAATGTTCCAAACGCAGCCGCATGTAAACGCACGTAAACGCAGGTAATCTCACTGTAGGTAGGCAGGTAATCTCAATCTCAAATGCAGCTGATCGCAGTGCTTGGAGTCTTGAATTTCACAGAACATATTATATGCTTTTAACTGCGGCAGAACAGCCGTCCGTGTGAAAGGCGCCTAACATTTGAGAAACTGCAGCTAGTGAAAAGAGAAGACAAGTTTCCTCTCTTCATATAGAATGGGCATATACAAAAAGATTATCAGTGAGTTGAATGCAAGTTCAAATTCCCCCACCCTCAAAATATCTTGGCTATGCTTCCAATCGGTAAAACTTCATATAAGTTAAAGTCGAAAAAAAAAATCAAAGCTAGACATACATCGAAATTCAGCTGACTTAGCAGGGACTGGCTGAATTTTGATCCATGTGTAGCCACTCCTACTCGACGGAAGTCAACCTGACGATCAAATTCTGTCAAACAGGTTAGTTGGAAAATTTTTCCCAATTAGCAGGTGCAGCCGTTGATCAGTGTACTCTGACAGCAGAGAGTCCCTACTGTCAAAATACAATGTCTCAGCCGGTAGGATTCCTCTGACCACCTCTTGTGTGGGTGGAGGAATCCATTTGTTTTTCTTTCAGCCTGCTGGATGGAAAAAAAAATAAAAATCCATCTATGGCCAGCTTAAGTCTTACTATTCTTAAAAATGTTCTCCCCCCCCCCCCACTAATCCTGCCAAAACTGTATAAAAAAAGATCTGTATACTTACCTATTTTAATATCCGATGCTGTCCAGTTCCCATGGTGCAGCCATTGTTGGCGCTCCCTTTTCTCCCCTGCAGCAGCCACTCACTGACACAGGGGAGCCGGAGCTTGCGACATCACGTGACCACAGCAGATTAAAAATAGGTAAGCATACACACCTTTTTATACAGGCTAGGTAATATAGGTTGGGGTAGGGGAGGGGGAACATTTTGTAAAAATAGATAGTGTTAGGCTTTTCTTTTACTTAAACCTGTTTTAATCTAATTTTAAAAATATATTTTTAAATTGTTTACATTTGCAGTTTTCAATGAAATAACACCTTGTGATCCTGCCATAAAGGTCCTTGTTTTGACACTTTCTGCATAGTTTGACAGCACTTTGTCCCGGTTTTCAAATCGTGGTCCTATGTTGTCAGTGTTGCACAGGCTTCAGATGGAGAGCACAAGTGGATTCTTCAACATATATTAAAGTTGAATACTAGGTTTACTGCCCCTTTTGAATTATGCTGGGCCAAAATATTTTCTACTTTAACAGGCGTTCCGGCTGGGCGCGCTGTATAACCTGTATGTAGAATCAGCTATATACAGTATACAGCTTTATGTTCTGGGTGTGAGACAAGAATGTCCCATCTCACACCAAAATTGAGTTGTGCTGAACGACATTCAGCCATTCATAGGCAGCTTTGTATTATTTGAATTAATACAAAACTTCCTCTGATTGGCAGAGATTCTGGCATCGTCTGCCCACCTCTCCGCCTCAATTAATCAGAGGAAGCTTTGTATTTATTCAGAGAATACAAAGCTGCCTATGAATGGCTGAGCACCGCTTAGCCTGACTCTATTTTGTGTCCGGGTGTGGGATGGGAAGTTCTCGTCTCACATCCAGAAAACACGAGACTGTATACTGTATATAGCTGTGGTACCTGTTTAGTGTAGAAAATAGTTTTTTGGCCAGTTTGGCTCAAGCAAACTAATTTAAAAAGACAGTAAACCTGGAATTCAACTGGAGGCATGGTGCATTATTGTCACCATCTGGGAACCCTTTTTAAGAAATGCCATACAGACTCTGCTGAAATTAGCATCACTAAGATGCAACAAAGGATGAAAAAAGGTAAACCAATATTAAAAAATAAAAAAGTGAAACTGTTTGATACATGGTCATTTATCATACAGGTGGAGTTTATATCTGCTTTATAGGAGATGCTGTCTGAGCCTCCTAGTACCAAATGTAGAAGCTGTACCCTTATGTCTGCCTTTTTTATGAAGAGCATCAGCTCTCTGGCACTGTTTTGGCTAATCACTTTTAGCCCCAATCCAATGAGAGTATCTTATGCTGGCACTCGGGCTGCAACTTACTATGTTGGGCTGCAGGCCACATTGAATGAAGCCAGGGAACGGTGCCACCCAGAGATCGGAACATAATTAAAGTTAGAGTGGAAGTTTCTTGGATTACTCCAGGGAAGAAGATCTGGAGCTAGGCTGTGTAAAGCAGCCAAGTAGTTCAGGAAAGGAACGTTCGGTGAAACAGTGACTGTGGTAAACAGACTCCATTGATCTTTGATTTTTTTTTTTTTTTTTCATTCCTAATGCTCTTAAAAACCTAAATGCTTAAGGGTGTAATAAAATCATGTTTTCTTTACCTTAATATAATATATACCAATAAAACATTCCCACAGCATTTGCTTTAAATATGTGCAGAAGCAGACAGGCTGGAGTACACAAGGGCCGAATGTCAGCCGGTTTCTGTTGAACCGGCCCATACCGTATGATATTTGGCCCGTCTGTACTGGGCTTAACCCTGCCATCATCCATATCCCCATGCCTGGTACACACTTTTTTTTTTTTTTTCCGTTCAACCCAGCAGACTGAACGAAAAAAGAAACTGAGGAGCTCAGGAGGAGCTTGCTGTTCTAACTATTGGACCCCCACCAGAACACACCAATTAGCGATCGGATGTCAGTTTTCCAGCATGCTCATTCGACATAAGCCGGCTTCTGTCAGACAGGCTGATGTACACATGGGCTGAATGTTGGCCGTTTTTTGTTGAACTGGCCGATATTCGGCCCGTGTGTATGGCGCTTCAGTCTAAAGTGTAGGGGCAACAGAACAAACCTAGAGTTAAAGAGTCTAGTTTTTTTTTTTTTTTTTCTAAATAACAAACGTTATACTTACTTGCCCTGTGCAGTGGATTTGCACAGAGCAGCACAAATTCTCCTCTTCTGTGGTCTCTCTTCGCTGCTCCTGGCCCCTCCCTCCTGTCAAGTGCCCCCACAGCAAGCAGCTTGCTATGGGGGCACCCAAGCCGAGTTACAGCACCCTGTGTCCATTCAGACACAGAACTGCCGTTCGGCTCTGCCCCTCTCTCTCCTGCTTGGCCAACTGATTTTGATTGACAGTCGCAGGAGCCAATCGCACTAATGTGTCTCAGCCAATCAGGAGGAGAGTCCTGAACAGCCAAGGGACTCGTGGACAGAGATGGGGCTCAGGTAAGTATTGGGGGGGGGGGGGGCTGCTGCACACAGGCATCTTTTTATATTATTGTATAGAATGCATTAAGATAAAAAAACCTCCTGCCTTTTCAACCACTTTATACTACAGGGAAGCCTATAATTAGGTTTAGGATATATCCCTGTATTTGCATGTGCCAACGTCATTGGCACATGCAAACTGAAGCAATGCCATGTACGTGCTTCAGTTGTACTGTGCCATTACTGGCAGCTCCTACGTGCATGCACGGGAGTGACGTCATTGCGGCTCCCACTTTAAGTGTTGTAGATAGAAACCACACACTTGTCCCACTCTCCTACACTGAAATGGTCTACATTGGGCTTGTGAACTTGCCCAATGTTTGCTGTGCTTCCTCATGAATATACACAATGTGTTATGACAAAAATCCAAGCAAAGTGCTATGTTAAATCAATTATACATACATCATAATCCTCAATTCAGGTAATACATAAAAATGCTATAGAAAACGTGAAACGTGGATACAGTCCATAGATTTAGAAACAAGTATGTTGCCAGTGAATGTAGTGTGTAAAAGTTCATCAAAATTAACCAAAGTGATCTGTGTTTGTGCAATTGCCACTGCAAATCAAACGTGCTTGCTCCCACCAGGGTGTACACTCACCTGCAGGTGAGGACCTCCTAAGTTTATGCCGAGGTAGGTCTATAAGGCTTGTATCTGTATGTTAGTCAACCCGGTGGTATGGAGTCCCTCACGTAAGGTCCGGTTCATGGGGGAAAAAAACATACACAGAAAGGACATGATACTGTTTACTACTATTAAAAAAACTTTAAAAACCAAAAATAACTCACATGGTGCCCCGGCAGTAAAAATGATCTGCCAGCTGTATGTTCTGTGTAATCTGTGTTCGCCACTGCTCCACACTCTCCTGGAGCCAGCGTGCATTTCACTCAGTGGAAGTGACGTCAAAATCTGACCTGTGTGCCCACCCCTACGCGTTTTGTCATCAGGAGGCCTAGTTCTTAAATGTGGTATCTGCATTAGTTTTTTTTTTGTTAGGCTTTTTTCCCCTTTATCTTCAACTAGTGATCCTGCTAGTAAAAAACTTTCTGTCTAAGGGTGGCAGCTATGGAGCAACATTGTCACCCTGGGGAAGGACTACAGAACACCTCCTCTATCCACTCTATTACTTTGCAGTCCCAAAAAGTGAAGTTTTATTGTTTCGGTTTACATTAATTGTTTTCCATGTACTTCATAGTGTTTAAATACCCGGACAGGTTTGACTCATCCTTATGGTGAAACATTTGCATTGTGCTTTTCAAACTTGCTTGATAGGCTATGCCTGGCATTTGAGTTTGTGTGAATTGAGGCAAAATGAGGAGGAAAGGGGCTGCTCATCCCTGGGTCTCTGGGTTATGGGGGGGGGGGGGGTGGGGGAGATCTGCAAGCTTCCATAAATGTGACATCTTTTCCAGATCCTGCCATTCTGAAGCTTCCCTCCAACCACTTTGCATATTATTCTATATATACTGTGATTCTGTACTTGCCAAATATGCTGCAGAAATCAACCTCCACTAAGTCTGGCTGCATCCATTTTAACTGTAGGCAGCTGAAGCTGCTGCCTGTTCACTTCCTGGATTTAAACAGACACACAGAGGCACACCTCCAGCTCTGCAGCTCTCATTGGGCCTCTTATGACTCACCTCCCTCCCTTCTTGGCAAACTCTCATGAGAGTGAGAGCTGTGCATGATGTCATAAGCCTAGGATTTTTACCAGACAAGAAACAGGAAGTGGGCTGTATAAGGTATTTACTGGCAGATTTTTTTTTTTTTTTTTTTTTTTTTTACTATCCAAAATTAAAACAACAAGGGCAGAAGATTTAATAGATGGAAAGTTGGAAAAATTACTGAAGGTCCTCTTTAAATTCCTTGATACTGTAGGTTACTGTTTATTTATAGAACAAACTGCACATTTTATAATTTTTATCCTACAAAGGACAATTTCTACTGATACTGGAGTCTAGAGCTAAAAGAAAAATAAAATGTTCCTTTTTCTTTGTCCCAAGTTTGATGCCCACCAATGAAGTGGCTACAGAAGGGCACGGAGTGTTGGCCATTGTCATGGAATAAAACCCCCACTTGTTTTTTTGTCTTGAGTCAAGACTTGTTCCATGGCTCCTGATTAGCACGTATCGCCATAAAAATCTTCTAGTGATTGACAGCCAGTTGATTGCTTTGTAGTTCTTGAGGTCATATTGGACTGTTTTTCTCATGGATGAGGATAACTATGGCATTGTTCTTCAAATTTCCTGCTCCTCCTGTAAACAGGCAAGGACTCCCCCGCTCTGCACCTCCTCCCCTTGAAAATTTCCCATGCAAACCCTCCATTATATGTTGACTTTTGCTTTTCATTTGGTTTTCTGCTTCAAGCATAATTTGTTCCTTGCCAGTCACATGTCCCTACCAACAAGAGGTTTTCATTTGCACAGCAAAAAAAATACATGTTTAAAATGTTCGGTGTTCAAATACTCGCTTGTGTCTTGAATATTTGTATTTATTTTTGATCCCGATCTACCATAATTTGAGCTTCTTTTCCAGCAATTGTACATGAGCAAATTATCTAGAACCAATAAAACCTTTAAAATATTTTAAAATATTTTTTGGTTTTGTTTAATATAAAATATTGCATGTTAATGTTTTGCATTCTTTAGTGGGTCAGCGGGTGGAGCATAAAGCGGAGTTCCACCAAAAAAATGGAACGTCCGCTTTAAGTGCTTGGTGACCCCCTGACATGCCACATTTGGCATGTTATTTGTTTGGGGATGAGCGGATACCCTGTTTTTAGAGGCTCCCACTAACTCTCCTGGTTCTGGAAGGAAGATCACCTACCCCCCCGCGATCTTCTGGGACCTTGTGATGTGTCCCAGAAGATTGCCCGGCCATTCACAGCGCAGCGCCCGGCTGTGATGCTACAGCCGGGCGCCCACAGTTAGCATGCCGGCGCTGTGGAGAAGAGGAGCGAGGCTTCCTGCACCCACATCGTTGAGACCGCGGGACAGCTAAGTTTCTGATTTATTAAGTCAGAAGCTAAACTTTTTGGTAGATGCTGACTTTTTAAATGGGCTGGAACTCCGCTTTAAGGTGCTGCAATTTCCAGGGTCTTTTGCTTCTTTCACAAAAAGCCTGTTTACAGAACTCAGTAGCTCAAGTTGAACTTTACACACAACTCAGCAGTGACTCTTCTGTTAACACGCAGCTCAGTGTCCAAAGCAAACTGCGTATTCTCTGCTGTAGCTCTAGTTAGCCCATAGTAAATCCTTTTGTCATATAGTAATTCTGCTTTGTAAAAACAAAACCTACAAAATAAAAAACAGGTTAAAAACATTTAAACTTAAGTGATTGTAAACAATGACCTTGTAAAAACAACCCGTTCAGTTTAAATAGAAATGAAAGGCAAAACATTTTTGTATAGATATAACAAAACATGACTACCTCCCCCCCCCCCCTTTTTTTTTTTTTTTTTTAGTAAGTAATCACATTCCCTCTGCTTTCAGCCGCATAAAAGTTAGGGGGAGGAGAAGCAGCAGCAACACTGAGCTTCTCAGTTAATGGCAGCAGGGGCATGTCAGGACAAGTCTGATCATTGGAGGAGAGCACACTGAGTTCCCAGCTTAGCTATAGAACTGACTATAGTGTGTTCTCATGCTTAGTGTGGTCAGTTTGTAATAGGAAAGCAGAGGGACTAGCAGGAACACCAGGATTTTTCACACAAGGGAAGCAATACAAAGAGAACAGGATACTTTCTCATACAAACACATGGCACAGCAGGCACATATCAGGAATATGAAGTGTTGTGGTAACAAACATTTAAAAAACAAAACTAAAATACATTTTAAACAAAAGTAGTTTAGCATTTGAGTAAATAAAATGTACAGTGGTAATTTACCAAAGGCAAATAGACTGAGAGTTTTGCAAGTGCATTTGTGCTAATTTCTTGCAGAGCTTAAAAGACTGTAAAGAATACCCAATCGGGTGCAAGGGGAAGAAAACTAGAATTTACAGGTTAGGACTAACAATATCGAAGTCCTAGGCTCTTTTCTTTTAGCCCATAATTCTCCAGTAGTGTTCAGTGTCATTGCAGCTGAAGTGTCGCAGTTTGCCAGCCGTTCCAGGTTAATTGTTGGGAGTCTCATTGTTGATTAGTGCATGCGATCTCTCAACAAGTTGCAAATCACCCGCCTTCCCCTCCTTTTTTAATCTCTTTCCTCATTTCAGTGGCTTCAATAGAAAACTGATATTTTAATCAATTCTTTTATTCTCATTAGTACAACTTTCTCCCATGCTGGAGCACACCTTTTTAAAGCAATAATGCATGTCCATGTAATCAGCCTCTTTTGCTGAATCCTAATTTCGATAATGGGCGGCATTGCGGAACACCTGCTGTGCCCCTTGCAGAACAATATCAATTTGCATGAGAATTGGCCTCCAATCTGTTTCGCTGCTAGCTTTTCAGGAGAGAGGCAGTTTCTGTAGGTTCATAGTGTGTCCTACAGCTTGTACATGGAAATAGCAGAAGTGTCGTTCGTCCCGAACCAATCATTTACTGAGAAAATTGGTTAATAATTAGTTTGAATTTAATGGCAATTCAGTTTGCCCTCTTTTAATTTACAAAGGAGGCATCCCCTGAAATCCATTTTGCTGTGCTGATTGCAGGTATGCATTCGACTGTTGTAATTTTCTGCTAACGTAGTTAAAGCTGCTAGATTTTTACAGCAGTGAGATATGTTTTAAAGGCCAACTTTTTTCTTGCTAGAAATGGGATCAGTTTGAAACGTTGTCAGGTATTTGTGTCCCTATTGGGCAATCTTTCTGTCTGTATCTGGTCACTTCGATAGTAATTAAAGGTGAATCTCTGAAAGAAGGACGTGACTTTTTTTTTTTCGCGCAGTGGGAATGTCAGGCAGCCCATAGATGAGTCCATATTTTTTTTTCCTTGAACCAGGGATAAAAAAGTTGATTTGATGCGGATGGGGAATCCTCCCTGCTTTTGTTGTTGTATTTTTACAGTGGGGAGGCTTCCCCACTGTCAGAATACACTGATTGAGCAGGGAAAATGAGGGAGCGGTTGTACAGAAGTCAATCGGTAGAATGCACAACCTCCCTGCCCATACATGGATCAAAATTTGGCCAAATTTCAATCCATGTATGGCCAGCTCTAGACCTGTTAGGTCTTTATGGCTTTCTATGTAACTGTAAGGGATCTTGCACATGGACCTGCTGAACCATCCAGTGAAATATGTAGGTGGTTACACTGAACAGACTCAGCCAACCCAATGTACAAGAGCCCCAAGGCTTCATTCACACTTATGCAACTTGTTATGCAAATTTGGACTTCACAACCTGTTTCCTACTGCGTGAGTTGTACTTTGCTTTCTGAATGGTCAAGCTGTCTTCTGGGACCTCTGTGTGTCCCAGAAGGCAGCGGGGGGAAGGAGAAAGGGAAGGAAATGTGATAGGCTGCCGTGCGGCGATCTTACCGGGAAGTGGGTAAGATCGCCAGGTACCTGCTCCCCCTCTCCAAAAAGTGCCAAATGTGGCAGTAGAAGGGGGGGAGGGTGCGAACAAGCGGAGCTTCCCCTTTTGGGTGGAACTCGGCTTTAAGACCCCTTTCACACTGGAGGCGTTTTTCAGGTGCTTTAGCGCTAAAAATAGCGACTGTAAAGTGCCTGAAAAAAGCCTCATCTGCAATCCCAGTGTGAAAGCCCGAGTGCTTTCACACTGGGGCGCTGCGCTGGCTGGACGTCAAAAAAATTCCTGCGTGCAGCGCTGTAGGCCTAAAGTGCCCCTGCCCATTGGCCTTTGCGGGCGGTTTTAACCCTTTTTCGGCCACTAGCAGGGGTTAAAAGCTCCCCGCTAGCGTCCGGAAAGCACTGCAAAAACGACGCCCGAGCGCTGGCAGTGTGAAAGTGCCCTAAGAATTAAGATTTCAGTCAGAACAACATGTTATCACTAACTTCTTGCAACTGACTGACTATAATGAGAGTTTTACTACAGATTATTTGTAGATAGCACAGTTTTACCACACAGTGTTGCTGTTTTCTGAGTTGCTAGGGGGTCTGATGATACATACCCATCAGCTAGTATAGTATTGAATAAATTGTTGTAGACCATAAATAAATGACACCCGATAGGCTTGAATTGGCTTGCTAGTTACATGACGTGAGCTGTCCAACTCTGCCCCTTTCTTCTGCCCTTTCTATCACCAGTCTATACAGAACTTGTGTACTTTGTGTAAAATACTAACACGCCAACGGTTAAATGAATCTTGCTTCAAGTTATTTTACTTTTTTTTGCCTGAAGAGAAAGTTCTAAAGATGCAGAATTTCAGGCACGCCTTGTATCTTGGGCTAATCCTGTGTAGACAAAAGCAGTATTTTACTTGGCATTATGGAAAGTCAGGGAAGAATGTTGCAAAAATAACCATGGAGGGCAGCTTTTTGACACGTTCACCTTTTGGAATGTAAAAAGTCCACCGAACAGTATAGTTCAGTTCCTCTGAGAATTGCCAGATACAATATATTACAGACGGTTTCCTTCCATTACTAGTACTGCCCCATACATGTGTGGTGGTCAATACAAACAAATATAAAGGTAGACCACGTCTAAATCAGTCTGGTGAGACTTTTGGTAACAAAGTGGGAAACCTTTTCTTTCTTCAAGTAGTGGACAGCCGATCGGCACTCCTCAGTAGTAATTTGTGGTCTCTGAATTAAACCGAATAGAACACCAGAAAACTAATTAGCCAAAATAACATGTTTCTGCTGAGCCTGCCGTTGTCTGGATTAATGTTACTCCATATTAGAATGTCCTCTGGATGTGGAAATTTTGAATAATTATCTGCGGTGTCCAGGCATGAAGCTCAAGAGCACCTGACTCCATGCAGATGGTACCCAAACTGCTGATCTGGTAATTACTCTACAGCCGCGACATAACTTTAAAAAAAGAAATAGATTTTTCACATGTTTTCCATCTGCTTTCTCCCGCCGCGAGCTTGCTTCACATCTAATAGACTGACTTTAAATTCTCGATGCCCCTGCCAGGTGTTGCTAAATAGGCAAAAAAAGTCAGATAAGCAGAGACTCCGACTGTTACCCTATCTAAAGATAGTTTTCTATTTAAGATTCATTAATAATTTAGTTTATTGAGCATGAAATGGAGCTTAGGTTTTGTAGCATGAGGCTGTATATTTACATTTTTGGTAAACTCATTCAATGAATCCAAGCTCTGCAAGCTGAGATAACATGCACTGCATTGATGCATTCACACAATTTCACAGTAACCATGAGATAAAACAAAGTTCAGGAATATTCCTTTATCCCATTGTTTTGCAAATCTATGTACATTGCAAACTGTATGATTGAATTGGTTCTGATATTGCTGTTTTACTAACCTGACAGCTTATTATTCTAAATTCATTTTGTTTGCAAATATTAAAGATTCTAACTACCAGCAATTATAAGTCCTTACATTTAAAGAGCACCTGTCATTTCAGATCCATCATGGTAGCGCCTGTTAGTGGGCATCCACTCACCTGTTGCCGCTGCCTTGTTGTGTCACTGCTGCATCACCACCCGTCCCATTAAAGTGAATGGACTGTTAGTGAGTCAACAGCGGGTCAGAGGAGGAGCCACTGCGGGACAGAGATGACAGTTGCTCTTTTAAAAATTATGATTTAAATCAAGTTGATTGAAATCTAGCCTTTTTACTACTGATTTAAATCATGGCCTTCCCCAGATAGACAGTGCAGGAGGGGGAGGATCTATGCATACAGGATAAGGCTTCATGTACACGAATATTTTTACAACCTCTCCTGAACGATTTAACTTTACAGATAGTAAGCCACGTTTAAAACGTCCATTTTGCCACGTTTATATGACGCGTTTACATGCCTTGTTCAGTGGCGTTTGTGTTTAGAAGCGTTTCTGAAAAAAAAAATGGGCAAAAACGGAAAATGCCTATAAACGAAACCCGCGTTTAGCCGCTTTTGGCGTCGGAAACTTCGGCGTCTGAACTCATTTTTTGCCTTCTAAAAAAGGTCTATAAACGCAACTGCATAAAACGACAGTAAACGCACCTGTGTACATGTACACATAAAATATCATTGGATGAGTTCAGGGGCAGTTGAAAAAAGTGTCCAACTGCCTCTGAGCGTCCGTTTACCAGCAGCAGTGTACATGAGGCCTAAAACAGCCTTTTTACAGAATGCAGAGGATTAACACCTTAAGTTCCACAGTGAGTATAACAAGCATGCTATTCTGCATATACAGATTTTATTGCTATGGGTTTAGTAACACTTAGGTTGAGTGTGATGGGGTAAAGCTCAATATCGAGAGATGATTATAATCTCAACTTCGGAAGAAGTTGGAGTCCCCCAGTTGAAGAGCTTCAGGAACGCAGATCCATTTTGTAGACTTTTAAACCAGTTCCAGTTGTACTTTTAGTTTGCATTTCATTTTTTTTTGTCAAATAAAGGAAAAAACAGTCTTCCTAGATATTTTAATGTGCCTACTTTTGAAGTGTGTGCCTGTATCTTGGGAAACAAATGATATGCTTGGTTTAATAGGAGCAGAAACCTTTGTTTAGGATACATATAAGCCATAAACATTGATGCATTAGAGCACATATGTCAAATACAAGGCGCGCATGCCGGGCCTTGTCACGTGGCCCTCGCACCCAATTTTGTAGCCGGAACATGGAAGAACTCCATTCGGTCACCTCTGGCTCTCCCCCTCCACCCCGATCCCTGCTGTCACTTGTACATACAGAAACTTTCTGTGTGTACAAGTGACAGCTTTGCTCTCAGCGGCCCCCTGGTGTAACGTGCTTACAACGGGGCATGGTGGGTCACATCTCCAGAGAGAGAGAAAACGATCCCCCTGCATAGTGAGGAAGAGCCATCTACACGGGGGGTACTAGAGCCAGGCCATATAGGATAGAGTAGAGATGCGTGAATTTTTTTTTTTTTTTTAGGGGGGCTTTGGGGTTGCACACTCCTGAACCCTGCACTCTGTACGTAGCGCACTCCTGAACCCTGCACTCTGTACGTAGCGCACTCCTGAACCCTGCACTCTGTACGTAGCGCACTCCTGAACCCTGCGCTCTGTACGTAGCGCACTCCTGAACCCTGCACTCTGTATGTAGCGCACTCCTGAACCCTGTACTCTGAAGTGCACCCCTGAAGCCTGCACTCTGTACATAGCACAACCCTGAAACTCACTTTGTACATAGCGTACATGGTGTACCTCAGAACTCTGCACTCTGTACGTAGGGCACCCCTGGAACTGCACTCTGTACGTAGCGCACCCCTGGAACTGCACTCGGTACGTAGGCCACTCCTGAACTCTGCACTCTGTACGTAGGGCACTCCTGAACTCTGCACTTTATGCGTAGGGCACCCCTGGAACTGCACTCTGTACGTAGGGCACTCCTGAGCTCTGCACTTTGTGCATAGGGCACCCCTGGAAATGAACTCTGTACGTAGGGCACTCCTGAACTCTGTACTTTGTGCATATGGCACCCCTGGATCTGCACTCTGTATGTAGCGCACTCATGAACCCTGCACTCTGTACATAGCTTACCCCAGATACGACTGGCCCTTTGAGGGTAACCACATTGCTGATGCGGCCCATGATAAAATTGAATTTGACACCCCTCTAATAGAGTATGGATCATTTGAAAAAATGTAATTAGTAGAAGTTGACTACACATTGCTTGTAACGTGAAGGCTTTTTAAAATTCTAATCCAGTTTTTCTTAATCCTAGAAAAAGGATTGGTAAAAAAAAAAAAAAATACTTAAAGGCGATTTCCCTTCACTGCCCTGAGGACACAGCAGAAATTTCTAGTGAATCTATTTCTGGTTCCTTTCTGAACGGCTTGTAGATTTGTAGTACAGTGTAGGAGCGCATATGTTGTGGAGACTCAGGGATCGATGGGTCCCAGGGACAACGAACGATAATATAGTAAAATAAATTTTAGGCTTTAGATAATAAGTAACAGTTCATCAAGTAATTTATGTAGGCAAGTAAAGGCGCAAAATTGCTGGGCATTCCTATGTACCCATTATGTAGATGGCAGGAGGTGATAATTGATAAAGTCCATCAAAAGTCTATGTGGGGAAAAAAAGGGGACTAAATAAAACGTTCAAACAAGTATTTCGAAGTCCACACTAATGGCTGCCTTCCTGGAAGAGCTGAACCTAAGCCCCAATAGTCTGCAAAAGAACACAAGGAGAGGAGGCGCCTCTAAGTGCAGTATTAAAACCAATTTTAATAAAAACTCTGTGCAAAACACTCACATTTTGTAGATTAACATTAAGCATGTAATGTAACTAGAAGTCCAGGAGGAGAGGGGTTCGTCAGGTCTGTCACTAACTGGCGCTGAGTCCTGCTGTGCGTGCGGCTGTGCCCGAACACCGCTAAAGCCGGCCGCGGTGATGAGGTTCCAAAGCGAGGCCTGAGACGCTGATGGAAAGCAGGCGCGGAGCTGTGACGTCACTGGGATGCGACGCGTTTCGTGAGCGTGCAGGTTTTGCACAGAGTTTTTATTAAAATTGGTTTTAATACTGCACTTAGAGGCGCCTCCTCTCCTTGTGTTCTTCATCAAGTAATTTATACATTTTGATTACAGTAACAAATACTCCAAAATGCAAGCAGTCACCCAATGTGTGAATGAGTCCTTCTAAAATTGAATCAAGTTTCTTTCTGGGTGGTAAACAAAGTTCTTCTGAAACTCTCTGGCGTCTCTGAATGTCATTGCAGCAGCTTAAATCACTGAAACGAGAGCAGATTTTTCGATTCGCACTCTCATTTGCTCTCTGCACCCTCCAGTGCACATGACCACGGCTCGTGCAGAATTATTACAAAAACATCATCATTCTGGGTTTGTTTCTCTTCCTGCGGTGGCTGTGTGGCTGAGTTGTGGCTGGTTTCTCGCCAGCTGCTATAAATAGCGCGCTCTACGAGAGAGTGTCTGAATTGAGAGGCAGTAACAGGAAAGAAAAACCCTTTTTTGGTCTCCAGCTGGCTGCCTGCCAATCAATGACTTGTTTGAGCCGATGAATACTTTGAGGCAGTAGCACTGGGAGGATATTTGGTAGATGTGATATTATGAAGATGTGCGCTTCCTCTCTTCTCAATAATCTCTTTTGCTATGTTTGTTGGAATGTATTTACAGGCGTCGGCTTTATTAAAGGAAACCTTCATTGGAAATATGCTGGATGTGATGATCAGCCTGAATGTATAAGTTGCCCAGCTGATAGTTGATCCAGTCGCTTCTACAAGTTTTCAGATATGTAGTTTAGACATCGCCATCTGCATGCTTGCCTTCGATCATTGGCTAGGAAAATACTGAAACCACCCGATCATCATGGCAGTAACTGCAGCGTATACACAGTACAGGTTTTCTTTCAGAAGTAGAGCTGCACGATTCTGGATAAAATAAGAATCACAAAGGCTAACTTTACTGTTTAGTTTTTTTTTTTTTTTTTTAATTCATTGAAGTGTATTTTTTCCCTAAAAAATTGAGTTTGAAAGACCCCTGCGCAAATGCAGTGTGACATTAAAATATTTCAGCGACCACCATTTTATTCTCTATGGTCTCTGCTAAAAAAAATATTGTTATGCTGTACTCGCTGTGGAACCTAAGGGGTTAATCCTCTGCATTGTAAAAAAAAAAGGTTTTTTGATCTTGTCTTTTCTGATTCTCCCCTTCCTCCAAAGCCCTCAATCCATCTCCTGACACTACAGAGCCTTGGGGACACTTTGCACATGCTCAGTTTGGTGTGTATGGCTAGAGAGTTTTTTTTTTTTAATCTTGGGAGTGTGCATGTGATCAGCACAGGGTTAATCGGCACAGAGGGTTAGGGGTCCTGCAGCCTCATAGGACACAAAACAATCCTCCTGCACTTGGGTTCTGGGTCTAGGGATGTGTGGTGCAGTCAACCCTTTTAAGAAGAATGTCAATGGCCTTGAAACTTATAGAAGAGAGAAAGGAGGGCGCACCTACCTTGTGCATTACCAATAATTATTTTAATTAAAAGGGAAAATAAAAGAAGCCACCGTGCAATACCGTCTGGTCCTTGGACATCTTTGGTTCTTACTGTAGACCCAAGCTTGTTAACCACGCTTTTATGTGAGTATAACTATTGCTGTATTATTTTTATTAAAATTTATTTTTGGTAATGCACAAGGTCGGTGCACCCGCCTTTCTCTCTTCTATAGCCTCATAGGACGGTCAGAGGAGAATGACATGCTTTAACCAGACACTGATAGAAGTCACAAGACTGCTATATACTGCTGATGAGAAAAGGTGATTTAGCAGTTATTTACTAAAATAATTGCATTTCCATGTACTGTGGGAGACCAGCTATAGTGAATGCAGGGTCCTGGGTTTAGTAACATTTCTAATTGTACATCATAACCAAGTAATCTCTACTATACAATCCGTGCTCCTTTCAAGGCTGTTTCGGTTCAGTAACAGCCAGCAAACCAGAAGAAAGTAATATCTGGTTTGTAAAAATTCTCAAAGGTTTTGGATGTTTTCCACCCGGTAGAATTGATACTGTGTTATGTATCTGCTACTTCCACTACTGTTGACACACGTGCGGTTCCAGGCTCAATATAGGTGATCGTCAGTGAGTGGAAATCTGATAATTCAGAGCAGGACTAAGTATAACATAGTGCTGACTCCTGTGTACCACTGGCTCTCAGGTTTCCCTCTGGAATGGTTTTATGTTTGCTGATTAGACGCCAGTTTCAGTTACTACCTAGTCATTCATAACACGACTGCTCTGATTTCAGCTAAGATGTACGTTGTTGCTCTTTATCAGTTGAGCCAACAATGGAATGGAGCAGAGCTAAAGACCCAAAATAAATCCTAAAGTTTTTACGATTTAAAAAGAAATGGTGCATTTATTAAAATTTTTGTTTGCCGGTACAGTTCAGGCTCCAGTTTTCCTCCCTTTACTACACAAGCACATTAAACAATGGCTTAGTGATTTGCTCTGTAGGTCCGTAAAACTGGGGTCCTGGGTTAAAGCGTATCTCAACCCAAAAGCCAAAATATAAAATATTGGACCTAATCTGTACTTAGATGTGATGACTGCATTAGTGTTCTTTCCCAGGTTGGCTGGTCTCACTGCATGTCCTTGCCGGCCTTTTGTTCATCACCGTTACATGGGGGTTGGGAGATTAGTCGTTTACAGAAGAAAGATAACATTGTACTTTCTTCAGCTCATATGAACTGACAAGGACTTATCTGGCAAGATCAACAGGTTTTTCTTTTACTGGTTAATTTTTATTTTTTTTTAACTTAAAGCGGAGGTCGGTCCAAAAAAAAAAAAAAAAATTAAAAGCCAGCAGTTACACATGCTACAGCTTCTGGCTTTTAATAATAGGACACTTGCCTGTCCTGGAGTCCAGCGATGTCAGCACCACAGCTGATGTTTCCATCAGCTGTTGGGTGCATGCCGCCGCCTCTGAGGGTAAGGGAACCTGGCAGTGTAGCCTTAAGGCTTCACACCGAGAACCCTACTGCACATGCACGAGACCCCGCGCCTCTCTCCTACTGGTCTGGCAACAGGGAGAGGAGGGGGGGACCCCGTGGTGACGTCATGGCCCGCGGTGCAGACTCCTGGAAGTGGGAATGGGATACCTGTCAAAGAAAGATATCCTGTCCCCCCCCCCCCCTCAAAGGTGCCAATTGTGGCACCGGAGGGAGAGAGGAGACAAATGAGCGGAAGTTCCACTTCTGGGTGGAACTCTGCTTTAAGGCACCTTTCACACGGATGGCCTGCTCGGATTTGCCTGTGTGTTTTTCAGGCGGATCCAAGCGGGCCACCCATTGATTTTTATGGGCAGGAGGATGTCAGCGGAGATGTATCCGCTGACACCCGCCTGCCATTCGCTTCGACAAGATCCAGCGGATGGAATTGGATGAAAAGAACAGACTGTTTTCATTCGATTTCACCATAGAGAACAGCGTGGCTCTGACAGGTCCATCCCTGTACAGTGAGCAGAGAGGGAGCTGTCATCCGCTTGCTCAGCGGGGATCAACGTAGTGATCCCCCCACTGAGCTAGCGGAGTCCGTCCAGCCAGTCCGCCCCATGTGAAAGGAGCCTAAATGTTACCTGAAAAATAAAAATGAACACAGATGCCACATCGAAAGATTGATAAGCTACAATATATTACATTTTTTGTTATTGGTTTTAGTTATCCTTTAAAGTGGATGTAAACCCATACATGAAATCTGACCTAGGCACATATATCTGTAGTGTTTACTTGTCTCTCTCTAAAGCTCTAAGTGCCGTGTCTTTCTGCTGCTCTGTTCCTCTGTTATCAGTAGAGTCACTTCTGACAAGTTCTCCAACACACGAGATAACAGCAGCTGAAAATTTGTGTCAGGGAGGGAGCTTAGAGGGAGGTTAGGAGAGAGCTTGTTTATTCAGAGTACACCTCTGCATGTTCCTGCATTCCTCTGCCTATGTGGAGGGGGGGGGGTGTCTTTCCTCCGATCAGCTCTCACACAGTGTGTAAGCCCAGAGATTTCTAACATGATCTGCACTAGGGATGAGCCGAACACCCCCCTGTTCGGTTCGCACCAAAACTTGCGAACAGGCAAAACATTTGTTCGAACACGCGTACACGCGTAAAAAAAAAAAAAAATGACGTGGGGGGTCCCCCTAAATTCCATACCAGGCCCTTCAGGTCTGGTATGGATATTAAGGGGAACCCCGCGCCAAAATTTTAAAAAAAAACAGCGTGGGGTCCCCCTAAAAATCCATACCAGACCCTTATCTGAGCACGCAACCTGGCAGGCTGCAGGAAAAGAGGGGGGGACGAGAGAGCGCCCCCCCACCTCCTGAACCGTTACCAGGCCACATGCCCTCAACTTTGGGAGGGTGGTTTGGGGTAGCCCAAAACACCTTGTCCCCATGTTGATGAGGACAAGGGCCTCATCCTCACAACCCTGGTCGGTGGTGGCGGGGGGCTTATCGGAATCTGGATGCCCCCTTTAACTAACAAGGGGACCGCCAGATCCCGGCCTTCTCCCCTGTGTGAAATGGTAAGGGGGTACAAAAGTAAAGCTACCATTTCACTAAAAAACTGTCAAAAATTATAAAAATGACAAGAGACAGTTTTTGACAATTCCTTTATTTAAATGCTTCTTCTTTCTTCTATCTTCCTTTGGTTTCTTCCTCCATCTTCTTCTTCTTCTGGTTCTTTTGGTTCTTCCTCCGGTGTTCTCGTCCGGCATCTTCCTCCGCGGCGTCGGCGTTTTCTTCCCTTCTTCTCGGGCTGCTCCGCATCCATGATCGCATGGAGGGAGGCTCCCACTCTTCTCTTCATCTTCTTTTCGACCGCTCCGCATCCATGATGGCATGGAGGGAGGCTCCCGCTGTGTGATGCTTCTCCTTCTGATGGTTCTTAAATAACGGGGGCGGGGCCACCCGGTGACCCCGCCCCCCTCTGACACACAGTGACTTGACGGGACTTCCCTGTGGCGTCTCGGGGAATGCCACAGGGAAGTCTCGTCAAGTCCCCGTGCGTCAGAGGGGGGTGGGGTCACCGGATGGCCCCTCCCCCCCGTTATTTAAGAACCGTCAGAAGAGGAGAAGCGTCACGCAGCGGGAGCCTCCCTCCATGCCATCATAGATGTGGAGCGGCCTGAGAAGAAGATGAAGAGATGAGCGGGAGCCTCCCTCCATGCCATCATGGATGCGGAGCGGCCCGAGGAGAAGAAGGGAAGAAGACGCCGACGCCGTGGAGGAAGATGCCGGACGAGAACACCGGAGGAAGAACCAGAAGAAGATGGAGGAAGAAACTTAAGGAAGATAGAAGAAAGAAGAAGCATTTAAATAAAGGAATTGTCAAAAACTGTCTCTTGTCATTTTTAACATTTTTGACAGTTTTTTAGTGAAATGGTAGGGGTACCCCCTTACCATTTCACACAGGGGGGAGGGCCGGGATCTGGAGGTCCCCTTGTTAAAGGGGGCTTCCAGATTCCGATAAGCCCCCAGCCCGTAGACCCCCACAACCACCGGCCAGGGTTGTGGGGATGAGGCCATTGTCCTCATCAACATGGGTACAAGGTGTTTTGGGGGGCTACCCCAAAGCACCCTCCCAATGTTGAGGGCATGTGGCCTGGTACGGTTCAGGAGGGGGGGCGCTCTCTCGCCAGGTTGCGTGCTCGGATAAGGGTCTGGTATGGATTTTTGGGGGGGACCCCACGCCGTTTTTTTTTTTTTTTTAATTTTGGTTCGGGCTTCCCCTTAAAACCCATACCAGACCTTAAGGGCCTGGTATGGAATTTAGGGGGACCCCCAACGTCATTTTTTTTTTTTTTAATTTTGGTTCCGGGTTCCCTTGTGGGGAATTCCCATGCCGTTTTTATCAATGAACTTTTATGTGTATTGTCGGACTGGCAATTCATTAATAGCCACGAGTAGTTTTAAATGACTTTTTTTCCTTTTGAAATGTCATTTTGCTGTCAGACTGTTCTAAACATGGGAAACATGCGCCCCTTTACAGGCATACTATAGACACCCCCAGGTACGAAATTTAAAGGGATATTACTTTTATTGTTTTACTTTAAGCATTATTAAAATCACTGCTCCCGAAAAAATGGCGGTTTTTAAAACTTTTTTTTTGCATTGATCCATGTCCCCTGGGGCAGGACCCAAGTCCCCAAACACTTTTCATGACAATACCATGCATATAAGCCTTTAAAATTAGCACTTTCTCCCATAGACTTTTAAAGGGTGTTCCGCGGCATTCGAATTTGCCGCGAACACCCCAAATTGTTCGCTGTTCGGCGAACTTGCGAACAGCCGATGTTCGAATCGAACATGAGTTCGACTCGAACTCGAAGCTCATCCCTAATCTGCACTTTCCAAAGAGAGTAGAAAAGGAAAGACAGCAGATATACATGTAAAACCTATGTAGGGAGATTTGTTTCATCTCTGAGGCTGTTCACTTCACTGGGTATAGGAGAGGGTTTACAACCACCAAGTTTTCTTCTGCTACACATACATAATACAGTATATTAGCAATGTTAAAGTGGTTGTAAAGGCAGAAGATTTTTTTATCTTATTGCATTCTATGCATTAGGATAAAACGCTTTCTGTGTGCATCAGTTTTCTGGCTGTGCCCCCCCTGCAAAGCCATTCACTGGACAGACCAGTGTGGTTTCTCCTCCCCTAGTTCTATGAGCTCCTTATGCATTTGAGAACAGAGGGGTATGTGTTCACTGATATAAAAAAGGAAAAAACATTTGTAAGGTTTTTTTTTATATGTGTATAAAAATGTTTTGCCTTTCATTTCTATTTTAAACTGAATGGGTTGTTTTACAAGGTGATTGTTTACATACACTTTCAGGATAGTGGTGTTACACGCTGCATACTGTTGGGGATTTTCACAGTAATCCGTTTTCCCACCATCACAGAGGGTTGGGAGAATATTTCTGGATAGTTTCCTTTCTTTGAGGGTTTATGCTTCCCCATAGTCTGTGGTTATACCTGCCCGCTCTTGGGATCTGGCACCTGTTGTGTGTTGCCCTCTTCTCCCTCCTGTGGTCCCTGGACGCGATCCTCATTAATGATTCTCATATTCACTCAGATAGTTTCCTGAACTCCCCTCGCCTGAAGAAGCATGTCTGCAAAACGCGTTGAGAAACTAACTCCTCCACAGCGTACATCTTTCATGTAACATTCTATGTACTGTATTGGTTTGCTATACATTCGGAAGACTGGCTCTGCGGCCTCTTCTGGAGCAGTTCATTGTATCTTGTATGTATGTGTATGTGTGTGTGTGTGTGTGTGTGTGTGTGTGTGTGTGTATATATATATATATATATATATATATATATATATATATATATATATATATATATATATATATATATATATATATATATATATATATATATATAGTATGTCAACTCGATATGTTGGGTTAGATTGGTATTAATAAAATTAGATCTTTTACTTGATGTATCTCTGTTGTTTTTGAGCAATGACACACCAATAAAGCCCCTTGAATAGACAGCTTCTTCCTGTCTATGATTTTTGGGATGTGGTATTGGATAACCCCAGATCAGATCCTTGGCATAGTTTGGAAGTAGATGATCACCAGAGGTTATTTGTGGGCAGGATATTAGCAGCAGAACTACAAATCAAAGTATTACTTTACATAGACTTTTGGCCATCTGATGTTTTCTTTCTGCAGCAAATTGTCTATTAAATTGTCCGAGTCCTTCAGTTTCTTCACTACGAATTAGTCATAGTTTTGTTGCATTGGAAGGTCCTTTAAAACAAAAGAGGGTAGAATCTGCTGGCACTGAATTATTCTGTTTGCCAATCAATACAGGCTTTGCAGTATTGGAGATTACAGGGAAGATATGTAACCTTCAGAGCTCCAATCCAAATCAATTTATTTAAGCATCTATTCATGGATTATGACCGATGATGCTCTTTTTCAAGATGATGATTTAAAATGAGCAGGTCATGTGTCATTCTCTAAATTGCTTCCACTGGCAACTAAGGAAAAGTTCTCTTAAATGGCAGCTCATATCATCCTCAATTTGTTTTGTAATTGCAGTTACATTTTCTATTTTCCAGTGCACATTAAATGGAACTACTTAATCCTTAAACAAGGAATTTATAGCGTGAGTTCCCAACTATGCCAAGTAGTTGGCCCAGGGTTAGGCGTAGTGCTGTTATTGGAAACAAGAACCTTGTCTAAAAGCAAAACATGCTGTTAAAATCACAAGAAAGAAATTGTGCTGTAAATTCTCAATAAAAGTTTTCGCTAAGTGCCAAAAGTAAGCTAAAACTTTTTGTGAAAAGTATATTTGGGATGAAATCTCACTTAGAAGCTAAGGTATTCGAAAGCTAAGATTCAACCCCAGCTAAACATTTTTCAATAGGCTTGGTCACAGTAAAAAAAAAAACTTCTGACAAGTATTTATTGCTGTTCATTGCTCCATTAGGAGGCTTTTCACCCCTCTTTCTGCTACTGAGCCTAGAGGATACAGAAAAGAATAAACTGAGGGGTCCCAATCCCTTCCCATTTTACTGAAAAGAAGTGTTGCATTCTCCATCCCATCTGTAGAGGTTTTGTATTATTTTATGATCCCCACAGAAAGCAAAATAAAAATCTCCTTAGTGGAGATGCTGACTGGGAGTGAACCTTGCCAGAGGTTACCGTATATATCCCTTCCCTACTACAGTGTGTCCAGACCTTTTTGTCCCTGAATGCACATGGCCCTACATTTGGGTACCACTTGGCACAGAGTTAAGCCCCTTTCAGCCATAACCTGCCATAGACTTTGGCAGGCTACTTGCATTGGGGATTGGACGCTGCACCTGTCCCTCCTGGATGCACTAAAACTTTGGGAAGAACTCATTTCAGCATTACGGCCCCATGTTGTAGTGGGCCTGTGGTTGATTATCATTATGTGAATAGGAGCTATTGGTTTTCTACTTGTCTCACGATTTTCCTTATGATGGCCCGGTTATGCTTAAAACACATTGACAAAACCCAGTTTTCTAGATCTTGTTCTTTGTAGCCAAAAGCATACAAAGATAACCCTGCAAAAATGATCAACCCTACTCTTCCAGAAGTGGAGAGCGAAACAATAGGCGCAAGGGCAGTGCAGTATTAAAGCAAACACTTTATTAAAACATAGTGAATTGCACTAACAAGAGCAAGTAGGAGCAAATAGGAGAGAGGTGAAAGTGACCATATCCACAGCACCAGGGCTCAGTGTCCGACCATGAGGGAAGCCGACAGGTGACCGCCAAAGAGATGGTGTTGGATGACAGGTGTCACTGTATAGAAGCCAGGACTCATCTATCTTATCGAAATGTGGCTGCGATGACAGGGAACTTCGCACTCTGCCTGATGCCAATGTCACTCTAGGAGCATGCACAGTCAATTAACGCGTTTCCAGGCAGATACACCTGGAAACCTGTTCATTGACTGTGCATACTCCTTGAGTGACGTTGGCACCAGGCGGGGGAGGACTTCCCTGTCATCGCAGCCACTTTCTGATCGGATGGATGAGTCAGATTCAGAATACTTTTACTCCCAAAGGGAAATGATCAATTAATCCCAATTAGAAATGACCAAAGTTTAGGCTTCTATACAGGGACACCCAGCGCCCAACACCATCTTTGGCTGTTACCCATCGGCTTCCCTCATGGTCGGATGCTGAGCCATGGTACTGTGAATCTTGTCACTTCCACCTGTCTCCTACTTGCCACTTACTATGTTTTAATAAAGTTTACTTTTTATTGCTTCACTATGGTGGCCTTTCGCCTGGTTTGCTCTCCCTTTTGTATGCATCCTAGATGAAGTATCCTCTTCTGATTTGCGGCCTGCAGCACCCACCAGTCAGTGTAGCATTTATTTGTATAGTGTTGGCTACCCACTCAACAGATTCCATTTGTGTAATAAATATATATTGTTTTGTGGTATCACATGTCCTTTTTGAGATTATTAAGTGGCATACTGCTACTTTAACATCACACATTAACCATTTGTTTTGACTGTTTTCTTTTTGTCTAACCAATCAGGGGCTGCATGTGGAGCTCTGTGACCCCAGTGGCTTTCTACGGGGGTCATTTTTTTGTGTCCTTTTTCAGAAGTGATTGACTAAATATTGGTTTGTTTCAATGGGGGTTGCAAATTACAAAGTTCACACTCCTCAGTCTTTGTATAGTTCATGATTCATATAACTAGGCCCATCCTGGCACAGAGCTGTGGGATCTGCTTTATGCTACATCCTGAGCAAGTCCTATGTGGTACTTGGAGTCTTTCCTTTTCTCCATAATAGATTAAAGAAATGACCCTACGTGCTAGTGGATTTTCAGAGAAGTTAGGAAATCTAACTTTTGACTGCCTACCTCACTCAGAATCTACTACATAAATGCGGTCTGCTTTTACGTGCATTCAGCTTTGCATTCAAATTAAAAACTTAAGGAGGTTAAAATAAACTACTTTTCTATCATTATTTGTAGTTTTATCAGGGGAAAGGGAAAGCAAGTCGTGTGTTCTGGATTATGTAGTAGTGCAGTGGTTTATTTTGGACATGATTTGCTTTTTCTTTTTATGGGTTCACTGGGTTTTTCCTAAGACCAACACTTCCCTCACCTTTTTTAAAGCTTTGTTGAATAGCTAATTATGATAATGGAATCCTTGCTGATTGTTCCTATCCAAAGTCCTTCAATTAATCATCGCTCAGCTCTGTCTGGGAAGTGCTGAGGGGAACTCTCAGCTGCCAACAACAACACTACAGTTTACAGGCGCTCAGACAGGGCCGTGTGGGGGAGAGACATTGCCTGTTAAGTTTGGCCATAAACCAGACATTCATCGCAGCTGACACTTGGACACTTTCTCACAAAAAAATTCAGTTGCTTTGATGCCAGTAGTAAACTTTTTTTGTTGTGCGACAGACAATGACTGAAAATTCATAAGCTAAGGAACCGAAGCTTTATTGCTGTGAATTGAGTTCTATGATTTGGGTTATATGTCTAGCAATGGCCAAATTTACCCCCAAACCTTCCCTCTACCCATGTACCAGCATTCTTTTTTATCTTGTTATTGTAACTAGAACCACTACTTGTATAACTAGGCTTCTACATTTCTTGCAATGGAGCTGCTGGGAACTCCTACTGAGGTAATTGCACCATCAGAACTACCTCTCCTAAGAGCCCTCTACTCTTAAAGTGATACTAAAGTCTTTGTTTTTTTGTTTTTTTTCTGGTTTGCAAAAAAAACAAACATTTTATACTTACCTGCTCTGTGCAGTGGTTTTGCACCGAGCAGCCCAGATCCTCCTCTTCTCGGGTCCCTCGCTGCCACTCCTGGTCCCTCCCTCCTGCCAAGTGCCCCCACGGCAAGCAGCTTGCTATGGGGGCACCCAAGTCGTGGCACTGCTCTGTGTGTCCATTCAGACATGGATCCATGGCTCGGCCCTGCCCCGCCACCCTCTCTTTTCTCATTGCCTCACTGACTTTTTATGTCTCAGCCAAGGGAGACATGGCTCTTGTGCAATATCGCTGGATCGAGATGAGGTTCAGGTACGTATTAGGGTTTGGCTGTAAAGCTCATTTGGCTGTATTTCTCCTGTGGATCACAGAAGTGTGGGTCGTTCTGCACTCCTGTGACCCGTTTTCAGCTGACAACTGGCTGAAGCCTGCTGTCGGCTGACGTCACATAGCCGATCCAGGCTCAGGCAAAATCGCGACAATGAAGTTGGGATCTGCTAACATGCCTGGACTGGCACCCGGCTCAGCCTCTCAGCAAGCCTATGAGAGCCTGAGCTGGCCGCTCCCAACCCTGCCACAGCTCAGTGCTCCACACAGGCCGGGGGAGCAGAGAAGAGAGCCTTGTGGCTGACAGTCACCAGCTCTCTGCTTAGGGTGGTCTGAGAACCGCGTGATCGGCGGTGCTAGATTGCTTGATTCTCAATGTTAGAGCTAGCGGGGGACAGATGCAGAATCCACCTAGTTAAGTATGAATCTGCAAAAAAAAAAAAAATCCATACTTTTCTTTTAAAGAGGAAGTAAACTCTCTCACGCTGATGCTTCTTTTCATTTAGTCCATTATAATAAGTAATTATCTATAATTAACTATAGCCACTGTAATCCAGCCCAAATCGCATATTACTGTTTAAAAAAAACTTTAAAAAACTTGTTTCCAGGGGTAAGACAGCACCATCTTGAGTGTTGTTTTCTGAGTCCACAGTAGAGTGTATTTCCGCCCTTACATTGAGCACTTCCTGTACTGTTAACCAAGCCTTCTTTTCAATCCAACGTGTCTATGGCAACCCTGCTTCTCTGCTCATAGCTGACTTGTTTTGTTTCATAGTATTTACTTGTGCCTATTATCTAGTGTTTGCCTATGTCAGTCTTTTCAGCTTCAGCTGATAAGACTGCAGTAATGCTGTCCGATGCTCAGGTTTACACTCCATGTGATGTCACATGGTCACATGGGGGGTAGTAGAAAGATCTGAGTGATTATGCAGTCTCGTGGGGTTTCAGTGTTGTGCCGTAGGAAGTCCTGATAATAGACAGACAAGCACACAGAGTGTGCCGTAAATCAGGGGAGATATGGGCATGCTCAGTGACGTCATTCTAAAGAACAAAAAAGATTACAACAATACTAAGCAAGTAAGGAGATATCTACAAGCAGTGTTCATTAGGGTTTTTTTTATGCTGATTTACATGGGACAAAGTTGTGGGGAAGAGTTTACAACCACTTTAATGCATAAAACCTTTGCATATACCCAGTGACATGACAGGCCTCAGATGATACAGAGGTGAAACAAATCAGACTACATAAGCTGTACTTGCTTATGTACCTACAGCATTTCTGATCTTCATTAGGCTAGGGGCGGGGATTTGATGTAACACAGTGCACAACAGGGAGATGAGTGTAATCAGAGATCTGACTCCATCCCTACACAATCTCATAGGGAAACGTGCACAGCTGAGGCTGTCAGTATAGACTGTGTGCTGGAGCTCTCCTCAATTGGCATCGCCAAAACCTGTCAGAAATTACTCTTGCAGATAGCAGAGGAGCAAACAGATCTCACACTCGCTGCTCAGGATTGAGGCAAGTCCACACTATAGAATGACATGCATTGTTCATTTCTCATGTCAGAGGTTTACAACAACTTTAACACTTTTGCTGTCACCGACATACATTACTACATACACTATACTAATTACATACAAAACTACATTGGTAACAGTGGGGAACGGTAGGGGTTTACACACACACTCCCATCAGCTGCAGCCACACGATTGTCGATTGTGTGCGTATCTGACAAGCCAGCTTTCAGTTGAAAACTGTCAGGTAGTTTTTGTTCCTTATGTCCTTGTAGTTTAATTTGTCCTTTACTTGGTTTTACTATTCGTATTTTATCAACCTTGTTAACTGAGAGTTTACAATGGTTTTATTGTTTTCATACTTTCTAACATAGTGGTGCATATTTGATCTTCTATATTGTAGTGTTTATTGACATTCAGCAGCACACTGGACTACTTTACTGTACTATAGTTTCCTCATTTCACCTCAATCATCAAAGCTTTGCTATATAGCATGGCAGGCATTGTGAAATGTATATACACTCAGGAATTCAAGGTTTTCACAGATAAGTAAGCATTTACATTATAGATAACTTGGGTTAAATAGGGCCAGTGTACTGGTTAGGTCAGAAGGTTTCACAAATATCAGTGTTTTTGTAAGAATATATTTAAAAGAGAAGTATGGACTTAAAAAAAAAACATTTTTAGTGACCTAGGTGGATACAGTATTGATCCAATGCTGCATCTGTCCCCGCCGCTCTGCAGTTGATCGCTCAGTTCTCTCATCCTCTCTGAGCAGAGAGCCATGACTGTCAGTCTCCCGATCACTGCTCTGCCCATCTAGACCTCAGTGGAGCACTGGGCTACGGAGGGGGCAGGAGGTGCTGGCTCGCTGAGAGGCTGAGCCAGCTACCAGTCCAAGCACCTGGATGGATCTTGACTACATGGTCAGGATCCTTTCTGAACCAGTACAGAAAAAAATTATGCATGCATATAGCACCATGAGAAACTCTTGGGGACTTTAGGGCAGTTAAGAGACAGGTAATGCAGTTAAAAGGCTGATGCCGATTTATTAGTATATACCGTATATATATATATATATATATATATATATATATATATATATATATATATATATATATATATAAAAAACAGGGGCATAGTCCATAAAACATGAATAAAAAATTGCAGAAATTATATATACACTCATCTACACAAAAAATTCAAGAGTACCCACAAATGCGGGATATACCCCAAATAGCAAGCCCGTACTGGACCGGCTAAGGGAATCCCACGTCTGAACCAGCACCAGCTCAGTGACGTCAGCTGACAGCAGGCTTTAGGCCCCTGTCGGCTGAAAACAGGTCAGAGGAGTGCAGAACAAAGTGCACGCCTGTGACCTACAGAAGTATAGCCAAAAGCTAGACAAAAGAACTTTGCCCCTACTTCTCCTTTTTTAAAGTGGAATATATATGGGAAAAAAATATGTATATGTAAAACTTTTTTTTTGTGGTACTTTTCCATGAAAAATAAAGCACCCGAAGAGCCCTCTGTTCCCCCTAAAATAACTAAGACTGACAAAAGTAAATGGCATCAATCAGTATTTATTCCATATTTAATATATTTATATATTTTATTTAATATATTTATTAAAAACTTTACTTTTGATTTTTTTTTTTTTTTCAATCGAATATATTTGATAGTAAAACGAATAAAGCTGACACTGGCAAAAATGATGGAACCCATAACATAGTATTTTTGTTGCACAAAGTGATATTCTGTAGCTCTCAATGAGACTTCTGCACCTGCCAACAGGTAGTTTGACTTTTCTTTTCCTGAGCAAACTGCTCCCCTGCAAAGATGTTTGATAGGATTTGTGATCAGGGCTCTTAAAAGGCCACTTCAGAATAGTCCAGTGTTTAGTTCTTAGCCATTCTTGGGTGCTTTTAGCTGTGCATTTTGGACTATTATCCTGTTAGTGGACTTGTGGTCTGCAGCTTACGGCGGCTTCTTACTGGTCCGCTGCGCTTTAACTAAAGTGCAGCTAACCCACAATTTTTTCCAGGTTAGCTGCGCTTTCTAATAGACTTCAATTTATGTACCATGGTTTTTTTACACACTTTCAGAAAGAGTACCAAAACTCCTGCATTTCAGGTTAGTGCCCATAGCGCACTAACTTCCTTGATGGACTTGAGATTCCATTGTGCTCTGCATATATTCAAGGCACCTCGTGCCAAACCAAGCCGCCAGAAGAAATAACGAAACCTCCTCCAGGTCCACATCTATGTGTGTAGATGTGTGTTTGTGTATAGCTCCTGACAAAGGCTTGCATACAATAATTGAGGGCTTAGGCTGCCCTCTAAGCAGTTAACACTGCTGGCTCTTCATTTTGGAGAGATGCAGAAAGTTGTCTTGCCCACAGTGACACCAATAAGATTCCTGTCAAAGTTCTATATATGAGAAAATAAAGACTTCATAGCAAATGTTTTGCAGGTAGATGTGAAAACAGATGGGAACTTCTGCTTGAAAGCCCCCAAGAGGATCCTTTTAACTGATTTTAAAATTCAGTCGAAGATACAAAACATTTGCGATTAGTAAATGTTTAGAAGACATTACTGATTGCTTATTACAGTCATTTTTATGGGTATGTAGACCTATGTTTAGATTTTAAAGATTTCCTTTGAAGTGAAGCTTAATGCATAACTGCAGCTCGAGGCAATTCTAGTGCAAGATAATGTGTTTCATTATATGGCTCTGTCATCTTTAATGCTGAAAAGCAATGTGTGTGATATAGCAGTTATTCATTCAAAGGTTGACTCTAGCCACCATTATGGTGGAAATGTATGGCCAAATGATTTGCAGGACACATGCGGTTTCTTTGTGGGACACTTTGGTACAGTTGATGAGAACTGCTAAAGGATCAGCCCATCCAAAACTGATAGTTTATTGCTCCAGCACCCACTAAAAATTGGACTATCTATTAGTGGTATATCTTTTGGAAAATCTGGTCATGAAATCTTTAAACTTGAGTTCTCAGACCTTCACACCATGGCTGGTACAAAAAAAAAAAAAAAAAAACCTTTTTCCTGTTTTTAAAGTGTTTCATTTGTTTAAAATTTTAAGAATGCAATTTGAGGAGTGGGTTATCCCCAAGATTGGGAGTGGGGTACAAAATTTGAAATTGAGCAGAAGTAGAGCCAGGAAATATAGTGAAGCGCTCTTGTTGGTGACAGACTCTGCCCATCAACGAAGTATTGCTTTTGGGTGTTTTTTTTTTTTTTTTTTTGCTTTATGGAGCTGAATTTGAGTGAAATAATGCAGCCTCGGTATTTGGTGTTGTTTAACAGAGGAGAAAGATGAGATCCTCTGTCAAGTTTTTATGTCCCCATTGTCTGTTGCTTTCTGTCCTGGTAGTAGTGGATATCAAGACAGGAGGTCTATACAATATGCACACTTACAACAATAGAATTTTTTTTAAAAAGCGTAGAACGGTTAGACCGTCAGGTTTTTATTGCAGGCTGTGTTCACTTTTGTGTGAATCCCCAGTGACTGTGGTCACCGAAACAAGCTGGAAGGTAAAATCTTTGCAATGAAGATAAGTAAAGTGGCAGAGGTTCTGAAAACAAAGGCTGTTGAAAACTAAACTAAAACAACTTTACTTAAAACTTTAAGTTTAACATTTCAAGGTCCCCTAAAACATTTTCCTTAACAAAGAAAGAGCTACATTATCACAAAAGCAAAGCAGCTTTAGAACAGTATTTGTCAGCAAATGTTAGGCTCACCTACATTACACAGAGGGGCTCAAGAAGAGGATAAGAATGGGGTGAAACTGAAAGCTAGCGATAAGCAGGCACTGTATGTCTTCACGACGCAGCTTCGTATTTTCCGAACTAGGTATATTCACTACAGTTATTTGACAGTAGCTTTAAAGACTTACTGGTTTATAATGAAAAACATTACATCATATAGCAATGGATTTCAAAGGCCGCGACATGCCTTGCCACTGTCAGCTGAGCAGCTCTAAACAGGTGGTGGCCTTGGTTTCTTTACTCCAAGGACTGCTGCAAGACACCAGCCATAATGGCAGCCACAGCGAAGAGCTTTTCCGCTAAAGAAAATGAAGATGGCAAGCACATTTGTTTTGAAACGAAGTTGAATGGTGATGACATACAGTCAAAATTAAAATTACTGCGCTATCAGAAAATCAAGAGAAAATTGGAAAATGGACACCAAATTGCAACTTCTTGTGAGATTCACACAAAAGATACACCTTTCAATAATTAAGAATAATTAAGTTGCGCTAGATTTTTAAGTGTAATCAAAAAAAAAAAAATATATTATATATCATAAAAAAGTCCATCAAATTAAAGATGAAAATCATAACAAATAAGTGTAATGAAAAATATAACTGAATATCACAAAAAAAGTCCATAAAAATAAGGATGAAAAATTGGTGTGAAGATGACAAACGATACACCCAAGGAATGGAGAGAGATGACTTCCACCAATACACACACTGCCGCTTACCGACTCCCAACGATCTCCTATCATGGGAGATCACTCACTTTTGGCTTAATACCCAGCCTGGGCCTTTAGTAAACACAGCAACGGTCTCTTGGGTAATAACACTCAGAGGTATAGCTTGCCATATGATCCCAATAGAGAAATAAAGACTTCCATAGTGTAAAATCTTTTTGGTGATTTAATAAGTAAAAAAGTATTGCACTTACAATTAGGCGAAATATATAACGCACAAAAAAACAAGCCAGCCAGCTCTCGAATGCAGCCCGTCACTTAGGAACCTGCGTGAACGCAGTGACGTCAGCACGTCATGCCCCTGGACGACGGCAGTTCTGACGAAAACGTCTAGGGAGGACCTGCTGACGTCACTGCGTTCACACAGGTCCCGAAATGACGGACTGCATTCGAGAGCCGACGGCTTGTTTTTTATGCTTTTATATATTTCGTATAATTGTAAGTGCAATACTTTTTTACTTATTTAATCACCAAAAAGATTTTACACTATGGAAGTCTTTATTTCTCTATGGGGATCGTATGGCAATCTATACCTCTGAGTGTTTTTACCCATGAAGACGCTGAGATCATTGCTGTGTTTACCAAAGCTCCGGGCTGGGTATTAAGCCAAAAGCACATTCCTTGGGTGTACTGTATCCTTTGTCAGCTTCACACCCATTTTTCATCCTTATTTTTATGGACTTTTTTTGTGATATTCCGTTATATTTTATATTTTTCATTACACTTATTTGGTATGATTTTCATCTTTAATTTAATGGACTTTTTTATGACACTTATTCTATATATATTTTTTCATTACACTTAAAAATCTAGCGCAACTTAATTATTGAATGATGACGTACAGTGCCTACTACTTTCAAGTTCCCTCTTTTCTTTCCCTGATAGACCAGCTCTTTTCAGACCAGCGGTAGTCAAATAACAAGCATAAGACCACCTTACTGTTCCTATAATTGGATTTGTTTTGTTACTTGGGCATAAAAGGAGACAGCTGAAGCATGGAACGAATAAAAGCTACACCAGTAAAATTAGTATATTTTCACCTTCCTTGTTGGGGGGGGGGGGCTGTATCCAAACCCTAGAACAATATTGTAGCTTATCAGTTCTTAGATGTGGTAACTGAATTTAGGCTGATCATATATGGAGCAGATTTCTTTCCTGCTAGGAAATACATTTGCTTGATATGCCCAATCAACACAGACCGTGTTGATGCGGGAATCCCTCCTGCTGGGCCATTGTCTTCTCCTGGTGGTAGAGGGCAGGGGAAGCTGCCCCCATTCGGCGAAGACAGTGATTGTTGCTAGCAGCTATAGCAGTCGCTATCGATAATTGCAGGTAAAACCCAGCATGCTGGTTGTACCCATGTTGATCAATCGCTCAATCAACTTGGTACATTCAGCCTGCCCATACACAGTTCGAATCTTGGCTGATTCCTGCTGAACAAGCCAAGATTGGAACTGTGTATGGCCTGCTTTAGATTTTCTTTTTTTTTCCAGGCATATTTCCTTTATTTTCACCTGGTGGTCCTAGGGTGAGATTTAGGGTCAATTCACACTAGAGCGGTGATTGGCGTTTTTCTGAAAAACACGGTTCCCAGCTAGGACACACAGAAAACAATTGTGTTCTAGTCATATTAAAATTAGGGATACACCGATACCATTTTTTTTTTACAATGAGTACAAGCACCGATACTTTTTTTTTTAGTACTCGCCGATACCAATTACTGATACCTACCTAACTGTTTTGTTTTAACTTCAGCTGTCAGCAATGGTACAAAACATTAAGAAGTTATTTACAAATGAAATAAATAGATTTTTTTTTTTAGCGCTTTTTCAATGTGAAATGTGTAAATGTATGTTAGTAAATATTTTTACACATATATATATATTAACAAAGCAAACAAAAAAAAAGTTTTAATTGTTTATCGTTTATAAAATAGAAGTGAACAAAAAAAAAAGCAGGAAAATAATAATTAAATGGAGGAGAATAGGGAGTTAATTAAGGCCGATTAGAGTAAATTAAGGGTTATTAAGGGGTTAAACAGAGGTACTTTTGTTCATCTGCAGATGAAGAAACAGAAATATACATAAAGAAACAATGTTTTATATTTTAGTGTTTCAGAGCTGAACAATGTTGTTAATAAACATTGCTGGCTGCATTCTTTTTTTTTTTTTTTTTTTTTTTTTTTGACAGTTCCAGTTACCGGACTTCTTTAACACTGGGTGGACCCACTGACAGCTCCTGAAAGTATCGGTTTCAGGTATCAGTGCATTTGCACGAGTACTGATACTTGTGCAAATACTTGGTATCGCCACCGATACTAGTATCGGTACAATCCTAATTGAAATGCAGCTCGGAGCTGCTCTGCAGCGATCTGCAATAAAAATGCTGCACTTTTTTTCCAGAGCACTGGACAGGATTACATGTGACATGAATTAGGTGTCAAATAAAGTTTGTAGAAAACAAAGGAAGATGTGTGGTGCGGTGACTCGAGCACCACATCACCCACTGCAGTCTGCAAAATAATAGCACTGTGGTTTTACTGTGTGACAGTTGTCCATTTAATGTGAACAGGCACTTAGACCCCTTTCACACTGGGACAGTTTTCGGGCGCATTAGCTCTGGAAATAGCCTCTGTAAAGCACCTGAAAACTGCCTCCCATTCATTCAAGTGTGACTTTTCCCACTGGGGCGGTGCGCTTGCGGGATGTTCCAAAAAGTCCTGCCAGCAGCATCATTGGGGCGGTTTGGGAGTGCTGTATTTAGCGCTCCCAAAACTCCCTGATCATCGGCATGAATAGACAGCGCTTCTGATGCGCCTGAAAAGTAATTCGGATGTGCCGCAACACGGGGTTTTTAAAGCCCTTTTTTGGGGTTAAAAGCACCCCGCTAACAGAAATCGCTGTTTAATCAGCGCCAAAGCGGCCGCGGCCCCAGTGTGAAAGTGGTCTTCCTCTCGCTCTTTCATTTGGTGACAACTATAACATTTTGGATTTAGCATCCCAGTGGTGTCACAGGCCTCAATAAAAACTTTTTTAACCAAAAACTAAAACGCACAAAATTTGTAAAAATGTTTTCATACAACTTTACACTCTATTCCATCATTTTCCCAATTTAACCTAATAAAAAAACAGAATTTTAGGGGGAAGTTGTGTTTAATATGGGGTGAAAAATTGATTAATAAACCCCTAAGTGTGGTTATGCCAGTAAGTGAGACCATATTACAATACAGGCCCTCCTCTCTTAATGACCAGGTTTTCATTCCAACGACCAGGTCATTAAACGAGGAGCCACAAGTAATCAATATTTTAAGCATTCTTAAGTACTGTACTGTATTGTGAAAAAAAAGTCTAAACACAATACTCCAACTCAAAAATGTTGTTTTAATTTGCATAAGTACAGAACACAAATACTGTACTGTACAATACAATGATGTACATCGCGTCGTTCGGCTGGGAAGAGCTGGTCGTAAGTCTGAGCGGTCATTAAACAGGTAAGTCATGTAAATTGTAATAGACTGTCAGTTGCTTCTTTGATGGAATGGACATTACTGCTTTTAAATGTGAAGAATTCTTTTTTAAGTATTCCTCACACTTTTTTTATTGTGGCAATAAAAAATCGTGCATTTAAACATGTAACAAAATGGAATTTTTTATGCTTTTAGCTGGCATTTTTAGAGTCACAAAGTTGTATTCACAAAGAAACGCAAATAGACAGCTTCTGTTTTATTCCTATTCATTCTTCGCAGATTCATTTGTAGGGGCTGTCTAATATGCAATATAGATTCTACTGTAAGAAGTACACAGATCATAAAAAAATGCTTTTGTACTGAATGCATTGATTTGCGATTCCTTTCATTTCAGTATCCCTCAAGTAACAATCAATGAATTAAATTCTCATATCTTTTATAAGCAATTCTACATTTATCTAACACATGTCCAGCACATCCGCATGGATTTCCTTTTTACATTACTGTGTAGTTATTAGAGCTGCAATATGCCGATAAGGTTTATTTTATTTTTTTTGCATATTATTTTATATATTAAACAGAGTTAATGCTGCGATGCTACAATATTCTCACGAACAGCTTGAATGATAAAGCAGGATGTCATCATTTTTTATTGAGATGTATATGTGTGTTTGTATATTTGTATGATTACATTTATGTATGCAAGGACGTATAAAGTAAACACTCTTTAATTTTTGAAGTTACTAAATCACAGCTGCAGTGGTGGAGGTGAATCATATTGATTTTCATTCAGCGGTGTGTCCATTCGTTTTCTGGTGGGAAAATTTTCCAAACCAATATGAATGGGCTAAAAAAGTGCAACACGAAAGTTACTGTGTCCAGATTGCAGATGCAAAATGTCAGGATTTTTTAAGGCGGTATTAAAGCGGTTGTAAACTGGTAGAAAAATAAATAAAACCTGTAAAGCAATTGTATAATGTGCTAGTATGCTTTGCATACTAGCATATAATGGAATACTTACCTTAGAACGAAGCCCTGCCACGGCGCGCTGTCACCACTGAGAGGGCTGACATTTTCCCCCGGAGATATTCATTTTACCTATCTTTCTTATCGGCTTACCTGTAGGTAAAAATCACAAAGCGGACTTTACTACCGATTTAAAGTGGTTGTAAACACTTTGCAACCACTTTTTGCTACAGGTAAGCTTATAATTAGGTAGTTACCTTGGATATCTCCTAAACCTGCACGGTTTAGGAGATATCCCCTGTATCTGTGCCGATGTCATCAGCACATGCGCACTGAAGCAATGGCAGTACGTGCCGCTGCTTCAATTAGACTGTGCAGTACCGGCGGCTCCAGTTCGGGAGTGACGTCATCACGGCTCCGGCCAATCACAGCGCCAGAGCCCGCGGTACCCGGATGTAACTTCAGGAGCGATGTCGCCGGCCGGAGTGGTGAATGAGGACCGCTGCGGGGGCTTCAATCTAAGGTAAGTAATACATAATGAGCTAGTATGCTATGCATACTAGTTCATTATGCATTGTCTTGCAGTTTTTTTATTTGTTTGTTTGTTTTGTTTACAACCACTTTAAGCCCAAAACCAAAAATGTAATATATTGCAGCTTCCCAATCATTAGATGTGTTGACTGCATCAGTTTTCTTTTCTTTGTTTTTCTTTTGCCTCTGTTTTCACCTGGTGATCCGGCCAGTAACACACCTTCCATATTAGTGAGTCACAACTCTAGAGGAATGGGCACAGGAGGCACATCAGACAGCAGCATTGTCAGTCGGGGGGGGTTAAATGTATTGGTAGATTTAGAACCAGACTCCAGCTCACACTTTACAAGCAGTTGCAGCAAACCGCTTTTTTTTCCTTTTGGGATAAAGGTTTTGCATAAATAAATAAAAGCTGATAATTTTAATCACGCCTGCCAGTGTTAAATGGTTTGTCTCATCCATGTAAAACTGCTACAGTCTGCTGGAGAGTTTGTGCTGTGCAAAACAGACTTGCTGGGTGGATTACCAGATGTAAATAGAAGAAAGAGCCTAAAAAAGGAAATTAATGCAGCCAACACATATGCGAGTTGGTAAGCTTCAATAAAATAAATCTTTGCTTTTGGGTTTATTACTGTTTTTAAAGCTCTAAATAAAAACATTTGGCCAGTGCCAAGGATTTTCTGTACACCGGCGGTAAATACTGGGGCAAAGGGCCAATTTACTGTCCTCCAGACCTTGGGGGGGGGGGGGGGGGGGCAGGCTGTGGCCATTGGGAGTACAAAATGTCCCAGCATCAGTGGGAATAATCCCCTATCATTGGTGTCAGTGGGAGGAATTGTGCCCCAGCGTTGGTGTCTTTGGGCCCCATCGTTGGTGTTATTGGGAGGAATTGTGCTCCATCATTAGTGTCATTTGGCCCCATCGTTGGTGTTATTGGGAGGAATTGTGCCCCATCATTGGGTACCATTGTTGGTGTCATTGGGAGAAATTGTACCCCATTATTGGTGTTATTGGGCCCCATTGTTGTTGGTGTCCTTGGGAGGAACTGTGCTCCAACGTTGATGTCACTGGTAGGAATTGTGCCCTTTATTCTTGTCAGTGGAAAAAAATACCACCCCATGGGCCACATAAAAGCAAGCAAAGGGTCACAGTTTGGAGACCACTAACCTTCAGCTTAACCAACAGTCTGCCATTTTTTACTTTTTTTTTTTTTTGTCAATGTTAATAAGCTATATTAAGATGAAGGTATGGCCAGTCAGTTCATTTTATTCAAGATAACATCCATAGTATAACACTACAGGATAGTAATTTATCGAGCGGTTATGCTGACACCACTTCAGAATAACTGCAAATAAACACAATTAATTACAACAGGGAAGAAGTATTTGACCACTAATCATCCATTTGCTTGTTCATTTACAAGTTTCCACTATGGTGCCATATGCCAAATGCAATCTCTGAATTGCAGGGCATGAAAGGTGCAGCATTATGATACTATGGATATAAAATAAATTAGCTCTTCAACTAGAAGTTAATTGTCTTTTAATTAACCAATTTCTCAGCGCCAACTAAAAATAAAGGACTAGCTAGGGTAGATCGCATGCTTTTTCAGGAGAGCGCAGATTAATCTGATGTATCCGCCTTTAATTTCTCACCAAGGTTCCAAATGCTTTGTCCTGACTCTTGGCTCCGTCTAGTAGATGAAGGCATTAAACGCTTTATTAACAGGTTTAAACGCCACAGAACACTACAAAACTAAACACCATGTAATAAGCATCTCAAAATAATTATGGAAGGAGTTTGGGTTCAGAAGAGAATTTCTCAAACGTGGAATGAACAGCCTTGTGTTTTCCGTTATTGGAGTAAGGACTGAGATGGACTTTTCGCTAAAATTCACTTTTTCATCCAGACATTATAGCAATGCACCTGTCCATCCCATTTCTTTTGTTGGTAATTTGGTGAGTGTACAGCACACCGGAGAGATTTTGTAACACTGTATAAGCTTGTTGTGTCCTGAGCAATGTCACTCTAGGGATCCCGTCACTGGAGAGAATTTGCTTCCCATCCTTAAAATGTGCAGGGAAACGTTCTTGTACAAAATGTTTTATTAACAATATGCACATTATACAGATAAGAGTACCCAATGGAGGCCATATTAAACCGACAAAGTAAATATATGGACATTATTAACTCAAGAGACATTAGAAATACAGCCTAAAATGCATTAGAAAATAGTCATAAGGGATTCTAAACCAAACAAAAGTCACAAACAGAAGTTTGGTTCTTGATCTTTGGTGCAGTATCAACATGGCTAAAGCCTTGTACACACTATTTGTGTTTTTTTTTTTTTTCATTCAACCCCATGGGTTGAACAAAAAAATTTAAAAAACGGTCAGCTCCGGTCGGAGCCGCTGTACTAACCATGCGAGGTTAGTCCTGCGATCTCCCCTGCTGAGCTGTTTTGTTCTGACAGGGGAACGACCTCCTGCCAGATCATTTCGATCAGTGCTGTCTGCCATTGGCCGTTTTTTGTTTGTTTTTTTGAACCGGCTTTTGTCTCCCGACATTTGGTCTATGTGTACCCGGCTTTAGTCAAGAACACACCCCGAGTCAACTGATCAGACACAATAAAGGAGCCACCAGGTAGTGATGTGTTATCACTGTGCTCTCTCTTGTGTGCACTGTAGCAGAGCCTGATTGGTCTCTAGTGATAACGTATGGAATTCCCTCTCCTAGTCTGCTCATACCTCCCAACTTCTTGAGATGGGAACGAGGGACATCTATTATTAGAAGTATGTAGGTATAGGACACACCCGGCCATGCCCCCTTAAAGGGGAAATATACAAAAATAGTATTAGTTAAACCCACAAGTGCTTTTTTTACCACTATTATTCCATTATACTGTCTTTTGAAATTTATAAATGCAGCAATTTATACATTGGATTAAAGGTTTAGCACTGTGAAACACTTTTTGAAAGCTAAAAAGTGCATTTCATATAAAACTATATGTCAGACCAAAACGAGGGACGAATGAGGAGGAAAGAGGGACAGAGGGACTTTGTTCCAAATCCCTCGAAATCTAGGACAGTTGGGGGATATGGTTTGAGACACGATGACAGTTTTGGTGCCTTGTATTAGTTGCAGTTCAAAATAAATGTTCATTTTTTTTTTTTTTAAATACTTTAAGTTTAGCTTTATGGGAGGCTCTTTGAGCATTATTTCTACATTTGGAAGTTGGTGATGAACATCGAACTAGAGGCACATCAACTAGTCAAACTTGCCAACTAAGCACCAAATTACGGCTGATCATGTGTGGTCATAGAACAGTGCTGCTTCTTGTTTCTGAATTGAGCGTGACCTGCAGACACCTTAAGTATTTTCACCTGCCTCCTTTTGAGGTTTTGATGATTAAAAACAAAATGCTGCAGCCCAGTGCTTCTTGATGCCAAACCTCTAGAGAAACAGCTATGGCTACATGAAAGACAGGGATTTCAGGGACATGTGTTGGAGGATTGCCAAGGGGCAGCATCCCAAAGAAAATTGTCATCTTGATGGTCTTTTGTCTGTCTCGCCCATGGTTATTCAGAACACAAGGCTCCACAGCTTTCTTGCTCATTTCTGTCCCATCCAGTCTGGGCCTGAGACGTCCAGGATTCTACAGTTGCAAAATAAAAGAGAATCTTCCTTTAGTCATGCTTAAAGACCTCTTTATGTTTATCACCTCAACAAGAAAACCTCCCACTGCTTTAGAACTTTTTTGTGTAAATCAGCCGTTTCTGTTGCAATGGGTTCCTGTCTTCAAAGAGGGGCAACGTTTCTTTGAGAAGAGGGTGACCGCTCTTTGGGCTGCCTTGATTGGTATTGTTTGGAAAATATGCAACAGATAGCAGGAGCAGATGTCCAGCCTTTTCTCCAGACACTTCAGCCTCTTTTATTTATTTAATGTTCAACGTGCTCCACCGTTACACCAGTTTTTTTAAATTGATTGAAGTGTACATTCACCGGCTTGTCCTTGTTTTACCTTTTGGGTAATTTTATGGGCTTTATTTTCTTACCAAGCCTGTATGAATTTGTAGAGTGAATCTCTGCTGTGTTTAAGGTTCTTCTGTACAGTAGCAGTGGTTTATGGGAAACAGGTGCACTTAACGATGCCATCAATTGCTCTCGCTTACTTCATGGCTGCTTATTATTACTTTATTATAACAAATAAACAGATGGTGGAGCGTTATAAAGATGTTGTGAGATCGACTTTAATTGACTGTCCTATAAATTGCTAGTGCACTAGGAGAACACTGACTTTTGCTTCTTTAGATTTAAAGCTGATTTGCAGGTAGATAAAATTCCACAACAATTAGTGTAGTTATGAATTCATTAAGAGAATCAAATTAAATGTATTTTTAAATGCAGCTATTGTGATTACTGGAATTTTGTGTTTGTGTAGGCATCCTTTAACTCATGTACAGCATCGAATCCTACTGGGGAGGAAGAGCCAGCAGTAGAGGCCAAATGGGCTCTATAGCATGCATATCTACTTACATGGAACATGCCCCAAAAGACGAGAGGCAAGATAGCAAAGGAAGAACCTCTTTATTGTGTATTATATAATTGTCAGTTTGGAGGGATTGGATTGACCCAACAGGCTTGCCCAAGCTGTGCTGCTGCTACAGCGGAGGTTGAAGATGCTGCTATTTTCGCTGCCGAAGGTGCCATGATAACAAAACTGATCAAAATTTAAATAATCATTGGTAGGTCAAAAAAATATCTCTCATATATACTTGGTCAGAGATATAGTCTTTAAAAATGCAGGTTCATCTTCCTGGTTTACAGCACAAAATGGGAGATTGGTTCCTATTGGCACGCCTCCAGAACTACACCTCCAAAAGAGCCCTTTGCTACATGCATTGTGTTTGCAGGCTCTTGAGAGTCAAGACAACAATATTGTTTTGCTGGGAAAAAATTGTCAAGTGAAACAGAGAGGGACTGGAATAGATGAACTTCTGTAGTCCAGCTGGCAGGCCTGACAATGCTGAAAGATTTAGCTACAACACAGGTACTGTGTTGGCTCTTAGGAATTTCTTCTGTAGTTGCAGTGTTTTTTAAAGGAATAAAATATGGTGAAATGTACTGGTGTATTTCAGAGCTATACTGATTTCTTTATTTTTTTTTTATTTTTATTTGAAACCCTGATATACACTTTATGGAAAGCAAGTTCCGATCTGATATTTCAGCAAAGCGGCATGTGTTATGGTTATGGTTTACTTCTAGAAAGCAAGCTTGCTCAGTGTTGTTCACTCTGAGAGACTGTTGCCTAAACCACACATTCTGGGAAAGCACCCAATGTTTCATGGTTATATATGGTATTTTTCTCCCCAGACAGTGCCCTTTTCAACCTAGGTCCTTCCCCTATAGAGTTTCAGTCTCTGAAGGCTTTGAGCAGTATTTCTCTGCTTCCTCGCCTTCTTTCTCACAGACTTGTACCTTCTTTATTTTTTATATAATAACCCGATTTCAACCATGAACATACTTTAGTGTTGTGTTCCTCTCTGGTATAAATGATACTAGAGGGCTTAACATCTGTTTGCATATCCATCATATCAATGTTTATGAAGTGTGGAACAAAAATTATTTGTGATTCCTCTTTCATGATCTGATTATGTACAGTTCTCGATGACGATACACTTTGACAAGTTCCAGCCAGTGTTCTGGATGGATCCACAGTAACATCTGTTGTTGCTCTTGTGAGGGTTTAGTTGTGCAATGTGTTTGGCCAGCTGGGTTAAGGAAATTTCTGATATCTACCATACAATCATTACTTAAAATATGTTTCATTTATATAACAGGATGAAAGTTCTCCACAACTTTTGAAACTTTTTATTTTTGTATTTTTTTTAATGCCTCTGTCGTGGCCTTCTGCAATATTTAAAGGCAAATGAAATGGGGTTTCAACATTTTATGTTTGTGACTGTTCACAGCTTTTTAAATTTAAGATTGTAAATTGTGATTGCTTGTATAAGATATTTACCGGGTGTTCTATATCGTTTAGGAGGCAGAGGATGCTGTGTTTTCTCAGAAAGCCCAGGATTTCTTTTCAATCGTTGGCTGTCTACTAACTGAAACTTCATATTACTTACAGTATAGTAGCTGTCTATAATCCTCCCCGCTGCACTTTTGTATTCTGACAGCGGTTCTGCAGCCGATTGATTACAAATTCTCCAGCTATCCGCTCAAGAAGAGGAGATCACTAGGTTGACTCCTCTCGAATGGGAGCAGCCATAGATGGATTGAAATTCGGCCTGTCCCTGCTGAACCGGACAATTTTCAATCCATTTATGACCAGCTTAATTTTGTAGTTTTGTTTATAGTATGCATATATCTTTTTTTTTTTTATCACTTTATTGCAGGGTTTAAATTAAGTCTACATTAAAATAAAAGGCAAAATACATAACAAGAGGGGAATATTGTATTTCACGCTCTTTCGCACAGTTAACGCCAATCTCTCTACCAAAAGCCAGCACTATGGTGGCTCACGTGTTATTCTGTATCCTCTTTTGCCAAAAATTACATCGCATGACTGGGAGAGACCTCACGTGGGACCTGCCTAGGAGCGACTGGACCACAGCACATGTGAGGTTGTACATCACCATGGCGATGTAAGCTTCCAGTCATGCCTGGAATGCGGCGATTGTATGCGCAGAGCAGCGGTGCAGAAAGTAAATTGACAGAAACGCACAGATGAATGTTTTTTCCAATTGAATGAGAGGCCATTTATAAATAGTCTTCTGCGTCTAAACATTTCCCTTAGAATTGATTTTTGATTACAGTTCTACTTCAATAATGAATGAGTGACTTGGGACATGGAGGTAAGAGGTATGCAGGAAAAGTGCAAGGGATATAAAAAGTTATAAAGGTAATAAGTAGAGAGGTATGTGAAATGACTGTAAATGATGATTAGAAAATGACAAATTGTGTTGTTGTGTTTTTTATTTGAGTATTGGTTCCTATGCTGGCTATACATCCAGAAATATTAGCGACTATTCCAACTGCTTTTAATTGCAAAAAAAAATGTAACTTACCACCAACAGTTGTGATTTTTTCACACTTTCAGTAGAATACCATTACATATTCCTATACCCAACCAAATAAAGGTGGTACCACATCCCAAATTCTTTCTAGAATATAGAGCAAAAGTAGTTGAAACACAGAGGATTTTTGGGCACCCAATAAATTTTAGGTTGAATATATTTTTATCGAGTTATTTTCATAGAATTTTTTTTTCCAATAAAGCAATAAGGTGTACAAAAAAAGGGGGGTAGGGGGAAAAGTAATGTCAGCGTTACACCAATAAATGATACAAACATCATAAGTGAAAGTGATAGTCAAAAAGAGTAAACGCAGAGGGACGGGATGGGGAGGATGGAGGGAATTGGGGTAGAAAAAGAGGATAGGGAGGAGGGAAGTAGATACGGTATTCAATAGTATTTCTGCTGAATACTTAGCGATCACAGTGCCTACAAGTTGAGTATCTGGTCTGTGGCATTTCTTGTGAGTACAGGACACAGGTGGGGAAACCCACCCTGGAGCTGTACAAAAGGGTTGTCAAGTTAATCCGAGGTCCTCAAAAGTTTGTCAGAGGAGGAATAATGAAACCATATATACTATAGTTTGGTGTGCTTTTCCAACATGTCTTTTTTTCTCTTGCCTGCATCTCCCCCATGAGCATGGTATCATTGAGAATGTCAACCCATCAATGTAGAGAGGGAGTTACTTCAGTTTTCCAGAACTTGGTGATGAGCTGACGTGCAGACGATAGAAAAAAATCTGAGAAGAATCGCCTTTTGAAATTTGACTGAGCCCGGGAGAAATGATGGGGCAATTTTAGGGGAAGGGTGTGAGGGATTTGTCGTATATTTCATTGTAAATCTGAAAAATCCATGTCCATAAGGGGCAAATGCAACTGCTTTCCTACTATATGTGTAAGTAGGTTCCTCTCGCTCCGTGATAGTGCCAACATGTATCAGGGGTATTTGGGGAAAATTCTGTTAATGCTGTCCTTGTACCAACGGCAGAGTAATTTGTTTTTTTTCTCTTGGGTAAAGCTGGAGACCGATGACTTGTGAGTAAAGGTGAAAGAGGTGTTGGTCTACCCAATACATTTTTATAAATTATAATAAAAGATTAGAAATTTAAGTTTGCATCAAAATAATAAAGTGCCATATGTAAGGCTATGAGGCTTGTACACATACATTACAATAACATCATAAAAGCCAAAATAAATAACTCATAGATGAATATTGAAGCCATATAGTTAATACTTCACACAAAGAAAATCATAAAAAATCTGGAACCCCAACGTGTTTCAACTTGCAGATAGTATATGTCTTCATTAGGGTTTTTTTTCACTCTGAGTTCTGCAGTACGTAAATATAAATTTTTGTCATGTGTGCAAATACAATATCTCAAACAGGTACATTAACAGTGAACAAGATTTAAGACCGAGAATGACTCGCATCAAAGTCTTGTACGTCAGACTAAACATCTGTGAGGATGTGCGTCTCCGGTGGGGTGCTCCCCACGTAAACCCATAAAAAACACAAGGGATAAAACAGGACCATAAGCGTTTGTCAAAATCCAAAACCATAAGAATGAAGATGTAGGACCAGACAGGTGATCATGAGGGGAATATATAAGCATACACTTTATAAGATGATATAAATCATTACCCAAAATGTAAAAATTAAGGCCACAAAGATGAATGGGATAATGCCAAAATAGATAGACATTTCACAAATCCCCAGGTCATGTATATAAAGAGGGTTGCTTTGAATATACTAAAAATTCAAAAAAAAAAAAAAAAAAGTAGATAGTAGCTAAAAATAGGATATTATAACCTTTTATCCAGAAAATCCAGCCACTAAACCAACCGAATTCTTACCAGGAGTGTGGACCACAAGCCACCAATAATTACCCCCAGGCTAATGGATGAGGAGCTCTCCACGATGCCAAATAAAATTTGTAATCTTTTGCTATAATTTAATTCTGGTTGTTTATGATCAGGATTTTGTGTTTTTATAGTTTGTTGGTATTGTGTTGGTTATTATCTGGGGGGTGGGGTTAAAATGCTGTATTATTTGTATTTGATAGTTTGCCTGTTATTTTAATCTGTGTTATTTATTCTATGTTGTATTTTAATTGTATGGATGTTTTATTTGTAGTGTAGTTTTAATTTTGTTATTTGGAGTTAAAGTGTTACTAAACCCAGTAAAATGAAAATAGTTCATCCGCCCCCACAGCTTATAAATCTTCTTTTTACATTAAAATACTGCCACTATATACCTTTTTGGATGATCTGTATACCACGGTTACATGCTAAACTGCACAGTTTCTCCACTGCTGAGAGTTCAGGTAGGAGGAGATTTTCACTACAGCCTGTATACACGCCCACATGTGTGATGTCAATATCATGTGACCTGGCTAGCTCTGAGAACAAGTAAATGTTCTCTCCAGCATAAAAGACACAACTTAGCATATGTAGGTCAGCTAGGTTAGCTGGCCTTCCCCAGATAGATAGTGCAGGAGGGGGAGGATCTATGCATACTGGATAAAACAGCCTTTTTACATAATGCAGAGGATTAACCCATTAAGTTTCACAGTGAGTATAACAAGCATACTATTCTGAATATACAGATTAATTTTACTGTTGTGGGTTTAGTAACACTTTAATGGCTGTTATTGGTAATTTTGCTGTGTTTTTTCATCTTGTTCAGTCTATTGTTGTGATCTTGTGTTGTCTTTAAGTGTGTCTGTGTTATAACAATTTTCTTTTGGGATTAATAAAGTATTGTGTATAATTTAAGAAAATGTATTGGGTGCCCAAAAGTCCCGTTTTCCCCCTTTTTTCTTCTTTTTCTCACTTTCAATAGAAATAGTTAGTTATGTATTCCCTTGGTCCATTTTGTCTTTTTGTGGTCGAAAAATGGTTGAAAGTGCCACCGATTTTCCTAGTGTATGGTAACTTTTAACCAGTTAACCCAGAACAAACGCATCATCATTTCTGCCACTATCTTTGCCATATACAGTAAGTATATACTGTTGGTTTTGGTTTCTTGAGTTATTCCACTCTTGCTGATAGATGCTGATAGAAAGTAGTTCATTGCTCTATGTATGATCAGCAATAGAGAGAGAGGCTTTATAGGTGGCAGTGCAAATCTTCTGCTGTATACGCCTAGTGTGCCTCCATTCTGTAGAACCATCTGTGGTGTTATCACCATAGTGGCCTTTCTTTCCTGGCTTCCAGATTTCGTTGTTTCCTCATCTCACAATATAGATGGCTACCAATGTCTGATGTTAAATGAGCATTGTTTAGAAAGGGAAGACAAATATGCTGGCTTCAAGTGATGTTAGCTTTGGACAGGCCTCGTTTTATCTTGGCGTCATGATTTTGCAACACTTTGGATAAAAATAACCCGGCAAATGGGTAATTTGGACCTAAAATCAAACATGCCTTATTTGTCTAATCTTGGTTTGCTTCGACCTAACATTTTCAAACAAGTAAATATTAGTTGTGAGGGGAATTGTACAGCATGATGTAAAATAGGGTGAGCAGATAATCCATATTCCCTAATGTTGTAAAGTGCTGCGCAAACTGTTGGCGCTATATAAATCCTGTATTATAATAATAATAATAATATATGGGTTCTGAGTCTTATTAGGTGAAGTGATTAGTAGAAGGCTGCACCTCACCAGCTCACCCGTCCTCCGTTGACAGTCTGTCAGAAATTGTGCAAACTGGAACTGTCCTTTATTAAAAGCATGGTCTGGTCAATCTCCTAAATAATGAAAAAACGTGCAACTTTTAATATCTATCTGGCTGTAGCTGAAGTTTTCTGTTCGGGATTGGCCCATGTTCAGAGTTGCGAGAACCTTCGCCATACACAAAGTTTCTATTTGTTGAATTGTGACCGTTCTAAAGAGTAGGCATGCCAGCTGGAAGAAAGAGAATTGTCTGTTATGTTTCACAATATTATGTAACAATGATTAGATCTAATGTAGCAACAGTAACAATGCTGACTGATGCGAAATAACAATAATTGCAAATGACTCAAGGCCATAGGAAATCGTGCACTAAATACAATCACTAGAACAAACATTTAGTTGTCGGCTTATTTAGTCTAAACCCAAAATGATTCAAGAATTCCATCATATTGTATGGAACCCATGCCTATATATTTGAAAATGGTCTAATGTCCTAGTACACAGTATTCCAGCGTCTCACTCTAGAATCTTTTTTATCAGTTTAAGTTTGTAGATGCTGGATTTTAAAGCCGCAGCCTTACCTTCCATCTTGCACAGATGTGCAGACTCATTCCCTGTACTAAAATAGTTTAGTCTTTAGATTTCAGTGCACATTGTAAGCACCTCAGTGTGCAATAAAAACTAGCGCGAGTGGAATAGAACCCACTTCATTTCCTAGTTGGATCATGTCTAGTATCATCTAGCCCACATGTGTCAACCAAAAGGCCCACGGGCTGAATCCAGCCCATTAGGCCATTTAATGTGGCCCTGGCACCTCTTCTGCAGCTGCAGCACCCCCCTCGTCTCCACCCCATCTTGCCTCACCAGTAGGCAGCAGAGAGGAGGACAAAACTCCTACTTTTGATCCTGCCCCTCTCTGTGCAGCTGCACCCCTTTGTCTCCACCTCCCCTGGTCTCAGCATTCATCAGACTCTGGCAGTTGACTCCAGCTCTCCTCTGGTCCTCCTTCAGGCCCTGCAGTTTCTGCTTCCCAGCTCCACCCCCAGGTTCTTCCCAACAGCAGCACAAGGGGTGGGCATGTACTGTGATGTAAGGGAGGGTGGGGGGTGGGGACTCTTGACATCTGCGTATAATTATGAGAATAATAAAATTCTATGCCACTTGACTGCCAGAGCTGTCTCCAATAAAGTTTCTTGTGGATGATACCAGCAGGGTGCGACCCATCATCTGCTACAGAAGTGTAAGTGTGCTCCATGCCAATCTGCACCTGCCCTTCACAGCTTAATGGGCCGTACACACGATAGGATTTTCCGACAACAAATGTTGGATGTGAGCTTGTTGTCGGAAAGTCCGCCCGTGTGTATGCTCCATAGAACTTTTGTTGTCGGAATTTCTGCCAATAAATGTTTGAGAGCAGGTTCTCAAATTTTCCGACAGCAAGACTTGTTGTGGGAAATTCCGAGCGTGTGTACACAATTCCAACGCACAAAAGTCCACGCATGCTCGGAATCAAGCAGAAGAACCACACTGGCTATTAAACTTAATTTTTCTCGGCTTGTCGTACGTGTTGTATGTCACCGCGTTCTTGACGTTCGGAATTTCCGACAACATTTGTGTGACCGTGTGTATGCAAGACAAGTTTGAGCCACCGTCCTTTGGAAAAAAATCCACGGTTTTGTTGTTGGAAAATCCTATCGTATGTACATAGGTTAAGTCTTAAGTTATTACTAAAACCAGTAATAATCAAAGGCAGAAGCAATTACTTAAAGCGATGTTCCACCCAAAAGTGGAACTTCCTCTTTAAGGACTCCTGACCCCCTGACATGCCACATTTGACATGTCATTTTTAAGGGGGGACCGGTACCTAGTTATGCAAGGTACCCAGCTCCCACTTTCTCTCATGGTGTCATGGCACCGAGCGGAAGTTTTCCTCTTCCCCCTCCCTGCAATCTTCTGGGACATGTCACAGGTCCCAGAAGATTGCCTGGACATTCAGAACGCCCAATGCGACTCTCGTATGCGCAGTGCACACCCGGCTGTGAAGTCGCAAGCTGTCACAGCCGGGTGCCCACACTTGCAATGCCTGCGCTGTGGAGAGGAGAAGGAGAGAAGCGAAGCTTCGTGCGACTGCATCACTGGACTGTGAGACAGGTGAATGTCTGTTTATTAAAAGTCCAACAACAAGGAGAGGGGCGCCTCTGAGTATAAATCATAAATACATTTTATTAAAACAACAATATCCACTCACATGGAAGTTGGAGAAGTTGCATTAGGGTCGGTTGGCTGGGCTGGAGAGATGCGGTGGAACTACAGGTCACAGCGGTTCCTGCAGGGCATGCCAGGTCCAAAGAGGATTAGTTCTTGCAGCCGGGTTCAGTCTCTTGCAGCGAGCAGTCCAACACAAATCCTGCTGGGTTGGGAGCCAGGTTATGTCCCAGATGCACAGATAGGGGTTCCAGGGAAGGAAGGGAGAGATGTGTAGGACGCCAGAGCATCCGTTCAGCCGTGCTGCTGCTCACTGATAGAATGGTGTGAAGCCTCTAGGAAGGGAAAAGGCCGGCCGAGCCAAAGATCTCAAACGAGGCTTGGAGAGCAAGTACAGCGTGGCACCCGGTGATGACGTCACACGCATGCGACGCGTTTCAGAATAGGCTTGCCATTGGTGGACGAATGGCCGCATTCCTTTGTCAAGCATAGGGAGAGGAGGACACAGTGGGCTTATATAAGCTGAAAAGAGGGGGGGGGGGGGGGGGGGCCGGAAAGTCCGTGATTTGCATAAAAAATAGGTAATGGGCGGCATTAGATGGCAGGGGGGATAAAAACAAAAGGACCTTACAATGACATAGTGCAGAAAAAATAAAAAAGAGAATATATGTATATAATTTTACAACAGGGCTCCAATTAAGACAAAACATTGTGAATAAAACCAGGTAAGGTAAGATAAATTCAGGAACAAGCATTTAAAACATCATGAGGAAATTAATCATAAGGTACAGTGCAATAAAATAGATCAAATAAATATAAATAAATATACAGTAAATACAATAGACTGCCATAAGATGTTATGTATAGAGAGTGGGAGATGACTGTCAAGGATAGGGGATTAATAGTTGTAGTCTGCACCGTCTGGCGTGCAATATGGAATAAAACAATGTAAATTTAATTAATAAATTATAAATTAATCCTGGGACTATGATTACAGAGAATATGGAAATAAACACTGATGGATTTTAGTATTTCAGGGTAAGGGGGGGGAGGGGAGATATGTACATATATAAATGTGTGAGGGGGAGATGCACATGCACATATACATATAAAAAAAAAAGAAAAAGGGGGGTAAAAAAGGGGAAAAAAAGGGGGGGTAAAAAAAGGGGGGTAAAAAAAAAAAAAAAAAAGGGAAAGAGGGGGAGAAAGGGAAAAGGAAAAGGGACCACTGGAATAGCACCGATACTTACTAAAAAAAACGAACCCACCACCCCCATGTTTAGAAAAAAGACAGAGGACCTGTGGTAAACAGATGATGACAAGGGTTAAATATAACATTAGAAGAGATACATATATATACACATATATACATACATATATATATATACACACCTAAATACACATACACATACATCTACATCGAACCAAATAGTGAACATAACCTGTAGTTCCACCGCATCTCTCCAGCCCAGCCAACCGACCCTAATGCAACTTCTCCAACTTCCATGTGAGTGGATATTGTTGTTTTAATAAAATGTATTTATGATTTATACTCAGAGGCGCCCCTCTCCTTGTTGTTGTTTTAGCTTGCTGGACCCTGCTTTTGGTTCCTTTGGTGGCCGCCCTGACTGACCTCTTGTATATACTCCCAGTATATATACATGAACTTACACATGCATTTTTACAGTTTTCAGTTTCTGGACTAATCGGTTTTACTTTCAAGGTAACTGTGCTTTGCGCCTTTTTACTTGTATTATCCGTTTATTAAAAGTCGGCAGCTACACTGACTTTTAATAAACACAGAAATGAGTGGAACTCCGCTTTAATACGATAAAGAGTAGATACATTTATATAGTCTTACAGATAAAACCAGCCCATTGAGGGCAACCATAATGCTGATGCGGCCTGTGATGAAATTGAGTTTGACATTCTAGCCATTTCTTCTCCAGCCTGACTGTCCCTGGCCTGCCCCTTTTATTTGATTTTCAGTTTTTTTTAATCATGGAGGGAGTCGGCATTATGTGTGGGCATTACCTAGGGCAGTTGAGATGCAAATGCAGCCTGCCTATTAATGCCCACTTCTCCAAACTAACATCCACCCATTAAGGCATTTTGATATTTGCAGTATAATTTAGGGGGGTTTGGAAAAAGAGTTATGGGAAGTATGGAGGGTTGAAACAGGGTAAGAAGTTAAGAAGGTGGTGGAGTAAAGGACTGGAGTTCTTCCTCCACTCCCAAATGATCAATTGTACGCAGCTCCTGTGATGGCCCTGGAGCTTTACAAGGGTTGTGAAGGATCATTGAGGCAAGACAACCTCATATTCTGAAATGGATTAGAATTCTAATTAGTAGAACAATTTCTCCAACATTTTGTTGTGCTTTCCCATATGAGAGGACACACGATTCTCCATTATTTAATTTTATTACTAGAATTCTAATTAGTAGAACCATTACTCCTAAATTTGTTTTCTGCTCCCATATGAGAGGAAATTTTATTACTTTTAGCAATCCACAGAGAGATTGTATTTGTGTCAAGTCGCTGCAAACACCTTGGGTATGCAACCCTTGGCAGCATTGTTCTGGTGATGGAGGACAGATTATTTTTGTATATTTATCTCGGGATAGAGGTGAAAAAGAAAAAAAGGCTGGATTGGTAGAGTTCCTGAAAGTCTGTGACTTTGAGTAGCCATGGTATTTTCAGTATTTCATGTGTATTTAGTCCCACGTAGCAGCAGCAAGAAAGTTTGGAGTATTTGCCACTGAGAAGTATTGATACTTTGAGAGCTACATTGACATGCTTACTTAGTTTTGGTGTTTAAAAGTTGATGATTTTACAGTTCTGTCTTTTAATATTATTTGGACTTTTAAGTTGGTGTTGTCCAGTTTTGTGATTGCACACTGTATCTGAGTATGACGTTGATTTTTATGTGTGAACTTTTGGTATTCAATTGCATTCAAAGGGAGCCATTTGCACACCCAATTTCACTTCGAAAGAGCTGAAATCTGTGAAAAGAATGACTTTGTGAATTTGTTTTTGACTACTTTTGGACCTGTGTGATCTTATTAAACTATGAGGCTGGTAGTGCACATTTAATCCCAAGAGAGGCCTAATAAAATGTCTGCTCGCAGTGTGGGACACTTTTTATCTGAATAAATGTTTCACATTCGACAGTTGTTCACGGAGGACTCTCAGATACATAGCTGGTATTGTGCTTCGGGACAATACTGGTTGGATGGCTTTGAATCCTCGGGGGGTGCTGAATACGACTGTTGCTAGGCAGGATGGAGAGATTACATTAGCAGGACAGACACTCTCAGTAGGAGAGAAAGTGCTGGAGAAACAAAAAGGCATTGCTCTCTTAACAGCTTAGACTAAAAAAAAAAAAAAAATGCTGAAACTTCCTGTGGAATATGCTGATAAAACTTCATAGTTACTGTACATGCTGTCAGAACTTTGTTATAGTTCTTTCACCGTGGAAGCAGCAACCCTTCATGTTAGATTATCTGTGTTTTGTGAGGCGGTAGCCACTGGGCTTCCAGTAATAGGATTGTACAGATTTAGCTGCTTTTCTAGGATTCCTTATTTGTTGTGCTGCTTTCTCGCAGCGGTGAAAATCACAATTTATGTTTGTAATCTATAGACAAGACTGTATGTAGTTTACAAAATTTGGTTTTATTTATTCTGGTGGCTTTTGTTGTATTTTTTTTTTTTTTTCATTTTGTCTGTGATTTACTTTTCAGTCAACAAAATTTACATTGCAAAAACACCCATATGCTGTTTAACCCATAGTAATGGAGAAATAAAGTCTGGCTGTCCAACATGTAGAGATGCCAGATTTGTAAAAAGGTTTACCACTCGGTTATCAAATCTGTAAATTCTTTGCCCTAGTGAACATTTGGACACAGATACCCACGGTAGCCATGTCTTTGTGTCCACTTTCCTTAAAGAGGAGCTACAGTCTCTTATGCAGATTTTAAATAAAAAAGATAATCGGAACGCTTGGCAAGTGCCTCATCTACTGTGTTTCATATCTGTACAGATTTGACTTGCCTAAATTGTTTAGGATGTTCTGCTCCCGAAAATCTGGTGGCGGCCATTGCTTGTGTGGGCATCTGAAGCCCGGGGCCTATTAGAGCTACACGATTCTGCTAAAATGAAAATCACGTTTTTGCTAAGAATAAAGGTTATGTTTTTCATGGTGTAACATTATCTTTCACATTATACAAAAAAGTTGGGCTAAATTTACTGTTTAGTTTTTTTTAATTCATTAAAGTGTATTTTTTCCAAAAAAGACCACTGTGCAAATAAATGACATAAAATATTGCAACAACCGCCATTTTATTCTCTAGGGTCTCTACTAAAAACAATATATTTCATGTTTCCGGTGTTCCAAGTAATTTTCTAGCAAAAAATACAGATTTTAACTTGTAAGCAACAAATGTTGTCAGAACTTTGTTATAGATTTAGTCTTTAAAGCGGGGGTCCACCTATCTATCGTTTTTTTTTTTTTTGCGTTCATTCACAAACTTTTCTTCTCAGCATTACATACTCATATATTGTGTGTAATATGTCCACCTGTGTCAGATTTCCTCGGAAAGAATAACTTATATTATTCACTGCAGGCGGTTTCCATCTTCATTGTGGGCATTTGAAGCCCACAAGCATTTATTTCCTGGATGCGGTGAATGCTGTGCTCCCAGCATTCACCGCTCGTTCCCGCACATGCTCAGTGGCATCCTGGGAAGCCTGAGACTAGCTCCCAGGAGACTGTGCGGAGTCTGGGAGAGGCTAGAAACACGCCTACTCCCACGGGAGGAGACCCAGGAAGTGCAAAGAAGAATAGAAAAATAAAAGGTAATTACGGCGATTTAAATTTTTTTAAACGGCATGTCGGCATCTAGGCAAGGAAGAGAATACATACAGATATTGTTCAAAATTTGGGTGGAACCCCGCTTTAAGTGGTTAAACTGACCTCATTTACAGACTGAAGTCCATTCCTGTGATCTAAACCCAACATGTACCTAAAAGTGTTGTGCCTGCACAGTGCGCTGTCAGTTTGTACCTGCTGTTGTTGTTGCTCTATGTGTTCAATACTTACATCTGGCAGCGATTACCTCATTCACAAATGGCGCCCATCGCCACCTGTAATCACGTAATTCCCGGTTTAGAAATAGAACGATGCCCGTTAACTCAAGATTAATCACAGATATCCCAGGAGTCAACTGGACATCCTGGATGACATCAGTTGCTGCAGTGGACTGGCCCAGAAATGGCGGATATTTTAAATTGAGGTTTAAAAAAGAAAAAAAAAGAGAATATCCATAGAAGGCAGAGATACTAGAAATTAAATGGGGCATGGTTGTTAAGGCAGGTGAAGCTCTGCTTTTGAAATGAAAGTTCTTCACAAAAAAGTGAAAAGGTGAACTAACACTGTAGACCCTCCCTTACCTCCAATGGATGATTGTCTCTCACTGCCCATGCAGTGGGTGCTTAGGTCCAAGGACTTGAAAGCTGTGGTCTCCCTATGGACAGATCAGAGGGATTCTGATAGGTCATGTGCTGGCACCTGACTGCTTTGATCAATCAGAATCGCTGTGATCTGTCCCGACATCCCCTAAGGAAAGAAGGGAAAGATTATCACGGCTTTCAAATCCCTGGACCCCAACACCCCAAAGATAGAAGCTGAATGGTTCCCATCCACAGCTGCTCCAGAATCTGGCTGCTCCAATTTTGATACGTTCTATAATTGTAGGACAATTATAGAGCCATACGCAGGTATTCTGGGTATTGGCAAAAATAGTAATAATTAGACAATGACAAAGACAATCCCATAGACGCTGGATCAATAGCAGATCGGGAGTCATGTAATATCATTTAGCACCATTTGGAGGTTTTTCAAGTTCAGGGCAACAAAGGTAAATGGATGGGCCTGGTAAAGCCCAAAGCACACAGGGCATTTAGTTAAGGTGTGTGAAGCTCTGGCGCTTAGCTGCCAAGGAGGGCACAGGTGGATCATCCAGCCCGATACTTGGCAGCCTGTCAAATTCTGAGAGGTTGACAACAGCTGCTGTTGGATGGGGCTGGACTGTGGACTAGCGGTAGGCAGTATGCATCCCAGGAACAAATGCCCAGAACACAAGAAGTCTGCGTTTCGGGCCTTCGTCTCTGGGTGCATAGTGCCCTACACACACATGCTGCTAGGTGCCCTGTTCAGGCACGGCAGCTCACTTTCCTTTCATAGAGTTTGAAAGGTTGCCTTCAGCAGGGCTCGGGCGTTGTTCCTGAGCCCTCTGATTGTAGCTAACAGGACAGAGCCCAATGCATTAGGCTGAGCGCCCAGCAAACATGGAGCCTTTTAAATAACTTTCAAGTATAACTCTATCCAATTAAAAGGAAAAAAAAAAAAAGGGTTGACCAGAAGAAGCCCATGACTCAGACCTGACTGAGGGAACAAATTGTTGAGCTTATTATTGGTTAATTATAAGTTGATAGCTTCTACAGTTTGTGGTTGATTGTGTTCCTGCAATCACTTGGTGATGATGATTAAAATGAACCGACACAAATAATTGGTAACATATTACAGTTTTAGATATTATTACGCAAGCCTTTTTCTGTGCGGACACGGTCTTATAAAGGCTCCAGTATTATTCAGCACTTAATGAGCAGAAATCTTTAGGAATAAATCACCAAGCTGTATCAGCCATTTGCAGTCAATCAAGTGATTGGCTGTTTTTGCTACTCATTGGCTGGCTACAGCGCCAGCACTTTGCATTATATAGAGCAGTAAATAACCCGTGCTAATGGAGCAGAAACAACTTGATTTATTTTAAAACCGGGTTTAGCTGAGCACCGTCTCCTTGCCATGGATAACATGCTCCTAATTGGGCTTGTGCTGCAATTTGCATGCACAAAGTTTTATTAAAAACATCTGTGCTAGGAAGGCATGAAGCCACAATGTTAATTGGGAGCCAGTTTACAGGAAAATGCTTAAAAAAGTAAAAAAAAAAAAAAAAAAAAAAAAAGCGTTCCCTTTTTTTTTTTTTTTTTTTTTTTCCTTCTAGGTCTTGTTTTATAATAAAGCATGCCAGTGCAGCTATTGATTTTAAAAGTGATATTAAAGTCTTTGTTATTAAAAAAAACAAAAAAAACCCGTTATACTTACCTTCTCCGTGCAGTGGTTTTGCACAGAGCAGCCCAGATGATCCTCTTCTCAGGTCCCCTGCCGGAGCTCCTAACCCCTCCCTCTTGCTGAGTGCCCCCACAGCAAGCAGCTTGCTATAGGAGCACCTGAGCCGAGCCACAGCTCCCTGTGTCCATTCAGACAAAGAGCCACAGCTCGCCCCCCTCATCCCTTCTCTCTCTCTCCTCATTGGCTCACTGACTGGACGTTAAAAAAAAAAGTGATAAAAACGCCTGTAACTTTGCAGTGAGTTTTTCAACATTTTTCCAATAGCATTTTTAAAAGTTTAAAAAAAAAAAAAAAAAAAAAAAAACAACTTTTTTTTTAATTTAATTTTTTTTTTCAATGGATCAAAAACATTAAATGCTGCTGAGGCGTGTTTTTTAGCGTTTATCAGTGTTTTTGGATGTTCGAGTGTTTTTACAGCTGAAAAACTCCTCTCAGAACCCACTAGTTTTGGGGGTTTTTTACAGCCAAAAAAGGCCCCAGCCAAAAACAGTTGATAACAGCCTGTGTGTGCATGGACACATAGGATAACATGGTGGGGAGTTTATTGACTGTAGAAAAAAACATCTAAAGCCAAAAACAGCCGCTGTAAAAACATCCAAAAACGTCCCGTGTGCATGAGGCCTAACAGCGCCTGTATTATGTACATAAAACCTCATACATTGATGACACTGCCTTGCCTTAGCCCACCACTTCCCCATTTCAAGTTATCTTTGGTATTTTGTTATTAATTATGAAATAATACATTCGTATCGGTGGAGTCCTCGATTTGCCACAGAGAAAATGAAAGACAGTCTATTTTCTATTTCCTCTGTGAAATTCGAGGACTCCACTGACCTGAATATATGAATTCTGTGAGAATGTTTTTGATAACAATGTGCGAACAACCATGAATGGTTATGGGCGCTGTCAGCCTCTCATTGCTCTGTATGAGACTTCCCACCCACAGCTGTTTAGCAGGAAACCCTGCTGAGTCTCCCATAGGAAATCATAGTTGGCCCCAATTGCTCGTGTGAATGAGACCTAAAACCGAAATATATTATATCTGATTGATCTTTATCTGTAGTAACTGCATTTGTATTCTTTTTTTTTCCAAACATTATTTTGCTTTATTTTTTACTCAATGATTATGAGATGACTGATCACAATCAATGGGGAATAACTAAAATTGGCAAGCAGAGAAAAATATGCCAATGTCTGTATGCACAGAAGTGTTGGATGAGGGTATATTCATTTGTTGCAGTATAGTGGTACGCTCTCCGTCTATATACATCCAGCTCTGCTCTTCTTCCTGCTGTCCTCCCGTCCTTACTACAGTATTTACAGCACTGTGCGATTAATGGTCTATATTTTATGTTTTTATTTTTAAGTTGGACGCAAGTGCCTATTTCAGCACACTCTATTGGATGATAATGAAAATGGTCGCATAACACTTTTTAAGCAGGGACACCACAACACGTAGAACTGGTGTAATGGCATTGTTTTATGTGCTGTATTTATCCCCAAACTTATCTAACAGTCAGCAAAGGGAGAGAGCACAGTAAGTTATCAGCTCACAAGATTTCTGGCAGGATCAGCAGGTATTCTTTTTTTACACCTCAAACTAATATTACCAAACATTTTTAATGATATATTTTATACACCTGAAGGGACCAAAATAAGAGCACTTCATTGTCAGGGTTTACATAACTGTTCAGCTGGCTTGAAGACCATTAAAGCATTTTTAGGGATCATTTACACATGCAACACCCTCTAAAGAGTGATCTGTGGTGGACCCCATTGAGAAGGCATTTGACAGCTGGGAGGTGTTATGTTGTCTCCTAATCCCCCTGTTTTAACCCTGCAAAGCTTGAACTGCTGTTTTGCAACCCGCTGAACTTAATTTTTTCCAAGACATATACAGTACATGCCAGTGTGGCTTCCTTCGCAGCTTAAAGAGGTTGTAAACCTCCGGGAAAAAAAATCCCCCCAAAAAAAACAACCTGCCAGACAAAGGCATAATGGGCTAGTATGTATCTCATACTAGCTCATTATGAAATACTCACCTTAGAACGATGCCCTGCAGTGCCGCCTGCACTCCGCTCCCACAGCCAACATCTTTCCCGCAGTTATTTCAGGGTTCACGGGCTCGGGCGCTATGATTGGCCTGGGACGCGATGACGCACTCCCGTGCAGGTGCCGCCGGTCACGGCACGGTTCCTGAAAAAAACGGCACAAGTGGGCCATTCCTTCAGTGTGCATGCACCGATGATGTCAGCAGCGTATATAGTAAATCTCTCCTAAATGATGCAAATTTGGCCCTAAAATAATTGTAAACCTCTGACATTACACAAATAAAGCATATCCCTCTATAGTGTGTACTTGTTTCAATCCAAAGCACTAAATATAATATCTGTCTGCTGCTTCATTCCTCTGATATCTGCATGAGTCACTTCTGACAAGTTTTCCTGACACAATAGGTAAAAAGATGACCCGGCAGGGAGCTCCAGCACACAGTCTGTGATTGACAGCCTCAGCTCTGTTCCTGTGTGCTATGTGAAGGACTGTGCATCCAGGGCTGGTGCACTGCTGCCTAGGGCACCGCCATGGCCTCGGGGCTGGGGTGCTGACTGACTCTCAGCTGGCCAGTCCGGAGAATGCAACAGCAGCAGTGGGCGCCTAGCAAGGGGGCTGCAGAGAAGGCCAGCAGCAGCTCGCTGTGTGAGGAGGGTGACACAAAGCTGGCTCCCCTGAGTCTGAGGACAGCTGGGCGGGTGGAGGAGGAGGAGGTGAGCACCATGTCCACACATCTCCCCCTAATTTGTCAAGCACACCTTCTCCGTCCAGCTGACAGCCATCTGCCCAGAAGTGCTGCTCTGCCTGAAAAATCGCTTTCAGGGCAGGCTGACCGCCTTGCTGACATCGGTGGGTGGTGCCAGATAACTGGTGTTGTCAGTGGCGTGGCGACCTGTGCTCTCCTATCTCTGGTGGTGACATCAAGGCGGATACATATCATACTGGACACGGGGACTCCTCCCTAGGGCAGGATGTCCTACTTGTCGCACTTTTTTATGGAGGGGGGGTGCAAGTAGCTGGTCTTACTTAGGGCACAAATTAGTCTAGCACCGGCCCTGGATGTGGGTATTCCCTCCAATCTGCTCTCGCTGAGCTCTGCAGGATGTAACTTCAGCTCCCCGCCCTCTGCTTATTGAAAGCTCAGACAAGCGGTATAGATTGTATACTTTGGCTGTGGAAGAGAGATGGCTGCAGATAAATAGGTACAACCTGAGTAGGGGGATTTGTTTCATCTCCTGAGGCTAGTTACCTCACTGGGTATTTGTGAGGGTTTACAACCACTTTTAATCAGGCAGTTGGCTCCTTGATGTGCTATTGAAAAGGGGAAGGGTTTACAGTCCTTAAAATATGTTACAAGATCCTCCTCCTTTTTTTTTGGGGGGGGGGGGGGGTTCTTTCCTTGTTCAGCTGAGTGCAGAACTGTACGTTCATCTGTTATTGTGTCCACAGGAATAAGCAGTTGCTGAATTACAAGCAGCCATAATGCTGATAAATTGATGAAGACTCCAGTGCAGGAGCAAGGTCAGGGCTGCTGTTCACCATTCTGTAAATATATCCGTCACTGTAGTACTGATTTTTCTTCAGCAATAAACATGAAATCCAATACAATGGGTTCTGTTTTGTTTACAGGCATCCGTGTGAAAATGTCAGTGCTATTTCAGCATGAGTTGTCACACTCACCATGGAGTACAGACTACTTTCAGACGTATGGTTATGTCATTATTCTAGAGGCTCACGTACCTATTTCCATCAATGACTTTGAAAGTATACACCAGTTCAATAAAGATATATATAAAGGTGGAATGTGTGGTTTTGTTAAGCAGGCTGGTCTTTATTGTTACGGCTTATCTTAGGATCAGCTCACATTTTAGGCCTATTCATAGAAAAATTAAGAACATTTCTCAGTTTACCCTTTTCCCACAGCAGTGTAGGTAGACAGATCTTCATTCATATTATGCTGCCAACGATATAAGTTTTAAGTTATTAGATTTTCCTAAATCAAGTGCTTCAATGTGTACATTAAGAATATTTCCTTGGTGACCTCTTCGTATGCAAGATTTCCCAGTACATATAATGCTGAGCCTTCATGATTGAAAGAACTGAAATCTAATGAATGAAAGGGAAGGCTAGGGACCATAAAGTAAGGGAGAAAGGGCTAGATCAGGTGTCCCCAAACTTTTCAGTTCGATAACCACATTTTATGTTTTAGAAATATTTGCGACCCCCCCCCCCCCCCCCATACATCAGAGTCCCCCACCTGTACATCAGGGAACCCATCAGAGTTCCCCTGTACATTAGGGTCCTTTATCAAAGTTCCCCCTGTCCATCAGGGTCCCCAGCAAAGTAACCCCCCCCCCCCTTTATATCAGTGTCCCTATCAGAGTCCCTCCATATATAAGGGGCACTATTAGACTTCCTCCATATAGCAGGGTCCTCATCAAAGTTCCCCCGTACATTAGAGTTGTCCACCTCCCCCCAGGCATCAGAGTTCCCATCAACGTTACCCTATACATCAGAGTTGTCCACCTCCCCCCAGACATCAGGGTCCCCTATCAAACTTCCCCCATACAGCATGGTCCCCATCAAAGTTCCCCTGTACATCAGAGTTGTTCACCTCCCCCCCCCCCCCCCCCCCCCGTTCATCAGGGTGCCCATCAGAGTGTCCCTGCACTGAAAATTGGAAGTGGGCTGTGGATGTTGGGAAGAAACAGAGGCCATAGGCAGACCTGTGTGAGAGGCCACTAACCCTAGCTGTGGGCTGGATAAAATTGTGCAGTGCAGTGAGGATTTGGCCTGTAGGCCATAGTTTGGAGACCCTGGCTAGATGAGGCTCGATGTTCTACCAGAAAATGAGGTGCACTCTAACTGACTTATCGCAGCTTCTAATTCGTAGGAAGCTTATGGGAACATTTTTGTTGATATGAATGTTCAGGTGACAGGGTCTCTTTTCAATGTACCCATTCTCAAGACCAAAGGGCCAGTTTACAGTCCTTTAGACATTAGGAGAGCCAGACTGTGGCCAGTGGGAGTAGAATTGCCTCATCATTGGTTTTAGTTGAAGGAATTATGCCCTATTGTTGGTGCCCTATTGTTGGCCCCATCATTAGTGGCAGTTGTAGATAAAATAGTGCTCCAAGGGCTGGATTGAGGCAAGCAAAGGGCCGCATCCGGTCCCAGGACTGCAGTTTGGGAACCACTGCTGAAGACAATCAGATCAAATGAAGATATTGCTTCTCGTGGCGCATGTACACGCACCACTATCTGACATGCCTCTAGGAGTTACCCAATCAGATTAAGTTAGAAGGCCTTGTCCAGTCAGTGTTGTCTTTCCTGAGCCATGCCAGTGCTTTTGTCCTGTGCACTTCCCCCAGACCTTTGCTCTGAGCTTAGCATTCATGTTTATGAAAATGCAGGTTGTCAGAGGTGCTCGAGGCCGGTCGGGTTGTGTCTACACATCTCAATTCTTTGTCTGTGGGTGCGTTTAGAGTTTGGAAAGTTAACCACTGCGTCTGTTTATGTGCTTCTGTTTTCTTCACAAAGAATATTTACTTTTTTCTTCACAAAGAATATTTACTTTTTCTTCAATGGATTGTGATTTGTGCCAGAAAATCTGTAAAAATTGGATTTATACTTAGCGATGTTCTATAAAACAATCTGATTCAGAGCTAGACAATGCTTTTCCCTAGCAGAGTATTTGTGAAGCGTATAAAATGAAAAGTCTGCGTGAGCGCGGAGCGCTGCATAGAAGACCTATTGAATGGCGTGCTGTGGGTAGAGGTGAGCGAGCCGTTAGGAGGAATACCAAAGTGTTCATTTTATAAAACATGCATACATATTCATAATGGCTTGTTTTATTCCCTGGCACATGCTATTTGTTTTAATATTGATTTCTTTGCAAGCTTCTTGGCAAACGTCCTACTTCCCAAGTAGGAAGGATGGCAGTTTAATTAATAACTGTGTTTTGGAGAGATAAGGCAAATTGGATATGGCTTTGTAAGTGTTTGCCAGGTTATGTAATCTCATATATTTGCATGTGGTTTATGTAAATCAACGTCAATCACTGCTGATCATATACATTTTGCCGTGTTTCCACTTGCACAAGATGTAGAGTTCTGGGATGATTTAATTTGTTAGACAATAGGTATTTTCCTATATTGAAAACGTGTTTATTTAAGGGGTTTGCAATGGGAAGAATACATATTTCTATTAGGCTTAATGTACACGGGACGTTTTTACAATCTCTCCTGAACGATTTAACTTGACAGATAGTAACCCACGTTTTAAAACGTCCGTTTTGCTGTGTTTAGCCTCATTTGCATTTAGAAGCGTTTGAAAAAAATATATATATTTTCAAAATGGCCAAAAATGAAAAACGCCCGTAAACGAAATGCGGCTAAACATTGGAAACTTTGGCATCTGTACTCATTTTTTTGCGTTCAAAGAAAAGCCTATAAACGCAACTGCCTAAAAACGACATTAAATGAACTTGTGTACGTCCGTTTACCAGCAGCAGTGTACATGAGGCCTTATCAGTACATGTACACAGGGTCGTTTATAGTCGTTTCTAGGCAGTTGAGTTCAGAAGCATTTTTTGGAAAGCAAAAAAAAGCGTTCAGAACAGATGTTCAGAGGCATTTGAAACGCCAAATGCCTGTAACAGCTTGTAAACGTGGTAACTCGCATTTAGCTGTGTTTGGTTTACAGGCATTTTTCATTTTTGACTATTTGGAAAAAAAAATACATTTTTTTTAATGCAAACGCAGCATGTAAACGCAGCAAAACGTACGTTTTTAAACGTCGTTTACTATCTGTCAAGTTAAATCATTCAAGGGAGGTTGTAAAATGTCCCATGTACATTAAGCCTTAGCCATGTTATCTGGAAGAAATGACTGGAATTGTCGGTGTGAACAAAGGCATTCTGTACAAAATCAGACCTGCTTCATTTTACTGATCTGCAAGGGGAAACTTCCAAAGAAATGTCTGTGGTCACTAATCGATTTCTGTACCATTACATTCAATAAATATTTTGTGCAGCCCTTTGGCAATGTTAGAGGCCACATTCGAGGCTCTCTGTCAAGTAAGCTTGATTACCACTGATCTAAAAACACATATATACTACCCAATGCATTCCTTGTCCCTCACACTGTGTATATATGACCAATATATGAGAAAATTTCACATAAAATCACCCATATTGAGAGCTCTGGGTATTAATGAGGCATAATAGTGTAATTAAAGTAATATTAAAGTGATAATAAAGGCAGTTAAAAAAAAAAAAAAAAAAAATGTAACTTGCCTGGTCTGTGCAGTGGTTTTGCACACAGAGCAGCCCCTATCCACCTCTTCTTGGGTCCCCTGCCGGTGCCTCTTGCTCCTCCCTCCTGTTGAGTGCCCCCAGAGCAAGAAATTGTAAATGGGGGGCAGTCTTGTTCCCCAGCTGCTGCTCTGCGCGTCCATTCACACACACAGAGCCACAGCTCGGCCCTGCCCCCTCTCTCTCCGTATTGGCTAACTTGCTGTGTTTGAGAGCAGCTGGAGCCAATGGCTTCCACGGCTGTCTCAACCAGTGAGGTGTGAGACCTGGAGAGCTGAGGCTCTCGTGCACATCACTGGATCGCGATGGGGCTCAGTTAAGTATTTGGGGGGGGCTGCTGCTGAGAGAGTAAAAAAAAACCTTGAGCCTTTACAACCACTTTAAACATTTAGTTTTTGGGCGCTTTTTTCAACTGACTTATTCACTTACTAAGTACACAGCTTCTTCATCCTTTAATCCTTGCCTATTAGGTTTCAACTGCATTCACTTCTGCCACAGGTTTCCTATTTCAGGGTGGCTCCTTTTATGCATGGACTAGAGCTGTGCCTCCCTACACTGTGTGCATAAATAGAAACACATAACCCTGTAGTCTAGGATGGCAAGGCACTCTCCTGCTATTCCCTCTTCCTCCCCTTCTCTTCTCCAAGCTAACAGACTGGCCCAAGACTGCACTGTCCACTGTTAACTCTTTCCTGTGAAGTTCAGGGAAGTAACTGAGATGGCAGGAGCCAGCAGCATTAAAAGTTGCAAGTGCTTGGGTAAGAATTTTAACAAATCGTTTTACTGGGGAATGTTTATTTTATTGTGCTCAGTGTGTTAAGCCAAAAAAACTCTTAAGAGGGTTCACACTGGTGCTTTGTGGTTTGAGTGCAGCGTAATTGGTATCAGCATTTCACACGCAGTTCCCATTGACTTCTATTAGACTTTTTGTGTTTTCTTACAGCACATCAACGATGCAACATGCATGGTTCAATACTACCTGAATTCGTAGAAATACAGCTAATATTGCAATCAATCTAATTATGAATTATTACCAAATCAAAATGCTGCAAGGTAACAGCAGCAGCAGGTCTTGGTAACATTAAAAGGAAAAAATGCAAATAGAACAAAATTTACAAAACTCTTTGTAAAATATCCTGCAGAAAAACCAACCCATAATGGTAGACCAGAATAAGAGGCATTGGGTCCAAGCCAAATAAATATGTATCTTAGACATGAGAGTATAAGGCCCCTTTCACACTGGGGCGGTTTGCAGGCGTTATTGCGCTAAAAATACCGCCTGCAAACCGACCCTAAACAGCCTCCGCTGTTTGTTCAGTGTGAAAGCCCGAGGGCTTTCACACTGAAGCGGTGCGCTGGCAGGACGGTAAAAAAAGTCCTGCGAGCCGCATCTTTGGAGCGGTGTGTTCACCGCTCCTAAACCGCTCCTTCCCATTGAAATCAATGGGACAGCGCGGCAATACCGCGGCTATAGCCGCGCTGTACGAGCGGGTTTAACCCTTTTTCGGCCGCCAGCGGGGGTTAAAACCGCACCGCTAGCGGCCGAATACAGCCGCAAAAACGACGGTAAAACAGTGCTAAAAATAGCGCTGTTTTACCGCCGACGCCCCCACCGCCCCAGTGTGAAAGGGGCTTTAGTGAAGGGCGAGAGGAAAATATCCTGCCAGGTGGCCACTTCCTCAGTGGTATCAATAATAACCTAACAGATGCTCTAAACCTTCCCCAATCTATCTGGAACTAAATAAAACATTTGGTCTAAACCTGAGCTTCAAACCAGATTGGCTAGAGCTTGTGTGGAGGTTTCTGAATGACTTTGGTAGGAATTGGTCATTGGCCCATTCACAGGCATCTCCTACCAACATCATTCAGAAACCTCCATACATCTAACTATAAAGGCCTATTCCCAATGTGTCAATGGTGCCAAGCCTGATCTTCTCAGCCACCTGGTGAAAGGGTGGAGCACATATTGTGATATCCTGGTTTCTTTTTCTATATGAAAACCAATGAATGTCCCACTCATATATAGATTTTCCAACATAAATGGAGTATCACCATTTTTTTTCATCCCAAGCTCTAAAAGCAGTATCATAAAACACGATTGTACAGCTGAATGCAAATAAGTCCATAAATGTTCTGATAAATGTTAAATTAAGTGTGCCTGAATGTTTTATTCAACATTTATAGAAAAATAAAGCCAGCTTATATAAATGTATTTCCCTGGCAGCAGACAACATGGTGGTGTTAAGTGAACCATTTGTGATCTTGGTAACAGCAAATGCTTCTTCTCCAGCATTTTCTATCAATCAAATCTCCGGTACTCATGCATGGAGAGGATATTAAAACATGGTAATTTTCTGTCTGTGCCTAGGTGTTAAGAAGAAATGCGGAATGAAAGCTAATGTGCTTTGTAATGGTCGGCGGTGTTCTGATCACGCTCAGCTGGTGGTTTCTGAATTGCATGTGCAGGTTTTTTGAGGTCAGCGTACAAAGATCATTCAAGCCTGATTCCTTTTTAACTGGACTTTGTCTGGAAAATAAACATGCCCAGTGCTTGTTTTCTAGTCGACGGCCAGTGCAGACAGGAGAGGGCCGAGTCAGCAAGCCAATGCATCCAGAAAGACCCTGAACTCATTCGCTGCCAAATCATGGACAACCTTTTTTATGTGTAGAGACAAGTGCATATTTAAAGTTGAACTCCAAACGTATCTTCAGTCTAGCACAGTTATGGAGGCTCCTTTCCTGTACTGAAAGTGCTTACTCAGTTTCAGTAAGGGCTCAGGGTTCAGTGCACACTGTGAGTTTCTCACAATGTGCATTAGAAGCTGCAATAAGTCACTTAAGAGCCTGCTTCATTTTCTGGCTGGAGGACATCCAGCATCTTCTAGATCTTTCCTACTGAGTCCCTGACCTAACCCTTTCATTCATTGGATTTCAGTCCTTTTCAATCATGAAGGCTTAGCATTACATGCAGGTGTTACCTAGGGCGGTCTTCCTAGGAACACCCTCCAGACTGATACCCATCCATTGAGGCACCCGCCCAGGCCACTGCTTGCATTAGGCCTGAGGACTCTTTAGAAGAATACTGAGATGTTTTCAGGAACCTATGTACAGCACCTGCCTGCATTGCATAGCAAAGCACAGATACCCATTGATGACATCACCGGGTCTAAAATGAAGTATGCAGTTTTTAGTTTTTTTTCTTTTTCTTAAATGTGATTAGCATGTCAATATGGAGGGATGGTAGGGACCAGGCATATACTAAATGTCTGCTTTAGTATTCTCATCACAAGAAAGGGTGGACCAGTAATTGTAAAATTCAGGAGCAAGCCAATAACGTTGTTAGCAATTGCTATTTAGGAGTCTGTGGTATAATTAAATACTTAGTCTACATAAACCCAAGAACAGAAATATAATATATCACAGCTTATTAGTGCTAGCTGTGGTGGCTGCATTATTTTCCTATTTAGACTTAGCTGGTGATCCTGCCAATGAAACACTTCCTGTTCTAGGGTGACAACACTCGCTGTACTGTATCTGTGGAGAAGCAACATTGTTACTCTAGGATGGGTTACTGGACACCTCGGCTCCCAAGATTTCTGGTAGGATCAACAGACCGAAAGGAGCAAATAAGAGAAGTTGTTAAGCCCAAATACTTATCTGGGACCTTTATTGATCCAGTCCTGTGTCTGTCTGCAGGGGCCCTGGTCTCTGTTCCTCTCCTCACAGGACACAGAGACAGCAGCCGGAGCCATTGGCTCCGGCTGCTGTCAATCAAACTTTGTGAGGAGGGAATGGAGAGCATGGGCCAAGCCACGCTGTGTGACTATGGATATGCACAACCCGGCTTGGGAGCAAGCCTGCAGATGTGCCCCCATAGCAAGTGGCTTGCTATGGGGGTGGATATACGCAAGAGGAGAAGCCAAGAATGCTGGCGGGGGACCCCTGAAAAGTAGGTGAGTGACTGCTTTGTGCAAAACCATTGCACAGAGTAGGTACGTATAACATGTTTATAATTTTGGGGGAGGGGGGAAGCCCTTACAACCACTTTAAGGGCTCATGTACACTGGGTTCACCCCCCCTTTCCTGACCAGGCCATTTTTTGCGATACTGCACTGCCCGACGCGTTGATGGAAAAGAGACACTCACAGGGGAGGAAGCATGAGGAGCAGACTCCTCCGCTGCCGCTGACACAGGAGGAGAGGACGAGGAGTCGAGCACACAACAGCCTGGAACCGGAATGAAGGAGGAGACACACAGGATGCAGGAGCCGTCGCCGTCCCATCCCCCAGCTCGCTGCCGTCACCTGGATGGGGTAAGTGCCTGCCTATGGCGGGCGAGTGGGGGGTCTTGTCACAGAAGCTGCATATGATGGGCACATGCGGCATAATATGGGCACAGGCTGCATATGATGGGCACAGGCTGCATATGATGGGCACAGATCCTGCATATGTTGGGCACAGGCTGCATATGATGGGCACAGGCTGCATATGATGGGCACAGGCTGCATATGATGGGCACAGAGGCTGTATTATGAGCACAGGCTGCAATTGATGGCACAGAGGCTGCATTTTATGGGGCACAGTGACTGCCTATGATGGGCACAGAGGCTGCATAATAAGATGGGCACAGATGCTACATAAGATGGGCACAGAGGCTGCAATTGATGGCACAGTGACTGCATATGATGGCCACAGTGAGGCTGCAATTAATGTTTTTATTTCAGAATTTTTCAGTTTTCTTGCGCCCTCCCAAAAATTTTGAGCACTGCTCTGTATTTTTTTCTGAAGTGCACTAGGACATGTTAGCAGTGTATAAAAAAAAAAAAAAAAAGAAAAAGAAAGAAAGAAAAGCATGAAAAGGGCAGAACTGAATAGTAATTTTTCTCTCAAACTGTTGAACTGAATTGGGATTGGTTGCAGAATACTGTGCTGTTTTACTAAGTAAAAGCCGTATATATGGAAATATTTGTAGTGCACCAGCGTGAATCCTCTTCCATTTCTTTTCAGGGAATCGGCTTTGTGTCATGTATGATCGGGTTATCAGCAGGTTATATATGTCTTGAATCATCATTTTCTAGAAGACGACATTCTACCCGTGTTCTATCCATAAATCAGGATGGTTCTCTACCTTTTGTCGTACTGTTTTTATATAGGTAATGAAGCAGTATATAGCTTGCTGCTTCTCTGTGTCAAAAGGCAACACAATTATCATTCATCGCTACATCTGTCCTCATTGACCTGACTACAAGCTGGGAGCAGATTATCCAAATGTGCTTTTAACAAGCAGTTTTCAGGTCGGGTTTGACACTCTGTTGGATTGCCATATTTTACCGGTGAGGGGGAAAAAGATCAGGTGAACAGTATCTGTTCAGGTTGAAGGGAATTGTTTGGGGTAGCTCAGCTTATTTCCATAAAAGTTTTGGTATCCAAGATCTCTGTAGTGTTGCTGTTGCTCTGTAGGAAAAGACAAACTTCTTTTTATACAGAATAGACACATCTTACTGCTCTTTGTTGCTTGTGGATGGTATGCACCGTATAGAAGAAATATCAGTGTTTCATAAGCAGTTGGCCTACAGCAGAAACAGAAGCTTGTCTGTGCCTGCCGCCATACAGAAAAGCCCCTTTCACAGTTTGTGGCGTCATTCAGAGTGGCGCCCTCAACAGCCTGGGACGCCATCCAGAGTGGACTCCTTCACAGCCTGTGACACCAACTAGAATGTCCCCTTCCACAGCCTGCAATGTCATTCAGAGTGGACCCTTCCACAGTCTGTAGATGGGCCACTTAGGATGATATAACAATCTGTGATGCCATCCTGAGTGGCCCATGCATAGTTTGTGAAGCCATGCAGAGTAGCCCCTTCCAGAGCTTGTGAAGCCATCCAGAGTGTCTCCTTTGACAGTCTGTAATGCCATTCTGTGGCCTGTGCGTAGTTAATGACACTATTCTGAGTGGCCCCTTCCACAGCCTGTGAGGCCATCCAGAGTGGCCCCTTCCACAGCCTGTGAGGCCATCCAGAGTGGCCCCTTCCACAGCCTGTGAGGCCATCCAGAGTGGCCCCTTCCACAGCCTGTGAGGCCATCCAGAGTGGCCCCTTCCACAGCCAGTGGGGCCATCCAGAGTGGCCCCTTCCACAGCCAGTGAGGCCATCCAGAGTGGCCCCTTCCACAGCCAGTGAGGCCATCCAGAGTGGCCCCTTCCACGGCCTGTGAGGCCATCCAGAGTGGCCCCTTCCACAGCCTGTGAGGCCATCCAGAGTGGCCCCTTCCACAGCCTGTGAGGCCATCCAGAGTGGCCCCTTCCACAGCCTGTGAGGCCATCTAGAGTGGCCCCTTCCACAGCCAGTGAGACCATCCAGAGTGGCCCCTTCCACAGCCAGTGAGGCCATCCAGAGTGGCCCCTTCCACAGCTTGTGACACTATTCTGAGTGGGGCCACTTTCACACCCACTATGTAATCTCCTCAGACCATTCAATGCTCACATTTTTCTTTAGCGGTGCTAATTTTTGACAAAAAAAGGAATAACAAATGTACCTAATCCTGATGTTTTGTAAGCGTACTACTACAATTTTATCTTTTATTGGTGGTTCTCTTTTAAATATTCTTGTATATATTCTTTGGCTTGCTGCACAAGATCTTGAATCTCTGCATGAAACGGCTGCAGCCTGCTGGTGCATGTCTCTCTCTGCAGCACAGCCAAATGTAAACTCAGATGCCTACAGGCAGTGATAATAGCTGTTCTGACTTGTCCTGAAGTAACAGTAAATTAGTTTGAATTCAGTATGCTGCTGGTTTATTTAATATGTTATCTGATGCAGAAGTATTGTAACTTTTTTTTTTTTTTTTAACAAATATCATATACAGATGTTTGAAAATGTTCAGTCTTAAATCACTGTTGTTAAATATGATTGTCAGAAAGCTGATAAACCGCTTTCTTTAAACTGTCTGTCTTCCGTATACACGCTTGTTCTATATCATTTTCAGAATGAAGCTGAAGTGCTCCAGGTACTGAATTAAATTTAGGATCGAAGTCGGATCAGGGAGGTGGGAATTGTGATTGGTGGCTATGGCTTACTGCACTCCTCCTAAATATCTCTGCTGGTGTATGTAAAGGAACTGAAAACTGCTAGACCCTGACAACTTTTTTTTAGTTTTTCTAAGCCTGCTAGAGGTTGAAGCCGAAGATCCTAGAACATAAAGCAAGAATTGCTGCTTTAAACTCGCCATGCACGCAGCACATTTTGGCTGGTTCTTCATGAACTAGCTGAAATTCATTTCATAAGTGGCCCTGTCGGCACCCTCCCAACCGACATCCTTGAGTTGAAAAATTCAACCAGCTGGGTTGAAAATTGGCGGCCAAACAGCACCTGCATCCAATCAGATTTAGGCACTGTTTGGGTATTTTAAAAGCTGGCGGTGCCCAAAGGCAAAAAGAATAAAATCTGCATGTATGGCCAGCTTTACTATACACGACTGTAACATGAGCATTTTTGAGCTCATAAACAAATGGGAGCAGAATTCTGGTTGGGTTCCCAGGCCCTGTGTGCCTTAGAGCAGCTGTACTTCCTACATCCCCTATATTGCTCCCCTAATACATATGAAGCTGTTGTCCATAGCAAAACAAATCAGACACTGACTACCGTTTTCCAACATGAGATAGAACACTAACTGGTGAAATCTGGCAGCATTGACCAAACCGTCACTTCTCCAGTATCCTTTGTTCGTCTCAGATTTTCTTGGGGAAAAATGTATAATGAAAGTTTCTGCTATTCAGATCTGGTATTGTGGTGCAGCCATTCTGTGAAACCGTTAAAACCACCTCAAAGTCAAATGTATACCTTTTCAAGATTTTTTGTAAATGGTGTGTATCTTTACCCACTTTTTATTGGAAGATATTGATCTAGATCTTGCCAGCACCTTCAAAAACCTACACCTTACGTCACCTTCAAAAACTTGACCTACACCTTACCTGCACCTTCAAAAACTTGACCTACACCTTACCTACGCCTTCAAAAACTTGACCTGCACCTTACCTACGCCTTCAAAAACTTGACCTACACCTTACAGGCACCTTTAAAAGCTAGATCTACAACTAAAAAGTACCTTCTAAAACTAAAACTAGATCTGCACCTTTAAAGGTACCTTCTGAAAAGCTAATTGTTAGGATCTCTTTTTTTTTATCTTCACTATAATCACATAACCTGTACCACTACTGTAGTAAGAAAAATTGCATCCTCAACTTCTGTTTAATTGTTTTTACAAAGTATCTCACCACAGATAAAACACCCTGTTACAGTGTATTCTCAGTGTAGCATGTAGTGTAGTCCATGGGGCATGTGAGAAGCCAGGGGTCAGAATAGTACTGCCTTAAAGTGATTGTAAAGGATCTTTTTTTTAAAAATAGCAAACGTGTAATACTTACCTCCACTGTGCAGCTCGTTTTGCACAGAGTGGCCTCAAACTTCCTCTTCTGGGTTCCCCGGCGGCTCTTGCGGCCCCTTCTCCACATCAGATAACCCCCTAGGAGAAGCGCTCTCCTGAGAGGATTACCTTGCGGGCGTGCTCCTGAGTCCAGCATTCGGTGCCCACAGACACGAATGCCGGACTCGGCCTGCCCCACAGTTCCTGTGTCATTGGATTTGATTGACAGCAGCGGGAGCCAATGGCTGCACTGCTATCAATCTACCCGATCAAGAGCCGAGACCCCATGGAGAGAGGGACAGTATGTCCCCGCCGAGGAGATGAAGGGGCTCAGATAAGTAAAATGGGGAGGCTGGGGGGACGGTGACTGCCAGGTGTTTGTTCACCTTAATGCATAGGATGCATTAAGGTGTAAAAACACGAGGGTTTACAACCCCTTTACCTCTAAGGACTCACCTGACAAATAATCAGAATGGTTTATTCAATAAACAAAAGATGCACGCAGACTTCTAGGTACAACTTCCATTTTAGTACTAAACCTCCTGATTCTTTGGTATATCATTTGGATGATTCATTTCATGCAGTGAATGTATATTGGGCCAGGCAAGGCCTTAGGATTATAGTGAGTGTGTCATTTGTATTGTTCTTTCTGGCAAACAGTGGGAGGTTGTTTTTAATAAAAATAAAAATGTTTTATATATTGCCCCTTACCAGTTCCTCCTGTCTATTTTAATTCCTGCACTCACTTCTCTACTTTATTGATGGAAGCATTCATGGTTGTCACACAGGCTACCCTTTAAACATGTCTGCTCTTGACCAACTACATTACACAGGGGATTGATGGAAATAGTAGTGTATAAAAATATAAAGAAAAAGAGATAACTTTGTTTGTGCTGCCTTTTTTAGCCTTCACGAAGTGACAAGGACACTGCATTTCTGACCACATGATCAGAAATTTTCTGTACATGCAAAACGATATTGAAAAAAGAAAACGAATGCATCTGCCACATCTAAGAAATGGTTAAGCTGCAGTATAAAACATTTTTGTTTTGGAGTTTGGATACTCTTTTTAAATGTCCTTTTCCATTGAAAATACTGTCACATGTTGTTTTAATACAGATAGATCATATATTTGTAAGAGAATTGCCATAGTGCACATGATATAACAATTGATGGGAATCTTTAGTCTTGAGATAAGTGCAGAGCAATTCACGTTAATATTGATTCCTAGTAATTGATCTTTCTAGTTCTGCAGTTCCAAGCGTTTCATTTTTTTTTTTCCCCCAATTCCCAAACGACTTGAGTTTGCAATGTTCAAAATCAATAGAAAAAGTGCTCGAACTAATTATATTACTTTGTGTCGTTTCCCAAAGGTTTTTATGTGATCTGCCTCATATGTGCTGTTAGATGCAATGTGTGTAAATGGTTCCTGAGGGGAAAAGTGTGTAAAAAAAAAAAATGTATATTCATGTGTCAGGATTCAACGTACGTTGTATTCGATGGTATAGGTGTCTAGGAGTCTTGGAAGTACAAACCTGGCATGGTTTGAACAAAGATATAGGGCTATGGAGCAAAACAAACTTATGAGATTATGATAAAAGTACATTAAATTGGACTTGTCGGTATAGGGTTATCTGTTCAAATCCCAATTATGGCATTACCTGCATGGAGTTTGCATGTTCTCCCTGTGCTTGCTTGGGTTTCCTCCCACACTTCTAAGACATGCTGGTAGGTTAAATGGCTCCTGTCTAAATTGGCTCTAGTATATGCATGTATGAATGTGAGATAGGGACCTTAGATTGTAAGAGGGCAGGAACTGACATGAATGTACAATCTACTCTGTATATGCAAAGTGCTGCGCAATCTGTCAGCGCTATATATATATTATATTACCAAAACTATTGGGACGCTTGCCTTTACACATACATGAATTTTAATGGCATCCCAGTCTAATGCCGCGTACACACGGTCGGACTTTTCGACCGGACTTGTCTAACGGACGGCGACGGACCAAATCCAGCGTACAATCCGATCATGTGAGGGCTTCAGCAGACTTTTCCAGTCGCAAATCTGACGGACTTTAGATTTGGAACATGCTTCAAATATTTACGTCGGAACTCCGCCAGACCCAGAAATCCACTCGTCTGTATGCTAGTCCGACGGACAAAAACTGATGCTAGGGCAGCTATTGGCTACTGGCTATCAACTTCCTTATTTTAGTCCGGTGTACGTCATCACGTACGAATCCGTCGGACTCTGGTGTGATCGTGTGTAGGCAAGTCCGGTCGTTAGAAAGTCCGTTGAAAGTCCGCCAAAAGTCTGTCGAAAGTCTTTGGACGGGCTGTCGGACTTTTGTAGCTGAAAAGTCCAACCGTATGTACGCGGCATTAGTCCGGATGGTTCAGTATTGAGTTGGCCCACCCTTTGCAGCTATAACAGCTTCAACTCTTCTGGGAAGACTGTCCACAAGGTTTAGGAGTGTGTCTATGGGAATGTTTGACCATTCTTCCAGAAGCGCATTTGTGAGAAGCACATATATTTGAGTCTAGATAGATATATTGTCTTTAAAAATAGGATAAAAATGAAGAGCTCATTTAAAAAATAAAATAAAAATAGTGTTTGATGCAATATTTAATTATTTCAATTCAATCCAGTGATTTCCCCCAGGACTTTTTTTTCTGCTAATAGATCTACTCAATGTGATGACCAGCATCACTAACTTGTTTTTCTCAGAGTCCAGGCCATCCTGGACCCACCCTACATGTTATTGGATGTTGGCAAGCCTCTTGGCAGCACGTTAACTGATTGGCTCCTTGTGTTGCTCCTTCTCTCATACTCCAGCCCTGCTGTACAGGAAAAGTAAGGGGCTGATACCAGGTCAACTGCAGGTACTCGTACAGTATTTAAAGACTAAATGTAATGATTTATTAAAAAGAATGGATTTAATCAAAAATAATCATCCATACTGCAGCATCGTGTGACATACAGCAGCTCTAATGCCCTGTACACACGGTCGGACATTGATCGGACATTCCGACAACAAAATCCATGGATTTTTTCTGACGGATGTTGGCTCAAACTTGTCTTGCATTCACACGGTGACAAAAAGTTGTCAGAAAATCCGATCCCTCACGTACATCAGGACTATAAACGGGGCAGTAGCCAATAGCTTTTGTCTCTTAATTTATTCTGAGCATGCGTGGCACTTTGTGTGCGTCGGATTTGTGTACACACGATCGGAATTTTCGACAACGGATTTTGTTGTCGGAAAATTTTATAGCAAGCTCTTAAACTTTGTGTGTCGGAAATTCCTATGGAAAATGTGTGATGGAGCCTACACACGGTTGGAATTTCCGACAACAAGGTCCTATCACACATTTTCCGTCAGAAAATCCTTTCGTATGTACAGGGCATAAGTCTGAGAACTGAGCAATCACATAACTGCTGATCACTCAGTGACGTCACCAGCTGCTTATTACTAGAATAGCTCCTAAACTGTGCACGTGTAGATGTTCATTTAACCTACAGTTTATAGGCTTACCCCGTAGGTAAAAAAAAAAAAAAAACAAGAGTTTACTCTAAGTTCATGCTAGTTAATGTGTAATTGTAACACTTACAGGTATTTATTACCTCTCACAGGGATCCCAGTACTCTCTGACAATTCCAGCATGTGTGCTTTGTGTTTGTAGAAAGCTTCAGTGTGAACTTTGCAAAAGCTTAATGCAAGGGTGTTACTAACGGCTGGTGTACACACGCTTCAGATTCCGGAGCTAGTCAAGCACTGCACGTTTTAGGAGATGTGCTTTTCAGATATTTTTGGGAGGCACATGCCATACATTTACAGGGCATTCAAACTGCATCCCTGCTGATTTGTGCAAATAAAAATAAAAAAATACCTGTACAGTATTAGCATTAGTAGATAAACAGAACAAAGACTTCCTCATATGATACAAATGACATGTCACTATTCATCCCCATTACATGGTAAAATGTTTAGATTTGTAGTTTACAGAAGAAAGATGAAATTCTTTTTGCTCTATTTTAAGATCAACCAGTATCTTCTGTACTTGCAAAAAGTTTTCTTAACCTGAAAAATAAAAACCATTGCAGCCGCCACATCGAAGGACTGGCAAGCTGCAATATATTACCAGCAGCTGCCTGACTACCCAAACAGACGACCTATCAGACACCATCACTGTTTGGCCAAACGTTTCTTACCCGCCTCAGATGATTTTCAAATCTACTTTCAACAAGCCAGATCTAGCTGAAAGTAGGGCTGGGGAAAAAATCGATTTAAAGCTTGAATCGAGTTGAGAGGTCAAATCGATTAAAAATTTAAGCAAATCGATTTTTATAGATATTTTTTTTTTTTTACCGTACCTGTCCTGAAGAGCTGGACTAGGCCGAAGCCGCGGCCTCGCCTAAAAACTCCTGCCTGCAGCTCCCCAGGACCGTTGCTGACACCGCACCGGTCCTGAAGAGCTGCGGGCAGGAGTTTTTAGGTGAGGCCGTGGCTTCGGCGTGGTCTGCGAGGCCGGACGCCGCGGACTAGGCCGAAGCCGCGGCCTCGCCTAAAAACTCCTGCCTGCAGCTCTTCAGGACCGGCGCAGTGTCCAAAAAAAAAAAAAAAAAAATTTGAATCGTGAATCAAGGTTTTTTTAAGAAAATCGCAGATTTTTTTTTTTTTTTTTAAATTTTGTGGAAAGTCTCCCAGCCCTAGCTGAAAGAGCTGCCCATGCTTTGAGTTTTGGCTGATCTTAAAGGAATAGAGGCTGTCCACTTAAGCCTAGTACACAGGGACCGAATGTTGGGTGACATTAGCCTGTTCCATAAAAAACAGCTGACATTCAGCCCTGTGCATTGCAGCCAGTCCTACAGAATCCGGCCGTGCATGCTGGAAAACCAGCGGCCAACCGGCTCCCAATCTCTCAGCGGGGGGCCGCCCCCCTGTCAGAACATAATCGCTCAGCAGGGGAAATTGCTGTAACATTAGATTGTTAGTACAGCAGCTCCAACCTGAGCTGTCAGGTTTTTTTTTTTTTTGTTTTTTTTGTTTTTTCAACTTGCTGGGGGAATCTCTAATTAGCTAAGTAAGTAAGCTTGATGTATTCAGTTTCAGTATCCAATCATCTGCAAAGAAACTTAAAGTGGTTGTAAAGGCACAAGGTTTGTTACCTTCATAGGTTCTATGCATGAAGGTAAAAAACCTTCTCTGTGCAGCAGCCCCCCTAATACTTACCTGAGCCCCATCTTGATCCAGGGATGTCCAGGAGAGCCTTGCCTCCTAATTTGCTTTTGACACCAGCAGAAGCCATTGGTTCCCGCGGCTGTCAATCGCAGCCAGTGAGCCAATCGGGACGGGGCCGAGCCACGTCTCTGTGTGTGAATGGACACACAGAGCAGCAGCTCAGCTTGGGTGCCCCAATAGCAAGCTGCTTGCTGTGGGGGCACCCGGCAGGAGGGAGGGGCCAGGAGTGCTGGCGTGGTACCCGAGAAGAGGAGGGAGGAGGATCAGGGCTGCTCTTGTAAAACCACTTCACGGAGCAGGTAAGTATAACATGTTTTTGTTTTGTTTTTTTTTGTTTTTTTGTTTTTTTTTTTTCAATAAAGACTTTAATATCACTTTAAAGCTGAAGGCATTGTATTTTTTGCATGTTAGGTCCACTTGGCTCGATGTATGAATATCTGATATCCAAAGAGTCTTTGGGGTTACAGTACATCACTGTAGTAGTCAGCTCTACATACAGTGAAAACTATGATCATTGGGGTTCTGTTGAGCAGCTTCCCTTCTGCATGTTGGCTATAACATGTTGCTAACTGCACCCCTGCCATTCATAGAATATCTTATATGTTTCTTTGTTTTTTTTATGTGTACAAGGAGTTCTTTGATTGGACAAGGTCAGGAGAGGAGGTGTGGTGAATATCTTGATGTTCACTTTGTTCAACCAGAGAACAGCTTGTATTAATTGAAAAAAAAATACAAGGCGTTCTATGAATCGCAGAAGTGTGCAGCAAGCGATCCCCTGGGGTCCATGTGGAGAGGGGAAGCCACTCACACAGCACCCAGAATATTTGGTCTTGCGCTATATGTAGTGTGGACGACTACGGTGATTTACAGCACCACAATGGCCCTTGTATGTGGCCAAACTGGCTCAGTGCAAGTATGCAAAAAAATATAACTCCTGGGGGATAGATTTAATAAAAATGGGGTTTTCTTGCACATGGTTGAAGTGCACAACTTCACATCTTTTAAAGTGAATATAAACTTTTACTAGTCGCTTCTTCTTTAGACAACCCAGTTGTGTTCAAGCTTCCCTTCCTGCCTGTTTTAGGCTTTATATGACTAGCACAAGACTCATTTTATGCCAATATGGTACAGGAAGTTGGCGTTCTGTTGGAGCGTTTACCCCCCCCCCCCCGGTACCTTAACTACGTTATAAAACGCCTTTAACTTTTATAGCTGTACATGCAAATGTTATTATAAGCTCTTTTATATGAACCACCGTGTTATTTATGTGGCAACCCCTAATTCCATGCAGCGTACTGTACTTTCTACTATATCCATGTATTGACTTGCTTTGACAGCAGTAAAATGCACGAGCTCCCTCTACAGCACAAAAGGGAAATGATGTTGGCATTTTCAATGCACATTAAAATGTATGACTGTCATTAGGCTTTTTCTAAAGAAATTCAGATGCTTCAAGTTATTGACTCCAATTTTTGTAGTAATTGTTCACAAATGAAATGAGTAGCACTGTATTTTGATTGTCCAATGGCTGTTATTGGCAGTTGACAATGGATAGCTTTATAAACTTTTGGGCAATTTGCATTGCAACATATGGTCTTTATTGCAGTAGTTTCCAGACTGCTGTTATGGGAAACATTAAGTGGACAGCAGTGGGGTAATAAAACTATGTAAGTTCTGTGTTCAATTCCTGGGGGACTGCAAACATTAGGTAGTGTATGTGCATATAGGTTTTTTAAATTGCTTTATTTTCATTTGCATTTGTGAATGGTGTGCTGGTATATAAGCACATTTTTTTTTTTTTAAATACAGTAAAAGTTCTTTTTTCTTTTATCTTGTGATTTTTTTAAGTGACCGTGAGTCTGGATCAATCCTGGGGGTTGGGGGTGAATGGAGAGTACAGCCGTGGCCAAAGGTTTTCAGAATTACACCAATAATAATTTTCACAAAGTCTGCTGCTTCAGTGTTTTTAGATCTTTTTTTCAGATGTTACTATGGTATAATTGCAAGCATTTCATAAGTGTCAATGGCTTTTATTGACAATGACATTAAGTTTATGCAAAGAGTCAATATTTGCGATGTTGACCCTTCTTTTTCAAAACCTCTGCAATTCTCCCTGGCATGCTGTCAGTCAACTTCTGGGCCACATCCTGACTGATGGCAGCCCATGTTTGCATAATCCATACTTGGAGTTTGTCAGAATTTGTGGTGTTTTTTGTTCACCCGCCTGTTGAGGATTGATCACAAGTTCTCAATCGGATTAAGGTCTGGGCGTTTCCTGGCCATGGACCCAAAATTTCGATGTTTTTTTCCAATGCCACTTAATTATCACTTTTGCCTTATGACAAAGTGCTCCATCAAGCTGCAAAATGCATTTTTTCGTCACCAAACTGTTCTTGGATGGTTGGGAGAAGTTGCTCTCGGAGGATGTGTTTGTACCATTCTTTATTCATGGCTGTGTTCTTAGGCAAAATTATGAGTGAGCCCACTCCCTTGGCTGAGAAGCAACCCCACACATGAATAGTCTTAGGATGCTTTACTGTTGTCATAGCACAGAACTGATGGTAGTGCTCACCTTTACTTCTTCGGACAAGGTTTTTTCTGGATGCTCCAAACAGTCAGGATCCATCAGAGAAAATTACCCTAGTCCTCAGTAGTCCAATCCCTGTACCTTTTGCAGAATATCAGTCTGTCCCTGATGTTTTTCCTGGAGAGAAGGGCTTCTTTGCTCCCCTTCTTGACACCAGGGCATCCTTCAAAAGTCTTTGCCTCACTATGCATGCAGATGCACTCACACCTGCCTGCTGCCATTCATGAGCAAGCTCTGCACTGGTGGTGTCCCGATCCCACAGCTGAATCAACTGTAGGAGACGGTCCTGGCATTTGCTGGACTTTCTTGGGTTCCCTGAAGCCTTCTTCACAAATGAAGTGGAAATGTTTTTTATGGGGTTAAGTTCATTTTCATGGCAAAAAGGGACTTTGCAATTAATTGTAATTCACCTGATCACTCTTCAGAACATTCATGGAGTATGTGCAAATTGTCACCATAAAAACATGGTAGGCAGCAGGCTCTGTGAAAATTAATATTTGTGTCATTCTCAAAACTTTTGACCATGACTGTACAAAGAAATTTGGGCAAAAACAACTCTTCTTTCTAGAATATAGTGCATTTTGCTGAAGTGAACTAAATGACACAACACCTAATCATAGGCTTCATGTCATTTGATTGCAGAGTAGCTCACTTCTGCCCTCCTGTGTGGCTTGAGTCTCTTGGTTGATTGCAGGGTCTTGCTGAAGGCCCCCTCCCCATATCTATGTTTATGCTGTATCGTTGCCTACAGCAAGGATAAAAGAATGTGACCTGGGTAATTGACAGCAATGGAAAGCTGCGTAAACAGTGCAAAAATGGTCATTAATGAGTAAAACACGTTTCAAGCTGTGATGTAAACCTTCAGCAGTTTTCTGAGAATGTTTCAATATTTTGCCTATACAAAGCCCATTAATGGTGTACCTTTTATTCTCAAGAAAACTGAATTTCACTCTGTGGCATTGTTCTTGGATTTTATTCGCCCTTTCGCATTGCTTTTAACATTTTGCATACATTGCCTGCTAAAGCTATCTAAGTCGTTTTTCATAATGGTTTGACTTCTGACCCTACAGACTTGTTGATTATTTTGGAAGAACGTCATCTAGTCTAGACTATTTTTTTGTTGAGAAGTATGGGTGTCTTTATGGTTGACATCTTAAATGTCTAAGTAAAGTGATTGAATAAAGCTGCATTATTGGGTAATATATATCTGGCTATACACTAGTAGATTTTCCAAAGAAAACTATTCTTTATACTTTCAATGAATGTGGTTCAGAAGTAATTCAAAACTTTGCTTTCAATGTTCAGTTTTTGAATTAATGTAATTTTCCCAAACAATCCACATTCAGGGTTAGAAATTCATTCATTGAAAAAATGACCATCCTGCTCTTTTGAATTTTATCGTCACTGTGGTCAAAAATGAACATTGATTTGACCACACTAACGACTAGACAATCAAATGAATACTCTTAACCCTTTCATTTCCAGGTCTGTACGGACCTACAGAAGTGCCTGCAGGTGGCCAGGTCTGTACACTGTATGGACCTCATTTTTCCCTTTCCTATAATCTCATGGTCACTTCAATGACATTAAACTTTTATAGCAGAATTGTTCAGCAGACTCTGCTGAACCATTCTATAACTCTGATCAGCGGATTACAACCCGCTGATCAGAGTTATTAACCTCAAATGTGATCACCTCCCCCACCCATGCTGCGGCTTCCCTGCCCCCTGCCTCTCCACCTCCCGCCGCTCCCTTTTACCTTAAACTGCACCCCCCACTCTCTTTTCCTATCCCCCCCCCCACCCGATCCTCCACAGCTACATCATAAGCCGGCATCCCTCCTCTTCCACTCCTGCCGGATTCAGGTGCTGCATGGGGCTTGGGGGGGATCCAGATGTGTCCCCCCCGCCAATCAGATCCTGCACCCACACCCCTGATCCATCACTGCTCAGAGTGGCATCCCTCCTTCCCCTCCCGTCGCCTGCAGTTTCTGCCTGCACTAAGCCCCAGTGAGCTGTCATGCTGGGGAGCGGTGGGGGTGAAGTTGTGGCTTGGGGGGCTTGGTAAACGTGTTTACCAGCCCCATCCCTGTGGTACAGTGGGTATAGGCAGCGATCGCTCCTATGTCCACTGAGCTGAAAAATAGTAAACCGCGAGTGTTAAAAAATGGTAACCTCAAGATTTTTAGAGTAATTTTTTTTTATTTACAGTTTTGCATACCTTCAGTTTTCACCATTTCACCAAAAGGTGCAATTTAAAATGTACAAATATTTGTTATTTATTAACTCAATACAGTTTTACCTTTTATATTTATTAGGAATTTAGCAGGAATTTTGTACATTTTGCCATGTATGAATCCACTATTAATGATTTTAGTGTATTTTAGCAAAAATATTGTTTTGATAAACATTTGCTCAAATATGACGGTGCCTTAAAAATTAGTAGCACCTTCTTTTTATTCTTCTGGCCATGTGCTTTCAGAAAACATATGGTTTGGGGGGTCATTAACAAACTCTGAAAGCTGGAACAATGTAAACCTTCAGATTTTAAGAGACATAGTTATTTTACTTTTTTCCGTGCGTTCAGTTTTCACCATTTTGCAAAAATGCGTAATTTAAAAACTACAAATATTTGTTGTTTATTAACTCAATACAGGTTACGTTTTTATATTTAGTAGGAATTTTGTAAAATGTACTGTTTTTATCTGCTAATAATGATTTTAGTGTATTTTAAACGAAAATATTGTTTGGATAAACATTTTCGCAAGTATCATTGTGCCCTAAAAATCAGTAGCACCTTATTTGTATTCTACTGGTCATGTGCTTTCAGAAAATATATGGTTTGGTGGGTTTTTAACAAATATAAAAGCAATGGAAAAATTGCAAAAATGGCCTGGCCACCTGAGTGTAAAAGTGCCTGGCAGCAAAGGGGTTAAAACAAAGTGTTCAATGAAATTCTTCTAGTGTATATCCAGCTTTGCTAATGCTTTCCAGTCGGTAAACCAATTACCATATTCCAGTTGGAAAGGAACTATTAGAAATTCCAATTGAATTGGACCAGATTAATTATTTTCTTTGTACTGTTGAGTGATCGTTTTTGAGCAAAAGGTTGCTAAAACAATGAAGCTCATGATCCATCGATAATTATCATTTCGTATGGCAAGCATAATGGCTGTATGTGTAGCTACAGTTATAAAAGTAGCTTTTTGCTTTCTTCTATTTGCTCAGATGTTGATTGTATATTATCCTAAGGCAGGGCTTTTTTTTCTCAGAGAATGGGTGCAGGAACTCAACCATGCCCGCCACACACACATACCTGCCAAATGGCATCAAATAGTAGCTTTTTCCTCTGCATACAACCCCCTCCCTCCACTGCTCTCATCTTCTCCCCCCTCCTTAAAAACTCCACCATCTGTCATATGTCTTACATTTGTTGCAATATTAAGCTGAAACACCTATTCGGCTGTAGTACCTCCCTGCATACTATACTATACTACACTTGCAAGGAAGATTATGCAGTAGGAGCATCAACAACTGGTCACCAGGGAAAAAAATGGAGACCACAGAGGGTGCAGCCTACCACACACCCTCTCCTGCCCATGACTGCACTGAACCCTGGGCACCTGTTCTGTATTTTCCTTGTCCCTGTCCGGCACTCAGTGGGATCTGCACAGGAGATCTGACCTGTGGGAGCTATTGGGAGATAAGCTATCACTTGTAAACGCCGAAGCTGGACTTCAGTCCAAGTGATAGTGGTGAGCAGGGAGCAGAAGACCTGAGCCAGAGGTGGTGGAACGGAGTTCTCCTTAGTTCCTGCTGAAAAAAGGGATTTTCTTGCCATGCGAAGGCTGTTACTGAGCACTACAAATGGAAAACAATTAATTCATTTTTAATATTCAAAGCAAACTCACCCATCCATCCATGTCTCCATGATTTATTTTGCTGATGAAATAACTTTGAAAAACACCCCCTAGCTCTTCTGACCGTAGCCATCTTGAGTAAGGGCAGATGATTCATGTAGCATTCACTTTCTGGAATTCATCTGCCCTTAGCTCAGGCATGCAGATGAGAGGGTGTGCTTAGCTGAGAGAGCCTCTCCCACCTTCCCTTAGAGGAAAGAAAAAAGTGCCCAAGAAAACTCTTGGGATGTATGACATCGTTTTGGTATAGGCCAGAAATCTGTAAAACGCTATAGAAATGTAAAAAAAAACTAGAGTGCAAAATCTGGTGCAGCTCTGCAAAGAAACCAATCGGCTTTCAGGATTTATTGTCAAAGCTTAATTGAAGAAGCTGAAGTTAGAAACTGATTGGCTACCATGCACAGCTGCACCAAATTTTGCACTGTCCAGTTTTAATGAATCGACCCCATAGTGTATAGCTTCCTATCTATTTACTAATGATAGCAGCATAAGGATTAAAAATAGTTGATGTTTACTGAGTTTAGTTCCGTTTTGCAGACTGTGACCCACTGTGTTGGACCAATGATCGTATGAGCTACCTTTCTATAGTTGGGTGGAACCATGGAGTTCATCTTGTACATAAGATTGTTGGCCATGTAGGGCTCTATAAAAATGCCTTTTATCTTTTTTTTTGCAATGTGACAAGGTGATTCCATGACACTAGACAGAAAATTGTTTTAAAATACTATTATCTTTATCTATTATGTCTTATACTTACCTGTTCCTACTCCACCATTATCTTCACTGTACAGCCTTGGTGGGTACCATACAGTCTTCTTTTCAAGAATCTACTAGTTGGGTTCTGCTCTTCATATACCTGTCTCTATTCCTAAGGAAAGACCGTCCACCAGCATGATGCAGCGGTAAGGGCAGAACCCGGCTATATTAGCACTAAACAATACATATTCATAGATTAAACCCTGCATTCACTACATCTGATCTCCCACAGTACACAGAATATGGAAATTGTATTATTTTAGTAAATCTAAAATGCTAAATACCTTTTCTCATTAGCAGTATATAACAGTCTTGTGACTTATATCAATCTCCAGCTAAGCACTGGTTAAAGCTTGTAGGAGGAGTTTACCACCTTTTCTGACTGTCCCATGAGGCTGCATGACCCCTGACCCTCTGTCTGGACAGTGCTGACTAGCCCTGTGCTAGAGCTGCACGATTTATCATCAAGAATCATTATTGCGATTTTTTTTTTTTTTTCCCCCTTGCGATCTTGACAAAAGTGTTTCATGATTCTTGTTATGCAAAGAGTTCTCTCTACTCTTCTGAAGCCACAGCTGTCAAAAGAAGGTCAGAAAAAAACGGGCAGTCTACCAAGAATCACAACATTCTTTAGCAGTAGAACTAAGTATAAACATTGTAACAATTTGTCAAAGTGTGGAAAGTTTAACTACTTAAACACTAAACCTTTTTCTGACGTTTGTGGGTTTCAAGTTAAAGTCATTTTTTTTTTGCTAGAAAATTACTTAGAACCCCCAAACCTTATATATTTATTTTAGTAGAGACCCTAGAGAATAAAATGGTGGTTGTTGCAATATTTTTATGTCACACTGTATTTGTACAGCGGTCTTTCAAATGCAATTTTTTTGGAACAAATGGAAAAAACTAACCAGTAAAGTTAGCCCATTTTTTTTTTTTTGTCTAATGTGAAAGATTTTATGTTGCGAGAATCGTGAGAGAATCACAATCTTTTTATTCAAAGCAAAAAAATTGTGATTCTCATTTTGGCCAGAATTGTGCAGCTCTACCCTGTGCCAATCACATGCACCCTTCCAAAAAAAAAACAAAAAAAAAACTCTCTAGCAATACACATCAAACTGAGCATGTGCAGAGTGCCCCCCAAGGCTCTCTTCTGTCAGCAGATGGATTGGGAACAGTAAAAGAAGGGGAGGGTCAAAAAATAAAGGTTCAAACAGCCCTTTTACACCATGCTGAGGATTAACCCCTTAGGTTCCACAGTGAGTATAACGAGCATGCTTTACTGCATATACAGACTGATTTTACTGTTGTGGGTTTAGTAATACTTTAAGTTAATATTAATCCTTATGAACTCATCAGCAGCATTAGAGTCAAGGGGTCAATAGGTCAAAGGAGAGTCTTTAACAAAGTACTAGGGAGACGTTTTTCCAGGACCAAAGTGGGAACCCTCCACCCACTGCTGCGCATGTAGGCTTCAATTTACAGATGTAGCTGTCCCCATTAGGAATACTGAACATGGACAGCATCATAGAATTGATATTGCTGATAACCAGGATGTGCCATTCATGATGGTGATTCCCATGAAGAGCCAACTGGTGTAAATGGAACTGTAGATGGTGGGAAGTAGAAGGACACAGGTGTATAATAAGCCGTTATTCTTGCAGGTAGGACATACTTGAGGTGCGTTGGAAGATCTTGAGTGACTTTGGTAATATTGTGTTGGGAAGACAAACAGCTGTAAATATTTCAATGGAACAACTGTGACGATAAATTCTTTGCACAGTTTTTTGCAGGCAATGTCCAGCGATAATGGCCATTACTAGAAGACCACTTTTGTGTATTTGGGAGATACTGGTATTCCATTTTTAAAGCTTTTAGTTTGCCTTGCTATCGAAGAACACTTCTTTCAGTGTATATTGCATTAAGACATCCTAAGCTGCACAGGGTGAGTCTAGAGTCAGCTTGATAAATTTAGGGGAGTGTTCAGCATATCACTGTTTGGTATTATAATATCGGCAATCTATGAGGCGGAGAAAACTAACTTCACTTCACATTCAGGACACGAGAAGTAATAAGCTAGCGATGCACCATATGAGGTCTTCACAGTCAACTAAATGCATTTTAATGCTCATTTTCTCTGAGAGGGGCCTTTTATAGATCACATAAATTATACACAGTTGGTTTCCTGTTATCCTGAATTTATCCTTTCAGAGTTTTTCTTTCTAAATACTTCCTACTATGTAGTAATGCTGTATTCAATGTATAAGATATTTTTCAAAAACTAGCTATTTTACTGTTGCATTGGCCTATCAATGCAAATCAATGCAAATGAATTAAATATTACATTTTTAAGGTTCATACTACCCAAGACTGTCATTTATTTCATATGTGTTGTATTCTTTTTCATGGGGCTTTCAGCTGGAGATTTCTATGCCAGATCCCCCAGCATTGCCCACTCCACTGCACTCCTCCTACATTAGAAATCTCACTTTGCCCACTGCATTCTTTTGATCTCCTGTAAAATCCCATAGGGTACGCAAAACTTCTTATGGGGCTCTGTCACATGGCCAGCTTGGTCCAGTAATCCCATCTTTGTGAAATACCCTTAGAGTTAGAAGGAGGTTGTGGGCAGTCAAACTTTTGAGCATCAACCCGGATCAGAAATATTCACTTTCGATGGCTGGACCCCTTCATGTACAGTTCTGAAGAACATTTTGGCACAATTATTCTGTTTATAAGTTCCATTTCTAAGCTCTGAGAATTCGAATTCTAGAAAGATGAGTGTGTTGGACTTCTCATACAAAGCATACACCAATCCTTTGAGGGCTGTGCCACAGTTGTTTTACAGGCTGTGTGCTGGTCACTACTTTTTCTTTACATAAGCTGATGATGTGTGTAAGTTCTCATCTGTGTATCCATGTGTATTGTAGATTCACAAATAGCAAAAATAGCAAATTCAAGAGAACATGTTTGCTGTCCAGAGCTTTTTTAAGTTAAAGAAAAAGATCTCTAAGATTATTTATTTTCACACAGGCTCTGGGCACAATGAAGAGGATCCCAGAGAGTGCATCTATTACAACGTCAATTGGGAGACAGAGAAGACAAACCAGAGTGGTGTGGAAAGGTGTGATGGAGAGAAGGACAAGCGGCTTCATTGCTATGCATCTTGGAGGAATAATTCTGGCTTCATTGAACTTGTGAAGAAAGGCTGTTGGTTGGATGATTTCAACTGCTATGACCGGTAAGCTACAAGCAAACCTGAATAAAAGCTGCTAGCAGAGGCGGACTGACAACACTCAGGGCCCCCGGACCAAATAAAGCAAGGGCCCCCTGTCAGGCCCCACCCATGACCCGCCCCTGGCCTCACCCCCACATTTTGCACAAAGTACAACAGAAAGTCTGTTAGAAAGCATCCCCTCCAGGCCCCTTTAGAGACTACAAAGGTAGTGTAAAGTACACACTCCTGACCCCTGCACCCTGTGAATTACATACTCCTGACCCCTGCACCCTGTGAATTACATATTCCTGACCCCTGCACCCTGTACATTCTATACTCCTGACTAGGATTGTCCCAATACCACTTTAAGACCGAGTACAAGTACCAATACATTTTTTCAAGTACTCACCGATAGCGATACTTTTTTTTTAATGTCATGTGACAGTGGCACTAATATTCAGCACTGATGATGCATGGACTGTCAGTGGTTGTGTGTTTTTTTTTTTTTTTTTTTTTTTACAATGTAACCTTTTCACTTATATGAAAGGGAAAGGGACTGTGGGCAGAGATTTCCCAGCCTCTTTCTCTGCAGCCTCAGCTGCACTAAAGATGAATGGACAGGAGATAGCGGCTCCTCTCCATTCATAAACTGAAGCGTCGTAAACACAGTTTACCATGCTCAGTGACAGTTATGAATAAACAGAGTCAGTGATCACTAACTCTGTGCATTCGGAAAAGGAAGGAGCCGGTAAATTACATTTTTACCGGCTCCTTCCTCCACTCTCCATCCAGACAGATTGAGAACGGAGTGGGACTGGAGGAGGATATAGGGGACAGTCAGAGGTGATCGGTGCGGCGCTGGGGAGGAGTTACAATCACCGATCTCCCTGTATTGATTTTAATAAAGCATCTTAAAGCTGCGTGAGGGAGAGGAGGAGAAGCAGCTGTCAGCTACTTTATTGACATGATTGTACCTCCTCCCCAGTGCCGCACCGATCACCCCTGACTATCCAGGTATTGGACCCTGTATGTTGCATACTCCTGACCCTTGCACCCTGTGCATTATGCACTCCTGACCCTTGTACCCTGTACGTTACACACTCCTGACCCCTGAACCCTGTACATTACATACTCCTGAACTTGATGCGGTGGGGGGTAACATTCGGTGTACAGTGAAGGGTGGAGGAATGTTCAGGGGGGCAGTAACAATGATGGCCTGAGCCATCATTTCACCCCCCACCCCCGATATTTAGCTGAAGTATCCCTGTGCAGCCGGAGGGGGAGCAGTATATGTTACAATTGGGGTTCTCGTGTATGATTGTGGGGTGGATTCTATGCATTGATGGTGTGGTGTGGGGTGGGGGACACTCACTGACTGAAATACCTTCTGCGATCAAGCACAGTCTGAGAAGAAGTTTGCTGCCAGGGGCGTTCCTAAAGCATTTGGCACCTGGGGCGGATCCTATATGGCACCCCCCCTTACATCAGAGTCTGCACAGATCCACCCATACATCAGAGTCTGCACAGAGGCCCCCCTTCCATCAGAGTCTGCACAGAGGCCCCCCTTCCATCAGAGTCTGCACAGAGGCCCCCCCTTCCATCAGAGTCTGCACAGAGGCCCCCCTTCCATCAGAGTCTGCACAGAGGCCCCCCTTCCATCAGAGTCTGCACAGAGGCCCCCCTTCCATCAGAGTCTGCACAGAGGCCCCCTTTCCATCAGAGTCTGCACAGAGGCCCCCTTTCCATCAGAGTCTGCACAGAGGCCCCCTTTCCATCAGAGTCTGCACAGAGGCCCCCTTTCCATCAGAGTCTGCACAGAGGCCCCCTTTCCATCAGAGTCTGCACAGAGGCCCCCCTTCCATCAGAGTCTGCACAGAGGCCCCCCTTAGAGTCTGCAAAATTTCCACTTACACTGTAAGAGGGAGCTTTGTGGACTCTACTGTAAAGGGGAACCCTGATTTAAGGGGGATCTGATGTAAGGGGTGTTCTGGGAACCCTGTTTTAAGGGGCAATGCTGTGGACTCTGGTGTAAAGGGGAACTCTGATGTAAGGGGGTCTCTGCTCACCAAAGCCCCCCTCCCGCATCAAAGTCCACAGAGCACCCCTTAAATTGTTTTATACAGTGAACGGTCAGTCCGCCCCTGGCTGCTAGTAAATATTCCAAGAGCATTGACTGTCCCATTAAGTGTACCCACCCAAAATAAATCGTTTCTATATATAGAACACAAAGTAACACCACTCAAGAATTATTTCAGTTTTGGACTGATGGTGGGGGAGATAAGGTTGTTGAATTACCCACAAATTCTCTTTCATCTCCCAATCTAATCATAACACTTAACAGAAATTGTTAAACAATTCACATAAGCCCCTTCCTCTAAAGAAATCAAAGGAGCTTACAGTCTACAACCCATACTACACAAACACACATGCAGACACGAACTAAGGTCAGTCTGGAAGAAAGCCAGTTAACCAAATACCAACATATGATGAGAACACTCAAACTGCAGCTTTGTGTTCATAGTGAAAGTCAACGCACATATTTGCCAGCACACTGTGGATCATACGATCGTCCACAACTTTTTTGCCGGAAGATCACATCACAAGAACCAAGTACAACGTTTCTGAGCTGCACAGCACCCTTTTGTCAGGTATGCATTCATCACATGCCTGACGAAGGGGTCCTGCACGACTTCGAAAAGTTGCACTTGGTCTATTGTGATGTGATCTTTCTGCAATAACCGTTTTGGACAATATCTGATGATCCACGGTGTGCTGCCAAATTTGTGCATTTCATGACAAGCCCAGTTTCCAGCTGGTAGTTGCTTCAGCACCAGCTACTGATAAGCCTATGTCCAGGAATGTGTGTGATCGGAATATGGACAATACTTAGTGAGAGCCAAACCCAGAACCTAAGCATTGCAAGGAGGGTACTAACCATTTAACATAGACCTTTCATGAGAGAAATATGGGACTGATGCCAAGCTGTTAGCCTTGCGATCTGGCTATCATATTTTGGTTCAAATAACCTGCGCTGATGCCTGAATCCACCTACTTTTTCCAGAGACTATGCCTAAAGCAAAAACAATAAGTTCTAATGCAAGTATCAAACCATGTAAATAATATGTGAAATAAATTAATTATTTAAAAAAAATGATGACCTGTGAAAATAAACGCATGTGTAAACTACATATGTGCAAAACTATACTTGTGCAACTAAAAAAGCAAATATTATTCTGTGCCTTTAAAAATATCAACAAATTTCACCAACACAATGTACACACAATTCACAGTCCCAAAAAACAATCTTCACTTCTTTTGATCATAAAGCATAAATAACTCTCACTCTTCAGTGTTGCACCTGCGTTTCACCTCTCCCCTTAGCCAATGATCTGGTAACTGACTTTACCTTAGAACTCCACACACTGATCCATCAGGGTAAAAAGGAAGTCATCATTAATAAATATGAGGCTGTCTTCTTCCCTAAAATATTTTTTCCACACCCTATAATTTTTTCCACCTTCCAAAAATACAAAAAGACTCCACTAATCCACCAGGACACCTCTATAGAAAACTTCACAAGACACTTTCTGGAGAATCAGGGATCATTTTACCGCTGGGTGTCCTTAGACTTGTGCTCACTATATACTTCTATTCCACATTAAAAATGTATTCGTGCAGTCAGTCACTTCCTATCCACTAATCTCAAACTCAATGACCGACAGGCAAACTTCATCCTGCAAGCCACTCAGTTCTGCTTGGAACACAACTGATTCAAATTCTGTGGGGAATACTACATCCAAAAAACTGGGACAGCTACGGGAGCTCCCTTTGCCCCTAGTTTTACCACCTTGACCATGGGACACAACATTTGGGACCACAACCCTTTTCCCCATCATATTTGTCTATCATGGGAGAGTCATAGATGACATTGTCATGACCTAGGATGGATCCCAGTAGCCTGTCACTGAATTTGTCCCATTCTTTAACATTAAAGGGGTTGTAAAGGTAAAAATTTTTTCACCTTAATGCATTCTATGCATTAAGGTGAAAAAACTTCTGACAGAACCGCCGCCCCCAGGCCCCCCGTTTTACTTACCTGACGCCTCGAAAGTCAGCTTCGCGTTCCCGACATCTGTTCCTCCGCTCACCCTGGCCGCTGATTGGCTGCAGTGGATGGATTGAAAGCAGCGCAGCCATTGGCTCGCGCTGCTGTCAATCACATCCGATGACGCGGCGCGCCGGGGGGCGGGGCCGAGTGATACAGTGAGCGGCTATAGCCGCCGGCTGTATCACGGGAGCGCGCCCGCAAGCACTCACCACCGTGCGAGGGAGCTCGCATTAAGGTGGTGAATGCTTGCGGGGAGGAGCTGAAACAGCCGCCGAGGGACCCCAGAAGACGAGGTTCGGGGCCACTCTGTGCAGAACGAGCTGCACAGTGAAGGTAAGTATAACATGTTTGTTATTTTTAAAAAAAAAAAAAAACACCTTTACAAACGCTTTAATTTAATCTTAATTTAATTTTCATTTACATATATATGCAATTAACCCTCCCTTGTTTTTCTGGATCTGGAGCGCCGCTCAGAAGGATCCAAAAACGCCAGTAAGAACCACTTCAAACTGGCGGGAATTCTTGCCTCCTCACCTGCTGCCACCACTCGACATGGATTAAAAAATCCCTAGGGGGCAATTCACACTGTAATGCAAAGCGGCAGGAGCGATTCACCGCTCAGCCGCTCTGCGTTGCCTGCTGCGCTAGGGGGCAGTGTAGTGCGCAATCCATTGCACTGCTCCTTTCTTTTTTTTTTTTTATGGGATCTATTTGAAGTGTACAAAACGTACACTTCATTCACAGCAATGTCGGGCAGCATGAAATATTGTACCTGCAAGTACATAAAAGACAAAGCTTCACAGCAAACAGGAAAACCTACAGTACATCATCAACTCCTTTTAAAACGGATCCTCAGTTCATAGTCTATTGCCTACAAAGAGGAGGGGGGTGGTATGGTTGATTGATGGGTTGGGCATACATCCCAAAAAAAAACAGTAGCGTGGCGAAGGAACTCCCCTTACGGGACCGTAATGGCCCAAGTAGTAGTAGTACACAAAGAGTATGTAAAAGGAGTATACAAAATTTATTGAAATATAAACAATTAAAATTTGAATCAATAGATGGCTATAGACATCTAAATTGCATAGATATGGCAAAAAACAGAAGAACAAAACTCTAGAGAGAGGTCAAGGGACTACCGTGGAAGGGTCACCACGGCAAAACACACGGACCACAACCGACGCGTTTCAGGAAAATCCTTTAGGGGTGTGTAGAGCAATTTTGTTTCTATATGTTGCCAAGATAAATGCAAGTACACGTCACAGCCACAGAGTGATTTTGTAAAACCCAGACAGCCATGTCCCAGCAACGATACGATTGGTGCAACCAGAGGCTTCCTGATAGAGACAGCAGTGAGCAACCAGCGAGACAGGGTAAAGCACAGCCACTTGGAAGGGCTTCTTATAACGCTGAGGAAATCTTCATGCTCTATTTAAACATAAGAAAGGATGAGTGTAAAGAGGAGTATATATAGCAAGATATACCAAAGAGTTTTTGTATATTTTATTTTGATATATATACAGCGAGTAGGTGTGTATATAAATGCAGAGACAGGGACCATAGTATATAATATATACCGTCCACATGGATGCTGCTAAAAGCAAAAGGGAAGTTCTGCTGGAATTGATGTCCAGAACAGATGAAACACTTGGTATTGAAGGTTGAAAGGTAGATTAAAGGATAGTGAGATAAAAGATATGTTTATGGAGCATGCAGGTAGCAAGAAATTAATAATAAGGGGGCAGTAGACCCCTAAATAAAAACAAATGTTACCTGATCAGAAAGGCAATAGAACAATGCAAATTAGCGCCCCCAGGAGAGGGCTTACACAGCATAGATGTAGCCAGACAAGTGGGAGATGGACGGAGTGTGGAGTGCTGAAGCACTAATTTTATAGTCCACAACAGGTGTGTGGCCAATCACTGCCAATCCCCCAATCACTGGCAGTACTTGGGAGGGCTTCTTATAACACTGAGGAAATCCTCATGCTCTATTTAAACATAAGAAAGGATAAGTGTTTAAAGGAGTATATATAGCAAGATATGCCAAAGAGTTTTTGTATATTTTAATTTGACATATATACAGTGAGTAGGTGTATATATAAATGCATAAGCAGGGACCATAGTATATAATATATACCGTCCATATAGATGCTACTAAAGGGAAAACGGAAGTGCTGCTGGAATTAATATCCATAGCAGATGAAACACTCAGTTTTTTTTCTTCAGTTTATTGCCTGACATGACTGCGTGGCCTCCTTTATGTAGGCACAACTATTAGAACACTCAATGCTAGATTTGGGGAACACAGGAGGTTTGGAGGAAGGAAACACAAAATGGTGTACCCCGACATTTTGCTGGAGTCTATGATAAATCATCAACTGGTCTACAGGGTCTGGGTCAGAGTCCATTTCCAACAAACTTCCTGCTGCTGAACCTTCAAAAAAACTTTGTGAGAGTAAGACATACTGTATATTCACACTAGACTGCCTGGCTCCAAGAGGCTTAAATGAAGAGATCGAAATCAATACCGTTACTTAAGTCTATTCTCAGACTCCGCCCCCCTGCCTCTCTCTTTTCGCTTTTTCTTGGTATATTGAATATCTCTCCCCTTCTCTATGAACCTACCCCACTTTTTTAAAATATAACTCGGGTCTTCGGAATAGTAACACATCACTAAGATCTGTTCTTATTCCCGTATTCACAATGCTATAGTGTTTCAGGTATGTCCCCTCCACTTTCCTAAATTTGTTTGTCATTATTGTTCACATAAAAAAGCATCCAAGAGACTTGTTTTCCATTGTACAACAACATAGTCGAACCACACTTTATTATTTAGCCCTTTGCTATATCGATATTCTGCTGTGCCTTGTAATCCTCCCTGAAATGTGTAGCCATGTCAACCAATTGCGCACTGACACGTGACCACACTTACAACCCGATCTGCGTTCCACAGAGTCCTCCATCTTCCTGCTCCATGATTGGTCCCCTGGTTTTCTCACCTGGACCGCTAAGGCTGCTGAATTTCCCCCACGCAGTACCATCATAAGGACCACCATAAGTGCCATTTTGTCTTCACCTATTTGAATAACCACTCTTATATACATTTTCTATTACTGCTATTGCTGCACTTAGTTTGGTACCCTCTGGTGTCCCCATGGTTCTACAGGGATATCCAGCATACAAGCCTGGTGTATACAAGTCCTGGACTGAATCTTTGGTTTCCTGTTGCACTGAAACCACTACTGTCAGAGGGTCCCCTAATTTGATGAGCAGGTTTTTAACTGTACATGTGAGTTTCCAATTTTTGTCTCCACAATAAACATGTTATTTTACCACACTCAGATCACACCCTCTCTTGTCCCCAGTGGTGCTGCACTAAGTGTCCTAAGGCCAGCAAGAGTTTCCCAGGAACCCAGCTTGAACTATATGGTCTATATGAACTCTATTGCTGACCTTATTCCATTCCTGGAGCCAGCAATTGAAAGTTCTGCCCCCAAGTGTTTCGTGATCAACCAGACATCCTCAGGAAGCGGACTCAGCCATTTTCTCCCTTATTTATATGTTGCATCATAATTCAGTGGGCTGGTTTATATTAACGTTAAAATTACAAAACTATTCAATATCACCTTCTTTTTGACAGTTTTAGGCTTCATAACCCTGAATAAGTATGTATATCTTTCTTCCATGTCAAAGAATAAAATTATTGAAGCCATTAAATTAGTATGGCAGCCAAGAAATTAGCATTTTAGGAAGGAGAGTTCAATAGTGGAAACCCTGTTGTTTTTTGTAAAATGTTTCCTTTAATCACTTTGTAAAAAATATTAAACATATTAAAGCATAATTAAATTGCTACTCGAGGAGTTTCTGTAATTGCAGCTCTTGTATATAAACCTCAGGCAGGAACACTGTTGCAATAGAATCATTTATTTAGCAACAATATTACCCTTTTTTGAACTGTGACTTATCCTTAGTTAGCAAGAATGGTGAAACGTTTTCTAAAATACATTTTTCAAGAGGAAACCACGGAATTTCACCACTTATTATTTTGTGAGGTTGTCCCCCCCCACCCCCTTTTTCCTTTTTTTCATGTAATAATTTTTTCTGCTTCTCTTCCATCTATGCTGCGATGTACATGACTTAATCAATATATATCTGTGTGTCTGGCACCCATATACCCGACAGTCGTCCTCCAGTCCCTATCACATAAACATGACATATTCTTGTCGAGTGAGGATTTTTCAGTAAAATGACATTGTCATTCCGTGCACTCGAGGACACATTCATACAGTTTATTAGACACTGCCTTAATTTATACTAGCTCGCTTCCGATGTTCAACTACACATATAAAAATGAATCAAGCTGCTGTACACTGCAATCAGGCAGAGGGACAGGCTCAAATTTTACCCAGTTTTGATCACTCACTATATATTTATTCAGAGCAGGGGACTTGTGCTGCCATAGACGGCAATGGGGAATGCTCACAAAAGCTTTACATGTTAAAATGTGTCCTACTCTGTGCACAATGAACAATTAGTAGAGGATAGGTAAAATATGTTAAATCTTTCATTATCCACATAGCCTTAGGCTTCTTGTACATGTGCTCAAGTCCCACAGAGATTGACATCAGTTACGTTCATCCTATCAGAAGTAGAGGTCGACCGATATATCGGCCGGCCGATATATCGGCCGATATTTGGTGTTTTTTACTTAATCGGCATCGGCCGATTGTGCTGATAAAAAAGCCGATATAGCTTCAGCGCGACTTGCAAAAGACTTCTGTAATAGAAGTCAGTGTAAGTTGCCTGTGTGAAGCGACTTCTCCCCCTCTCTGGGCAGCCTGCCAAATCTGATAAAAAGAACCTGAAGGATACAATGTTTACACTTCTGAATGAACTAAATTCTGTGTGTAGAAGTTCTCAGTTTAACCATTTAAAGACTAAATCTTTTCTGACATTTGTTGCTTACAAGTAAAAATCCTGTATTTTCTGCTAGAAAATCACTTGGAACCCCCAAACATTATATATATTTTTTTTAGCAGAGACCCTAGGGAATAAAATAGCGGTTGTTGCAATATTTTATGTCACACGGTATTTGCGCAGCAGTCTTTCAAATGTAATTTAAAAAAAAAAAATACACTAATAAATTTAAAAAAAAAACTAAGCAGTAAAGTTAGCCCATTTTGTTTCATCCAGAAGTTTTGATTACCTGTTTTTGTGTATTTAATATTTAAGAGAGGTTTTTTTTATATTTTTTTAATCTAAATTCTACATACAAGTGAACTGATTGGAGGTTTGTTTTGTTTAATAAATGTTTAAATGTAAAAAAATTTCCGTATCACTGAAGGTTGCTTTCACACTGGAGCGGGCATGCATTGACGGTAAAAGACTGCTAGTTTTAGCGGCTCTTTACCGTCATTTTAGCGGCGCTATTCGGCTGCTAGCAGGTCGCTTATAACCCTGCTAGCGGCCGAGGAAGGGGTTAAATGCACCCCTGAAGCGCTGCTGCCGAAACGCTTTGCAGGCGATTCGACAGCGGTGCGCATTCATTTCAATGGGCAGGAGTGGTGGTATACACCGCTCCAAAGATGCTGCTTGCAGAACTTTTTTTAATATCCTGCCAGCACATCGCCTCAGTGTGAAAGCACTCGGGCTTTCACACTGAGACTGCAGGGGAGCCGTTTGACAGGCACTTTACAGGTGCTATTTTTAGCCCAAAAGCGCCTGAAAAACGCCCCATTGTGAAAGGGGTCTAACTGTTAGATTTTATGAGATGAAGGTAAAAAAAAAAAAAAAAAATCGGCCTAATATATCGGCCCAAAAAAATCGGCATCACATATCGGCCATCGGCCACCGCGATTTGTAAATATCGGCATCGGCATCGGCCAGAGAAAAACCCATATCGGTCGACCTCTAATCAGAAGTTTTATTTGCAGCTATATACATATATTTCCAAATCAAATTGCTTTTTGATATACCACGTCCTTTATCATAGTGATCTTAAATCGGGAGGGTCAGTTTTTATATTAACACCTCAGAATCTCAGAAGGCTCTATTGTGTGATACTGAAATGCAATTCAATGGGCTCATTTGCAGTTTTGGAAAAAGTGTCCATGTGTCTTGTAGCATAAGTGCTGCACCCTGCATTCTACACTTGCTTCTTACAGCCTCCATCATGGCATGTGTGCTGATGGAATGGACATGTAGTCAGGTCTGCCTTGTTCTGGCTGCTGTGAGACAGACCAGCCTAACTATCCACATGATTCAGACATAGCCTGTTAAGAGGCATAGAGATGCCCATTTTTTTTAATCGTAAAGTATAGGACACATGCTCATTCAAATATTGACATTGGGATAAATGCTGCCATGTTCAGGAGCGGACACTGGCAAACAAAATTGTTAGGACAGCACATATCATCCCTCTCAATTCCAAGTTTTTTGACCGTGTCCTCGGGTGATATATGACTTCTCGTTCTACTGAGCTGGCCTGTAACTTGGACTCTGCGTTTGGCACTCGCCCTCAACATAGCAGTTAAACACAGTTTAGTTTGCTGAAGAGTGCTCTACAGGTCCAGGACAGTGGCTTTGATTTGGCATGAGGTTACTGGGTCTCATGGTGGCCTATTCAAGGTGGTGATATTTGCTCAGTTTCATGCCAGATGTCTGCAGCTTACTGCATGGGACAAGCTCCCTCAGTTGTTGGACAAGCCCATGTGCTTATGCCTAAGGCCAGGATATCTTAGACCTGGTGGCTGACCAGCACAGTGCTTGAGTCATTTATCCCATTACCATGAGGTGTCCTAAGGATGGAAACAATCCAAAAGGACATGGCTGTCTAGGGAGTACAGACTTGCCATCAACATTCTTAAACTAAGGGCCATTTGCCTATCCCTGCTGCATTTGACCAATTAGCTTCAGGATTGACCGACGAGGGTTCAGTTAGACTGCCTCATAGACATGGTCAATTATCAGGGAGGGACCATTGGCCATGGTGCCGTTTGGGAAGTGGACCTAATTCTGGCTTGACCAAAAGGCCTTGTCCTCAATTCCCGTTCTAAGAGTAAATAATTGGCAGGTGAACTTTCTTAGTCATCCTGGATTGTGTGACCAGTTTTGGCTGATATATGCCTTCCCACACCTACGGATTCATGCTCACCTGGTTGAGATGAATTGCATTCTAGTGATCTTGGTGGCACCAAATTAGCCCAGAAGAATCAACCAACCAGGCCTGTTGTCTCAAGGACCGGTCTACTGTCCTGCTTCAAATTTGCTGGCTTCAATGACTTGGCAGTTGAAACTTGAAACCCAAGTCCTGAGAGAGCGGGTCTTTCTGAATCCATTTTGTTTGTTTTGTTTTTTGCTGCTTAAGGGTTGAAAACCCTTATCATCACACTTGGAAGGCTTACTTTGCATGGTGAGAGGCACAGAACATTTAGGCAATACGCTGTGGGAGTATCCTGTCCTCCTTCCAATCTGGGCTGGAGTAACATTTGACTTTGAGCACCCTGAATGGTCAAGTCTTGGATGACATTGGACATCCTGTTTTAGAGACAGCTGGCTACTCATTAATGTGGTCCTGGTGACTTTTTAGAAGTCTATTTTGGATATTCCATTGGCTAACGTTACTCATAGGGTGTCTTGTTTGTAATATTTTACCAAGTGTATGTACAAGCCTGAGCCATAAGGTGCTTCTGGATGTTCTTTGACTGGGGAACCTGATTCTCTGGTTTTGGGCAAGTTACCTTTGTTTGCTGTGTTGCCCAACATCTCAGCTGTATTGTGACCTGGGAAAAGTGTATGGGCCACTCAGGCTCGATAAGGAGGGGTATGTGGACAGTGCATCCGCAGCTGCTGCTAGAGTGCTGACAGGGCATGGAGCCCGTCCTGGATCCTGCAAAGGTTCAAGAAAGGAAGGGTTCCCTATGACTAAGCTAAGGGGGGGGGGGGGTGTAGTGAAACACGTTGGGAGCTTGGCCTGGTCAGAGTCCAGGCTGAGGTTGCCACACCACTTATTGCAGTAGGACATCATAGATATGCGACTTCCAGGGGTTACCCTTCTTTTCTTGAATCTCAGCTGTATTGCTTGGGAACATCCATGGTCAAGATTTAGAGGAGCCTGTGCTCTGTACTATATGATTAAGAAGTAAGTACTTTTGACTTCTAAAAAAAACCTTTTCTTGGTGTACAGGACATCGGAAACCCTCCCCTCCTGTCATCGCATTTAAAATTATTTCAGAAATGTATAGGCAAGTCAAAAATCCATTCAATTTATTTAGTAAGGCGTTCCATGGCCACCCAATACTAATTGCATGGTTTTCATTTAAATCGGTTATAGAAAACCTTTTAAAATAGTTTAAACGGTTCTCCCCCTCCCCCTCCCCCCCCCCGAAAGGTGCCAAATGTGGCACCAAAAGGGGGGAGGAGGCAGATAAGCAGGGCTTCCACTTTAGGGTGGAACTCCGCTTTAAGCAGGGTATACGTGCACAGTTTTTTTTTTTTTCCTTAACCAGTGGGTTGAAGGAAAAAAAAACTGACGGATCCCTGCCTCCACAAAAGCGATGTGGATGCAGGGGTCTCTCCTGCCACACTATTGTACTATTGTATTCTGACAGCAGGGATTCCCTCTGTGATGCAGCCCTTGCAACCGTTGGTTGGAGCGCTGGTTTTCCAGCAGAACTGTTCAACAGAAGCCAGATGTTAGACCAGCTTCTGTTGAACAGACAGTGGACAGATGTCTCAAATTCTGTGTGTGTGTACCCAGCTTTACTGGAAGACACAAGACAGCTGGTACAAGCAATTTTGGGTCAAGTGTTCTTGTGATCCTTTTTCGATTAACATTACCAGGAAATATCAATCGTAGAGAAAATAGTTATTGTTTATGGAACGATCGTTTTGATTAATTGGTCACAGTCTTGGAAAACAGTCTCATGTGTATAAAAATAGTATGGCTTGGGTTCTTGTTACTGGCATGTGTTATTCATTCCATAATTTCTGCATCAGCTCATTCTTTTTGGCAGTCTTGATACATCCATGTGTCTTCTTATTTTGTCTTCAGACCGCAGTGTGTAGCAAAAGAAGAGAACCCGCAAGTGTTTTTCTGCTGCTGTGATGGGAACTACTGTAATGAGAAGTTTACTCATTTGCCTGATGTTGGTAAGTGTCTAGTTAAAAAAAAAGAATGCCTTCTTATAAATTCTATAAGTTATTCTGGAATGTTAATTCAGTTGCTGCTGGTATGTTGCAGTGGACCTTGTAGGAAATCTCGTGTACTTTTTACCTCCATACTAGTAGAATAATCATTTTTATGCATTTAATTTTGAAAGCTCCTCCCACCCAAACGTGATGTTTCAGTTACAGGTGTAGGATCCTATCCAAAATCATCTGCTGTCTTCTGAAACTTGTGGAAATTTCTGTGGCATTTAGTGCAGTTCATCATTCTTGGGCCTGATCCTGCCTACATTGTCATTTTTTTGGTATTTCTGTCCACCCAGGGATTTTGCCATAATATATAATGAAAAAGCCTGGCAAGGAGAAGGGAACACCTTCATAATTGCCATTGACCTGAGAAACTGCAGTTCTGAAACCGGCAACTTGACTCCTATGTAATACAGCAAAAACATGTTCTTGCTGTGTGTGCCTAAATCAACTCTTTGATTGATTGATATATATTTATATAGTCGCCTGATAAGTCGCCTCCCGTTCTGTGCTACGGAACCGTTCTAATAGGAGCGACGCAAGTCGCTCCGACTTAGAAAAAGGTTCCTGTACTACTTTGGGGGCGACTTGCATAGACTTCTATGCAGAAGTCATTTTGCAAGTCGCCTCGGAAGTAGTTTGCAGGTCGCCTCGCTGAGGCGACCTGCAAGCCGTGCCGCCCCTGTGTGAACCGGGGCTAATTCACTTGCTCCAACTGGATGTTTTACTGCTTCCAGGTGCTGGTCAGGCTGAACACAGGCTCGTCAAGTTCTATCAGGACTAAAAAAAATGGCACCTGGCCGCACTCTGTCTATGCACACGGACAATCATTGATTGATATATATATATATATATATATATATATATATATATATATATATATATATATATAGTGGGGACGGAAAGTATTCAGACCCCCTTGAATTTTTCACTCTTTGTTATATTGCAGCCATTTGCTAAAATCATTTAAGTTCATTTTTTTCCTCATTAATGTACACACAGCACCCCATATTGTTGACATTTTTGCAGATTTATTAAAAAAGAAAAACTGAAATATCACATGGTCCTAAGTATTCAGACCCTTTACTCAGTATTTAGTAGAAGCACCCTTTTGATCTAATACAGCCATGAGTCTTTTTGGGAAAGATGCAACAAGTTTTTCACACTTGGATTTGGGGATCCTCTGCCATTCCTCCTTGCAGATCCTCTCCAGTTCTGTCAGGTTGGATGGTAAACATTGGTGGACAGCCATTTTTAGGTCTCTCCAGAGATGCTCAATTGGGTTTAAGTCAGGGCTCTGGCTGGGCCATTCAAGAACAGTCACGGAGTTGTTGTGAAGCCACTGCTTTGTTTTTTTAGCTGTGTGCTTAGGGTCATTGTTTTGTTGGAAGGTAAACCTTCGGCTCAGTCTGAGGTCCTGAGCACTCTGGAGAGGGTTTTCGTCCAGGATATCCCTGTACTTGGCCGCATTCATCTTTCCCTCGATTGCAACCAGTCGTCCTGTCCCTGCAGCTGAAAAACACCCCCACAGCATGATGCTGCCACCACCATGCTTCACTGTTGGGACTGTATTGGACAGGTGCTGAGCAGTGCCTGGTTTTCTCCACACATACCGCTTAGAATTAAGGCCAAACAGTTCTATCTTGGTCTTATCAGACCAGAGAATCTTATTTCTCACCATCTTGGAGTCCTTAAGGTGTTTTTTAGCAAACTCCATGCGGGCTTTCATGTGTCTTGCACTGAGGAGAGGCTTCCAACTGGCCACTCTGCCATAAAGCCCCGACTGGTGGAGGGCTGCAGTGATGGTTGACTTTCTACAACTTTCTCCCATCTCCCTACTGCATCTCTGGAGCTCAGCCACAGTGATCTTTGGGTTCTTCTTTACCTTTCTCACCAAGGCTCTTCTCCCCCAATAGCTCAGTTTGGCCGGACGGCCAGCTCTAGGAAGGGTTCTGGTCATCCCAAACGTCTTCCATTTAAGGATTATGGAGGCCACTGTTCTCTTAGGAACCTTAAGTGCAGCAGAATTTTTTTTGTAACCTTGGCCAGATCTGTGCCTTGACACAATTCTGTCTCTGAGCTCTTCAGGCAGTTCCTTTGACCTCATGATTCTCATTTGCTCTGACATGCACTGTGAGCTGTAAGGTCTTAGATAGACAGGTGTGTGGCTTTCCTAATCAAGTCCAATCAGTATAATCAAACACAGCTGGTCTCAAATGAAGGTGTAGAACCATCTCAAGGATGATCAGAAGAAATGGACAGCACCTGAGTTAAATATATGAGTGTCACAGCAAAGGGTCTGAATACTTAGGACCATGTAATATTTCAGTTTTTCTTTTTTAATAAATCTGCAAAAATGTCAACAATTCTGTGTTTTTCTGTCAATATGGGGTGCTGTGTGTACATTAATGAGGAAAAAAAAATGAACTTAAATGATTTCAGCAAATGGCTGCAATATAACAAAGCGTGAACAATTTAAGGGGGTCTGAATACTCTCCGTCCCCACTGTATATATACTTTTTTTTCACTTAATTGGCTAAATTCTACAATAATACCAAACCTAGAGCAGCTCAAACATTATTCGTTGTCCGCTGTATGAATCTGCAGCAAGGTACCTAAAATAGGATCCCAATGTGACTGACAGGTGATAAAACAGACTCTAATAAAATAAAACCTATTTCTTGTCTATAATAATAATCCTTGGCAACTTCTTGAGTTTTATTTGTTGTTTTAACATTTACTTTTTTTTAAAGATAATGGACTACTTAAAAAGTAGTTGTTTCAGGTGGAGGAAAAAAGGATTCGTGAGATAAACTACAAATTCTTCAGTAGTGATTACATTCCTTAAAACATTATTCCAAACCTATGTGATATTAAACTAACAAAAGTAAATAAAAAAAAAGTTTTTTAACTAAACTTTTTTTATTATTGCCCTTCTGAAACCAGTGCCTTTGCTTAAACAGCCATATGGACTAATGTCTGGGTTCAGCTTAGTCTGTTTTTTTTTTATGCTAGGGAGCAGAACAATTAAAATGGTACTGCTCAAAGTGCCGGTTCACACAGGGGCGACTTGTCAGGCGACCTAGTCGCCTGACAAGTCGCCTCCCGTTCTGTGCTACGGAACCGTTCTAATAGGAGCGACGCAAGTCGCTCCGACTTAGAAAAAGGTTCCTGTACTACTTTGGGGGCGACTTGCATAGACTTCTATGCAGAAGTCGTTTTGCAAGTCGCCTCGGAAGTAGTTTGCAGGTCGCCTCGCTGAGGCGACCTGCAAGCCGTGCCGCCCCTGTGTGAACCGGGGCTAATTCACTTGCTCCAACTGGATGTTTTACTGCTTCCAGGTGCTGGTCAGGCTGAACACAGGCTCGTCAAGCTCTATCAGGACTAAAAAAAATGGCACCTGGCCGCACTCTGTCTATGCACACGGACAATCACTAAAGTAATAAAATGGCTTCAGTTTGGTCCTCCCCTCCCCAGGTTATGTTACCCAATCTCTCCACCTCTACAATTAAGCCCAATATAGCGTAAAACACATTAGAGGAGGTTCCTCCATGGGTGGGGACCAAGCTGAAGCTGTTTTCATACTTTTGCGATTGTGTGCCTAGACAGAGTGCAGCTGGGTGTCATTTTGTTGTAGTTTTGTTGAGGAGCATTGTTGTCACCCTATTCTGCTCTCCTGATTTGGACAACAAACCCCCCTTTCACATCTCCATGACACATAATTATAACATAGGTGGGGGTGTTCTATAGTTTACAGAAGAGAACTAGTAAGGTGGATAGCATTGTTTGAGATTTTAGTTCATTGCACAGGAAGTTACAAGACTAATGGATTAGTCATCAGTTATTTTTCTGTACGTGCCAAAAAAACTAGTGCAACCACCACATCCAAGGACTGATAAACTGCAATCTACTACATTTCTGTTCTTGGGTTTAGATATAATTTTAAGCTATGTTAACAGTAGTCTGCATGGTAAAATGCAGTATTTTACCATGCAGGCTAATGCATTTACTCAAATTACCTAGTGACAACTGCATTCATGTCACTGCACAGCAATGCAGTGTGTTGTGCTGCCCTGTGGTGACATGCGGTGCCATCCAGTGCAATGCAAAAAAAATACAGACGTGCTGCATTTTCCACACTGCACTGCACTACACACCTGCGATTTTTCCAGCGCGAAAAAATGAAGGTCAGCCCAAAAAGTGTGAATAAGCCCTAAAAATATTTTATATTGTGTAGAATAAAAAAGGATATGTGAAACCCACACAGGCAGACAGCAGAATCCGGAATTATGGCAGGAAGATCACCACCCTGATGAAAAATCCTCAGATATATGAAGGCTCTTTGGGTAAGTTGTTCAGCTGCAGGAATGGCTGGATCACTGTAACACCATCCTCATATAGGCTATGAGAACATATAGGCTCAGGAACCGGACCAAGGAGCTGGTGCTGGCTTGGCCCACCAGGTTCCACATAGAACTAAAAATGGCACTTTAGAGTGGACTGTCCTTTTAAACCACAAAGATTATTGCATTGGATATAAATATATAATTCCGCTAGTTTCTAGCTGGTTTTAATAGTAAGGCTTTGTGGGGCCTCAAAGCAGTAGTATACTCTGCCTTGTGATGTTTGCCCACAGGTAAGCTTATAAGAATGTAAATATAAAAGGAGAGATACTGCGCTATGGAGTGTACAATGTAGTAAGCTGCGACTAAAGGTGTTATACGACAATAAACAGAAATAAAGAGCAAAGAGTCGCGCTAAATAGTAAGAATAGTGAAGCAAATTGATATATGCTCCGAATGATGAATGCCAAAAAGACCACACTGAGTACACATGAAATTGAACAGACCCAAAACAAAAATGCAAAAAATGAGTGCATCCAACTACATAATAAACTAAATAGTGCATCAAACAGATGAATGTAGATACCTGTGTGGCAAAAATAAAAATAAAAAAGGAGAAAATTGTTTAGGAATTGTCCAGTGACTAGGTAAAAAATAAATATAATTAATAAAAATCAATCCTTATTGAAGAGACAAGTGGAAAAAAAAAACATAAAAATGAGTCCATAAAAAATGATGATAAATGATAATGATTATCATTTTTTATGGACTAATTTTTATGTTTTGTTTTTTCCACTTGTCTCTTCAATATGGATTGATTTTTATTATATTTCTTTTTATCTAGTCACTGGACAATTCCTAAACACTTTTCTCCTTTTTTATTTTTATTTGTCATTTTTGCCACACATGTATCTAGATTCATCTGTTTAATGCACTATTTAGTTTGTTTATTATGTAGTTGTAAGCTTATAAAGAACGCTTACTTGTAGGTAAAATGAATATCTCCTAAATGTGCATTATTTATGAGATATTCACTTGTTTTGCAGCCAGTGACATAGCTGGCGCATGCACAGTGCGCTCTAAATGTGCCGTCAAAACTGAACTATGTTCCACGGCCATTACTCCCATGCACATGCACAGGAGTGACATCATCGCAGCTTGGCCATTCAAACGGCCGGAGCCCACAAACCCGGAAGGAAGATCGGGTGAAGATGGAAGCACGGTCAGTGCTGACAACTTGCCTCAAGGGTTTCATTTTTTAGGTAAGTCTGTCATAATGCGCTAGTATGTAGGGCTGCAACTAACGATTATTTTCATAATCGATTAGTTGGCTGATTTATTGTTTTGATTAATTGGTTAATAACCTTAAAAAAGTTGTAGTGTATAATTTAGTTAATATGTAAAGTTTAAAAAAAAGGCAATTTAATCTTAAATATCTCTATGCAGTGGTAAATATAAATAACCAACGATATGGTTAGGGAGCAAAATATCTAATCCACTCTGAGAATAACAGAGAGAAGAAAGATACTGTATATACTATTAGAGGCGACATAATGTATATATTATTAGAGGAGATATACTGTATATACTGTACACACGGTCGGACATTGATCGGACATTCCGACAACAAAATCCATGGATATTTTCCGACGGATGTTGGCTCAAACTTGTCTTGCGTACACACGGTCACACAAAGTTGTCGGAAAATCCGATCGTTCTGAACGCGGTGACGTAAAACACGTACGTTGGGACTATAAACAGGGCAGTAGCCAATAGCTTTCGTCTCTTAATTTATTCTGAGCATGCGTGGCACTTTGTCTGTCGGATTTGTGTACACACGATCAGAATTTCCGACAACGGATTTTGTTGTCGGAAAATTGTATAGCCTGCTCTCAAACTTTGTGTGTCGGAAATTCCTATGGAAAATGTGTGATGGAGCCCACACACGGTCGGAATTTCCGACAACAAGGTCCTATCACACATTTTCCATCGGAAAATCCGACCGTGTGTTCAGGGCATATGAGGAGATATAATGTATATACTATTAGAGGGTGAATCTGGTAAATATCATCACATTTTTTTATTAAAAAAACAAACAATGTCTTCCTTCAAAAAAAATGTAATTTCAAGAACATTCGTTCGATTTTCTAATCGTAAGTGGGGTCAAATCGACGTTCATTTTCAACCACAGTGATGGGGAAATTTTGAAATAGAAAACTTCTTGGTCAAAGGAATTTTCAGACAGTGTATGTGGTTTTCGTTCAGAAATTACATTAATTTTAAAAACAGAATGTTAAAAACAAGTGAAAATTTCAGACAACATTCTTTCATTCAGCGAATGTACAAAGACTTTTTGTCTGAATATTCTCGTCTGAAAATTAATCCGTGTGGCCAGCATAAGGCTCGGTACACACCTATGCAGTTTGCTTTTGATCTGTTTCTGCAGTGCTTTTTGCTGTGCGTTTTGATTTTTACACATGTGATTTTGCTGCGATTTGCATTTTTGCATTTTTTTGGCCAATTTGTTGTTGGGCAGATTAAAAAACACAAATTGCTGCAAAAACACATTACATGCTTTTCTGTAGCTTCTCCTTTGAAGTATATTGAACCAAAAAAAAGCACAGTTTTGCGTTAAAAAAAAAGTCCCTGACCCTTTCCAAATACGCAGCGGTTGAAAAAAGCATAGATGTGAATGTGTCCCATAGGAAACCATGTAAATGAACTGTAGCGCGTTTCTGCAAAAAGCACCAAACAACACATAGATGTGAACCAGTCTAATACGTTTAGTAATATAATGGTGTTAAAAAAACTAAAATGAGCCATTTTATAGTACAAAAAAAGCAGATAATCACTACTGTAAGGGGTTCATTTTTTTTTACTGTAGAACTGTGGAAGTAATATCTACAGTATTTGTTCTTTTTGTACTATAAAGGGCTCATTTTAGGGTTTTTTTTTAACCCAGTTATGTTACTGGCCGATTAATCGATTATGAAAATAGTAATCGATTATGAAATTAATCGATTAGTTGTTTCAGCCCCACTGGTATGTGATGCATACTAGCACATTATGCCGTTAACTTGCCGGGGGGACCATTTTTTTTTTATACTCTACTACCACGTTAAAGAGAGAAAAAAAAATTCAGATGGAAAGAAAACAATGACATTCCCATTTATGAGAATAAAATGCTGTGGTGGTCAACAAACTGTTTCATGCAAGAAAAAAAAATGACTACCTATACACTATGTATGAGAACCGACCATTTTGAAAAAATACATAAATAAATTAGGGAAAATGAACTCCTATTAAATAACTAAGGCCGTTTAGGGATTTTACTTTATTATCGTAAGTTTAGAATATGAAACTATTTAGGGAAAGATCAACTTTTTTTTGTAATCTGTGTTACAAAACGACATATTATAAATACTGCTTTGTAGGTTAATAACTGCAATAGTTAATAAAATTGGACAAAGGAAAGGAGGGGAAGGTGGCAACAGTAGGGAAGTCTCAGAAAAATTGTAGCATCCAGATGGATTTTTAGGTGCATTAGCCACCTGGCACTTGGCACTTGTCCAACCCTGCACAGGGAACAATAGCTGTGTGTGCATTTAGGAATTTGCTTTCCAAGCAGGACTTGTATGAAAGAGACCCCCAAAAAAGGTCAGAAAAAAGTAGCAGTGTGTACTGCATTTTTACCTAAGGCTTATGTGCCATCTATTCCATAGAAGCTCATACAAGTATACACAGATGGCCATGAAAAAAAAATAAATACAGACCGCAACAATGAGGTTTAGAGGGCAGTATTAAACCACTTAAATTGCCATCTACTGTAGCCATGAACGTGCAAGATGACTTCTGTTTGGTTGTTGTGGGTCATTGCACTATTCATATTTCAATTCACATTATGAAATCAAGCCCTTATTGTATATGATTAAAGAAGCATTACTCGTAAGAGGTTACTCTTGATGCTTGGGAAAAGGATAAGCAATTCGGAATATATGGGTAGTTATTTTAGACATCTTTACTTTCCTTATAAATATCAAGCAGATCCCCTTTTTTGCTAGCCTCCTAGTTGGGGGGTTATCCATTTACATTAAAGTAATACTAAAGGCCGTGTATTATTTCTTTTAAATAACAAACATGTTATACTTACCTGCTCAGTGCAATGGTTTTGAACAGAGCAGCCCGATCCTCCTCTTTTTGGTTATCCCGTCGGCAGTCCTGACTCCACCCCCCTGCTGAGTGCCTCCTGCTATGGGGGCACTTAAGTAGGCTCACTCCTGAGCTGCACTCCTGTGAGAGGACACTCTGTATTCACACACAGAGTGGCTTGGCCCTGCCCCCTGCTCTCTCCTCATTCGCTTACTGGCTGTGATTGACAGCAGCAAGAGCCCAATGGCTTCTGCTGCTCCGCTGCTGTGTGAGCCAATGAGGAGACCAAGACTGGGGAAAGCTTCTGCTCTCATGCACATTGCTGGATCGAGATGAGGCTCAGGTAAGTATGGGGGGAGGTTGAAGGAGGGGGGGAGCTGCACCCAGAAGATTGTTTACCTTAATGCATAAACACTGCATCAAGGTAAAAAAACCTTCTGCCTATAGAAACACTTTAAAGTGTTTGTAATCCCGAACAATACCATAGTAGCCTCCCTGGCGGTTTTCCCGAGTGTGGCTTGGGGTTAAAATTCAGGACCATTAGCGGTAACCCCGAGCCACACTCGGGATTACATCGCAGGATCCTGGTGTGGCTTTACTTACCTTGTCCCCGGGATCCTGCGATGTCCCCCGCTGTGTCTGCGGGCTCCGTCCTCCTCCGAAGCCTCTCCATGCCAGGCTCCGTTCCCTGCGAGTGGCGCGACGCACGGGGGCGGAGCCTGGCGGCAAATTCAAAAAAGTGTAAAATCATAACACATACAGTACTGTAATCTTACAGATTACAGTACTGTATGAAATTATTTCACATCCCTTTTGTCCCCAGTGCTTTGTCCTATGCCCTGCATGCAGTTTTATGTTATATATACTGTTTTTTCTGCCTGGAAACTGGAGATTGTCCATAGCAACCAAAAAGTGTCCCTTTACATCAAAAGTGGCTTTAGACCAGCTAGAAAACAGCAATGGTAAATTAGAACACTTGCAGAATTGAGCGATAGTGAATCGTGGGGAAATTTTATTTTAGTATTAATTTTTTTTTTTTTTAATTATTTATTTTTATTTATTATATTATAATTTAATTTTTTGTGTTTCAAACTTTTTTCATACCCGGGATATCTACTAGACTCTTGTTTGGACAGATTTAAGTGTGTTATTGTTAAGAATTACAGACCTACAATATAAAACGCCAAATTTCCATGCAAAATAATTGTACCGCTTTCAGCACCTAAAATCCGAAATAATCATACCGCCAGGGAGGTTAAACAATTACATATGTTGTGCAACTTGCATTTGTTTATCCTAATTTGTTGTTTTCTAACCTTTGGCTATTCTTTTGCCAAATCTTACTTTGAAGGTGATGACAGTCCAGCATGTCCCTATCTTGTTTCCTGTATTGGGATGTGCACTCATGGAGATGGACTACAACTGTGCTATTGGACAGTGTGTCTGTAGGCTCCTTGATGTCAAGAGGCAGTCTTGCTACCAATTATTGTTGCACACGCCCTCTGCATCGCTCTCTTAGGTTGCTTGACAGCATCTTTATGTGAGTCTTTGTTTCACACTGCTGATAGCAGTCAGTGTCAGGGATCATCAAGTATATGGTGGGGTAAGACACCACTCAAAACTGACCCAGTGCTTCAGATATGGCTGTGTATGTCCTCAGCCAGTGCTGCTCCAACCACACCCCCTGACATGTTTTGCACTGCCTTACTGGGGCTTTGTGACCTCTGTGACCAAGCCCTGGTAGGTGGGTGAAACATGTTGGGGGGGTGGGTGGTCCAAGCAGCGATGGCATACACAGCCATATCCACATCTGAAGCACCAGGTCGGTTTTCAGTTACCCCACATACACTATATTGGCAGAAGTGTTTTGACACCTGCCTTTACACACACATCAACCGTCTTAGTCCGTAGGGTTCAATATTGAGTTGGCCCACCCTTTGCAGCTATAACCACTTCACTCTTCTGGGAAGGCTTTCCACAAGGTTTAGGAGTGTTTCTATGTGGGCAGCACAGTGATGCAGTGGTAGCACTCTCGCCTAGCAGTAAGAAGGGTCGCTGGTTCGAATCCCAACCACGACACTACCTGCCTGGAGTTTGCATGTTCTCCCTGTGCCTGCATGGGTTTCCTCCGGGTACTCCGGTTTCCTCCCATACTCCAAAGACATGCTGGTAAGTTAATTGGATCCTGTCTAAATTGTCCCTAGTATGTATGAATGTGAGTTAGGGACCTTAGATTGTAAGCTCCTTGAGGGTAGGGACTGATGTGAATGTACAATGTATATGTAAAGCGCTGCGTAAATTGACGGCGCTATATAAGTACCTGAAATAAATAAATAAATAAATAAATGTGAATGTTTGACCATTCTTCCAGAAGCGCATTTGTAAGGTCAGGCCCTGATGTTAAATGAGAAGGCCTGGCTGGCAGGCTCCGCTCATTCATCCCAAAGGTGTTCTATCGGGTTGAGGTCAAGTCTCTGTGCAGGCCAGTCAAGTTCCTCCACCCCAAACGCGCTCATCCATGTCTTTATGGACCCTGATTTGTGCACTGGTCCAAATCATTTGGTGAAGGGGGATTTTGATGTGGGGTTGGGCTTGGTCTCTTAGTTCCAGTGAAGGGAACTCTTAAGGCGTTGGCATACCAAGACATTTTGGACAATTAGAGGGGAGACTACGAGCCAGGCCTTCTCGTCCAACATCAGTGCCTGACCTCACAAATGCTCTTCTGGAAGAATGGTCAAACATTCCCATAGACACACTCCTAAACCTTGTGGACGGCCTTCCCAGAAGAGTTGAAGCTGTTATAGCTGCAAAGGGTGGGTTAACTTAATATTGAACCCTACAGACTAAGACTGGGATGCCATTACAGTTCATATGTGTGCAAAGGCAAGCGTTCCAATACTTTTGGTAATCTAGTGTATGTCTACACTACTGAATTAGTGCCTGATGCCTGCTCCCACTTTCTGAATACCGGTTGGAACACCTATTATCCTCTCAGCTTTGAGCGGCGCTCCAAGTCCACACGTAATCACAAGGGTCATCAAGCAGCCGCCACTACCAATCCACAACAGTGGGAAGGACAGCTAGGGATGCTGGGAGTGGAAGACCCTTTTATATCTGCAACTTTGCTGAGTGTTGCTTCAACTTCAGACACACCTACTGCCATTCACATAGTTGAAAATAGACTTTAAAATTTTATTCGGCTTTTTATATGTTGAATTCATACTTTAGAGGTTCAGTATATGGCGGTAGAGACTTGACAAGAAAGAGAGAGCACAACTTTTAAGATAAAAGTTAGTTTGTATTTAGCTTCAGCAGCCAATACCTACTGGATCTTCTGGATATTTCGATTTGCGCTTTTCACTGAAGGCAATTCCTGCTTATGCATTATTTTGTCATATAAACAGTTTAAATTGTCGAGGCTTATATAAAGGCCAAAATGGCATCCTATTGCGTATGGGTGACAGATATGGTTTAATTCACATCCTGCCTGGAAGAAAAGTTTCCTTGGTGCATTCCCTTTAAATTTCCTGAAAGAAAAAAAAATAGTGAACAGATGGCACCTTGTCACCAAAGAAAAGCCATTCAATCATTAACTTTTCTATACAGAATCCAAGAGGCTTTCATTATACACGGTGCTGGGGATAGCTCCACATCAGCATTTCTCACACTGCGCCCACAGTGAAAGTGACCTTAACCAAACAAAGGAAAATCACTTCCATTCAGAGTCCCAGTAATGCAGAAGACCACAACCTTTATCTTGAAATATAGGGACAGGTTTAGCAAACTATTTTTAAAATGTTTACCATTTAAGAAGAAAATTGATTTGGACTGTTGGGTGCAATCAAATTATCTTTGTTTTTTGTTTTTCTTGAAAATTAGGCTAAAATGAGGGTTTCTTGTTGTGGAATAGATCCAGAACTGTCCATTTTGTCAAAATAACAAAAGGTTAAAACGTTTAATGGCTAACTGCAGTGGAAATTATAGCAAGCTTTTAAGGCACAAAGCTCCTTCTCCTGGCTGATAACAAATAATCTGCACAAGAAAAGTCAATTTTAAAACACCTTGTTCTTATTTGTGAATGTACTTTGATGTTTCATGGCAGAACCACTGCATTTCACATTAAGTTCTCTCCTGTGATTGATATTTACTTGAGCTGTAAACAGTAAGACGCTGAGTAGGACTATCATGATGTGTAAAGTGCAGTAATCCATAGGCACCATTATAAACCATACCGTGAAGGATAACCTTAAAAATAACTAGTATCTAATGCCAAAACTGTTTTGATTTCTGTAGGTGTTGCAGCCATAGATCTATGAACCTCAGTGCATATTTTGGAACTGGGCTACCCTCCACTGTCCATTCTCCTCGCAATGAGTGTCAGTGCCCCCCCTCCCCTTCTTTTACTGCCAAGACCCTCCTTTCAGTGCCCCCTTCATTGCCATAGCCATACCTTTCCTGGCATAGCAATGATGCAAAACCATACTGCTCTCTCTGCTTCTCTATCGTACGGTCTCTGCTATACACACCCACCTGTGCCCCACAACACCACCTATACTGCATTGTGCCCTTAGCAGTTATGGTACTACGCCATAGCCCTCTATTAAGGACCTGCACAGCAGTGATCCCCATACGTCCCTTTTTTTTTTTCAACTTTACATTTTTATTAATTTCTCAGTTGACATTTTCCAACATTGTTAACACAGAAAATGTTTCTTAACTTATAAAAAACATTTTTTAAACATATATTAAAGAACAAGTGAAGAAGTGATCAAGTACAAGGTATTATCATTGTTCTTGGTAATCAGCAAGCATAAGGGCTGCATGAGGAAGAGTCCCTCTACTCTCTGATGATTCTTGGTAGCTCGCCATTATTGCATTGCTCCTATATATGGTACAGACTGCACTATTGTGCTACTTTGAGTTTAGCTGGCCTGGGCCCCTTGGTGTCAATATTCACCAGTACAGGAAATGTGGACAAATCTCAGCAGAGATAAAAAAAAAACAGAAAAAAACTACTGTTGATAAAATGATAGAAATTAAAAAGGATAAGTTCACTTTTACAAAAAAAAATAAAATATATATATATATATATATATATATATATATATATATATATATATATATATATATATATATATATATATATATATATATATATATATATAAATGCACATTTTTTTTGCAGGTAAAAAAATATGCATTTGTTATTATTTTTGTTAGGGACCTGTACAGCATTGCACCCGTAATCAGCAGATTGTGAGCGTAATGCCACAGTCCCACTGTTTGCTCGTACATCTGATATGGGTCGGCAGTTACACTCTGACAGGAAGCTCAATAAATTACTAGAGCGCTCAACAGCTCCCTGATAGTTCATTGGGACCTACAAGCCGACAGCCAATAGGCTGTCAGGACTTGTAGTTTTCCCATTCATAGAACACTGTGAACGGATGACACGGGTGGAGCCCTATACAACCATGTTTTCTTTAGATTGTGGCAGCGAGTGAGAGGAGAAGATCCCCTGCTCGCTGTCAAAACAGGGACTCAGGGGGTGGGGGATTTGCAGGTGTTGGTGAATTTGTAAAATGTTAAATGTTACACCCCGAATATGGGTGTAACATGTTACAAAAGGTGAACTTATCCTTAAAAATTGACTGGGGATTGATGTCTCTTATCTCAGCGATGGACAATATTGTTGAACTAAAGACTGGTTAGGATACAAAATGGCAGCTTTCACAGCTTTGCACATTTGATCATGGCTCACTAGGTCCTACACTTGTAATTTGTAAAATATGTTTATGGGAGTGGAGTAAATAAATCAGCCATTCTTTAACCAGGGTTCCGTAGAACCCTATGGTTGCTCTAAAGGTTGCCAGTAATTCCTTTATCTATGGTGGCTTGACCTCCCATTTTATGATGCCGACATAGTTCTGAGTCCAGTGCCATTTGACAAAGACATCTGCAGGACACCAGTAATTTTTTTAGCTGTGTGTAAAGAGGGCATTCTCACCCCCACATTCTATTCACTGGCCACGAATGTAAGAGGCAATTTTCCCATTGACCCCCGATTGTATTGATATTTTCAAGGGTTTCACAAGACCTGCTAATTATTTCAAGGGTTCCTCTGGAGTAAAAAGGTTGAGAGAGGCTGATATAAATACAAATATATCGAAGTGATCCAGAGAAACTGTGCTGATTTCAAATATCCAGCTTTAGGAAGTTTCTAAAAAATAAACTTATTCTTTGAACGTGATTGGCTTAAAGAAGTCTCCTGTTGATTAGAAGCTTACCTGCTGGTCTGTTGAGTCAGGGCCATTATCATTGCTTGAGAAAAGAAACACTGACTGGTTCTCAAGAAAATCAGATCTTTATGGCTGTTATTGTCACTTGCACTTTGTCCCCTGGGGGACAGCAGCAGAAGATGTGTAGGGTGGGACTTTTTGTTTAGGCAAGCACACGTTCTCAGGAACAGCTTAAGAAAAATACTTAGCAAATCATCCTCGCTATCCACAGAAACTTTTCATAGTGGCCAGCACTCTGACTAGCATTGTAAAAGCAGTTTTCATTGTTCACTTAACCTTCAACAAATCTCTGTCTCTCTCCCTCTTTGAATACAAGCAATTTTGTGCCACCATGGTAAGGGTGAGTTTGGGGTTGTCAGATGATTTACTTTCCAGACCCTCCATACCCTGGAAAACTTGCATTACATTGTTTTGTGCCTTCTATGGATGCAAGGTCCCATGTGTTGGTCTCCTGCCAGAGACTCAATGCAGACATAAATCAGAAGAGCACAGATTCCTATTAAGACCTAGCACACTCATTCCCTGGGGAGCTTGTTCTGTCCATTGCAGCAGATCACTCAGTATAAGTGCCAATGTGCTGAGCCTTGTAATCTGGACATTGTTGAAAATATGGAGTAAATGACCTTTACCAGTAGTCTGGACATTTTTGAAAATACTGAGTAGGTGACCTTTAACAGCAGTTAAAAATTGCAACAAAAAAAAAAAAAAAGATATTTGGCTACAGTAACTGAAGATGGATATGAAACAGTTGTGTAAAGAGCACATGTTGCCAATGTAATAGCAATTTTGTATTCCAAATTGTTTGTTTTGTTATATTTGGATGAAAAAATGATTAAAAGTAATTTGTAATTGGTTACAGTTGTATTTGTTTTCCACAATGTATTTAATAACCCATTGTTAGTTATTCTGAAAGTGCCTGTTGTCGGATAATTGCAGTCTTTCTCATTTTATTTTTTCAGGTTTCAGGCAACCCCAGCTAAAATTATTTTATTTACAGCTCACAATACAAAAACTAGATCTGTAGGCTGTAGATATAGTAATAAAATAAGGAAAAATAGTGGTTTATTTGAAACTTTGAATGGGTTATTTAAAAAAAAAAAAAAAACAATGCTCTATACACCAGAGTTATTTTCAGTAATAATTCATTTAAAGGAGAAGTTCACCTTTCAAAAAAAATTTAAAAAAATAAATGCACATTGCAGGTGCAATCTCTGGCTCCTTCAGTCTGCAAGTGTATCTCGTACAAGCAAGCAGTTACTAAATGACAGGAAGCATCAATGAACTACCTAGAGTGCAAGCCATCAGCCGCAGTGGTTGACGGTAGTTGTAGTTCCCTCATTCACAGTACTTTGATAATGAATGACGTGGCTGGGTGGGTGGAGCCCCACGCTTCCACTTTTTTAAAATTGTGACATTGGTTGTGGGAAGAAGATCCCTGGCCCGCTGTCACAATTAAAAGGGGGATTGGGGAGAGGCTGCAAGAGTGGGAACATGTTGCACCCTAAAAACATAACGTTCCCGAAGGTGAACTTATCCTTTAAACTAACTTGTTTTACACTGATAGTGGGAAAGGGTCCCCTTACATTGGAGGTCAGTAAGAAAAGGGTCCCCTTAGATTGGTGGTCAGTAAGAAAAGAGTCCAGTTACACTGGTGATCAATGAAATAAGGCCATCCTTACATTGGTGATTAGTGGGATAAGGCCCCTCTTACATAATACATTGCTGGTCTGTGGGAGAAGGGGATTCCTTTCATTGGTGAGCAAGGTAGTGTCTCATTGACAGTGGGCACAAAAAACCCTTTACACTGATGGTTAGTGGAAAGAATGCCCCCTGCCTCTTACTGATGGTTAAAAAAGCACATTGGTGTCAGGGGTTTCTAAAAGATTAGCAAAGTTGTTGGTGATCTCACCCTGCTGAGTCAGGGGAGTGACTTTGGTGCTGGATCTAAGGCAACATCTAACATAAGATGAATCCTCCACTGCTCAAGGACCAAAAGCAACCTCTTGATGGACCTTCTAAAACCATGCAGGCCCCACTATTGCAGTCTTCATTGTTTCAGTAAAACTTTACTTCATTGGTGTCCGCTGCCCATCATATACAGTCTGCTTGACTCTTTTCCTGAAATAGGACTTGATTGTAGCGGTAGCAACAACAGCTTGATGGCTTTTTTTTTCAATATAGACCTCAGTTTAACTGCTCTAAATAAGCATCAGTTTTATATAAAAAAAAAGTAATATTTAATTTGTTTAAACAATTATAAATACATGGTTTATATGCATTTTTTAATATTTTATCTTTTCAGAAACATTTGATCCAAAGACTCAGCAGCCTGTGTCAGTCTTGAACATTCTGGTGTATATCTTGCTTCCCATTGCTGGCCTGTCTATGGCCATTCTCCTGGCGTTCTGGATGTATCGGCACCGGAAACCTCCCTATGGCCATGTTGACATTAATGAGGTAAGTGAGTCTCGCAGGAAGGTCAGACACCCTTGTTGTGACAATATGAACCTGTTCCTGGCAGTGGGATCTACATCTGTTTCATGTAGAGTCTTGGAAGGAATGGAAAGAAAAGGTTGTTATAATATTCTATGGTTCTAATTGAAGATCAGATCGAAGAGAACATTATTTGTATCCAAGCTACTGTCTAAGTGGAATTTTTTTTTATATATCTAGCAACACATCTGCTGTGAGCTCAGATTTCCAGCAATCCACAATGGCTGATCAGTGTAGAACAGTATAGAGTAGCCATGTTCATGAAAACTGAACCCTGATTGGAAAGTATTTTGTTAGAGCATATTGTTGCAGTGTTGCAGTTGATAAATTCCATAGTTTGTTTATTGTCCTATAGGGATGGCACGTACCCAGCAAGGAATATATTTTTCCCCATCCCTAAGCATATGTATTTTTACTTCATCATGCAGTAAGTGGAAATTAATATGCAATACTAAGAGGCCTGGCTGCTTATCTATTAATAATGGTGGTAATAAAAATGGTTACGTTTTTGTATGTATCCAGGGTGCTAACGCCTCAAAAGACATTCAGGCTCAGTTCACACTGCCATAACCTGAAAGTCACGCGACTTACGTTGAGACTTTGCCAGGAGACCTCCTGACGATGTGAGGACTACTTTGAGGCACAAGTCTGATAGAAGTCACCTTGAAGTAGTACAGGAACTTTTTCTAAAGTCAGAGCACCTTCAATAGTGCTAATTAGGACAGCTCTCATAGACTAACATGAGATTTCACATGTCATGCAACTTGGGGTCTCACAAGTCAGATCCCAATCGTGGCAGTGTGAACCAAGCCTCAAGTGATATTAAACCCAAAACCAAAAATATATTATATTGCAGCTTACCAATCCTTAGATGAGATGGCTGCATCTGCTTTCTTTCTTTTTTAGGCTTTTTCCCTCTGTTTTCACCTTGTGATCTGGCCAATAAAACTCCTCCTGTGTTAGTGTGCCCCCACTCTGGATGAAGGAGCATAGCAGACAGCAGCATTGTCAGTCGGGGGGAGGGGAGTGTTAGATGTACCACCAGACTTGGATACACTAACAAATTGAAGCCAAACTCCAACTCACACTTTAGACCTGATGCTCACTGGGTATTTTTACAGCTGCTGTTTTGGACGTCTGCATTTTTATTTCTATTTTAATTTCACAGCCAGTAAACTTCCCAGAATGTTGTCCATGCACACATAGGCTTCTATCAGTGTTTTTTAGCCAGGGCGTTTTCAGGCTTTGAAAATCCCCCAGAACCACTGTGTTTGAAGAAGTTGTGAAAATTCTGAAAAATGTGGCATTTCTGAGCATTTTTAAACCTGAAGCTTTTGTAGGAGCATAATTTTGCTAAAAAATGCAAAAGTGACAACACACTAATGCAAAATTGCTGCAAAACAAGGCATTCTACAGCTAGCGCTACTGGCGTTTTTATAACGTTTAGTGTACATGAGGCCTTATAATCAGTTACAGTAAAAAGTTTTTTCCTTTTAGGGATTAAGCTTTCACAATAAATAAAAGCTGATCATTGAAAGCACCCTGTCAATGTTAAATGGTTTGATGATTTGTCGCATCCCTGTAAACGTATTCATCTGGAAAAGAGCAGTTTCTTTTTTTTTTCTTTTTTTTTCAAAAAAAAAAAAAAAAAAAAAAAGTCTTACTGGGTGGGATAACCAGATGAAAATAAAGGAAATCAAACATACGCAAGAAAATCAATCCAGAACACAAAATAGTGATTGCACCACACATGTGAGGTATAGCAGCAAGTGAGAGCAATAATTCTAGCACCCCAGCTCACATTTAAAGGGGCTGTAAAGTCTCATGGTTTTTCAGCTTAAACTTAATGCATTCTGTGCATTAAGGTGAAAAACCTTCTGTGCTGCAGCACCCCTCCTTTTTTATTTCCTGAGCCCGATCCGATCCAGCGATGTGCAGCTGATGTCTATCTCCTCTTTGGACAGATTGAAGGAGCCATTGGTGGGGGGTGGGGGGCGGGGCCCGAGTCCCGCTGTCTTTGTCAATGGACGCAGCCTGCACGGGTGCCCCAAGGGAAAGCGGCTTTCCATGGGGGCATCCAATGAAGAGGAGGGACCTGGAGTGCCAGTGGGGGGACCCCAGAAGAAGAGGATCAGGGCTGCTCTGTGCAAAACTATTGCACAGCAGGTAAGTACAGGCATGTTTTATTATTTATTATTTTATTTTTTTTAATCGAAAGTTTGCAACCAATTTAACTCTTAACTGGTAACCTGTGAAGGCTTTTAAAGCATTACCTACAAAGATTTTTTAGGTACTGTTGTTTTTTGCTATTTCATGAGTGCGCACAATTTCAAATCTTAACATGTTTGGTATCTATTTGCTTGGCACAACATGATCTTTTATATTTTACCAAAAAATGTGGGTATTATGGGGTTGTGCATGGAAATGTATTTAGTTTCCTGAAAATTTACATTTAATGGCTGCACATACATCGTTGTGCAATGTAAAAAATTGCAGCAGCCACCATTTCCTCACCGACCTCCACTTTCTGAAAATATATAATGTTTTGGGGGGGGTTCTAAGTAATTTTATATAAAAAAAATGCTGACTTGAACGTGTATGTGAAAAATTTCAAAATTACCCCGATAGGCAAGTGGTTAATCTGCTCATGGCAAGGTCATGCAGGTTTGGGCTTGTGTCAAAGGGCACGTGCTATGCACAATAACTTATCAGCTGACAAGATTACTTGTATTATTTTATATTGATTATGCCTCATAAGGAGTGGGGAAACCAGAGAGCTTGTAGAGGGATAATGTGTCCCAGGAGATGGAGAAATCCTGCAGGTGAACAGAATTGCTATACATGTTGCCAGACTTTTAGCATCAAAACCCAATATTTATACCATGAAGTAGATAGAAGCAGTTATAACTTGAATTTCCATGCACATACAGTATCTGCAGCCCAAGATTAACAACATTGACCAATCCATATTTTTCATATCCAAGCAGATATTTACTTAAAGCGGAGTTCCACACAATTTCCTAAATTCAGCTTATTAGCAAGCTGGCCTAATAAACATTGTCAAATGGCAATATTTTTTTTTCCCTAAGGGTTAACGTTTTATGCTTTTATTTATGCTGCATTTCCTGTGTGAGCCACCCGCTGATATCGCCGTCATATCCGGCAGCGCACTGTCTCCTGGGAGCTATGAATCAATCTTCCCAGGAGTCAGTGTGGCTAGCCGTGTGCTTTTGTATTTCTTCGTTGCCATCACAACGCAGCGAGCACTTCTGACTACGCTGCCCATTGTGATGGCAACGTCGGAAGCTTACGGCGCTGCGACTCATAAATAATACGCATGTGCGGGAACAGGCGGTGCTTGCTGGTAGCTCAGCATCACCATATCCCGGAACTGTCTGCTTGTGGGCTTCACATGCCCACAGGCAAGATGACAACTGCCAGTAACACATAATATAAGTTATTTTTATATATGAAACCGGACATCAGGGGGTAATTTTGAAAAAACAAGTTAGTGGGACATTTATATTATAGCAACAGGAATTTAGGGGGAAAAAAAATTGATTTGACGGTCGAACTCCGCTTTAGGTCACCTGCGCCTGATATTAAAGTATAAAAGTATAATCTGCTCATAATAAGGTCATGCATACCATAAAGGCCTATGTTAAGCAGGTGTTTGGTGGCTTTATTTCCGTTACACTCTGAGACCATCCCCACTCTTATCCATAGAAAAAAGGAGTGTCATTCACTGCATGAATTTGTAGCCATACATCAGCTAAGTCTTGGAGGTGAGATAACATCATGATTTCACCTAGGATAAGTAGATCTCTTAAGTTACCTTTCTGTTCTAGATAAGTCAATGACTACCTGTCTACACTTCAGTATATAAGCAAGTTTGCTTAACCTGCAGAATTATGCGTACAAGTGGCAAACCATCATTGTTGAGCTCCAGGCCCAAGCATGTATTGATAGTTTCCCAGAATTCATTGAATACATGTTAAATGCATAAGCCGCCCATAGTGCTGAGATGCCATGGCACCTTTATTCAGTCGCTGTCCTTTTATCGCAGTAGCTCCAGCCGCATAGTTGCTTTTTGTATTCTTTTCTTCTGCATGTAGCAAGTCCAGGCATGACCCCTTTAGTTACTTACAAAGTAAAAATATCGGAAATAAACTGCGCTTATGATGAACAAAAAACAAAAATTGCAGCTGCAACAATCAAGTGAGATATTATCACAAAAATGAAATAGGTGAACAAGTATGTTTCGTTTAAATGAAATAAACAGTAAATAAATTATATAAACAAGCGAGTCCAAGAGTCACAAACGTGACACAATAGTGAAAGTTTGAATGTTGTGTCACCGACTTCCTCCACCTTGTGCAACCACCACCAAAAACATAGGATGTGCGCTTACCAAAGAACGTTAACCACCTATTACAGGGGGTCAGCATAGGCTTTTATGTCTGGAAAACTCTACGTCTGTAAAGAAGTCCACTCAACAGAAACTTCAAGCCACCACCGGGGAAGACATCAGATTTCTTTTACTCCAACCGTGACGTCAGGTCATATACCCCAAATGAGGAACAAAACCTTTTTCTTTATCGTGCATCACGGGACACAGAGCCATAGTTATTAACTATATGGGTATACAGGCACCTTCAGGTGATGGACACTGGCACACCCAATACAGGAAGTTCACTCCCTATATAACCCCTCCTCCTACCAGGAGTACCTCAGTTTTGTAGCAAAGCAATATACATATATCCCAAAAGAGGGGAGGGACCTCTGTGTCCCGTGATGTACTCCAAGAAAAGGATTTTACAGGTAAGCTGTTATAAAAAATCCTATTTTCTTTATCGTACATCACGGGACACAGAGCCATAGTTATTAACTATGTGGGACGTCCCATAGTAATGCTATTTGAGGGGAGGGAGACACAACCCATAGGGCGCTCCCAGACTTGAGGACCTATACTGCTGCCTGCAGCACACTGCGCCCAAAGGTGATATCCTCATACCTTTTTACATCCACCTGATAAAACCTGGTGAATGTATGCACTGAAGATCAAGTTGCAGCCTTACAGATCTGAGCCATGGAGGCCTGGTGATGCACTGCCCTAGAAGCACTAATTGCTCTGGTAGAGTGCGCCTTGACTTGAAAAGGTGGAATTTTACCTTTTAAACCATAAGCCTGAATTATAACTTGCCGAATCCACTTAGAAATAGTGGATCTCGATGTTGCCTGACCTTTCCTAGGACCCTCTGGCAGCACAAATAGTTAATCAGTCTTCCGGTCGTTTCTAAATAGACCTTGACCGCTCTCACCACATCAAGACGTGGATGTAGTGACATCTCTTCCCTAGAACATGGTTTTGGAAAAAACGATGGTAGGACAATATCTTGGTTCAGGTGAAAACCTGAAACCACTTTAAGCAGAAAACTTGGACGTGTAAGTAACACGACCCTGTCCTTGTGAATAATCAAATACGGCTCTTTACACCATTTTTTTTTTTTTTTTTTTTTAAAGCGGTATTAAACGTAAAAAAAAAAAAAATGTAGTATATTACAGCTTACCAATCAGTAGATGTGGTGGCTGCATTCATTTTCTTTTTTTTTTTTTTTTTAGGATTTTTTCCTCTGATTTCACCTGATGATCTGCCCAGTAATAAACCTTCTGTATTAGAGTGCCCCACTCTGGATGAAGGAGCCCAGGGAGTGCACTTTTGGACGGCTGGAGGGGGGGGGGGGGTGTGTGTGTTAGATTTACTAGCAGATTTAGATACGCTAACAAACTGAAGCCAAACTCCAAGTAACACTTCATAATTAGTTACAGTAACAGTTTTTTATTCCTTTTGAGATAAAGGTTTTACATAAAAGCTGATCGTTGTAAGCACCCCTGCTGGAGTTAAATGGTTTGTCTCATCTTTGTAATTGATACATCTACTGGAGAGCAGCTTCTTTTGAAAAACGACAGACTTGCTGGCCAGATCAAGGAAGGAAGGGTGACCCCTGGAAGTCGCAAATCTATGATGTCCTGCTGCAATGAATGAAGTGGGAACCTCAGCCTGGACTCTGAGCAGGCATGCCCCCAATGCGTTTCACTCCAGAACCCCCCCCCCGTAGCTTAGTCATGGGGATAGGGAACTTATGCGTATGGAGAGTATTACTGCCCAGATCACCAGATGAAAATAAAAGCCTAAAAAAGAAAGTGAATGCAGCCATCACATCTAAGAAATGGTAAGCTGCAAAATAATGTTTGCTTCTGGATTTAATACTACTTTAAGGTTCATCAGTAACAAAACAACATCAGCAATATACATGTAAGCAATGGCAATAGTTAAAGCAGTAGTAAAGCCCTCATTGTTATTTTTATATATAGTCGCATTATAGGCTTACCTGTGGGTAAAATTAATATCTCCTAAACTTGCACTGTTTAGGAGATATTCACACTGCATGCAGCCGCTGACAACACTGGCGCATGCACTCTGAAGGTCCAGCATACCGAGCCGGACCTTCTGAGCTTCTTGCTGGAACCGATGGCTCCCGCATGTATGTACAAGAGTGACGTCATCGTGGCTCGGCCACTCACAGCGCCAGAGCCTGCAAACCCAGAAGGAAGGCCGGGGGAACATGTCAGCCCTCTCAGCAGAGACTGCGCGCTGCTGGAAGAGCTTCATTTTAAGGTATTTCATATTGTGCTAGTATGCGATGCATAATAGCACATAAAAGCCCACACACATAGGTTTGACTTGATGGACTTGTGTCTTTTTTCAACCTCACTATGTAACATTATGCCATTGTCTCACAGGTGTTTTTTTTGTGGGTTTTTTTTTTTATTTATTCTGCAGCAGTTTACTACCGCTTTAATATGTGATAACATAAACGGACAGGAGACAGTATTTGAGAGTGATTTGGTTAGACAACCTGTACAGCTTTGCTGTGCTGCAGGCAAAATGCATCCTGTCTTTTTCAGCACAAACCAACGCAACACATTGGTGTAACTGAAACAATTGGGCATCAGACAGATTACCTTGTCTATTCTTTGGAATTGTGTTGGGCAATGCTATCCAACTTAGTCCAACTCATATGGTGCGAATGAGCCCTAAGACAGGGAGGAAACTTAAGCTGGCCATAGATGGTACAATTTTCCACCAGGGGTTGCAGGAAAGAAAATTGCTTGATTCCCCCATCAACACTGATCTTTCCAGGGAGAACGTTATTGCGTTCTCCTGGTGGGGGGGGGGGCAGGGGTGCCGGCTGGGAGAACACATAATAAAATTGCTAGCGGCTATAGTTGCTGGCAATAGTCACATGAAAAATCCGACAGGTTGGTTGCTCTCAAGTTGACTGATCAGCTTGGGTACAATCATCCTGCCCATACGTGGTTCGAATCTTGGCCAGTCCCTGCTGAACAGGCTGAGATTCGGACTGTCTATGGGCTGTTTTAGATTATCCTACTCCTGCAGAGTAAGTGGAGGGGCTTAGAAAGATCTAGAAATATAGTAAAGTCATAGATAGTGTGCCTCCAATAAGTAGATGTCCCCAATATGTGGATGTCTTTATAGAGAGAGAGGTACATCTATACAGACCCAGTGAAGGCTGAAGAAGGGAAGTTTTTCCACTACATGGAAATATACATTCTAAATGTTGTATTTTTTTTTTACAAAGCCAATGAGTGGTTCTATTCAGGTGGCATTTTAGTAGTGAATCAGATTGGGCAAACCAGATCCTTTTTTTATGTTTAGGGAGTGTAAATGTGGATCTTCAAGTCTTTTACAAGGGTAACCAGATAAGCCTAATGAACTCTGAGCACTGGGATTTCAGAAAGAGACAAAGAGTAAATGTATGGGAGATATTTGAAAAAAATATTAGCTACAAAGTAAGGTTCATTTTCAGAAAATATTTGCGCAGAAAAATCACATCACATGTTACAAAATGCATGTGTGCTTATGGCCATATTTATGGCATTTGAGCATAAATGCATTCTATCAGCCAGAATATTAAAGCGATTGTAAAGGTAAATTTAAAAAAAATAACAAATATGTCTATGCTTACCTGCCACAAACTTCCTCTTTTCGGGTCCCCTGCCGGTGCTCCTGGCCCCTCACCTCTGTCCAGTGCCCCCATGAGAAGCCGCTTCCCATGGGGGCACTCGTGCGTGCTCGCACCCGAGCCCTGCTGCTGCGTCCATTGACACAGACAGCGGGACTTGACCCTGCCCCTGCTCCCTCGTCACTGGCTTTGATTGACAGCACTGGAAGCCAATGGCTCCCTGTGCCCCAGCAAAGCCAGTGAGAAGTGAGGGGAGAAAAGAGATGCAGACGTGCAGGGCACTGCATCAAATAAGGGCCTAGTTAAGTAAAAGGGGGGTGGGGGGAAGCTGACGTCTAAACATTGTTTTACCTTAATGCAAGGAATGCAAAATGTTTAGGCTTTACAACCACTTTAATTTATTCTGGCCATTGGAATACATTTACCTGTTTATGCGTCTACAGGAATTTTTTGCATGAGGCCTTCTCATTTACATTGGACCTGTGACCTGTGGCCTGGCTAGAGACATTCTAGAACTTGCATATTATAAACAAACAGTAGCCTCTAAGTTCACCGCAGAAGAATTTAAGTCTTTCAAGTAGTTCTCTCAGCAGCTCTGCTCCCAGAGCTCCTGCTCTGGTAATGGCCCCTTTCACACTGCCGTGGCTTAAAAGTCGCGTGATTTTGACGTGATTTCAGGGAATGCCTGTGTAAACTTGAGGTCTATGGACCTCAACTAGCATGAAAGTCGGACCAAAGTAGTACAAGGACTACTTTTGAAGTTGGCACGTATATGAATGGTTATCATTGGAAATCATGGGGAACGACTTGTCATGCGACTTGTGCAACTTGTCCTGTGACTTGGGACTGCAAAGTGTCAAAGGGGCCTACATCATAGATTGGAAGACTGCTGAGTCCCTTCTGAGCGAGGGAACTGGGTGAGCTTATTTGCTGAGAGAACCACTTGTAGGACTTCAGTGCTTCTGCTGTGAACTTTGAGGTTGAGTTGCACCGCCATGCTTGCAGATACAGGGATTAATGAGGGTTTTTATTACTGCTTGTTGGGAATATGTAAATACTTGCACATGGTTTCGTCACATAAATCCCACTGCTTCAGCAAGAACCTGATTCACGTCAAAATGTTTGTGTAAAGTGCTTTAATGTGTTTATAGCCCATCAACAAAGCCTGACTCAGGCAGTTGTCTGGGGTAAAAAAAAAAAGAAGTCCAGAATGACATTGTAATATGTTATCCCTGAGTTTATTGTCCTTTTTTTAAAGCTCATATAATAACATTATTGATTTTCATTCATCTAGATATATGCTAATACTTTCTGTGAGCTAGTGCTAGCTTCTCTTTTATCAGCCAAGCCTTCATCTCCAGGAGCTGTGAATCAATACAAGATTCTTATTTTCTTGCGCCCAAACCATCTCCTGACATTAAATGTAATTTAAGAGCAGGTTTTGTGGAATCGCTACATGGCTGTTTTTGAGTAAATGGATCACGATTACTATGCCTTTAATTCCAAAGTGCTAATTGACTATAAAATGTTACATGCTTTATATCGAGAGCTTTATGGCCTGACTGCGGCAGGGGCCTGTGTAAGTAGAAGCACTTCATCAAACAGGTCTCGCCATAACTGACATGATTTGCAGAGGGCCTAGCTGCTTCAGTAAGCTTGCCAAAACAATTAAATGAATACCCCACTTTCATGCTGTATGTGCACCATTCCATTCTATGTTTTCTTAGTTTCCATAGCAACAGTGTAGGCCAGTTAAAAATATTTAATTCAATAGAACTCCATCCTAATCAGTCACATTCCGGTGAAGTCTTCATTCTTTGAAACCTTAAAATACATTTTTTCTTAGTTGTATTTTTTCTGTGTGTACGGTTGGACTAATGAAGGCTTCGTGACTTAAAAATCACAAAAGTATAAGGTCATCGCAGGTCGTGTATTTGTGCAACTTAAGCTAATTAACAACTTGTAGAAATGGAGGTTAGTTGAAGCTTATGCTGCTTATAAAAGATCAATGGCGTTTTTGTCTATCTCTGTAGGATCCAGGGCCACCTCCGCCATCTCCATTAGTTGGACTCAAGCCCCTGCAGTTATTGGAACTCAAGGCAAGGGGCCGATTCGGCTGTGTTTGGAAGGCAAGGCTGATGAATGAATATGTAGCTGTGAAAATCTTTCCCATTCAGGTAAGATGGGTGTCATAATTCATCTTTTTATCATTGCTGTTTGTTGCTAAAAATGTATTGCTATATGCTATATATAATAAAGATTTTTTTTTTAGGTAAACCACTTAAAATCTGAATAGAATCAATCATACATTACGCTCCCAAATGACAGGTGAACCTATTTTTAACTGGAGACAGTCATCAACTCAAATGACCTGTGACAGCTGGTGCTCAATATTTGGGGGGGGGAGAGACGGAGACAGATGAGAAGGCGGCGATCAACAATTTCATTTCATTAGATAATTTATGAGGGCGTGTTTAGGGGCGCGGCAGAGTAGGGGTCGGGTGGGGCAACTGGAGGCGAGTAACCCTTGAGGCCCGGCTAGTAGCTCATGACTTGAAATATATATAGATATATATGTATCTATATATATATAGATATATATATATCTATATATATATATATATAGATATATATATATCTATATATATATAGTATGTGATTCTGCACTTCCAGGTCTGGGACCCGCACGCACCCTGCCGGCGGCGACCCACTCCCACTGTGATTGGACACAGTGGGAGCCAATCAGTGGGTCCTGCGGACCCGATGTCCGCCAGGATCCGCCAATCATTCCAGAGAGAAGAAGACCGGTGACCTGCCTATGTAAACAAGGCAGATCGTCGTTCTGTGAGAAGGGGAGGTAGTGAACATGTGTTTCTGCTAAGCAGGAACACGGATCTCTGCCTTCTTACAGTACAAGCACATCCCCCACAGTTACTAATCACTCCCTAGGAACACATTTAACCCTTTGATCGCCCTTGATGTTAATCCCTTCCCTGCCAGTGTCAGTACAGTGCAAATTTTGAGCACTGATCACTGTATTAGTCCCCAAAAAAGGGTCAGTTAGGTGTCCAATTTGTCTGCCTTAATGTCGCAGTACAGCTATAAGTCGCTGTTCACCGCTGTTACTAGGAAAAAATAAAAATATATCCATAAATCTGTCTTGTAGTTTGTAGACGCTATAACTTTTGCGCAAACCAATCAATATATGCCTAATGAGATTTTTTTTTTTTTACCAAAAATATGTAGCAGAATACATATTGGCCTAAATTGATGAAGAAATTTAATTTTTTTATTGGATTTGCTTTACAGCAGGAAGTAAGAAATATTGTGTTTTTTGGGGTTTTTTTTCAAAATTGTCGGTCTTTTTTTGTTTACAGCGCAAAAAATAAAACCCAGTAAATACCACTAATAGAAAGCTCTATTTGTGGGGAAAAAAGGACATAAATTTTATTTGGGTACAGCATCGCACAACCGCGCAATTGTCAGTTAAAGTAACACAGTGCTGTATAGCAAATAATGGCCTGGTCATGAAGGGGGGTAAACCTTCCGGAGCTCAAGTGGTTAAATAACAAACTTGCCTATAATTACGTGCTCTGTGCAGTGGTTTCGTACACAGCAGTCCCGATCCTTTTCTTCTGGGGTCCCCTCTCTTCATTGGGTCCCCCCATAGAAAGCCGATTTTCATTAGGGCACCAGTGCAGGCTCACTCCCCAGTCCTGCTGCTGCGTCCATTGACACGGACAGCAAGACTCCGCCCCCTCCTTTGTCACAGGATTTGATTGACAGCAGCGGAAGCCAATGGATATACGAGTGCTTTGGATTACAAGCACGTTTCCGGAACAAATTATGCTCGCAATCCAAAGTTTTACTGTATAATGTTGCTTACTGGAAGAAAGCAGTAACTGTGCCTGACCCAGGAGTTATTTTGCTGATGCAATCCTACATATACTCAATAATAAAGCTCATACCTGTGTTCAGACTCCTGAGCTCAGGGCCACCTGTGTTTGTTTTTGGCTGCAACATACCACACTGCATAAAGCCCACATTCACAAAATTGTGCCACTCTTGCGGTGCCCCAAACAAGTAAGTAACCCTATGCAAATTTGACTATGCAAAGCTTAAAGATTAAACAGATGCATTCGCTTTTTTGCCATGTTTGCCGTGTGTAGGGAAGCCCATGGAAAAAAATGGGTTGCCCTATGTATAAAGTGCGACAATGCGTGAAAACACGTAAATAGGGTTGAAACAAGTAATCGATTAATTTGAGAACTAATCGATTATGAAAATAGTTCTCAACTATTTTCATAATCGATTAATCGGCCAGCCGATTAGTTGGCCTGCATACAGAATGCATTATTTGTTTACATATCAGGAAATACAGTGCAACACACATACAGCTCAGTACACGACATCCATACATGTCAGTAAGTGCCTGAGAACTTGAATGTGTGAGGAGCAATGCCTCATGGGACATGTAATCCTGGGCAGGAAGTGAGTGGTTCTAAAGGGAGAAGTTTTTTACCTTGCTAAAGAGCACGGTATACTATAATTTGCAGCTTGCTATTGGGGCACTCTGAAGGCAGGAGGAGCCAGAAGCATCGATGGGGGACTCCAGAAGAGAATAATCGGGGCTGCTCTTTGCAAAACCATTACACAGAGCAGGTAAGTATAACATATTTGTTGTTTTTAACTAAAAACAAGACTCAGGGAAGATCAGCATCAAAACCCAGAGAAGGTGGAGGCTGATAGTCTGGAGGTAATAGAAGGCATTGCAATTACATTTAAAGTAAACTATCACATGGAGGCAAGCCACAATACGTGGGAGCAGGGCACATTACATGAGGGCAGGGCACATATCAAGGAGGCAGGCATATTACATGAGGGCAGGACACATTACAGGGGGCAGGGCACATTACATGCACCCAAGTGTGAAAGGGGTCTAAATAAAAAAATGTGATCTCTGAGTCTAATGATAGTTACCAGATTCAACTTCCAATAGTATATACAGTATATCTCTTCTGTCTGTTATTCTCAGAGTGGATTAGAGATTTTGCTCCCTGACCATATAGTTGGTTATTTATATTTACCACTGCATAGAGAAAAAATTGCGTTGTTTTTTTTTCAAACTTTACTTATTAAATTATACACCACACTTTTGTAAGGTTATTATCCGATTAATCGAAAAAATAATCCGCCAACTAATTGATTATGAAAATAATCGTTAGTTACAGCCCTACACATAAATTACAGTAATATGAATGGGGGCTAATATTCTGGCTCTTCATGTAAAAAATATATATATTCTTCCTGCATTTTTTTGTTGTATTTTATGTTTTAGGATCAGGCACTCTGAGTTATGTAGAAAGGTGGCTCTGAAAATGAGCGGTGCTGGTGTCAAGTTGTTGCCTGAAGCTGATTGCAGTTGACACCTTGACTTCAGCTTTGCTTATTGCCTGAAGAAAGCAGAGTGCAGAGTTGCTAGCAGGTTGAAGGTCATATGAACAGCATAGAAAGTAATGAGGGTCATTAGTTAGGAAAGCAAGTTCCTCCTCCCCCAGTAGGGGAAAAACACAAGCGTTGCAGGAAACATAAATGCTAGACAAATGGTGGGCAAATGGTTAAGAACCTCCTATTTATTCCTGACTGCTAAACGGCTACACATTGTTTTGCTAATTTTTTTTGTTTTTTTTTTTTTTCCGTTGGAACTTACTATGAGAAGATGACAGTTACTTTATCTGTTCACTACTAAACCCAAGAAAAAAACATTTCAGAATGCCCATCAATAAGCTGTACTATAATGTATTATTCAACCAAGAGAGGTGTGCTTCAGTTTCTTGTTGCCTAGATAGCAGCTTTGAAAAGTGCTTAGTACTGCATTGGAATCTGTCTGCTATCACACTTGCAGCCCCAAAAGAGAGGATTCCTCCAAGGGCCCGAGCTAAACATATGACCCACTCATAAATAAAATAGACGTGTGGTTTATTTCCTATACTGACAAGCTCTGCACTGACCAAGTTCTCCCTGCAAAAATTCATATAATTTAAAGCCAATAGGAATCCAGCTTGCCATAATCCTTGTAATTGGTAGTAGACTTTTTTTTTTTCAATCCACGTTCTAAAAATCAAAGCACTCTATTTAAATACAAACTGTTTATGGGAGCTGTTTTGCATGCTGAATTGTATTTCTGGCCACCAAGTCCTGGGACTTTCGCAGCCCCGCCAGAGAGCGGAGCCAGTCAGATGACCTTGCTGCTCTCTACAGAGCCTGTGATTGGATAGTGATGGGGCAGAAACAGATTGATGATATTATCACTCTGCTCCCTCCTGTCTGCACATGCCTTGTCAGCACCTGACTGGTCCCAAGTGCTGCCCTTCCCTTTCTTAGTCCAACTGCTTACAAGAAGTTACATTTAAAGTGTATTTTCACTTTTGCAGTCAAATTTGTGAAAACACATGGGGGAGGAAGTATACAGGCACATCTTAAATAGAAGATGCGTCCGTGGTTCTGGTGAACTTGGTACAGGGCTCGTGCTCTCGAAGAGCTTGAGAAAGGGGTGTTGCGGCCTCTCTATGGACTACCGTGCATGCTCTGAAATGTGTCGCGTCATTTCCTCCTAGTGGTCCAATTCCGGCTGGCGCTGCGTGTCACTCTGCGCTCCAGCGCTTGCAGACTGCCATCAAGTCCTCCCACCCTGGCCCTGTGGGTCTGACCGCTGTTAGTCTTTGCTGACAGCTCCCTGAAATATTTTTTAAAACTCCCACGGCACACCTGCACATCTCTGTGCCACAGCACACAGTTTGAGAATCACTGTTTTAGATCAAAGGAATAAACTTCGGTCTGTAAATGAGGGCAGTTTATCCAGTTAAAGACTAAACATTTTTCTGACATTTGTTGCTTAAAGCGTTAAAATTAGTATTTTTTGCTAGAACCGCCAAATATTATAATTCTATAAATATATCTTTTAAAAGCTATTTTTAGGGAGAAAATACACTTCAATGAATAAAAAAAAACAAAAAAACAAAAAACAAAACCGTAAAGTTAGCCCTATTTTTATATACATAATGTGAAAAAATATGTTACGCTGAGAATTGTGATTTTTATTCTAAGCAAAAAAATTGTGATTCTCATTTTATTCAGAATCGTGCAGCTCCTGAATGTGCTATCCATTGACACAGCAGGAAAAGAACCATTTTCATTAGTTGTATTTACTGATAAGGGTACATCCTGCATGTTTTGCATTCGAGTAGAGTAGTTCTTAGAATGTGAAGGTTTATCGTTTCAGTTACTTTGTTTTGTTTATTTGATGGCGTTCTGGTGTCGTATTTGTAGAATGTGTGCAGTGTTTGGGAGTGGGGCAGAAGATCGTGGTAATAATGTGCTTGGTGATTTACAGCTCCTGCCAGCTGTTTATAGAGGTAACATGCACATGTGTTTCTTCTCAGCCACACCAGGGAGGAGAGGTGAGGGAGCTGCTTTATGTCAGGTCTAACATGGTTCAGGTCTGGGTGTATGATTTGTTTTCTGCTGATTTCCCAGTGCTGGCCATCTCATGTGGTCTTTTTGTTACTCTGTAGAGAAAAATACACACAGATTGCTACATAAAAACTTCATCATTGCTCAAGTGAAACTTCTTCCTTCATACTCCAGAGCAGCCTTTTTCAACCAGGGTCCCAGGCATCCTGGGGTGCCTTTAGTTTTCTTTAGATGTGCCTTTATAAAAAATATTGCACAGTACAAGTTCATGTATATTCTTTCTGTACAAATAGGGCAAAACAAACAAATGTTTTATTGTGTTTCCTATGCTGGATGAATGCCCATTTCCTATGGTTTTTCATGGAGTTACGTTTCATGTACACTGCTGCTTGTAAACTGGACATTTAGGAGCAATTGGGTGTTTTTTTAGCTGCCCCTGAACTCTCCTCTGTTATTTTATCAGTCTATCTGTCTACTCCTCACCTCACTCCTTCAGTCTTTTCTCGCATTACTAACTTACTAACTGACACATCAGCATGGATGTCGCACCACTTCCTTAAACTAAATCTCTCTAAAACTGAGTATTAATATTCCCCCCCCCCCGCCCGTGCCCCCCTCCATGATTTTTCCATCAAAATCAACAAAGCAACCATCAGTCCCTCCCCTCACGCTAGGGTACTAGGTGTAATCCTAGACTCTGAATTGTCATTTCAGCCTCAAATCCAATCGTTGTCAAAAGTTTGTAGAATTCACCTCCGTAACATCTCTAAAATTCGCCCCTTTTTAACAAATGAAACCACCAAGCTCCTCATTCACTCCCTCGTTATCTCTCGCCTTGACTATTACAACTCCCTTCTCATTGGCTTACCTCTCCATAGGCTATCCCCTCTCCAGTCTATCATGAATGCTGCTGCCAGACTTATCCACCTTACCTGTGTGCGTGTCACCGGCGCAAAAACAAACCTTAGTTCCTCAAACAATATTACATACTAAATGTTGGGGATGCTGCATTCAAAAAAAGACCCTTCACTTAGATGGGTAAGAAATACTAGTTGGTGTATGTGAATGCGCTACTCCCTTAATATCTCAAATACACAAGTGAAAGCTACCATCACCTGTAATGCTTATCAGCTACCCATCACAAATATTTCATGTGTATAAGTTTAAAATTTTAGATCAATAAATCATACATATACATATAACAAAAAGTCCTTCAGATATGTTGCAAAATCTTGTAACCATTAAAGTGACTGACGTGCTCCTATATTGCTTCAGTGTTCATATGTGACTGAGTGGGACCCTCCACCATTCAGATTGGCCACTCACCAGATACTTCACTAGGGGTACGCCTTTGGTTCATTCAGGGATAACCACTCCACCCAGGTACCACTTCTCACCGGTTAAAAACTTGTGTTCTAATGCTCCTCATAGGAAAGCATAGGGACAAAAGGCGATCATAGCGCAATATGTTTGAACCATTTATTTTTTAAAAAATTCCAAAGGTTAAAATCACTCACATTTAAAAGTGCCCTCGAGCCGGCACGAAGCATATCCAGCAGTTACGGACGAGTGGCTATTAGCATGGTTCGCCTGGTGTTAATGTGCGGCCTCCACGCTCGGCTTGCGCTCCAAGCCTCGTTTCCGTTTTCGTCCGGTCACGTGATGCGTAAAATTCTCCCAGCAGCCTCTACGCGTTTCGCATCATCAAATGCGTCATCAGGAAGCTCCCTGATGACGCATTTGATGATGCGAAACGCGTAGAGGCTGCTGGGAGAATTTTATGCATCACGTGACCGGACGAAAACGGAAACGAGGCTTGGAGCGCAAGCCGAGCGTGGAGGCCGCACATTAACACCAGGCGAACCATGCTAATAGCCACTCGTCCGTAACTGCTGGATATGCTTCGTGCCGGCTCGAGGGCACTTTTAAATGTGAGTGATTTTAACCTTTGGAATTTTTTAAAAAATAAATGGTTCAAACATATTGCGCTATGATCGCCTTTTGTCCCTATGCTTTCCTATGAGGAGCATTAGAACACAAGTTTTTAACCGGTGAGAAGTGGTACCTGGGTGGAGTGGTTATCCCTGAATGAACCAAAGGCGTACCCCTAGTGAAGTATCTGGTGAGTGGCCAATCTGAATGGTGGAGGGTCCCACTCAGTCACATATGAACACTGAAGCAATATAGGAGCACGTCAGTCACTTTAATGGTTACAAGATTTTGCAACATATCTGAAGGACTATTTGTTATATGTATATGTATGATTTATTGATCTAAAATTTTAAACTTATACACATGAAATATTTGTGATGGGTAGCTGATAAGCATTACAGGTGATGGTAGCTTTCACTTGTGTATTTGAGATATTAAGGGAGTAGCGCATTCACATACACCAACTAGTATTATCCACCTTACCAACCGCTCAGTGTCTGCCAACCCTCTCCTCCAATCCCTACACTGGCTCCCAATCACCCAGCGAATTAAATTCAAAATACTAACCACAACATACAAAGCCATTCACGACTCTGCCCCGAGCTACATCACTAATCTTGTCTCCAAATATCACCCAAATCGTCCTCTCTGCTCTTCTCAAGACCTCCTGCTTTCAAGCTCTCTCATCTCCTCCTCCCATGCTCGTCTCCAGGATTTCTCCAGAGCCTCTCCCATCCTCTGGAACTCGCTACCTCCATCTATCCGGCTATCCCCTACTCTTGCTACCTTCAAGTGATCCCTGAAAACTCATCTCTTCAGGAAAGCCTATCACGTCTCCAACTAATCTCCTACCACTTCCACCAGCTCATTCCTCACAGTTACAACCTTTTGTACCACCTGCCCCACCCTATTAGATTGTAAGCTCTTCTAAGCAGGGCCCTCTTAATCCTCTTGTATTTTATTGTATTATAACTGTACTGTCTCCCTTTTATATTGTAAAGCACTGCATAAACTGTTGGCGCTATATAAATCCTGAAAAATAATAATAATACATGTACACAGGGTCGTTTATAGTCGTATCTAGGCAGTTGAGTTTAGAAGCATTTTTTGGAACGCCAAGTGCCTGTAACAGTTTATAAACGCGGTAACTCTCATTTAGCTGTGCTTAATTTACAGCATTTAATTTTTGGCTATTTTATTTATTTATTTTTTATTTCCGTTACTTATATAGCGCCGTCAATTTACGCAGCGCTTTACATATACATTGTACATTCACATCAGTCCCTACCTTCAAGGAGCTTACAATCTAAGATCCCTAACACACATTCATACATGCTAGGGACAATTTAGACAGGATCCAATTAACCTACCAGCATGTCTTTAGAGTGTGGGAGGAAACCGGAGTACCCAGAGGAAACCCACACAGGCACAGGGAGAACATGCAAACTCCAGGCAGGTAGTGTCATGGTTGGGATTCGAACCGGCAACCCTTCTTACTGCTATGCGAAAGTGCTACCCACCACATCACTGTGCCGCCCATTTAAAAAAAAAAAAAGCTTCTAAATCTAAACGCGGCATGTAAATGCAGAAAAACGGATGCTTTAAATGTCGGTTACTATCTGTCAAGTTAAATCGTTCAGGAGAGGTTGTAAAAACGTCCCGTGTACATGAAGCACAAGGATCCATTCACAAGGGGTGCTTGACTGCGTGCCCCCTGCAGGTCCATGAGACAAAAGGTCCTATGCGCCATACATCACTACAAGACCCTGTGGATATGTGAAATGACAGCCTCAGCCTGAGCCCCAGCCAAGCCACAACTCCCTCCAGCTTAAAGTGGTAGTAAACAGCTGGCTTTTTTTTTTTTTAAACCTGAAATGCAATGTCATAATGTGCACATCTCATACTAGCACATTATGTGAAACTTACCTTAGACCGAAGCCCTCCAGCGGCACACTGTCACCGCTGAAGGAGCTTCCATCTTCACCTGGTTTTCCTTCTGGGTTCATGGACTCTGGCTGTGTGAGTGGCCAGGTCTGCGATGACGTCACTCCTGTGCATGTGTTTTATAGCACAGGACTCTGTAGGAACAGCATGGTATGTCGTTCCTTCAGGGCACATGTGCCGGTGACGTTACCAGCTGCATCTACAGTAAATATCTCCTAAACTGTGCACTTTTAGAAGATATTTACATTACCTATAGGTAAGCCTTATTATAGGCTTACATATAGGTAAAATTCATGCATGGGAGTTTACTCCCACTTCAATCATGATTAAGTTCTCAGGGCACATGAAATGCGTAGGAAGTGGCATGGCTTGGCTGGGCCCCGGACTGAGGCGGTCATTTCACACATCCACAGAGTCTTGCAGTGAAGTGCAGTGGATAGGACCTTTTTTGTCTCCTGTATCATTGGAGCTGGGATGAGCTCTGTCTTTGCACGCACTCCCAGCGGTGTACTACAGGATAGGACCCTATTTGTTGTCTGGTCACTGCAGATACATGTTTTCCTAGCATGAGCATACACAGGCCTTATTGGAAAACGTTCATTGGATTCACATTATTAATGCTGTACAAATGGTTTTTCATTGATTTAGAACAGGGGTGCCCAACCGGTGGCCTGGAGGCCACATGTGGCCCACTGAGCCCTCTGAAGTGGCCTGCAACTTCTTGCTCTGGGATGGCGGGTCAGCAAACCCAGAACATGGGTCCACCATCCCAGGGCATGAATGTTGTGACTGAAGCCGACGGTAGAGGAAGCAAGCGGCTGTGGAGCAGAGCCGTATAAGCCGATGTTTCCTGTATAGTGCCGACTCCAGACACAGGCGGATTGATACCAAATGCCCTCTGCCTTTGACAGCAACATATGCAGAGTGAACACAGACCTGCTATCCGCTCATTAAGGCCCACGGCCGGTTGCCAAGTCTGATTTAGAATGTAGAATACCACCTTTGGCACAAAATGGGGTAAGGTATCATAGAAACTGTACTCAGCACCATCTAGTGGCCAAATGTGGTATTTGTTTGTCTCAAGGATGCATTCACTGCTTGCCCTGTTCAGGTCCATGTTTCCCGGGACAGGGGTGCACAGGTGTTGCGTTCATTCCCATGCCAGCACTTCATAGAAGTCCATTCGGATGTGCGGCTGCATGCACAATTTGACACATGGGTGCGGGTCCCTGAACTCACCCTGTAAGTGTTAGGGGACCTGCACCCTCATTTCATATTGGAACAAAGCTGTGTCCTTGCAGCTACGCGTTTCAGTAGACTTCTATGGACTGCCAGCATGGGGATGCATGCAACATCTGTGTACCCCTGTCCCAGGACAACATAGATCTGCACAGGGCACAACGTGAATAGATTATACCAAAAAAAAAATGGCTACTAGATGGTGCTGAGTGCCATTTCTATGATACTTTACTCCATTTTGTGTCAAAATGTGGCATTTCACATTCGAAATCAATGAAAAACATTTGTACAGCACTAATAACAATAGTTTTTCACCCTTTAACCCAGAAGGAATTTACATGCCCCTTTACTGGGCAAATTGCCATGCAAATTTCATTATAAATATACACCATAAAGTCACTTTTTCTAATTAGTGAATGGCGTAAACCATACACATGCCAATAAGGTCTTTTGCACTTGGACACAATCATTTACTGATTTATATACACAGGATCTTGCTGCTTGCAGTTATGATTTGTAAAGACTGCTTTGTGGATTTTTATGTGCATTGTCCCATAGTCAACAACAACGCACCTGTGTATGATCCATTTAAAAAAAAAAAATCCAAACTGGAACAAACGCTGTATTTATTTTCACCCATATGCAAGAGGGTTAATATAATTCTCATTCATATCTTCTGACCTTCTATACTTCTACTTCTATACTGCTGCAGGTTCATCCACTTCTACCAGCCATGAAATATATTAATTCTATAAATCTGTCAATTCTTAGAAGCAAAAGCACTTCACAGTCTGACTTGTATATTTATATTTTCCATGTCTGTTAAGTACACATGGCATTACCCAGAAGCACTTTTCTTTTTTTAGAGTGGAATTTGCATACATATTCTGCTATCTCTACCTGTACTTTAGTAAAGTTTCTTTTACCTTGAAGTATATGCAAACACTATCTGAATGAAATTTAGTTTGCTAAAGCCCTGTGGATAATAAACAAGTGCATTTTTTTAATGGCATAATTGTTTTCACCTTTTTTCATCCTGTATTGCATCTCAGCACTGCTGATCTCGCGTAGCCTCATTTTAATCTCTTATAGGACAGGTTTGTTTGATGTTGATGGAATAGTAACCCGTGTCTGCATATATTCTGTGTTGTGGTGGTACTTACTGTTGTAAGTACCTAAAATTTGACTTTGTAGAAGCCTATTGCAGCCTCCTGTACAGTAGAGCTCAGACTTTGGGAGAAAGAAGCAACATGAAGAACCGATCAGGTGTGCTGCATAGCTCATGTGTTCACAGTGTACATACTAGAGCTGCACGATTCTGGCAAAAATGAGAATCACTATTTTTTTGCTTAGAATAAAGATCATGATTCTCGTGGTGTAACATCTTTCACATTATACAAAAAAAAAATTGGGCTAACTTTACTGTTTAGTTGTGGTGTTTTTTTTTGTTTTTTTTGTTTTTTTTCATATTCATTGAAGTGTATTTTTTCCCAAAAAATTGCATTTGAAAGACCGCTGCACAAATACAGTGTGACATAAAATATTGCAACAATCGCCATTTTATTCCCTAGGGTCTCTCCTAAAAATATATATATAATGTTTGGGGACTCCAAGTAATTTTCTAGCAAAAAATACTGATTTTAACTTTGTAAGAAACAAATCAGAAAAAAGTTTAATTTTTAAGTGGTTAACATTTCCTCATTTACAGACCGAAGTTCATTCCTTTGATCTAAGAAAAGTTACAATGTTTAAAGTTCTCTACCAGCGCTGAAACGTTACAATGTTCATAGTTCTTTACCAGCGCTGACAATGTTGTGAAGAACTTGGCAGGCTGCCCGTTTTTTTCTTTTTTTCTTTTGACAGCTTTTGAGTGAGCAGAGAACTCTCTACACTTGTTACATAAATGAATCTGGAAAATCTGTATAGAGATCATGAGGGGGGTTGAATCGAGATTACGATTTTTTTTTACGATTAATCGTGCAGCTCTTGTACATACTGATAGGAGAGAGTAAGGTGAAAAAAGCTATGCTCATCAGTCTGCTGCTTTTCCTTTCATTGTCCAGTCACTGGCTAAGGGAGAGGCAAGACAAGTAAGTGTTACTTAAACGCAGAAGAAAACAAAAAAAAAAAATCAGTCCTGTGGGCCTTTGCTTGCCTTTTTCTGGCCCTTCCAACATGTATGAGGATATGGCTTGTATTAATATTGATTACTTTATTTTAGAGACTGGGAACCACTTTTATGTTCATGTATCCCTGAAGAAGAAAAGCATATTTTCGAAAGTACTTGTCTTCTATCCCATGTGATCTTCTATGTGTCCCAAGATCTCTATCACGGGGACAAAGAGGACCACAATAACTACATGCCAGGGGTTGATACACTGCTATGTACTTTGTTGGATTCATTTTGTGAACACGGCTAAACTGTATTGGTTTTTACGAGTTTTTCCAAACTTTTAAATGATGTTTAAATAAACATTGTGATTTCATACTTTCACACAGTCTATGCTTATGTTGTCTTTAAAGTCCCATATCATGGGGGTTCATTCTTCACAGTTAAATAGGGATTATGGCAACTACCTATGTGAATCTTGCTTCTGGCTTGCACATTGTCCAGGCCTTGGGGCACTATTCCTCCCACTGATACGAGACTCTATTCTGCCAACTAACACCAACAATGGGGCACCATTTCTCCCACTGACACCAACAATAGGACACTTCCTCCCAATGACACCAACGATGGGTCGCTACGCCTCCCAATGATACCGGCGATGGGGCAACGTTCCTCCCCCTAATACCAAATGTGGCAATGTTTACTGCCACTGATGCCAGAAAAATTTCCACTCCCACTAGACACAGCCCGGCCCCCCGAAAGCTTGAAGAACAATAAACTGGCCCTTTGTTTAGAAAGTTTGGAGACCCCTGTGTGCTAGACAAAGCTGTGGTTGAGGCAAAGCTGGGTAGATCTCAGAATTGGATTGGCAGAAATACAATTACTTTTGGTAGGTTAAAAAGCTCTCTTATTAATTTTTTTTTTTTTATGTGGAATTCAGCTTTAACATTCGTTTTTCAGCTTAAAATTCTCTGAAAATATTTGGACGCTTTCAGCATTTTCTAGGTCTTTATTAAAGTGTGCACCACATACTCTGTCTTTGGTTGGTAAAGTTAGTCCTTGAAATTCAAACTTTCATCAGAAGTGTCTTCTTTTCGTTGTTGCTGATGAATTTTCCAGTACAATTGATGTACTGCAGGAAAAGCGTGTGAGACCTTAAGAAAGCGGTTTGGTAACTTCCCAGCAAGAAGTCTGCTTTTCCTAATTGCAAGACGTTTAGATTCCTAGCTCCTGGTGATTTGAACATTAATCTGTGTGACACTGCAATCCCCAGGACTTCCTTAATTTTATTTTCATTACTGAGCCACTGTACTTTGAGCTCCAGGGACTGGCTCTTTTCAACCATTGTGTTGAGCAGGCAGAAAATTTCAGCCCGGTGGAGACGACAAACTCTCCAGGGTCAGGCTCGCATAAAAATCCGCAGCTTATGTACATTGTGTTTTAGAATAAAGAAACTACTTATTGCTATAATACAAATACATGGCCATTTTCCACGGATTTAGACAACAAAGAAAACATTGAAATGTTTAGTAATGAAAATTGGGACTGAAAAGGCGACTTGGAATTCTACAAATGAAGGCAAATGAGTTATTACGTGTTTGAATTTTCATTTATTCAGATCTAAGAAGTGGAGTTTTATTAATAGTCCATCTCCCCCTCCTTCTTTTTCTGCTCTCAGTTGCTTCTGCTGTTCTTTACTCCACATAAAGATAATCCCAAAATATAGAATTGTTATGCCGTATCAGCATTATATACCTAATTGTGTAGATAATGCTTTGGTTAAAGAGTCCTGAAATCGTTTTGTGAATTGTTTTCATGATAAACTTTGCATACATTTGCTTTAGGGCTGATGTACATAAAAAGGCCTATTTCTTAAGCAAGATTAAAGAAGAACAAATAATATTCACCAAGCTACAAATTATAGGAAACTTTGCTCCTCCTTTTTCTTTTTTCTTTTTTTTTCTTTCTCTTTTACCTTGACTGCTAGTTTGTCTTGAAAAAATGCTTTGTAACGGTATGCATTGGTTGTATACAGTTTGAAGCCTATGTGTACAAGCCTTAGGCTTCTTTCTTATGGGGGTGGTAAAAACAGGCAATTGGGCCTCAGTGGATTCTTGACCGCCTAACTAAATCCTTCTATACAGCCAGAGGGGGCTGTGCACATTCTGCAGCTGCATTACCTCCCACCAGATTTAAAATTTGTGCAGCATGTTGAGTTGACTGCTGACGCTGCATGTCAAAGTCACTCATTCAATGGGTACATGCCACAATTGCAAGACAAATGGATGGCTCGTGTTTGTGCAGCATTAATCCCATTGATACAGGGCCTTGAAAAAGTATTCATACCCCCCTTGAAATTTTCCACGTTTTTTCATGTTACAACCAAATACGTAAATGTATTTTATTGGGATTTTATGTGATAGACCAACACAAAGTGGCAAATAATTGTGAAGCGGAAGGAAAATGAAAAATGTTTTCCAAATTTTTTTACAAATAAATATGTGAATAGTGTGGCGTGCATTTGTACTCAGCCCCCTTTACTCTGATACTCCTAACTAAAATCTAGTGAAACCAATTGCCTTCAGAAGTCATCTAATAGAAAATAGAGTTTTCCTAGAGAACCTTAGTGAACAAACAGCCTCATGAAGACCAAGGAGCACACCAGAAAGGTCAGGGATAAAGTTGTGGAGACGTTTAAAGCAGGGTTAGGTTATAAAAATTCCAAGCTTTGAATATCTCACAGAGCACTTGGATAATGGAAAGAGTATAGCACAACTGCAGCCCTACCAAGACACGGCCGCCCACCTAAACCGACAGGCCGGGCAAGGAGAGCATTAGTCAGAGAAGCAGCCAAGAGGCCCATGGTAACTGTGGAGGAGCTGCAGAGATCCACAGCTCAGGTGGGAGAATCTGTCCACAGGACAACTATTAGTTGTGCACGCCACAAGTCTGGCGTTTATGGAAGAGTGGCAAGAAAAAAGCCATTGCTGAAAGAAAGCCATAAGAAGTTGCAGTTTGCGAGAAGCTATGTGAGGGACACAGCAAACATGTGGAAGAATGTGCTGTGGTCAGATGAGACCAAAATTGAACTTTTTGGCCTAAAAACAAAACGCTATGTGTGGCAGAAAACTAACACTGCACATCACCCTGAACACACCATCCCCACTGTGAAACATGGTGGTGGCAGCATCATGTTGTGGGGATACTTTTCTTCAGCAGGGACAGGGAAGCTGGTCAGAGTTGATGGGAAGATGGATGGAGCCAGATACAGAGCAATCCTAGAACAAAACCTGTTAGAGTCTGCAAATGACTTGAGACTGGGGAGGAGATTCACCTTCCAGCAGGACAAGGACTCTAAACATACAGGCAGAGCTACAATGGAATGGTTTAAATATTCATGTGTTAGAATGGCCCAGTCAAAGTCCAGGCCTGAATCCAATTGAGAATCTGTGGCAAGATGTGAAAATTGCTGTTCACAGACTTGAGCTATTTTTCAAAGAAGAATAAGCAAAAATGTCACTCCAGATGTGCAAAGCTGGTAGAAACATCCCCAAAAAGACTTTCAGCTGTAATTGCAGTGAAAGGTGGTTCTACAAAGTATTGACTCAGGGGGCAGAATACAAATGCACCCCACACTTTTCACATATTTATTTGTAAAAAATGTTGAAAACCTTTTATCACTTTCTTTCCAATTATGTGCTACTTTGTGTTGGTCTATCACAGAAAATCCCAGTAAAATACATTTACGTTTTTCGTTGTAACATGACAAAATTTGGAAAATTTCAAGGGGTAGGAATACTTTTTCAAGGCACTGTAATTACAGGAAAAAATAAAGAACACAGGCATTCAGGAGGTGGCATGATTGCCCCCTGAACACCTGATAAGTGACTATGCTATGCATTTCATTCTTGATTATTCCATCCATCGCTTAGAACACATGGCAAAATGCACCAAAGTCACCAAGGCCTTGAACCTGTCATGAGAGAGATAAATGTGTAAGCACTGTTGAGCTCCTAAAAATGCTAGTTGCAGGCGGTCATGTTAATCATTTGAGTCCTTCATACATGCCACCTGATCAACTCGATAGCCAGTTAATCAACCTTTTGAGAGGGCACCAGCGATAGAAACTGCCATTTTTCTCCTAATATGAGTGTCACACAATAAGGTTTCCAAAGAATATCCACATCCAATCACTGTCCAAAGCTTGCTGCCTCAAGCTACGCAACATCTCCAAAATACGCCCCTTCCTAACCAATAATATCTCAAAGCTCCTAGTTCACCCCCTGGTCATCTCTTGCCTCAACTTCCACAACGCCCCCCTCATTGGCTTACCTCTACATAGGCGATGTCCTCTTCAGTCCACCATGAATGCTGCTGCCAGACTCATCCACCTTACCAACTGTTCAGTGTCTGCCACCCCTCTGCCAATCCCTCCACTGGCTTCCACTCACCCAACGAATAAATTAAAAATACTAAAAACAACTTAAAAAGCCATCCTTCTCTTCATTCCTCCGAAGACTATCTGCTCCCTAGCCCCTTTGTCACCTCCTCCCATACTTGCCTCCAGGACTTTTCCCGAGCCTCTCCCACCCTATGGAATTCTCTACCCCAATCTGTCTCCTTAGAAAAGCCTATCTTGCCTATCTAATAGCTTTACTTTTATTTTATCCATCAGCTCATCCCCCATAGTTTATTACCTTTTGTATCACTTGACCCTCCCTTTTTAGATTGTAAGCTCTAACCAGCTGGGCCCTCAGATTCCTCCTGTATTTAATTGTATTGTAACTCTACTGTCTGCCCTCACGTTGTAAAGCGATGCACAAACTTGTTGGCGCTATATAAATCCTGTATAATAATACCATCTTAAAGATTATCAAATCAATTTGCAAACCAGGTGAATATATTATACTTTGATTTGCTTGAATATATTCATGCAGATATGTCCAGAGAACCATACAAGTCAGGATGCAATTGTCTGGTCTTGAATTAAGTAATATAAATTACAGATTTTTAGGCATGTAAAATATCAGCAAATAAGTCTTCTTTAGGAACCTTACCATGTACTACAGCTGTTCCTGAACTCCTCTTGGCCCTTCTGATTAAATTTCCCTAGGCTTAGTCCTTGAACTCTGCTGAAGGATTTCCTTGTAATCTAAAACAGAGAGAAATTCAGAAGCAGGGTACTTTTACTGTAAACACTAGGTCATGTTGGAGGATGTTCAAAAGCTTTAGTTCTAGAGCCAACCGTGGTGTATGATGTCCTAGGAGATATGCGATGTCTCAAAATAAGACACTCATTAGTCGACGTAACAAGGAAAATACTCCATGCAGTGATACATATGGCTCTTCATATTTTGCTGAAGGTGTTGCTTTAATGCAAATTGCAGTACATGGAGACATTGTGACATAATTAGACAAATAGCCTTTTAAATGTACAGTTTTGTTTTGTCTGCATGACATTACTACCCAAGAATTCGAGGGGCAAAAGGGATACGCTAATTTGGAGAAAAATCACTTGATTTTTCTGCTTTCATTACCATTAAAATTGAAGTCTCCCGTCCATGGCATTGTGTGCACTAAACACTGTACAGACTAAGCTGTGACCCTCACTTGGCTCCTCACCAGCACACACACAGGAGGTGAAAGCTGGCAGTGCCCTGTAAATCAGTAATCGAGCACTCTCATTGTACACCGTTCTGTTCTGAGGGCTCATTCGCATTCGGATCAGGAAAATTCACCATTGATTCCTTTTGTAAGGTTCTCTAGTTCTAAGTTAAATAAAATAACAGCAAAGGAAATTTGGGTAGGAACCTAATTTTCTTCACTCACTAAAAGGCTCTTCGAAGAAGGGGCTAAGAAGAAAAAAATTATACAAAAAAAGTTACAAGAACAATTCTGGAGAAGTGTACAAACCCAATCTTTGTAGCCAAAGAAAAGCTTGATTGGGTTTGTGCTCATTAAGTCAAGATTGTGTTCTAATGCTGAAAATATTTTGAAAGCTCAGTGCTGAAGAAGTTTGATGTGCAAAGTGCTGTTTAGATGCTTGAAACGTGCTGTTTTTTTCCCTTTTTGAGTAATTTGTTTTACAGTTCGTTATCGAACAAGTAACTGCAAAGAAAAGCCGTAATAACTTTGAAAAAAGCAAAGCAACATTGACACTGTATACTAGACCCACTTAAGTACCTTTTTACAAAACTGCAATCCCATCCATCATTGGAACTGTAACACACATCCACACTACCTCTTATGTCCCACATTGCTGTGCCTGAGCTATTTGTCACCAGGCCCAAGCATTGCCAATTTGGGTTGGGTGATTTTTAGGGGCTTCAGAAGTGGTTTGGAGTGGCAGGGCTGCCTAATGCGCTCGATACAACCCCAATTCAAAAAAAGTTGGGATGCTGTGTAAAATCTACATAAAAACAGAATGCAATGTTTTCCAAATACCATAAACACTTATTTAATCACAATAGAAATGTTTGAAAAAATTTACCATTTGAAGAAAAAAAAAAAAGTAATATGGAAATTGTTGGTAGTAACATGCCTCAAAAAAGTTGGTACAGGGCCATGTTTACCATGTAGCATCGCCTCTTCTTTTAACAACTGTCTGTAAACATCAGGGAACCGAGGAGACCAGTTGCTAAAGTTTTGGGAGAGGAATGTTGGCCCATTGCCAAATAATAGGATTCTAACTGTTCAGTAGACCTGGGTTGTCTTTGTTGTATATTTTGTTTCAATATCTGGACTGCAGGCAGGCCAGTTAATCACCAGTACTCTTCTACTACAAAGCCATGTAGTTGTCATAGATGCAGTATGAGGTTTAGCATTGTCTTGCCAAAATACGCAAGGCCTTAAAAAGACGTCCTCTGGATCGGAGCATATGCTGCTCTAAACCCTGGATATACCTTTTAGCATTAAATGGTGCCTTTCCAGATGTGCAAGCTGCCCATTCCATAAGCATTGATGCATCTCAACCTTCAGAGATGCAGGCTTTTGAACTGAGCACTGATAACATGCTGGAAAGACCCCTCCCTTAAGGCCCCTTTCACACTGGGGCGGTGGGGGCGTCGGCGGTACAACAGCGCTATTTTTAGCGCTGCTGTACCGTCATTCTTGCAGCGGTATTCGGTTTTAACCCCCGCTGGCGGCCGAAAAAGGGTTAAAATCCCTCGTACAGCGCGGCTATAGCCGCGCTATAGCCGCGCTGTCCGAATTGATGTCAATGGGCAGGAGCGGTTTAGGAGCGGTGAATACACCGCTCCTTCACCGCTCCAAAGAAGCGGTTTGCAGGACTTTTTTCACCGTCCTGCCAGCGCACCGCTTCAGTGTGAAAGCCCTCGGGCTTTCACACTGAACAAACAGCGGAGGCTGTTTAGGGGCGGTTTGCAGGCGGTATTTTTAGCGCAATACCGCCTGCAAACCGCCTCAGTGTGAAAGGGGCCTTACTCTGGAGTACCCAATGTCTATGGTTTTCAAAAAAAATGTCAAATTTTCAATTTGTCTGAAGTTCCTTTTCAACTTTGAGCTCTGGCCCAGAGAAGATGGTGGTGTTTCCAGATTTAGTTCAGATATGGCTTCTTTGATATAGAGTGTTAACTTGCATAGAGACAGGGATTTTTTTAAAGTGTTCCTGTGCCCATGCAGTGATGTCCATCACAGAATCATACCTGATTTAATGCAGTGCTATCTGAGGCCCCAAAGATCACTGGCATCCAATATTGTGTTTTTGCCTTGTCTCTTGCGCACAGAGATTTCTCCAAATCTTTTGATATTATGTACTGCAGATATATTTTAAGTCTTTGCAATTTTACTTTGAAGAACATTATTCTGAAATTGTTCGACAATTTTAGATACAGCTTTTCACAGACTGGTGAACCTTTGCCCAGCTTTACTTCTGAGGCACTCTGGCTCTCTAAGATGCTTTTTTTTATAGCCAATCATGTTGCTAACTTGTTCTCAATTAACATAATTAGTTGCAAAATGTTCTTCTAGCATTTCCTTAATACCAGCTTTTTGTTGCCCTGCCCCAACTTTTTTTTCATTGTGTTGGTGCCATTCATTTCAAAATTACCTTATTTCTTAAAATGGTACATTTTCTCATTTTAAGCATTTGATATGTTTTCTATTGGAAAAAAAAGATGGATTTATGAGATTTGCATTCTGTTTGTATGTAGATTTTACACAGCGCTCCAACTTTTTTGGAATTGGGATTGTAGTGTCAATGTTTGTCTGTTTTTTAAAAACGCATTAGGATTTACTTTAATGGCGATTTTTTTCACCAGAGATTTCTACATATAATGACATGGTTCCTAAGAAATGTTAATGCTAACCTAGATAAAGGTCACCCCATAACCCTCTTCTAAAATAGGGTAAGAGTCATGTCCTTGCTTCCATTACTCTGCATATTATTGCCCTCTGTGATCTCATACTGATAAAAAGCCATATGAATGCACTTAAGAAAAAGCACATAAAAATAAAAAAGGATTTTAGCAATGTTTATCTTTAGAAGTATGTAGCTTTTTTTCCATCATAAAGTGAATTATTATATTTTGTAATGAAAGCTGCAAGCCAGCATTTTTCAAATTCTATTCACAAGGATCCGAAATGCACACACTCAGTTTCTGTTAGATTTTATGTTGGTGGCATATTGCTAACGTCTACATGCTTGTGAATTCGAGTATCAAAGTGATGTGACCAAGAATCATGAAGGTGAAATTTTCTGGGAGATTCTGCAGGTCCGTTGTCTATATTCCAGTGTAAGATTGATAGCTGTCCATGGCTGGCATTATTCACTGTCTCATTGACAACAGCTTGTTTTTCACATTCTTATATTAAAATATATTAAAACATGTTTTTTTTTTTTTTGTTTTTTTTTTTGTTTTTTTTAGGATAAGCAGTCCTGGCAGAGTGAGAGAGAAATATTTACCACCCCTGGCATGAAACATGAAAACCTCTTGCAATTTATTGGGGCTGAGAAGAGAGGGACAAACCTGGAAATGGAGCTGTGGCTAATCACTTCTTTCCATGAAAAGGTAGAATTTCCTGTTAAGCCAGGCACCTGCTGGTAAATTCTTGGCTGTATATATCACCAGGGGGCATAATTAATACTGACAAAGCGTATAACTGATATTCACTTTGTTTTATTTAGTTTGATGTAGATGTTGACTCACCTTCAAACATTCTGTAACGTTGAACTAAAGGAAAAACTTTTTTTTCTTCTCATTTTCGATTGAGTTATGGAGAGTTATAACCCCACACACATTTTTTTGTTGCCATATATGTCCTGTTGGGGAGATTTTCCTTCACTTTCTGTTCCACAGGCAAAATAGGAAGTATGAGTAGATCCCTCAAAAGTGAATGAATTCCTGGGGTCACCAAATGTGACCATTGAAAGATTTACCCTTTCTTCTTGTTCTGGTGAGAACCCAATTTTGGAATTTTTTGTAAGTCCAGGCAAAACCTAACTAAAGCTAAACCTGTTCTCTGCCACATTCTAAACTTAATCTTTCTAACCCGCTATAAAATTGCTGTACTTGCCTACTCTGCAGCCGATCCTGTCTGGTTTCAGTGGCGGAAGCTGTGTGCAGAAGAGGACCGACAACAGCTGGGAAGTGATGTCACCCATAGATTTACTATGGGGCTTCCGTTGTTGGCTGCCTCTCCTGCACCCGCCTCCACACTGAAGCCACCACTGACAGCTGATGCTGGGACCGGACCGGATCGGCTGCAGAATAGGTAAGTATAACGATTTTTGCTTTACAAGGTTAGATAGATTAGGTTTAGAATGTGACAGAGAGCAGGTTTAGCATGAACTTCCACTTTAACATTTATTCTCAATGATAATGATAAGCGGAACAAACATAGAGGGTTAATCTCTCTAACGGGGGCACAGACAGCAGTGAAAACCTGACAGGTGTTTTAATCCCTCTCCACCATTTTCCAGAACTATTAAAGAAGACTTGCCTTTAGTTATACTGTAAAACTGAACTCTGAGTTAAAAATAGGAGAATTTCTGATACTGTACCAGCCAAGTAAGATGGCCCTAAAATATGTATGCTGTGTGTGGATGGCTGCTGCATAGTATAAAAATCATACCCCTTTCTCCTCATCCATTCATAAAAAAGCTTGTATCGGTTTCATAGAATACAAGGCATTCTGTGAATAGAGAGGGGAGAGGAGGGGCAGGTTTTACAACATGAACTCTCCTCCTCCAATCGCAGTTCTTTTTCAACATCCTTTTTGCAGGCCAAGCAGTCTAATAAAAGTGGCAGTTACATGGATAGGGACAAAAATATAACACTGCCCAGGTTGTTTTTATGATGACCAGCTTTTGATCAGTATGGTTAAAGCAGAAGTAAATTCCAAAAAAAAAATAAATGTGGGCCCCCAGCCGGTGCTAGCACTAGTACATTATAATAGACCTACCTTAAAATGAGGACCTCCAGGTGCGCGCTGTCAGCACTTGCACCTTAATCTGGTCTTCACGCTCTCTTCACGGGTTCACGCTCTCAGGTCATTTGAATGACCAGGCTGTGATAATGTCACTCCCGCGCATGCGTGCAAACGTCGCCGCGAAGCGATTTCAATGGACGGCATACTCCAGTGTGCCATCCATTCAGACCACAGTGCCCATGCGCCAGTGAAGTCACCAACCGGCACAAAAGTGAATATCCCTAAACAATACATGTTTAGGAGATTTTCACTGTACCTTATTGCACTGAGGTATGCCATTCACAAAAACATAGTTTGATTAAATTCATACAATTTTTATTTGACACATATGGCATAAATACATTTTACCAATGGTCCATAGATTGGTGATTCTCAATGCTAAAATACTATGAAACAACATATAAGCTCTAATGAGCAGGGTCCTCTGATTCCTCCTGTATATAATTGTATTGTAACTGTACTGTCTGCCCTTGCATTGTAAAATGCTGCGAAAACTGTTGGCGCTATATAAAGCCTGTATAATAATATAGGCCAAAAGAAAGATGATTAGTCCGCATCGTACATCTTGATACGTTTCATGAAGCAGCATTCATATCATTAGGAGATATTTGTACATTGGCTGATCGGTCATCTATAGAAAGACCATGTTGTTAAAACTAAACATGTAAATCGAGGCCTTCGGGTAAGACTGCGTATGTTAATCATTTTAATAATTAATTTTAATAAATAAATAAATAATACACTGCTCAAAAAATGTAAAGGAACCCTTTGAAAACACACCATAACTAGATGGAGAAAGAAGAGAAGGATGAGAGGATGTAGAGGCGGCAAAAAGAAAAAGAGAAACATAATGGAAGGAATTTCCAACTTGAGCGATGCTATTTTTTTTAGCAGATGAGCTCAATGTTTTAGGATTTGGTCTTAAATATGCTTTAGACAGGAATCTAAACAAATTTGATGTTTTTATTGAGTTCCAGAAATCTTTAAGAAAAATTAGTATTAAAAAGTTTTATGCGAAGAATAGCCCATCAGCGGACCAACCCATAGAGGAGTATCAGCATACCTCTCTAAAAATGATTAAATTTTTAATCCTAAAATCACTAACAATCATTTTGTTGAGGTGTTCAAGTCTTTGGTTGAGCAAGATTTGGACAAACTGGATGTTCATCCAAGTAGACGGAAAATGGACCTAGAAAGAGGCCCAGAGATGTTAGAAAATGTCAGAAACCGTGAAATCAGACCAATACAGATGTACAGTTAAATCATACTTGTTTAATAATAAAAATAAATAGAACAAACGTAGTCAAAACAAAGCCAGAGTTCAGGTACCGGAACGGATAGTCAGACAAGCCAAACATCAGGGAGCTGGAGATGAGCGTAGTAAAACAGCAAGCAGGATCTGGAGTCAGAAAGGATGTCAGCCAAGCAAGTCTTTTAACAGGAATGCAGGAGAGTGTCTCTGTGATGTCGATTAAGGCGATGGCAGAGATCCTCTGGGCTGGATGGCTTAAGTAGGCAGGACTGACTAGCAGGATATCATCAACAGCTGAGTACTTGTGGAGAGATAGGAGCTGGCAATTGGCCAACAGCTGAGCAGCCAGCTCAGAGGGGGAAGGGCTGAGCCCAGCCCCTAACAGAAAAGAAAGAGGGCATAGTGATCAGATCAGCTGATAAAGGGGGGGGGGGGTTAATTGGATTAATTGATTAATTGGAAGAATTGGATAGATTAGTGGGGGATAGTGAGACCTATGAAAACCTGAAGGAGAATCCTACGAACAAATTTAGAGCCAAATTGAAAAGGCTAATTAACCATCTCAATACAGTGCATTTTAACCCCTTTCCTGCCCAAGCCATTTTCCCCTTTCGTCTTTCAGGACAGCCACCATGAGAGATAGTCTCCTCCTCTTCCTCTTAGGAAACACTGCGCCAGCCCATAAATTCTCACTTCCCCCTGCCAGACCTCAGTATTAGTGTTTCCTCCGGTGGGGAGACACTGTGCAAGGAACCAGGCTTTTCAGTCAGGGGACTGTGGCTGTTATTTGTTTTTTTTTTGAGCCTGTAGATGGGAGCAGGGGCTTCCTATGGGCATGGGGGGGACTTACCCCTCGATTCGGTGGCCACCACTTCCTAGCTGAGCGCAGCTTCAGGCTGTGGGGGTTCCCTATCGCGGTCACAGGGCTGCAGCAGGCTGGCGTCCGCCCTTCCTGTATACTTTACAGTCCGCTCTCTTTTTGGAACTAGGCGGGCCGGACGACGGGCGACGTCATTTCCGGCGGAAGGGCGGGGGGCTGGCCTTTGACCCACGGCTTCCGGTTCCGGGTCGCAGGGCTGATAGGGAAGCCAGGCACAGGCTGGAGACGAGTCTGGGACGCGCACAGGCAGCGTTGGACTCGGTAGTAGCAACCACCTGCAAGTCATGTCGGAAGCGGATGCTCAACCAACGGACACTACCTCCAGCCTTCCTAAGATAAGAGTGCCTTGGGGAAAAGTACTCTTTACCTAGGATTGTCCCTCCATGTATGGTTCCTGTCATGGGGGGGCAGACACCCTGGGTGGTCAGGGGAGGGAGGCTCAGATCCCCATAGATTAAGGAGGGTCTAGTGCACTCCCAGGGTTGTATCCTTGTTTTTAAAAAAAAAAAAAAAAAAAAGTGACAAAAATGTTTGTTTTTCCTTTCTTGTATTTCAGAAAGCTACAGAAAAATCTAAGTCTACCCATAGCTCTAAGAGGAGGTGTGCCTCTTGCAGGGACACATTAGGGGAGGCATGGACAAAGGTCTTGTGTAGGGAGTGCATAGACTCCCTTGTTAAGGAGAGGGACTCTGAACAGGAGTCAGGACTTGCAGCCTCAGTTAAGGAGCTCTCGTCCACCTTTTCTTCATTCAAGGCCTTATTTGAAAGGTTTCAACCTCCCATTAGTCCAGCTCCCCAGGATACAACCCCGCCTCAGGCGCAGGGCTCTGCTCCTGCCCAACCTGCAGCTTCAGTTAGGGCAGAGGAAGCTCCAGGGCCTTCCGGAGTGGAACTAAGACAGCCAGATAGTTCCTCCTCCGATTCCCAGGATGGTTCAGAGGGGGAGGACCAGGACGGGGAGTCCAGGAGATCCTCCAGATATAAATTATCCCTAGAGGAGGTAGAGGACCTCTTAGGGGCTATTTATACAACCCTCGGTATTCAGGAGGACAGGAAACCCCTGACCCTTCATGACCAGATGTACAGAGGCTTGGGGGAACAAAAGAGAAAGGTTTTTCCAGTTCATGAGGTACTGGTTGAAACTATCAAAAAGGAGTGGCAGGATCCCGAAAGGAAATCCTTTTTTTCTAGATCCTTAAAAAGGAGATTTCCGTTTTCGGATGATCCTACATCTATCTGGAATAAAAATCCCAAGTTAGATGCTGCTTTCTCCCAGGTTTCCAGACACACTGACCTGGCTTTTGAGGACATGGGGGCCCTGGTGGATGTCATGGATAAAGGAGGGTCTCAAACTTGTCGCAGGGTCGTCTGTGGTGCATCCCAGTCTCTCAGGTGGTAACCACAGACGCAAGCGGCAGAGGTTGGGGGGCGCATCTGGGTTCCCTTGTAGCACAGGACACCTGGGAGGGAAACGAACTCAGAAGGTCGTCCAATTGGAAGGAGCTGAAGGCAATCGGGCTAGCACTCAGGTTCTTCAAAAAGGAGCTACAGGGCCACCATGTACAGGTGCAGTCGGACAACTCGTCCGCCGTAGCTTATGTGAACAAGCAGGGAGGCACAAAGAGCGGAGTACTGCTGACATTGGCATCAGACATTCTGAGCTGGGCCGAGACTCACACTCTCTCACTCTCAGCAGTCTACCTGAGAGGAGAAAAGAATGTGATAGCAGACTTTCTCAGCCGATCCAAGCTGAGGGAGGGCGACTGGATCCTCAACCAGGAGGTTTTCAATCTCATCTCAGAGAAGTGGGGTCCTCCAGAGGTAGATCTGTTCGCGTCAAGAAACAACGCGAAAACCCCTTGTTTTTTCTCCCTAAACAGAGGGGAGGGAGCACGAGGGGTCGACGCATTGATCCAGGACTGGCATTTCAGAATCTGCTATGCCTTCCCGCCCCCAGCGTTATTACCAGCAGTTCTCAGGAAGTTTCAGATGGAAAACACGTCCCTGATTCTGGTAGCACCACATTGGCCAAAGAGGGCTTGGTTCTCAGTACTCAAGCAGCTAGCGGTCGAACCTCCCTTATTCCTGCCACCTCGAGAGGATCTCCTCTCACAGGGCCCAGTCCTCTGTCCACAGGTTCACCAATGGCAGTTTCAATAAATGGGGTGCAGAAGGCTCCCTTGCGGTACATAGTCCCACAGCTGTGTTGGAATTCCTTCAGTGCGGGGCAGACAGGGGTTTATCCATAAGTACCCTTAAAGGTCAGGTGTCAGCACTCAGTGCTTATTTAGAGAAACATCTGGCCACCAACCCCAGGGTGGTCAGATTCTTTAAGGCCCTGTCTAGACAAAGACCGGTTCAAGGTCCTCCCTTTCCCAAGTGGGACCTATCGTTAGTTTTGCAGGGCCTGACGGGAATCCCCTTTGAACCTTTAGAAGAATGTCTACTAAAGGATCTTACGTTAAAAACAGTTTTTTTGGTAGCAGTGACAACTGCCAGGAGAGTCAGCGAGATTGAGGCCTTATCTGTTAGACCTCCTTTTTGCGTTATTTTTCCAGATCGGATCATCTTTAAGACCGATCCAGCATTTTTACCTAAGGTTGCTTCTGGTTTCCACAGAAGTCAGGAGGTAGTTTTACCCTCATTTTGTCCCAACCCCTCGGGGGAAAGGGAATTAAAATTTCATTCTTTGGATGTAAGGAGATGTATCCTTAGATACCTAGAGCTGACCAAGATGTTTAGAAAGTCAGACTCTTTATTTGTTTTGTTTTCTGGGGCCAGAAAAGGATGCAAGGCGTCTCGACGCACTATTGCCAGATGGCTCAGAGTAGCCATTGGCCAGGCCTATACATTGGCAGGGAAAGAAATCCCAATGGGTATAAGAGCACACTCTACTAGAGCTATGGCAGCTTCGCAGGCAGAAAGGGCTGGAGCAACGCCAGAGCAAATATGCAGGGCTGCAACATGGTCCAGCTACTCCACTTTTGTAAAGCACTACAGAGTGGACCTGGTGTCGGCTAGTGAGCAAGCCTTTGGGCGAAAGGTATTGCAAGCGGTAGTCCCACCCTAAACTGGTAAGTGCTCGTTTATCCTCTCATGGTGGCTGTCCTGAAAGACGAAAGGGGAAAATTAGAGTTACGTACCGGTAACGTCTTTTCCAGTAGTCTTTCAGGACAGCCCTAGTTACCCACCCGAAATTTTTGGGGGGTCTTACAAAAGACCAGAACGCAGCATGATAATGATATGGAATAGTATGTTATTAATGTGTTCTTGTGTCTCCCCAGCTGACCGGAGGTAATCTCGGAATATACTGAGGTCTGGCAGGGGGAAGTGAGAATTTATGGGCTGGCGCAGTGTTTCCTAAGAGGAAGAGGAGGAGACTATCTCTCATGGTGGCTGTCCTGAAAGACTACTGGAAAAGACGTTACCGGTACGTAACTCTAATTTTTCAGCTTTCAGCGCTGTCACACTTTGAATGACAATTGCGTGGTCATACAACACTGTACCCAAATGAAATTTTTATTATTTTTTCTCCACAAATAGAGAATTATTTTGGTGGTATTTGATCACATCTGTGTTTTTTATTTTTTGCGCTATAAACAAAAGAAGAGGGACAAGTTTGAAAAAAAACACTATTTTTTACTTTTTGTTATAATAAATATCCATTTTTTTTTTTTTTTAAACAAATTTTTTCCTCAGTTTAGGCCGATACTTATATTTCTACATATTTATGGTACAAAAAATCGCAATAAGGGCAAGGAGGGCATTAATCAGAGAGGCAGCACAGAGACCTAAGGTAACCCTGGAGGAACTGCAGCAGAGACTGGAGTATCTGTACATAGGACGACAATAAGCCGTATGCTCCAAAGAGTTGGGCTTTATGGCAGAGTGGCCAGAAGAAAGCCATTACTTTCAGCAAAAAACAAAATGGCACATTTTGAGTTTGCGAAAAGGCATGTGGGAGACTCCCAAAATGTATGGAGGAAGGTGCTCTGGTCTGATGAGACTTAAAATTTAACTTTTTGGCCATCAAAGAAAACACTAGGTCTTGAAAACCCAACATATCACCTCACCCAAAGAACACCATCACCACAGTGAAACATGGCGGTGGCAGCATCATGCTGTGGGGATGTTTTTCAGCAGTCAGAACTGGGAAACTGGTCAGTTGAGGGGAAAGATGGATGGTGCTAAATACAGGCATATTCTTGAGCAAAACCTGTACCACTCTGTGTGTGATTTGAGGCTAGGACGGAGGTTCACCTTCCAGCAGAACAATGACTGCTAAATCAACACTTGAGTGGTTTAAGGAGAAACATGTAAATGTGTTGGAATGGCCTAGTCAAAGCCCAGACCTCAATCCAATAGAAAATCTGTGGTCAGACTTATGCCCCGTACACACGATCGGACTTTGTTCGGACAACAAAATCCTAGGATTTTTTTCGACGGATGTTGGCTCAAACTTGTCTTGCATACACACAGTCACACAAAGTTGTCGGAAATCCGATTGTTCTAAACGCGGTGATGTAAAACACGTACGTCGGGACTATAAATGGGGCAGTGGCCAATAGCTTTCATCTCTTTATTTATTCTGAGCATGCGTGGCACTTTGTCCGTCGGATTTGTGTACACACGATCGGAATTTCCGACAACGGATTTTGTTGTCGGAAAATTTTATATCCTGCTCTCAAACTTTGTGTGTCGGAAAATCCGATGGAAAATGTGTGATGGAGCCCACACACGGTCGGAATTTCCGACAACAAGGTCCTACCACACATTTTCCGTCAGAAAATCCAACCGTGTGTACGGGGCATTAGATTGCTGTTCACAAGCGCAAACTATCCAACTTGAATGAACTGGAGCAGTTTTGCAAGGAGGAATAGGCAAAAATCCCAGTGGTAAGATGTGGCAAACTCGTAGAGACTTATCCAAAGCGATGCGGAGCTAGGATAGCCGCAAAAGATGGCTCTACAAAGTATTGACTTTAGGGGCTGAATAGTTATGCACATTGACTTTTTCTGTTATTTTGTCCTATTTGGTGTTTGCTTCACAATAAAAAAATAAAAAATCTTCAAAGTTTTGGGCATGTTCTGTAAATTAAATGATGCAAATCCTCAAACAATCCATGTTAATTCCAGGTTGTGAGGCAACAGAACACGAAAAATGCCAAGGGGGGGTGAATACTTTTTGCAAGGCACTGTAAGGATGGAATATTAAACAAGAAAGAGGCAAGATACCTTATGCCAGATGCACCTAAAGTTCCGGTTATTTACCAGCTACCCAAAGTGCATAAGAATCCACGTTGAACTTTTTTGTATCATCATATGAGCACTAAGCACTTTAATGATTTTTACAGATTTGTTTATATTTTTGCTTACATATTGATTTGTATAGTATAAGTATACTGATTTATATGGTATCAGTCACTATATCACTGAATTGTTCAGATTAATATATTCTGCTAGCGCTGTTTCTTATTTTTCTTTAACTGATTAAGGTTATAGCACCTTTGCATAGCTGCAGTTTTGTATTCATTATCGGAGCACCTTAGCGCAAGTTTTGTTTAGTTTTATTATGACCTTCTACAGCCCTTTCCAGCTCACCTAGAGTAATTGCCTGTCTCCTGGAATCTCCTCCATGCTCTTGAGACTGTGCTGGGAGACACAGCAAACCTTCTGGCAATGGCACATATTGATGTGCCATCCTAAAGGAGTTGGACTACCTGTGCAACCTCTACAGGCAGTCCCCGATTTACGAACATCGTGACGTCACTGCTGACTGCTTGCGCTCCACGCTGGTCTGGAATGCCACCCCGCAGTGCCGGACACATCCCACACTGCAGTCCTGCATTAACACAAGAGCCCCAAATAACACAACTACATGCCCATAAGCTCCTGGAGCATCCCACATCACTGCACAGGCTGGAGTTGCACTTAAAAATGTACTGTACTGACTTACAAACAAATTTGACCTAAGAACAAACCTACATTTCCTATCTTGTTCGTAACCCGGGGACTGCCTGTATAGGGTCCAGGTATTGCCTCATGCTACCAGTAGTGACCCTGACCCTAGCCAAAGCTAGTGACAAACAGTCCAAAAAGAGGAGTAGGGGAAAAAGTCAGTGGCCTCTACTTGTAATACCATTCCTGTTTTGGAGGTCGTCTCATTGTTGCCAATCTAGTGTACCCGTTTTTAATTTCATTAACACCAAAGTGGCTAAAACTGATTAACAACCCCCTCTGCTACTTAACTGACCAGATCAATATCCCAGGCATATAATTGACTTGATGCTATACTCTGATTAAAAACTGTTCTTTTCAGTTTTTTTGAGCAGTGTATATGTCTTCACCTGGGTCATGCTTACATGTTTAGTTTTAACAACTTGGTCTTTCTATAGATGACTGATCAGCCAATGTAGAAATATCCCCTACAGGAGTAAATGCTGTTTCACAAAACATGTTGAGATGTATAGATGTATGGCATGGCCCGCTCATCCTTCTTTTGGTCTATATATGTTGTTTCATAGTATTTCTTAGCATTATGAATCGCCAATCTATGTACCATTGGGAACATGTTTTTATGCTATATGTATTGAAAAAAAAAACTATGAATTTTATCGAAGTATATTTTTGTGAATGGCGTAACTCTTTTTAAAAGTTCCATGGGCACTGCAATTGTATGAGTTAGTTCATGTTTTGGGGACTAAGCTATGCCCCACTCCTTATGAACGTAAGCCAATATTCATAATTGTTTTGTTCACAATACAACTGCAATTTTTTGCAACACTTCAGAGCCCACCTGAAGTCACTGACCATTTCTGCAACGCAGCAAAGCTGGGCTGCTTAGATAAGAATAAAATCTCACTTGACGCTTTAACCAATTTGTTTGTCGATTATTAAAGTATACCTAAAGTGTTACTAAACCCACAACAGTAAAATCAGTCTGTATATGCAGTAAAGCATGCTTGTTATACTCACTGTGGAACTTAATACACAGTTTGGTGTGTATTGCTAGAGAGTTTTTTTCTTGAGAGGGTGTATGTCATCAGCACTGTCCAGACAGAGGGTCAGGGGTCCTGCAGTCAGAGGTCCTGCAGCCTCATAGGATAGCCAGAGTGGAATGAAAACTCCTACAAGCTTTATCCAGACACTGATAGAAGTCACAAGACTGCTATATACTGCTGATGAGAAAAGGTATTTAGCAGTTTATATTTACTAAAACTATTGCATTTCCATGTTCTGTGTGAGACCAGATATAGTGAATGCAGAGTCCTGGGTTTAGTAACACTTTAAGATCGCTTGTCCACCTAAGTCTACCCTTATCCACAGGGCAATAACACTGCTGCATGATTTTACTGCAGAATGAACAGCGTTGTCACCATGTTCAACAAACTTGAAAAATAACATCATCTGGCACGATCAACAAGTAATAGAACGGTTGCTCAGTGCTAGTGACTACATCATATGTCATTTTTTTAATTTTTCCCCAGACTTCCACTTCAACTGTCACTTAAAATTCTAGTGTTCACAAAGATATAGGGAGTATACATTTGGATTTATTATTACAATGTTTATCTGACAGTCATTTTTTCTATAATTCACAATTTTCATGTTTGCGTTTTGCTTTACCATATGTTCAGGATGGTGTATGTAGGTTCTCCCATCATTGAATTCTTTATCATGACAGTGATGGGAGACCAACTGCTGAGATTACAGGATAAGTCACCGTCTGAGCAAACTGATGAAATGAGCAATAATCACAAGTGCACTACCACTGAGTGCGTAGCACAAGCCACATATGTAATGAGCAAGCATTTCTGCTCTTTTCTACATATGTAGCTTAGAAACTATACATAGAAAATAACGCTTTTTTTCCCCTAAGACGTTAACGTATGCTGAGAGGAGTGTATTTACATTTGATTGATCACATTAATAGACAGTGTATTCCCTATGAGAAATCCTAACTCAAATCTACAGCCTGTAAGGCACGCACAAGTGGAAACCAAATAGGATCAGCCATCCGCTTTATAAATTCTATTAACCTCATCAATTCTGTGATAAGTAACTATGAATGTTCATTAGCCGAATGAACAAACTTTGGTTCGGGTATAGCTGTATTTTAATAAATCGCACTCTTAAGGCAGCCTTGCCTCTCTTCTCCCATGTTTAATGTATAGCGGGAAACACACAGACACTGTTGGACTGCAGAACAAGAACAATGGATACATCAACTCGAAACTGAGAAACGTGCCTAAAATCCTGTTTTATAATTGGATATAGAGAAAACCAGAATGGTAAATCTGTACTGATAAAAAAATATATTTTCATAAATCAATGTTATCCATTCTGTTTAAAAAAAAAAAGAAAAGAAAAATTCCCAGCTTCACCCCCTCCTTCATGATCTGCACCTCTGTATTCTGTGTGCCTTTTATAAATTTATATGGTACGGCTTCCGAAAAGTGGCATGAGATTTAAAACACCGCATGGAGATTGTAGAAGTAACTGTGACATCTAGTGGCCAGATTGATATTGCCGTTTCTGCCACTAATCAATGGAACGGAGCACTTCACACGTTTTACCGAGTTAGGGATAATTGCACTTCCTGCATTATGTTCATTTAAAATGTCCAGTCTTAAAAAAAATTCATATGACTTCCCGTTGTGTTTTTGCTCCAGGGCTCTCTGACAGACTACCTAAAAGGAAACGTTATAAACTGGAACGAATTATGCCACATTGCGGAGTCTATGGCACGAGGGCTGGCATACCTTCATGAAGACGTGCCTCGTTGTAAAGGCGAAGGGCACAAGCCTGCCATTGCTCACAGGTACGAATGAATCCTAGTTCTTCAATATGTATCAGAATGTAAACCTCTTGCAAGTAAGTCATGGGGCTCAAATCTAGCGTTCTTCAAAGGGAACAGTTTTATGTCCCGTGAAACTAAACCAAAATTAAAAATTTCCTTTTTTTTTTTGTAGTCAGCATTGTTTTTGCAGATACATCCCCTGTGCTAGAGTCACCAGATGTTGCGGGGAGCCACCAGCCCAGTAACGGTGGCAGCCGGGGTCTCTCCTGTGCCTGATTTCAGCAGCAAAGGTCTCCTGCAGATTTCACAGGTGTTGTTAATTAGCCCGGGCTGACAGCCAATAACCCAGTCCTGAAAAGCTGTGGCTAGCTGCAGTGGCTCTCGCGCCACTTGGAGAAAGAAAGGCAGCCCTGCAAAACTGGAAGGACAAACTGGTTTCATCCCCTCACTATTCAGTGATAGCAGGCCAGTGAACCCCATTTCCATCCTAAACCTTTAAAGGGCAAATTAATTTGTGCCGCAGGAGACTATTACTTTTTAAAGTCATTATGAGTCATTCTCAGTTATCTCGCACAACAAGACAGCACAAAAGCAGTAAAACAGACTTTGTGATCAACTATTAAATTCCTCTGTCCAGAGTACCAGTTTGTGCCAATTTAAAAAAAAAAAAAAAAAAAAAAAAAAAACCTTCACTACTTCTTGCATGGGAATGTTTTAAATGAAAAGCTGTTGATAAATCAACTGCAGATTTGTTCACAACTAACAAAAGCATAACAGAAGGACTTTAAATGTGCCTTTGAGAACTGAGTCCACATTTGATTTATATTAAAACTTAAATTTAATTAGATTACATGTTAAAAAAGACATTAAAATGTCATAGTGTACGACATTTCAAAGTCATACACTATATGATATCAATATCAAGAAATATATCATAGAAAAAAAATGTGTATATATATATATATATATATATATATATATATATATATATATATATATATATATATATATATATATATATATATATATAATTACAAGATAACATTCACATTTATATATACAGTGAGGGGAAAAAAGTATTTGATCACTTGCTGATTTTGTATGTTTGCCCACTGACAAAGAAATGATCAGTCTATAATTTTAATGGTAGGTTTATTTTAAGTGAAAAACCGAATAACAACAAGAGTATTTAAAAAAAGTTATACATTGAAATGCATTTTAATGAGTGAAATAAGTATTTGATCCCTTTTCAATCAGCAAGATTTCTGGCTCCTAGGTGTCTTCTATAAAGGGAGTGCTGCTAAACTTTAGCCTGTATAAAAGACACCAGTCCACAGAAGCAAGCAATCAATTAGATTCCAATTTCTCCCCCATGGCCAAGCAAAAGAGCTGTCCAAGGATGTCAGGGGCAAGATTGTAGACCTACACAAGGCTGGAATGGGCTACGAGACCATCGCCAAGCAGCTTGGTGAGACGGTGACAACAGTTGGGGTGATTATCCGCAAATGGAAGAGACACAAAATAAGTGTCAATCTCCCTCGGTCTGGGGCTCCATGCAAGATCTCACCTTGTGGAGTTTCAATCTGAAGTTTGCTAATGAACATCTGAATGATTCAGAGGCGTAGTGGGTGAAAGTGTTGTGGTCAGATGAGACCAAAATCAAGCTCTTTGGCATCAACTCAACTCGCTGTGTTTGGAGGAGGAGGCATGCTGCCTATGACCCTAAGAACACATCCCCACCATCAAACATGGAGGTGAAAACATTATGCTTTGGGGGTGTTTTTCTTCTAAGAGGACAGGACAACTTTACCCCATCATAGGGACAATGGATAGGGCCATGCACCATCAAATCTTGAGTGAGAGCTATATACATAGTACCCAATTTATGTGGTCCTAAAGAAGCAGGGAATCCCGCAAAACTTGTAGACCAACGTACTATCAAATTACTGACCAACTGAATTCAAACAATATATCCACTTCATATTCTCAATCTGTACTGTATGGTATACACTATGATGTTTTAATGTCTTTTTTAACATGTAATCTAATAAAATTTGTTAAGTTCACAAAGGAATCACAAAGGCACATTTGAAGTCCTGATTTGTCCTTCTGTTGTGCTTTTGTTAAAGTGGTTGTTAACCCACTTCTATAAAATGCTCCTATCTCCTCTGTAAAATTACAATAAGTACCCCTGTGACTGTGTTATATAATAAATATGCTTATCTATACCGCTAACACATTGGCTCACTTATCGACTGACAGGTCCATCGGGGGGGGGCGCCACTGCCGCTGATGTTACAGAGAGGATAGGAGCATTATATACTTAATATGAGGGCGGAGCAGGCAGGAAGGGGAGGGAGGGAGGAGGAGAACATAGGAGCAGAGAGGAGAATAGATAGCAGGCTGCGGATGATGGAGGCACGTAAACTGAGCAAGGGATCAGCAGCCATAATACACCATGGTCAGTTTACAAAGGGGAGCATATAGCCAGGCAGGATCAGCCAGGTATTTTTAGGTATTACAGGGGTCCAAATGACACAGCACAAGCACTGTGCTGTAAAACATGCTTTAACTGCTTGCTGAACCAGCCGCTGTCATTAAACAACGGCAGGTTGGCACGGCTGTGCGAATTGCCGTAGGTGCACGTCAGACGCTTTAAGAGCGATAGGGGGTGCAGCGCGGCGCAGGAGCCAATGCGTGTGGCCGGTGGCTACAATGTCCACCGGCCACGCGGGATCACTCCACAGAGAGCCAGAACAGGGATCTGTGTATGTAAACAAACAGATCCCCGTTCTGACAGGGGAGTAGAGAAGGATCTGCTGTACCTAGTGACCCCCTCCCAGTTAGAAACACCTTCCTAGGGAACACTTAACCCCTTGATTGCCCCCTAGTGTTAACCCCTTCCCTGCCAGTAACATTTCTACAGTAATCAGTGGCGCAAATGTCACTGGTACCAAAAAAGTGTCAAAAGTGTCTGATCTGTCCGCCGCAATGTCGCAGTCCCGCTAAAAATTGCAGATCGCCGCCATTACTAGTAAAAAAAAAAATAAGTAAAAATGCCATAAAACTATCCCCTATTTTGTAGATGCTAAAACTTTTGTGCAAACCAATCAATATACGCTTATTGCGATTTTTTTTTTTCCAAAAATATGTAGAAGAATACATATTGGCCTAAACTGATGAAGAAATGTTTTTTCTACATTTTTTGGGGGATATTTATTATAGCAAAAAGTAAAAAATATTGTTTTTTTTTTTTTTCCAAATTGTCAGTCTTTCTTTGTTGCGCAAAAAATAAAAACCACAGAGGTGATCAAATACCACCAAAAAAAAGCTCTATTTGTGGGGAAAAAAGGACATAAATTTTGTTTGGGCACGACCGCGCAATTGTCAGTTAAAGCGATGCTGTGCCATATCGCAAAAAAATGGCCTGGTCATTAAGTGGTTTAGGATCTGTTTTGGGGTTTTTTTTTGGGTTTAACAAACGCTTTAATGTAAAAATTTGGGATGATGCCAATGAGAACTTGAATGATACCTATAAAGGGCATCCCACCCCAGCTTTACAATTTAGTGTTGTTCACAACTAACTCGTACAGCTGTCCGGGACTGCAGGTTTAGTGGCTGTAAGCACAAAGAAATGGTTTACCCAATGTGAGGCAGCCGGGTTTGGACACGTTCAAGATGATTTATTAAAGTAGTTAGGAATCTCAAAGTGTATTGAACTGGAAAAAAAAAAGAATCTCAAAGTGTACTGTATGTATAGTCAAAACTTTTATCCATTCATTTCATGACTGGCACAGAACATGACAGACCGGATTCTCCCTGAAAGGAACAGGAACCGGAAGTTATACATTTTGTCTCCTGCTCAAGGACCCCAGTCATTTTTCTGTCCCTTTCAGGTGTAGACGGACAAGACAAAAACAAAATACTGTTGCCTGATCTGATTCTGTCCAAAATAACCTATTTTAAATAACCAGCATGTTATACTTACCTATTCCTGTGTAATGGCTTTGCACAGAGCAGCCCCGATCTGCTTCTGTTTGGGTCCCCTGCCGGTGGTCCTTGCTCATCCCCCTGCCGAGTGCCCCCATTAGCAAGCCTTTTGCGATGGGGCCCACTCCTTTGAATGGACGTTGTCAATTCACACACATTCAGCCGCAGCACGGAGCTCTGAAGAATCAGCACGTGTATGCCATTTCCTCAGAGCTCATGCATGGGTGACATCATTGGCTGTAGAGACAGTGAATATCTCCTAAATGGTGCATATTTAGGAGATATTCCTTGCACCTACAGGTAAGTTTTTTTTTTATAAGCTTTCCTGTAGGTACAAGTGTCCAATGGAAGTTGATTACGACTTTAAAACCGACATATATTTAAAATTATGGACAAGGGACATTACTTCCCTTCAGTAAGATGTGTGTCCTGTGTCCTTATTCAACAGAAATCTTCTGGTGCAGTGGGGGTTAATAGAACTAAGGGAGCCGTCCAGCTCCTCCGTTCACAGAAGCTGTACTATAGCTCCTATGAATGAAACAAGATCTGTGAATGGAGGACAAGTGGATGGTTAAAAGGTCCACCCTCTACATTCATATATCATGTTTCATTCATAGGAGCTGTGATACGGCCTCGGCATTTTCGTAAATATCTCCTAAACCGTGGAGGTTTAGGAGATATTTCAAGCACCTACAGGTAAGCCTTAATGTAGGCTTACCTGTAGGCAAAAGGTGTACAGGGTGTATAACCACTTTAACCGGCACATGCGCTCTGAAGGTCTGGCATACAGTGCCGAACCTTCAGAGCCCGTGCCGTAAATAGCGGCTCCTGCACGCATGCACGGGAGTGATGTCATCACTTCTCCGGCCACTCATGTAGCCAGAGGACATGGACATGAACACGAAAGGAGGATCGGGGCAAGATGTCAGCCCTCTCAGCGGTGACAGCGCGGCGCTTTATTCTAAGGTAAGTCTCATCGGTATGCATCGCATACTAGCATATTATGACATTGCCTTACAGGAAAAGTCTTTTTTTTTTTTTTTATTCAACTATTACTACTTTAAGGTCCATTTGAAGCAATACAGTTTTGTGGGGGATTTTTTGGTTTTTTTTTCAGTATAAATGTGCTAATATGTATAACGTATGCAGTATTTGCTTTTTTTTGTATCATTTAAAATTATTTTTTTTAACTAATTGGTCACACTGCACAGATAAGCTGAATTTTTTGCAAGCATTTTTTTGATTTAGACGTTTTTTTGAGTGCACACGTCAGTCCACAAAGAACATTGCACAGGTTATCACTCTCTAAAATACTGCTAAATTCAAAATGGCAATAAATGTGAGTTTCAGTGATGTGTGTGTTAATGTATGCAGTTAGAAATAGTGTGTGGTAGTGATAAAAACATGCTTTGTAATATAAAATGATTCAAGACAAAATAAGGCTTTCAGCAGTTACAGTATATTTGTTGACTTCACATGAAAGCGTAAAGACTCCATATCTTCTAAATATTTTTAGTCAATTAAATATTTTTAGGAGAAAACTTTAATGAGATAAAATAACTCCCCTATGCTCTTTATATAATACTCTTTATCTACAGAGAGGCATCTCTGCTGTCCTGTAGACCCATTACAGGCTTGTTAGTGGTCTTAATTCAAGAATCTTTGTGTGGTCTCCTGGTTACCTGATTCATACTGAATGTCCGTTGTCTTTCAAACTACGGTAGTGACATCAATTTAGTGACCACGTGCAGCCCAGGCTAATGACAAAATACTCCTATTAGCCCGTTATTTATTAGCCAGGGCCTGAAAGATGCATTCTTGTACGTTGTAAGTGAAAGAAATGTGTTTCTCATTTACACAAGCCTGGAGTCTTCTAAGGAGTCAGCATGGACAACTCACAGTAGGGAGAGTTGCCGTTTCACGCTGCAGCCTACCCATTATCCAAAATATAAATGTGCTGATGGCCCCTCAGTAATGGCCCTGCCAGTGCAGATGGACCAAGTCTCAAGCTGGGTGAAACTGATTTGCTCTGACTAATATGCTCACTACCAAAGAGTTATGTGGCAAATGAGATGCTTCTTCTATTTCATGGCTTTCTGTGGGAGCATTACAGTCACCTGAATGGCTTCCTGTTTGTCACCTAGAAGACTCGTACCAGAGTCTGGCCTTATATTCCTATCAGCAATAGTTTATTTTCACCCCTCATTTGTGCTGTTTGCTGGATTTTAATAAAAGTGGAAGATTACAGGAAACAATAGAAATACTACTCAATCAATAAATAATGCAAGACACAAAGGGCTATATTCAAAGTGCAGTAACCCTTTATAGCCAAGCCATTTGCTGAAATCAGAGTTTGTATAAAATTGATTTAGCATGTTGTTCTTATCAGTTTTATAAAATAAAAAAACTAGGACGCTGCTGAAATTTGACTGCTTTCTTCTTCACTACTTCTAAAGATTTGTTTCTATTTCGTCTTTCTCAAATTATTAAAGTGAACCCATCCTAGCCCAAACAGTACCTACTGTAGGAGTGCAGGCACCAAAGTAAATCTGTTAATCGTCCCATCAAAACTTTTGGCCACTGTTGTACAAGTACTGCTTGGTTGTCCTTAAAGAGGAACTGCAGTCTGCTCACATAATTTGTAATAAAAACATCTTTGCCATTCTGAAGCTTTCCTCCAACCACTTTGCATATTATTTTATATATACTGTGATTCTGTACTTGCCAAATTTGCAGCAGAAATCAACCTCCACTAAGTCTGGCTGCAACCATTTTAACTGTGGGCAGCTGAAGCTGCTGCCTGTTCACTTCCTTGATTTACACTGACAAACAGATGCACACCTCCAGCTCTGCAGCTCTCATTGGCCTCTTATTACTCACCCCCCCCCCCCCCCCCCTCCATTAATGGCAAACTCTCCTAGGAATGAGAGAGAGAGCTGTGCATGATGTCATACGCCTAGGCTTTTTACCAGACTAGAAACAGGAAGTGGGCTGTATAAAGTATTTACTGGCAGAAAAAAATGTTTTACTATCCAAAGTATCCAAAGAAAAAATGACTGAAGGTCCTCTTTAACTGGTTTCTTATTACAGTACTAGTTATAGCTGCCTCCAGGCATTGCACAGTTTGGAACACACTCAAATAAAATGATAGATATTATATGATGATTTAATTTCCTTCAGAGACAATAAAAATAAAGCATGCATTATAGATTCCCTTTACATTTTATCTTTAAAGTTAACCATTTGTTACTTTTTAAGTAGGCAGGTAATATTAGAAATGCAGGCACCTAACGGTAAGTTTTATGTACTATATCTGTACATGTTTACAGCCCGAAATCCAGACTAACCCTCTGCAGGACTTTGCTATGGCTATATTAGTTACAGAACAATAGTGATGTGCTAGGGGAGATACTGTGAATTTTCACTTACATTTGTACCAATTTACCACAATATTGCCCCAGGAGAAAGGGAGTTTACCCTTTATGCCGCGTTCACGTGGATGCAATTCTTTGCATTTATAAGCCATTTATAAACAAATATATTTGTAATGATTATAGCATACTTCCTAACTGTCCCTGTTTCTGCAAAACCATCCTGGATGTTGACACACATCTTGCAGTCCCATGGCCCTAGAATTGTCACACAGCACCCCACTGTCTGCTGTTGCTATTCTGCACAGTGAATGCAGTGCAGGGGAAAACGACAGTCAGCATTAAACAGTAGCTGGTCCACAATTCAGGAAGTGTACGCATCATTCTAACTTCTGGAACTGCACGCCGAATGTCTTCTCCATTCCCAGGTGTCCTTCATTCTTAGGTTCTAAAATTTGAGGCTTGTTTTATATCAGAACTCCGAGATATTCAAAAAATCCCCCATTAGTACAACACACACACACACACACACACCACTAAACAGTCATTAAATTTCTTACCATTTAAGAGATATGACTGATTGAATTTTCAGGAAGTCAGCTCTGTGATTCAAAAAATGCATCATCTTTTCTGGCAGGGAGGATCTCTTAGAACTGTGATTGCATCATATTCTCTTCTCTCTCTCTAAGGCCCCTTTCACACTGGGGCCGTTTGCAGGCGTTATTGCGCTAACAATAGCGCCTGCAAACCGACCTAAAACTGCCACTACTGTTTCTCCAGTGTGAAAGCCCGAGGGCTTTCACACTGGAGCGGTGCGCTGGCAGGAGAGAAAAAAAACTGCAAACAGCATCTTTGGAGCGGTGTATTCACCGCTCCTAAACCGCTCCTGCCCATTGAAATCAATAGGGCAGCGTGGCTATACCGCGGGCATAGCGGCGCTGTAGCGGTGCTATGCGAGCGGTTTTAACCCTTTTTCGGCCACCAGCAGGGGTTAAAACCGCACCACTAGCGGCCGAATACCGCCGCTAAAACGACGGTAAAGCACAGTTTTACCGCCGACGCCCCCACCGCCCCAGTGTGAAAGGGGCCTAACTGTAACCAGTCTACATTTCCCATGAATCCTTGGGATGGGAGTGAATGTGAGAGGTACACTAGGCTTGTAAATGTGAACAAGCCCACTTCAACATAAATCACACCCCTCATTCTGCTGCCAGCAAGCCATACATGCCACATGGTATGATAGGTTACAGTCTTATAAATGCAGTGCAGCATGTCAGGGACCACCAGTGCTGCTTGTTAACCACTTCAGCCCTGGAAGAATTTACCCCCTTCCTGACCAGAGCACTTTTTGCGATTCGGCACTGCGTCACTTTACCTGACAATTGCGCGGTCATGCGACGTGGCTCCCAAAAGAAATTGACGTCCTTTTTTTCCCACAAATAGAGCTTTCTTTTGGTGGTATTTGATCGCCTCTGCGGTTTTTATTTTTTGCGCTATAAACAAAAATAGAGCGACAATTTTGAAAAAAAACGCATTATTTTTTACTTTTTGCTATAATAAATATCCCCCAAAAATATATAAAAAACTATTTGTTTCCTCAGTTTAGCCGATACGTATTCTTCTACATATTTTTGGTAAAAAAATTGCAATAAGCGATTATTGATCGGTTTGCACAAAAGTTATAGCGTTTACAAAATAGGGGATAGTTTTATGGCATTTTTTATTAATAATTAATTGTTTTTTTGTTTTTTTTTATGGCGGCGATCAGCGATTTTTATTGTGACTGCGACATTATGGCGGACACATCGGACATTTTTGACACATTTTTTGGGACCATTGTCATTTATACAGCAATCAGTGCTATAAAAATGCATTGACTCCTGTGTAAATGACACTGGCAGTGAAGGGGTTAACCACTAGGGGGCGGGGAGGGGTTAAATCAGTACTAGGGAGAGTTTTATAACTGTCAGGGGATAGGCTGTGTGTGTGACGTCACTAATCTCTGCTCCGATGACACTGTCACTAGGAAGAACGGGGAGATGCTGTTTACATCAGCATCTCCCCGTTCTTCCTCCCCGTGAGGCGATCGCGGGTATGACCGCGGCGATCGAGTCCGCGGGACCCACGACCTGACTCACGGAGCTTGCCACGGGTGCGTGCACGCGCCCGCTGGCCGCCTCTTAAAGGGCAACGTACAGGTACGCGATTTTGCCTGTACGAGCCCTTCTGCCGCAGTATCTGCGTGAGGCGGTCGGCAAGCGGTTAAGGACCACCATGTCAGGGACCACCAGTGCTGCTTGTCAGGGACCATGTCAGGGATCACCAGTGCTGAATGTCAGGGATTACCAGTGCCGCTTGTCAGAGACCCCCAGTGCCGCTTGTCAGGGACCACCAGTGCCGAATGTTAGGGACCACCATGTCAGGGACTACCAGTGTAAAGCCAGGATTATTATCATTAATCACTTGTATGACACAGATCTCCTCCTGTGTCAGGTATTGTATGTGAGAACACCAATCGCTGATCTCCTGCTGCTATTATGACTGACAGCTCAGGGGGGGGTGGAGGCGTGAGATTGGTGTTCTGATATAACAATACCTGACACAGTGGGAGCTCCCCGCTGTGTCATACAAGTAATTACTGATGATAATCCCCGCTCTACACGGAGATAGCGGGGGGGAGGGGGGGGCGGATTACTGGCAGGAGCGGAGGAGGTAGGAGAGAGGGGAAGGAGGACACCTCCTCCATGGGCGGCACAGAGCGGGGGCTGTGAGATGTTGGTCCCCTCCGCTACCAACATGTCTGCTTCCTTCCTGCTCGTTTTCTGAGGACTACAATGGGGCCTATCAGATCGCTGGCTGAGCTTAGGAGAGGGATAGAAGCCAGCGGTCTTACAAACGGGATGTCAGCAGACAATAACAGTTTTTCAGTAAGTTCAGCTCAGAAGAACATGGATGGCAAAGTTGGTGAAAGTAGAAGATCAGCAACAAGGACATGGAAAAAGAATTTTGGCCGGAGTTCTGCTTTTAAATGTATAATGCACCCTGTTTGTGCTTCATAAATTTCTCCTGTGTTTGAGTGAATGCAGGCTTAAAGTTCCAACAACTTTAACCACTTGTCCTCCAAAAGATTTACCTCCCTTCATGACCAGGTCGTTTTTTGCAATATGGCACTGCGTTACTTTAACTGACAACTGCGCGGTCATGCGACGCTGTACCCAAATAAAATTTGTCATTTTTCCCCACAAATAGAGATTTCTTTTGGTGGTATTTGATCACCTCTGCGGGTTTGATTTGCGCTATAAACAAAAAAAAACAAACAAAAAAAACTTTCTGCTATAAAACATATCCAATAAAAAGAATTGAAAAAAAATCTAATTTCTTCATAATTTTAGGCCAATATGTAAAAAAATCCCAATAAGCATATATTGATTGGTTTGCGCAAAAGTTATAGCGTCTACAAACTATGGGATATTTTTATTTATTTTTACTAGTGATGGCGGCGATCAATAACTTATAGCTGGACTGCAATTTTGCGGCAGACAAATTAGACACTAACTGACGCTTTTTGGGGGCCAGTAACACGAATACAGTGGTCAGTGCTAAAAATTATGCACTGTCACTGTACTAATAACACTGGCTGGGAAGGGGTTAACATCAGGGACGGTTGAAGGGTTAACTGTGCCTAGCTGGTGTTTTCTTACTGTGAAGGAGGTATTTGTACTAGGGGAAGGCATGGATTGGTGCCCCTGCTTTGCTTAGACCCAGGATCCATGCCTTCTGTACTGAAGCATCAGTGTGTGCCGGTGGACATTGAGTCCGCCGCTAAGCTCCCGATGTGTATAATCACAGCAGAAGCAGGCCATCAGCGGCTCGCGTGCGCGCCCCAGACCCGGAAGTGTCAGGTCATGTACTAGGTGCACAGAGTGGCTGGCTTAAAATCCTATATTACCTTACTGAGTATGTATGTTCCTCATGTACAGTGGCTTGCGAAAGTATTCGGCCCCCTTGAACTTTTCAACCTTTTGCCACATTTCAGGCTTCAAACATAAAGATATAAAATTTTTATTTTTTGTGAAGAATCACCAACAAGTGGGACACAATTGTGAAGTGGAACGAAATCTATTGGATACATTAAACTTTTTTAGCAATTAAAAAACTGAAAAGTGGTGCGTGCAAAATTATTCGGCCCCTTTACTTTCAGTGCAGCAAACTCACTCCAGAAGTTCAGCGAGGATCTCTGAATGATCCAATGTTGTCCTAAATGACTGATGGTGATAAATAGAATCCACCTGTGTGTAATCAAGTCTCTGTATAAATGCACCTGCTCTGTGATAGTCTCAGGGTTCTGTTGAAAGCGCAGAGAGCATCATGAAGACCAAGGAACACACCAGGCAGGTCCGTAATACTGTTGTGGAGAAGTTTAAAGCCGGATTTGGATACAAAAAGATTTCCCAAGCTTTAAACATCCCAAGGAGCACTGTGCAAGCGATCATTTTGAAATGGAAGGAGTATCAGACCACTGCAAATCTACCAAGACCTGGCTGTCCCTCTAAACTTTCAGCTCAGACAAGGAGAAGACTGATCAGAGATGCAGCCAAGAGGCCCATGATCACTCTGGATGAACTGCAGAGAACTACAGCTGAGGTGGGAGAGTCTGTCCATAGGACAACAATCAGTCGTACACTGCACAAATCTGGCCTTTATGGAAGAGTGGCAAGAAGAAAGCCATTTCTCAAAGATATCCATAAAAAGTCTCGTCTAAAGTTTGCCTCAAGCCACCTGGGAGACACACCAAACGTGGAAGAAGGTGCTCTGGTCCGATGAAACCAAAATCGAACTTTTTGGCAACAATGCAAAACGATATGTTTGGCGTAAAAGCAACACAGCTCATCACACTCAACACACCATCCCCACTATCAAACATGGTAGTGGCAGCATCATGGTTTGGGCCTGCTTTTCTTCAGCAGGGACAGGGAAGATGGTTAAAATTGAGGGGAAGGTGGATGCAGCCAAATACAGGACCATTCTGGATGAAAACCTGTTGGAGTCTGCAAAGGACCTGAAACTGGGACGGAGATTTATCTTCCAACAAGACAATGATCCCAAACATACAGCAAAATCTACAAAGGAATGGTTCACAAATAAACGTATCCAGGTGTTAGAATGGCCAAGTCAAAGTCCAGACCTGAATCCAATCGAGAATCTGTGGAAAGAGCTGAAAACTGCTGTTCACAAACGCTCTCCATCCAACCTCACTGAGCTCGAGCTGTTTTGCAAGGAAGAATGGGCAAGAATTTCAGTCTCTCGATGTGCAAAACTGATAGAGACATACCCCAAGCAACTTGCAGCTGTAATCGCAGCAAAAGGTGGCTCTAAAAAGTATTAACGCAAGGGGGCCGAATAATTTTGCACGCCCCACTTTTCATTTTTTTATTAGTTAAAAAAGTTTCAAAAATCCAAAAGATTTTGTTCCACTTCACAATTGTGTCCCACTTGTTGGTGATTCTTCACAAAAAATAAAAATTTTATATCTTTATGTTTGAAGCCTGAAATGTGGCAAAAGGTTGAAAAGTTCAAGGGGGCCGAATACTTTCGCAAGCCACTGTATTTGTGTGGGTTTTATTGAATCCACTGGTTTTCTTTCCACCATCAAAAAACAAGCTTACAGGTAGACTAGTTTGCTTTCATCCACATTAGCCCAGCTTTTGCGTGTCTGTGTGTAATGCCTAGTACACATGATCAGAAAGTCTGAGAAAAAAATACAGCTTTTCAAAGCGATCGTACAATAATCTGATCTAATTAGTACACAGCTTTCAAAAGCCAATCACGACAGTTCATGTAAAATTATTCAAATCGACAATCACGAACATTTTATTTTTCTTTTAATCAGTATAGTATTCATCCGAAAAATTCCGAAGGCCAAGACCACGCATGCTCAGAAACGAAATAATACATTGCAGTACTATACATTATATCACTTCCCAAGTTGTGTTCTGTCGTATGAGAATTTTCATAGCTTGACCTTAACCAATAACCTATTGGTTTTCAATATGAAAACAAAAAACGAACAAATGATCATTTGTTCAATATTCTCATCGTGTGTAAGAGGCTTATGCCTGTGGTAGGGATTGTAAGCTCCTTTTGTAGACCTGGAATCATGTGAAGAGTTTTTAGTTTTCTTTGTAAACAACTGTAGTACTTACCAGCACTGTATAAATAAAATAAATTAATAAACGTAAAGGGTAAAAGCACAAAATTACAGCTTTACAGTCCATGCAGTAGCAATGAAATGTTTGGCGGTGTGGAACTTTAAAGGCAATGGATTCTACTATAAACGCGAGGCAATGAGCCAATTAAAATGATTCACTTTTTAACTCAGGGAAATCACTGGTGCTTGGCACTAAGTGAAATGAATCGTGAAATTCCAATAATTACATTTTTTGTTTGTCGAACAATTCATATTTATAAAGGGAAAAGCATACAGTAAAGCCTTTGCAGATATGTTAATAGATGTGGACACAGCTGAAAGAACTTGACATATGCAAATCTAAAAGAGGGAAAAAAAAAAAAAAATTCAGCCATGTATTATTCAACACACACCCAAAATAATGTGTACTGTAGTGTATTTAAACAGAATGAATGAACCAACATTACAGCCTTACAACCAAATTTGAAATCTTCTAAATTAAGCCTATTTTACTAAAACATTAACTGTACTTCTCTGTCAATGCTATTTTCGTATTTGATTATTTTGATTATTTTTGGGGTTTTGACCTTCAGCAATTAGTGGCATATTTCTCATGACTGAATATTGCTTGGTTTCGGGGCTTTAAAGTTACAGTCATATTAGTAAGGATCAATAATATTTACCCTGTATTTACAGGTGGTATATTTTGAAATAGCTGTTCTTACACCACATAGTATAGACCGTAAAACCAAGAATAAATAAGCAAAGCAAACAACAATGCAGCTCACCCATCGGTTTAAAGCTCCAGATGCCCTGACAGTGTCCACATGCCGACACTTTTAAAAAACAAGTATAAAGATTGCTATTGCTGGATTTTCGCAAGTAAGAATTTTTTGTCTCATACCTAAAACCAAAACATTGCAGCACATTTCAGACAAAAGTTCTTTATTTAACTAAAGATTGATAAAGTTCTTCTGTCCAAAATGTGATGGAAATGCTTTGGATTTGGCTATGGGTCGATGTAGTTTTAATTGCTTGCTATAGATTACACTTCTATTTGGTAGGATATGAGGTTCCACATATCAGATGCCTGACCATATTACGATTCGGGAGCACTTTGCCATTTCTGCAGGTCTTAAGAGCCTAACTCCATCTTCAACATCATGTTAGATCTGTATTTGGGACCCCCCCACCACTAACCACAACTCTACCACATATTTAGTATATATATTGTGATGCCCTAAAGTGGTTCTAAAGGTAAAAGGTTTTGTACCTTAGAGTGGAACTTTAGTCAGAAAATTAAGTCCTGCTAGATCATTTCAGGCTGGCCTCTTTTGCAGGTATAACAAAACATTAAAAATACTTGTCTATACTGTTTAACATCCAGTAATACACTGCCTCACCCTGCTCTGCGCATGCTCAGTTGCTCTCCATTTTTAGGCACTGCAGAGTTTGTAGAGGCTGATCTGCTGACAGCCTTAAAACTGAATTCAACCCCCCTGTCCTTTACAGCCAAGGAAATTGCTTCTGTTTAATCTGCAACTGCCATGGTGCTGCACATGTGCTCTGTTATGACTTCAGGCATTTGATGGTTTGACCGTTTGGATGAGAACACAGACAAATTTGACAGTTAGCAATTCTGGCATTCCAGGAATGTAACTGTTTTTTTAAACCATTAAATTGATGGGTTTAGTTCCACTTTATAACTTACTGCTGTTCAGGGGCTCTGGGCTTCAACAAAATGGCAGCCTCCAGCATAAGAAAACAGGGGCAATGCTGGAGGCAGTTTACAGTGCACACTAATTTTGGTAGCATAATTATTAATTTGCAATGTATGTTCCTTGTTAAAGAACATTATTTTTTATCAAGTTATCGAGCTGTTATGGGTAAAGTTCAGCTTTTACCACTTCCCATCCTGTCCATAGTCATATGATGTCCACAGAGTAAGGATGGGCTCGGGCGTGTTCACACAGCCCACGTGCAGAGCCCGCCAGGAAGTCGGCACTGCACTGCACTAATCACAGGCAGTGAGAAGTTGTCCCGTTGTGCGGCTGCAGAGATCGGGAAATGTCTCACTGCCTGTGATTAGCGCAGCGCCGTGCCGACTTCCTGGTGGGCTCTGCAGGTCCTCTGCTTCCCGCCGGCATAGGGGACACCAGCGATCAGTTGTGACAGAGCAGGAACATGGATCTGTGTGTGTAAACGCACAGATCTACATCCTGCCAGGACGTAGTGTGTTCCTAGTATATAGGAACACCGATCGGTCGCCTCCCCCAGACATGCCCATCCCCCCACAGTAAGGGAACACATTTAACCCCTTGATCGCCCCCTAGTGTTAACCCCTTCCCTGCCAGTGACATTTATACAGTAATCAGTGGCTATTTATAGCACTGATCGCTGTATAAATGTAAATGGTGTCAAAAGTGTCCAGTCTATCTGCCGCAGTGTCGCAGTCACCGCCATTACTAGTAAAAAAAAAATAATAATAATGCCATAAATCAATAACCTATTTTGTAGGCACTCTAACTTTTGCACAAACCAATCAATATACGCTTATCGCAATTTTTTTTTTTTTTACCAAAAATATGTAGAAGAATACATATCGACCTAAACTGGGGGGGGGGGAATATATATATATATATATATATATATATATATATAATTTTTTTTTTAATTGGGGTATTTATTATAGCAAAAAGTAAAAAATATTGTTTTTTTGTTCAAAATTGTTGGTCTTTTTTTATTTATAGTGCAAGAAATAAAAACCACAGAGGTGGTCAAATACCACCAAAAAAAAGCTCTATTTGTGGGGAAAAAATGATCAAAATTTCATTTGGGTACAATGTTGCATGACCGCGCAATTGTCATTCAAGTGTGACAGCGCTGAAAGCTGAATATTGGCCTGGGCAGGAAGGGGGTGAAAGTGCCCAGTATTGAAGTGGTTAATGCATTCTCTGTATTAAGGTAAAAAAAACTTTTGTTCAGCTCCCCTCCATGCTTTCCTGAGCCCAATCTCGATCCAGCACTGTGCCTGAGAGCAGTGGCGCTCTCCTCTCTCCCTCCCTCTGTCTCCTCACTCAACATGGGCGTTTGGCTCCTGCTGCTGTCCATCACAGCCTGTCAGGAAGGAGTGGGGGAGAGGCCACCCTGCGCTGTGTGCATAAATGGAGACACAGAGCCTGTCTTGGGATCGAGCCCACATCAGTGCCCCCTTAGCAAGCAGCTTGCTATGGTGGTATTCAAAAGCGTGGAAGGGCCTGGAGCACTGGTGGGGATCCCCAGAAAAAAAATCCCACAATCTGGATGTACATTCCCCTCTTTGCATTGGTTGTTCCTCGTGGACGCTGGTGGTTTGACCTACCTCGCCGTACCTAATTGGCATCAATGACCTCTTCCTGATATATATCAGCAAATCTCTATACCATCTTTGAGTTCAGACCTCCACTTTATATATATCCACACATGTGTTACTCATATCTGAATCTGCAATGAACCATGGTGATGTTGACCTGAAGTACCTGTTGGCAGACTGTCAGACCATAGCCTGTTGCTCTGTATGCAGCTAATTGTTTGAACTAATCATACAAAAAATCCTTACAGGAAACCCCTGAAGAAGGAACTGAATTTTTATTCCTATCCGAAACATGTTGGGCTCCTTTATACCACGCATGTGGATGCTTTCCCTTACCAGTATACACATTTGCGTGGTTTAGGTATTTTGTATGCATTGTTCATTACTTTTATAACCATGTTTTGTATATTCTAATAAAGTATTTTTTTCTTTTACTATTTCTGGGCATTCCTCATACCAATTACAATATTTAGTATGTTTCTTTTTCCTTTACCTTGATTTACCCATTGCTTACTCCCTTCCCATTCACCCGTACCATCCCAGGGTTTCCTTCTTTTTATCATTATTTTTTTGCAATGTATTATAGGGATGTGGTGAACTGGGTATAAGTTCATTGTTACACTCATATATGGTAGTGCACCATTTTCTATTTAAACTAGAAAAGGAGGATCAGGCTTCTGTGTGCGAAATCATTGCAAAGAGCAGGCAAATATAATATGTATGTATGTTTTTCTTTTTAATTCCTTTTAATCACTTTAAATGTCTATACCAGGTAAGAGTAAGGCATCCTATACATTATACAATGTTCTTGTACAATTTTCCTTTAGTTTAATCAAAACCATATAACATTAGGTCAAACCTAAACATTTCAATTTGTATGCAATCAGGCAGGCCCTTGCTCTACATAGTTGAAGGTAAATTTAAAGGAAATTGAACAAGAAAATTGTATAATGTATGGCCAGCTTAAGGATGTTATGTCTGGAACACATCATCTGGTATGATGACCTGTAGATTTAAGTTGTGAATAAGATATTATTTTGGACAATGGCTGTGGGATGCAGAAGTACGGACTAGCACATCCTTTGGAGCTGGCAGAGAGTTAATTTAGGCAAAGAAGCCATATAATAATATACTAACCCTTAGACCTCTGTTCACATGGTACTATTGGCAAAACTTCTCCCTTGATATTCAATAGCCTTAAAAGTCCACTTAATCAGGAAAAAAAAAAAAAGATTTGTCAGTTGCATTCTAGAGGAGATTGTCAAGGGAAGACTTGCATCTATTTCCAGAGACAATTTCTAATTTGTTGCTGCTTGTTCTTTAATGGGAAGTATTCTGGCCAGAGAGGCGATCAAAAAGTGTGTCTTTCCTTACAAATCTATAATTCACATGAATCAATGAGGCTCACTGTATGTGAGCTCTATAAGAGCTTTATCGAATTAGATTATTGCGTGGCCTAGGTTGCATGGTCTCTGGCTACCCGGGGAATTGTGGGAGCTTCATGTAATTTGAAAACTACAAGAAGTCCATTGTTTTAGACTTACAGTAAAAGAAGAGAATGAACAAGGTATAAACACAAAGTAAAACCTTCATGTACAAGACATTTGGCAATGGTAGACCACATATTTATTTCTCTTATAACGGGTGTACTTTAAGAACTCCTAAGGCCCCTTTCACACTGGGGCGGTGGGGGCGTCGGCGGTACAACAGCGCTATTTTTAGCGCTGCTGTACCGTCATTCTTGCTGTGGTATTCGGCCGCTAGCGGTGCGGTTTTAACCCCCGCTGGTGGCCGAAAAAGGGTTAAAATCCCTCGTACAGCGCGGCTATAGCCGCGGTATTGCCACGGTATAGCCGCGCTGTCCCATTGATTTCAATGGGCAGGAGCGGTGAAGGAGCGGTGAATACACCGCTCCTTCCCCGCTCCAAAAAAGCGGTTTGCAGGACTTTTTTCACCGCCCTGCCTGCGCACCGCTTCAGTGTGAAAGCCCTCGGGCTTTCACACTGAACAAACAGCGGAGGCTGTTTAGGGGCGGTTTTCAGGCGGTATTTTTAGCGCAATACCGCCTGAAAACCGCTCCAGTGTGAAAGGGGCCTAACAGAAGATTCCCCTTTTCCTCTGCGGTTGAATGATCTGCAATGTTTCTCATGCTGCTGCGGTGTCAGAAGAAAACTACGTCTAAGACCCCTTCCACATTTTAGGCGTTTTTCAGGCGCTAAGGGGCTAAAAATGGCGCCTGAAAAATGCCTCATCTGCAATCCCAGTATGAAAGTCCAATGCTTTCACACGGGGCACTGCGCTGGCAGGACATTAAAAACAAGTCCTGCAAGCAGCTTCTTTGGGGCTCCTAAAGCGCCCCTGCCCATTGAAATCAATGGGCAGCACCTGCAACGTGCCTGGGCAGTGGCACTTTTAACCCTTTATTCGCCCGCTAGCAGGGATTAAAAGCACCGCTAGCGGTGAAAAGCACCTCTAAAACAAGAGTAAAGCGCTGCTAAAACTAGCGGCGCTTTACCGCCAACTAGGCCGCTCTGTCAGTGTGTAAGGGCTCTAACTCATTATGTGCTAGAGATTTCTAACAGACAGCAGTATGCCCCCTTGCTTATTCAGATTTTGTCTATTGACTAAGCAGCTGCTATTTTCGTTTTAAATTTATGATAGGGCTGATGTGTAGACTGAAGGGATGAGGAAAAGTTCAAAGGATAACTGTTCTGGTAAACCGGAGTTCTAATTTCAAATACAACTTTTTCCATCTCTTCTTTCCCTGTGCTTTAAAAGATGTCACATGCCAATATAAAAACTGATTTATTTACATTCAGCCTGTCTGAGCTATACATAGTATAAATCTGCATGCATTAAGCCGGCCAGAGACAGAGCGATTTTCTTTCCTGCAACTCCTGCCTCCACCAGGTGAACACAGTGGTTACTACTGACTGCTATAATAGCCACTAGCAATATATGCATTTAAAATCTGACAGGCTGGTTATACCCAAGTTAATCGATCAACGTGGGTACATTCAGCCTGTGCATACATGGTTCGAGTCCCAGCCGGTCACTTCTGAAATGGGAGAGATTTGGACCGTCTGTGGCTGGCTTTAGACCCATACTCCAGACAGGGAAGGCATCAGGGATCCCTCTAGCTGTGTGATTTGCTTCTTACCATTGCTGGGAGGAATAAGCTCTGTATAGTAGAACTTATGCAAGGGATTGCCTTCTTCTGATTGCCTGTGATTTGATTTGATTGCAGTACTAGAATCACTGAAGAAATGTAATCAAAACAGGTAGCTGCACTCTATACTGTACTGTTGACCAGTTGACTCTAGACAGGCTGAGTTTAGACAAAAGCACAGACAGGGTAAATGAAGAAAGCAGTGAGGGGTTGTATTTACAAAGTTGTTTGGTGCCGGTTATATTAGTAGTAATTGCTGTAGCAATATTCATGGCTAATAACACATACATTATTACTTTGTAAATTGATCTTAAATTTATTTTAAAGTATAGTTACTTTAAAGCAGAACTAAACCTAGCTTTTAGAAGACTACAAGCATAGGTGTGTGCAGCCTATTGCATTAGGGTGTGCGCCCCAAAGTTCAAACACACATGGCTTTCTCTGCAGCCTTAGCTGCACGGGGCAGTGAATGAACGAGAAGTGCTCTGTGCTGAGCGGCTTCCCGTTCATTCACAAACTGAAGAATATTAAACAATTTACTATGCTTCTGTTATGAATGATCACAGTATATGAGTGTTCACTGTGTTCATTTAGAAAAGGAAGGAGCTGGTATTTACTAGTCCCTTCCCCCACTCTCCAACCTGAAAGATCCCCCGCAGCAGCTGGGGGGCGAGGAGAGGAGGAAAGCCAGAAGCATTGCACAGCGGGGGGACCAACATGGGGGAAGTCTGGGCAGAATGGGGGAATCGGTACTGAACGTAGTGATTAGGGTGTGCCCAGGCACACCTGGCACACCTGCGCACAGGTGGATCACCATCTAAAGGGTACATCAACACAGGCCTGGGCACAGGTGGTGATCCACCTGTGCGCAGGAGTCGTTGTTTCTTTTTTGCTAATTTACTGCACCTGTGGGGTCTCCAGCTGCAAAGTGGTTTTCATCAGGTTTCTATATTTGACTCACTGACAATGGTTTTATCTATTGAGGAAAGACAGCTAAGAAGATCCTTATTGGCTAAGGGATTCACTACAAGTATTGACTCTTTTGAAGTTCAGAATCCCACCAATGAAGGAAAAACAGCATGTGCAGCTGATGAGCTGACCCCATCGAGAGAGGACAAAATGATATCTTTGTTTTACAGATTAAAGGATTTACTGGAGAAGGAGATGTTACAATGGTGGGACATTTTGCTCTTACAAAAGTATGTTGAATTTAAACGAGTCCCTGGGGGCCTAAGAATCACCAAATTGTGCTCATTTCTTGACGATGATCTCAAAGACAAGTGGGTCTCCTGTCTACATGATTGCAACCAATTATGGTTGCAATACATCATTGTTCAGAGGGAACGCAATCTCGATAAAATTCGTATTGATATTAATACTCTACAAGAGAGTTTGTCCACATATCTAGATGTTACAACATTTGAAAGTTGGGACCGTAAAATCAATGAACAGATGATGGCGTATGAGACTAACCTTATCAGTAAAAAATCAGGAAAATTTGAGCGAGACCGGTTGGACTACCTTAATAATAGGGAATTCAACTGGAAGAAGCCCAGGTCTCCTACTGATAAGGCAAAAGGGGTGAAAGTTGTTAAGAGTAGGTCAAAAAACAATAACAATAACACTAATAAACATAATGGAACAAATAGGAATAATTATACCACTAATGAGCATAAACATTCCACCAGTTCATCCCAGGCTGTTTATTCATCTCAGCCTCAGTATACTAAGTATACTGAAGATCCTAGTCACACTAGGAATGGTCGATCACACAATAAGATTGGTAAACCATTTTTCAAAAAGAATAATAATAACAAAAATACACTTCGTAGACATCGACCCTCTATTGAGGATCGTATGAATGGGAATAGAGACTCTCATCCAACACCATTATCCAATGCTGTTGCTACTGTAGTAGTGGATGCTGGAGGTAGAGGTTCTGCTAGCCCCTCACTTCATATGAGGCGCTGTTCCACCACTTGTGCAGCCTCATCACCGCCTCCTACAATCAGGCCTGCGGTCTTTCCTTCACCTTCTGACCCTGAGACAACATTTGATCCCTCCATAGTTACCCACAATCCCTTTACCATCTTGGAGAACCTAGCATTTGATCTTAATAATGGCAGCATTGCCAACGTAACACCCCCACTGACTTTTTTAGAGACGGAAGTTTCAAGGTTAGAGGGGATTGCAACGGAGCACGAGGTGTTGAACCCTCTGTCATGCACTCTGTCAACAAAGAAGTCAAGGAAAAGGGAGGAGGAACTAGAAGAGGCAGAAGAGGTGGTAAGAGACACAAAAAGAGGCAGAGTATAAATCGCACTCTTGCAACTATTAAGATCTATATTCTATCTAGCTCCGTGTTCACTGACACTGACCTTGATCTACTTAGGAAAGGTCTCAACTATGCCCCTCCCAGTGTCCCTAATCTTTTTGAACTATTTGTTGATCTCAACAAATATGTACGTAAACTTACCCTACAGCGGTACTACATACTAAAAGACACTGGTAAATTCTCGGCAACTATCAGGAATGCAGAACCGCCGTCTAGTCCGCCTTCGGATAGGAGTATTGACGACGACTCGGCCCTGAATATTTTAGAGGAACTTTATGCAGAGGCAGAGAATAGTGATTCACCATCCTTTTCCTGTGAGTCCCTTAGCGACACAGCGATAGTCCACACTTCCTTTGCCCCGAAATCTTCTTTTTTTCCACATTGGGCTAAGGGGAAATATATCTCGACATTCTATGATGTGGTCTTCGAATCCTTTAGAATGAGATTTCACCATGCTTACTTACAAAGGGAACAAGTTTAATAAACACCTTGCCCCGTTGGGGCTATCTGTCGTTAGCCTTAGGCAGAATCAAGACGTCATCATTTGGAAAGCTGATAAAGGTGGTAGTTTAGTTATTCAAAACAGAGAAGACTATATTGCCGAGGCTATGAGGCTATTGGGGGATACAGGTACCTACATCAAATTGAAAGGTGACCCTGTTATAGAATAAACGAAAGATCTGAAATCTCTTCTAGATCAAGCCCTACTGGATGCCGTCCTCACCAAAAATGAGTATCACTTTCTCTATAACAGACATGCCCTGACACCACACTTTTACCACATTCCAAAGGTGCACAAAAGCGAGGTTGATCCCCCTGGTAGACCCATTATTGCAGGTATTGACAGCATCACTAGCAATGTGGGATGCTACATCGATAATTTTCTACAGGGAATAGTTACGAATCTTCCATCTTTTGTTAGGGATTCGAGCCATGTGTTGGAAATTTTATCGCATTATGTATGGCAGCCTAGATACAGATGGCTTTCCTTAGCTGTAGCCTCGCTCTATACATCGATTGATCATATCTATGGCCTAAGAGCAGTAAATCATTATCTATCCAAAGAAGGTGCACTTAACTCTGTGCAGGTGAAGTTTGTACTTGATTGTGTTGAATTCTCTCTCAAACATGACCACTTCTCTTTTCTTGGAGAGCATTATTTGCAGATTAAGGGTACTGCTATGGGGGCCAGGTTCGCCCCTAGCTATGCCAACATTTTTATGGGCTATTGGGAGAAGTTGTTCATTTGGAACAATAACCCCTTTGGGGCGAACCTGGTCCTCTACGTCAGATATATCGATGATATCCTTATCATTTGGGATGACTGATCAGGAGCTATGTCTATTCCTTCAGCACTGTAGAGACAATCCTTTTGGGATTGAGTTTACTCATGTCATTAGTAGTGACTGCCTTGTTTTACATAGTTACATAGTAGGTTACATAGTAGGTGAGGTTGAAAAAAGACACAAGTCCATCAAGTCCAACCTATGTGTGTGATTATGTGTCAGTATTGCATTGTATATCCCTGTATGTTGTGGTCATTCAGGTGCTTATCTAATAGTTTCTTGAAGCCATCAATGCTCCCCGCTGAGACCACCGCTTGTGGAAGGGAATTCCACATCCTTGCCGCTCTTACAGTAAAGAACCCTCTACGTAGTTTAAGATTAAACCTCTTTTCTTCTAATTTTAATGAGTGGCCACGAGTCTTGGTAAACTCTCTTCTGCGAAAAAGTTTTATCCCTATTGAGGGGTCACCAGTCCGGTATTTGTAAATTGAAATCATATCCCCTCTCAAGCGTCTCTTCTCCAGAGAGAATAAGTTCAGTGCTCGCAACCTTTCCTCATAACTAAGATCCTCCAGACCCTTTATTAGCTTTGTTGCCCTTCTTTGAACTCGCTCCATTTCCAGTACATCCTTCCTGAGGACTGGTGCCCAGAACTGGACCGCATACTCTAGGTGCGGCCGGACCAGAGTCTTGTAGAGCGAGAGAATTATCGTTTTATCTCTGGAGTTGATCCCCCTTTTAATGCATGCCAATATTCTGTTTGCTTTGTTAGCAGCAGCTTGGCATTGCCTGCCATTGCTGAGCCTATCATCCACTAGGACCCCCAGGTCCTTTTCCATCCTAGATTCCCCCAGAGGTTCTCCCCCCAGCGTATAGAATGCATTCATATTTTTGCCACCCAAATGCATTATTTTACATTTTTCTACATTGAACCTCATTTGCCATGTAGTCGCCCACCCCATTAATTTGTTCAGGTCTTTTTGCAAGGTTTCCACGTCCTGCGGAGAAGTTATTGCCCTGCTTAGCTTAGTATCGTCTGCAAATACAGAGATTGAACTGTTTATCCCATCCTCCAGATCATTTATGAACAAATTAAATAGGATTGGTCCCAGCACAGAACCCTGGGGCACCCCACTACCCACCCCTGACCATTCTGAGTACTCCCCATTTATCACCACCCTCTGAACTCGCCCTTGTAGCCAGTTTTCAATCCATGTACTCACCCTATGGTCCATGCCAACAGACCTTATTTTGTACAGTAAACGTTTATGGGGAACTGTGTCAAATGCTTTTGCAAAATCCAGATACACCACGTCTACAGGCCTTCCTTTATCTAGATGGCAACTCACCTCCTCATAGAAGGTTAATAGATTGGTTTGGCAAGAACGATTCTTCATGAATCCATGCTGATTACTGCTAATGATATCGTACGTATTACTAAAATCCTGTATATAGTCCCTTATCATCCCCTCCAAGAGTTTACATACTATCGATGTTAGGCTAACTGGTCTGTAATTCCCAGGGATGTATTTTGGGCCCTTTTTAAATATAGGTGCTACATTGGCTTTTCTCCAATCAGCTGGTACCATTCCAGTCAGTAGACTATCTGTAAAAATTAGGAACAACGGTCTGGTAATCACTTGACTGAGTTCCCTAAGTACCCTCGGATGCAAGCCATCTGGTCCCGGTGATTTATTAATGTTAAGTTTCTCAAGTCTAATTTTAATTCCGTCCTCTGTTAACCATGTAGGTGCTTCCTGTGTTGTGTCATGAGGATAAACACTGCAGTTTTGGTTACTGAAGCCCCCCGATTCACTCGTGAAGACTGAGGAGAAGAATAAATTCAATACCTTCGCCATCTCCCCATCCTTTGTAACCAGATGTCCTTCCTCATTCTTTATGGGGCCAATATGGTCTGTCCTCCCTTTTTTACTGTTTACATACTTAAAGAATTTCTTGGGATTTTTTTTGCTCTCCTCCGCTATGTGTCTTTCATGTTCTATCTTAGCTGTCCTAATTGCACGCTTACATTTCTTATTGCATTCTTTATAAAGTCTGAATGCTGAGGATGATCCCTCAACCTTGTATTTTTTGAAGGCCTTCTCCTTTGCTTTTATATGCATTTTTACATTGGAGTTAAGCCATCCAGGACTTTTGTTCGCTCTTTTAAATTTATTACCCAATGGGATACATTGGCTAATGCCCTTATTTAATATGCTCTTAAAGCAAACCCATCTCTCCTCCGTATTCTTTGTTTCTAATATTTTATCCCAGTTTATGCCTTTTAGCAAGGTTTGTAGTTTAGGGAAGTTGGCTCTTTTGAAATTCAGTGTCTTTGTATTCCCTTTATGTTTCCTATTTGTGTGATTTATACTGAAACTAATTGACCTGTGATCACTGTTACCTAAATTGCCCCGCATTTCCACATCCGTGATCAGGTCTGTATTGTTGGTAATCAGTAGATCCAGTAATGTTTTATTTCTAGTTGGTGCGTCTACCATCTGACCCATAAAATTGTCCTGCAAGACATTAAGGAACTGGCGAGCCTTAAATGAATGTGCGGTTCCCTCCGCCCAGTCTATGTCTGGATAATTAAAATCCCCCATTATGATAACACTTCCCATTCTTGCTGCTAATCCAATTTGTAATAGGAGATCCGTCTCCACTTCCTCCCTCAGGTTTGGGGGCCTATAGCATACTCCCAGTATTATTTTCCCCTTAGCTTTATCCCTTTGGAGCTCTACCCATAAGGATTCCACCTCCTCTCTAGCTCCCTCAGTGATGTCATCTCTCACATTCACTTGTACATTATTCTTGATATATAGGCATACCCCTCCCCCTTTTTTACCCTCTCTATCCTTGCGGTATAGGGTATACCCTTGAATGTTTGCCAGCCAATCATGAGAGCTGTTGAACCAGGTCTCTGAAATTCCCACAAAATCCAAATCCTCCTCGTACAACAGTATCTCTAGTTCACCCATCTTGTCCGCCATGCTCCTGGCATTGGTGAACATGCCACATAGTTTAGACCGGTCGCATATTGTCCTCGTATTGGGTGTTTCGAGATTGCAACTAGGACTTGCTACTATACTCACCTTGTGTTTTTGTGCTTTGGTTAACCTACCACTAATGCCCCCAATACTAGCCTCTGGAATATCTTCCGCGCTGGCTATCACTGTCTCTGGACCCTCCCCCCCATCGCCTAGTTTAAAAACCCCTCTAACTTTTTGGCCATCTTCCTTCCCAGCAGATCTGCACCCTCCTCATTTAGGTGCAGTCCGTCCCTTCTATAGTACCGGTTACCAACTGAGAAGTCGGCCCAGTCCTCCAGGAACCCAAACCCCTCCTTACTACACCAGCTCTTCAGCCACTTGTTTACTTCCCTAATCTCCCTCTTCCTTTCTGGTGTGGCTCGATGTACCGGTAGTATTCCTGAGAATACTACCTTGGAGGTCCTTTTCCTCAATTTAGCTCCTAAGTCCCTAAAATCGTTCTTTAGGACACTCCATCTGCCTCTGACTTTGTCATTGGTGCCAACGTGCACCATGACAGCCGGGTCTTCCCCAGCCCCTCCCAGTAATCTGTCCACAAGATCCGTGATGTGCCGAACCCGAGCGCCCGGTAGACAACATACTGTTCGGCGCTTCAGGTCTTGGTTACAGATTGCCCTCTCTGTCCTTCTAAGAATTGAGTCCCCTACCACCAGAATCTGTCTTTCCTTTCCCTTTGCTGCCCCCCCACTCTCACTGGAGGAGTTCTTCCCCTGGCAGCTAGGAGAGTCCCTCATCTCCAGCAGTGCTGGTCCCTGACTGGTTTCACCAATGACACTCAAAGTAGCGTACTTATTGGGATGCTCCAGTCCTGGATCGGCCTCCCTGGCTTTTCCCCCTCTACCCCTCCTGACTGTCACCCATCTACTCTTTGCTAGTGCCAGCACCTCTTTGTCTCCACCCGCCTCTGTGCTGGCCCCTGCCGGCACCTGCCGTGTACGTTCCTGGCTCTCCTTTAGTATGGAGGGACTTCTCAGTGCTGACAGTTGCTTCCCCAGATTCAGAACCTGGGCTTCCAGGGAAACAATGTGCTTACATTTTGCACAGCAGTATTCGCCCTCGATCTGATGATCAAGGAACGCATACATGCGGCAAGATGTACAAAGAGTCGCCTCTCCACACCCGCCGGGCATCGTACCTATTAAATTTAGTGAGGATTTGGGGATTTTACCCTGTCCAAATTACCTAACAGCTAGCTTCCTGGCACTAATACTCAAGACAATACACAGGTACACAACAAGACAATACACAGGTACACAACAAGACAATACACAGGTACACAACAAGACAATACACAGGTACTCACAGACCTACGTGCAATCGCAGAACAGTCGCAGACCTATGTACACTCGCAATACTCAAGTATACAATACACAATACACAAGTACTAACGATCCACACACACTACTCAGACAACACTCATGTACTCACACTACACAGGTACTATGACCCCTGTTATAATCTCCTGTTTTAAACTCTGGTTTTAACTCACCACTTAGAAAAGTTCCACTTGGTATAAGTTCCAGCAATCTCCCAATGAGCAGGCTCAGGATGAGTCCTACACACAGTTATATAGACTGCAGGCACCTGTGAGCAATCACCCCTCCCCCTACTTAATAGCCTGAAGGAACCAAAGAAGAAAAAAAAAAAAAAAAAAAAAAAGCTATTTAAAAAGTGACAGAAAAGGCTAATTGAAAAGCTAAAAGGAAAAGCCCCAAAAATGCTACCCAGCAAACAAAAAGTAAAACTTGTTCACTCTCCGTCTGGTTTTAACTCACCACTTAGAAAAGTTCCACTTGGTATAAGTTCCAGCAATCTCCCAATGAGCAGGCTCAGGATGAGTCCTACACACAGTTATATAGACTGCAGGCACCTGTGAGCAATCACCCCTCCCCCTACTTAATAGCCTGAAGGAACCAAAGAAGAAAAAAAAAAAAAAAAAAAAAAAGCTATTTAAAAAGTGACAGAAAAGGCTAATTGAAAAGCTAAAAGGAAAAGCCCCAAAAATGCTACCCAGCAAACAAAAAGTAAAACTTGTTCACTCTCCGTCTGGTTTTAACTCACCACTTAGAAAAGTTCCACTTGGTATAAGTTCCAGCAATCTCCCAATGAGCAGGCTCAGGATGAGTCCTACACACAGTTATATAGACTGCAGGCACCTGTGAGCAATCACCCCTCCCCCTACTTAATAGCCTGAAGGAACCAAAGAAGAAAAAAAAAAAAAAAAAAAAAAGCTATTTAAAAAGTGACAGAAAAGGCTAATTGAAAAGCTAAAAGGAAAAGCCCCAAAAATGCTACCCAGCAAACAAAAAGTAAAACTTGTTCACTCTCCGTCTGGTTTTAACTCACCACTTAGAAAAGTTCCACTTGGTATAAGTTCCAGCAATCTCCCAATGAGCAGGCTCAGGATGAGTCCTACACACAGTTATATAGACTGCAGGCACCTGTGAGCAATCACCCCTCCCCCTACTTAATAGCCTGAAGGAACCAAAGAAGAAAAAAAAAAAAAAAAAAAAAAAGCTATTTAAAAAGTGACAGAAAAGGCTAATTGAAAAGCTAAAAGGAAAAGCCCCAAAAATGCTACCCAGCAAACAAAAAGTAAAACTTGTTCACTCTCCGTCTGGTTTTAACTCACCACTTAGAAAAGTTCCACTTGGTATAAGTTCCAGCAATCTCCCAATGAGCAGGCTCAGGATGAGTCCTACACACAGTTATATAGACTGCAGGCACCTGTGAGCAATCACCCCTCCCCCTACTTAATAGCCTGAAGGAACCAAAGAAGAAAAAAAAAAAAAAAAAAAAAAAGCTATTTAAAAAGTGACAGAAAAGGCTAATTGAAAAGCTAAAAGGAAAAGCCCCAAAAATGCTACCCAGCAAACAAAAAGTAAAACTTGTTCACTCTCCGTCTGGTTTTAACTCACCACTTAGAAAAGTTCCACTTGGTATAAGTTCCAGCAATCTCCCAATGAGCAGGCTCAGGATGAGTCCTACACACAGTTATATAGACTGCAGGCACCTGTGAGCAATCACCCCTCCCCCTACTTAATAGCCTGAAGGAACCAAAGAAGAAAAAAAAAAAAAAAAGCTATTTAAAAAGTGACAGAAAAGGCTAATTGAAAAGCTAAAAGGAAAAGCCCCAAAAATGCTACCCAGCAAACAAAAAGTAAAACTTGTTCACTCTCCGTCTGGTTTTAACTCACCACTTAGAAAAGTTCCACTTGGTATAAGTTCCAGCAATCTCCCAATGAGCAGGCTCAGGATGAGTCCTACACACAGTTATATAGACTGCAGGCACCTGTGAGCAATCACCCCTCCCCCTACTTAATAGCCTGAAGGAACCAAAGAAGAAAAAAAAAAAAAAAAAAAAAAAGCTATTTAAAAAGTGACAGAAAAGGCTAATTGAAAAGCTAAAAGGAAAAGCCCCAAAAATGCTACCCAGCAAACAAAAAGTAAAACTTGTTCATTCTCCGTCTGGTTTTAACTCACCACTTAGAAAAGTTCCACTTGGTATAAGTTCCAGCAATCTCCCAATGAGCAGGCTCAGGATGAGTCCTACACACAGTTATATAGACTGCAGGCACCTGTGAGCAATCACCCCTCCCCCTACTTAATAGCCTGAAGGAACCAAAGAAGAAAAAAAAAAAAAAAAAAAAAAAAGCTATTTAAAAAGTGACAGAAAAGGCTAATTGAAAAGCTAAAAGGAAAAGCCCCAAAAATGCTACCCAGCAAACAAAAAGTAAAACTTGTTCACTCTCCGTCTGGTTTTAACTCACCACTTAGAAAAGTTCCACTTGGTATAAGTTCCAGCAATCTCCCAATGAGCAGGCTCAGGATGAGTCCTACACACAGTTATATAGACTGCAGGCACCTGTGAGCAATCACCCCTCCCCCTACTTAATAGCCTGAAGGAACCAAAGAAGAAAAAAAAAAAAAAAAAAAAAAAGCTATTTAAAAAGTGACAGAAAAGGCTAATTGAAAAGCTAAAAGGAAAAGCCCCAAAAATGCTACCCAGCAAACAAAAAGTAAAACTTGTTCACTCTCCGTCTGGTTTTAACTCACCACTTAGAAAAGTTCCACTTGGTATAAGTTCCAGCAATCTCCCAATGAGCAGGCTCAGGATGAGTCCTACACACAGTTATATAGACTGCAGGCACCTGTGAGCAATCACCCCTCCCCCCACTTAATAGCCTGAAGGAACCAAAGAAGAAAAAAAAAAAAAAAAAAAAAAAGCTATTTAAAAAGTGACAGAAAAGGCTAATTGAAAAGCTAAAAGGAAAAGCCCCAAAAATGCTACCCAGCAAACAAAAAGTAAAACTTGTTCACTCTCCGTCTGGTTTTAACTCACCACTTAGAAAAGTTCCACTTGGTATAAGTTCCAGCAATCTCCCAATGAGCAGGCTCAGGATGAGTCCTACACACAGTTATATAGACTGCAGGCACCTGTGAGCAATCACCCCTCCCCCTACTTAATAGCCTGAAGGAACCAAAGAAGAAAAAAAAAAAAAAAAAAAAAACTATTTAAAAAGTGACAGAAAAGGCTAATTGAAAAGCTAAAAGGAAAAGCCCCAAAAATGCTACCCAGCAAACAAAAAGTAAAACTTGTTCACTCTCCGTCTGGTTTTAACTCACCACTTAGAAAAGTTCCACTTGGTATAAGTTCCAGCAATCTCCCAATGAGCAGGCTCAGGATGAGTCCTACACACAGTTATATAGACTGCAGGCACCTGTGAGCAATCACCCCTCCCCCTACTTAATAGCCTGAAGGAACCAAAGAAGAAAAAAAAAAAAAAAAAAAAAAGCTATTTAAAAAGTGACAGAAAAGGCTAATTGAAAAGCTAAAAGGAAAAGCCCCAAAAATGCTACCCAGCAAACAAAAAGTAAAACTTGTTCACTCTCCGTCTGGTTTTAACTCACCACTTAGAAAAGTTCCACTTGGTATAAGTTCCAGCAATCTCCCAATGAGCAGGCTCAGGATGAGTCCTACACACAGTTATATAGACTGCAGGCACCTGTGAGCAATCACCCCTCCCCCTACTTAATAGCCTGAAGGAACCAAAGAAGAAAAAAAAAAAAAAAAAAAAAAAAGCTATTTAAAAAGTGACAGAAAAGGCTAATTGAAAAGCTAAAAGGAAAAGCCCCAAAAATGCTACCCAGCAAACAAAAAGTAAAACTTGTTCACTCTCCGTCTGGTTTTAACTCACCACTTAGAAAAGTTCCACTTGGTATAAGTTCCAGCAATCTCCCAATGAGCAGGCTCAGGATGAGTCCTACACACAGTTATATAGACTGCAGGCACCTGTGAGCAATCACCCCTCCCCCTACTTAATAGCCTGAAGGAACCAAAGAAGAAAAAAAAAAAAAAAAAAAAAAAAGCTATTTAAAAAGTGACAGAAAAGGCTAATTGAAAAGCTAAAAGGAAAAGCCCCAAAAATGCTACCCAGCAAACAAAAAGTAAAACTTGTTCACTCTCCGTCTGGTTTTAACTCACCACTTAGAAAAGTTCCACTTGGTATAAGTTCCAGCAATCTCCCAATGAGCAGGCTCAGGATGAGTCCTACACACAGTTATATAGACTGCAGGCACCTGTGAGCAATCACCCCTCCCCCTACTTAATAGCCTGAAGGAACCAAAGAAGAAAAAAAAAAAAAAAAAAAAAAAAAAGCTATTTAAAAAGTGACAGAAAAGGCTAATTGAAAAGCTAAAAGGAAAAGCCCCAAAAATGCTACCCAGCAAACAAAAAGTAAAACTTGTTCACTCTCCGTCTGGTTTTAACTCACCACTTAGAAAAGTTCCACTTGGTATAAGTTCCAGCAATCTCCCAATGAGCAGGCTCAGGATGAGTCCTACACACAGTTATATAGACTGCAGGCACCTGTGAGCAATCACCCCTCCCCCTACTTAATAGCCTGAAGGAACCAAAGAAGAAAAAATTAAAAAAAAAAAAAAAAGCTATTTAAAAAGTGACAGAAAAGGCTAATTGAAAAGCTAAAAGGAAAAGCCCCAAAAATGCTACCCAGCAAACAAAAAGTAAAACTTGTTCACTCTCCGTCTGGTTTTAACTCACCACTTAGAAAAGTTCCACTTGGTATAAGTTCCAGCAATCTCCCAATGAGCAGGCTCAGGATGAGTCCTACACACAGTTATATAGACTGCAGGCACCTGTGAGCAATCACCCCTCCCCCTACTTAATAGCCTGAAGGAACCAAAGAAGAAAAAAAAAAAAAAAAAAAAAAAAGCTATTTAAAAAGTGACAGAAAAGGCTAATTGAAAAGCTAAAAGGAAAAGCCCCAAAAATGCTACCCAGCAAACAAAAAGTAAAACTTGTTCACTCTCCGTCTGGTTTTAACTCACCACTTAGAAAAGTTCCACTTGGTATAAGTTCCAGCAATCTCCCAATGAGCAGTTTTCTTAGACCTGGAGCTCAGGAATGGCCCTGATGGCAATATCGTCTCCAAAACACACTTTAAACCCAGCAGTGGTAACTCCTTTTTACATGCTGAGAGCAACCATCATCCTAGACGGATAAGGAACGTCCCATATGGACAGTTCTGCCATCTAAAGCGCACCTGCACAATGAAAAGTGACTATCTAGAACAGAGCAAGATCCTTCGGTACAAATTAATTGACAAGGGTTATGATTCCACCCTAAATGATACTGCCTGTAATAAATATGCTAATCTATATGAGGAGCCCCTGGTACATGATTCACGGTCTACCTCTGCCAGGGATCAGGACACTATACAAACCCGGTTCTCCACTCAATACACCAACAAAGCCTTTGAAATACAAAGCATTTTACGGAAGAACTGGAGTATCCTCAAACACGATCCGATCCTATATAAGCACCTTCCTGATAGACCTAATATAGTCTATAGAAAACCACGGGATCTAAGAAGCTTGATAGCTCCCAGCATAGTGAGGAAACCCCTGGACAAGTCCACTAATGTCTGGTCGACTATTTTTGATCAGAAAGGTAGCTACAAGTGTAGTGTTAGGAACTGTGGCACTTGTCAATACATGTGGCACAGAAAAAAGTCTGTCACTGGTAGTGATGGTAGAGTTCGCCATTTGAAGCAGTTTATCAACTGTGGGACGGACCACGTGGTTTATGGCATCATTTGCCCGTGTGGGTGCCTTTATGTTGGCCGCACCTCTCGCCCCATGAGAGTGCGCATTGGCGAGCACAAATGTGATATTACTAACACACGAGTCAAATACCCTGTCCCTCGCCACTTTCATGATGTACACCACGGACATTCGTCTGGTATGAAAGTGTTTGGGATTGAGTCCATCAGGGGTGATCTTGATAGAGGTAGAAGACACCAAAGGCTCTGCAGACGCGAGGCCTATTGGATCTTCACCTTAGGTAGCATGCCCCCGGGGGGGTTGAATGAGGATCCTGAGGTTCACAAAATTGTTTGACTATGTAGAGTTCGTTGGCTACTATCCTGCCTTTCCCAATTCCCCCCCGCCCTCTCCCTCCCCCCCTCCCTCCCCTTTCTTTCCTTTTTTCTGCCCATTTCCCATTTCTATCTAATTTTAGATGATTATTAATGATTATTACCAATCTATTAATATTGTAGTTGTGACACCATCCAAGATATTCTTTTATTTGTGAAATACATGTATTGTTTTGCTATCGATTTTATAGTCACTTTCACAACCATCTATTGCACATAGCGACTGGAGAGGGAGTACTTACCTTTTTTTGTATTACAATGGGATTTATGTATGTCTAGTAATTTGCTATTATCAGTTTTTAGACATTGCTTCTCCAGTTGCAGTATGTTGCTGCATGTGCATATCTCCTTCAGCATGACCTTTATTTAGGTGCAATTCCAATTGGGTTGGTTTCTGTTTACACAGTCCTTTTAATTGCTGACCTGTGGTTGAGTCGTGGCTTGCCAGGTGGTCGGGCACTTCTATGCGTGTACAGAGCTGTAGATGTGGCGCGTGTTTTTTGCGCTGGCGGCCAGATGATTGATATTAAATTATATCATTATTGTTTTTTGTTTTTTTTTGTTTTTTGTACCATTATCAGCATTATTATTACTATACTATATACATTATTATTAGTATTCATTTCACCATCTTTATTTCATCATTTAATATATATCGACTACTATCTCAGCCATTTATTTTATTTTATCTAATTCAAATTTATTATCTAATAGTATTTACATCACTATTACCATCATTATTATCATTACTTTACCACTTGGTATACATTATTAGTTTTTAGGGGCCCTTTGGTCCCTTGTTGGGGGCTATTTGGTATTTTTGTTCGGGTGGGCCGCTGCTTGTGGGGCAGCTGCTAGCCTAGACTGACATTAGGATGGCTCTAGTGAGCGGACGGCCTTTAACATGCTGGTCCCGCCCCCAGTTGCATGTCGCTGGGCGGTCTTCCGCCACTCATGTTGTCAGTGGGCGGTGCGAGATGCGGAAGGGGCGATGTGGATCCCGCTCCCTTCCCCAACTTGGAACGCAAACACATCTGCGTGCGTTCCACTTCGATACAGCTACGATGTTAACGTCCCGCTGTGCACTCGATGCGGAGGCGCTCCACATGCATTGACCCCCTGAGATAGCACTGTAGGTATTTCTTATATACATCTATATTTTATTCATTTTTCATATCTTTATACTCTTGTACATTCTTTGATGTGACTGGTGGTCTTTGGAGTGGGAGTTTCCCACCCACCATGTCTACTACTGCTCACTATGGTTCATATCTGGTACATGTGACACACATCATGCTATTGTCATCTTTTGCATTCTGTGTGCACAGCACGCCACGATCCATTACCAATGGCTCAGCTTGCCTCTGTTATACTTTTATTTTATTATATTTTATTATATATTATATTATATTTATTTTACAAACTATTCTCTGAATACCAATTGGAGTGTTGCCCGTATGATTGGAGGGCACAAGAGGGAGGGATCCCTTGAGGGGAAGGAGCCCCATATCCCACCCCTGTTTCATTGACACTCAGGCACTTATAAAAAGGTACTGCTGAAGGAGTGATCACTGCATAGCTCTGACGAAGAAGGGACGTTCCCTTCGAAACGCGTTAGCTGATTGTGATGCCTGTGCATCCCTCCACGATCTTTGGAAGGTATCGCTTATCCCAAGTCACATGCTGTTTGTCGGTGCACTTTATGTTGTGCCTCCTCCACCAATTGCTTGGGAGTTGTCTCTTTTTACTATTTTTATTCAATAAATGTTTTAAAAGTTAATGCACAAGGCTGGTGCGCCCCTGTTTCTCTTTTCTTTCAACACCTGGCACACCCCCTGCGCACGCCTATGACTACAAGTAAGCAGCTCTTTATTGCAGAAGAGACATGCTAGGTCTCTTTTACAAAAACACACAACTATCTGCCTGCTTGCAGTCTTCTATTGAATGTACCCTGAGCTGTGCATGTACAGCTCATTGAGCATTCCCAGCACACTCTGGCTGTGCCAGAATGACTGACCCCCCCGTACACATGTCCGCGCCGGATAATCAGGAGGCCGAAAACCCAACACCCAGGAAGAAGATGACAGCAGCTGGCGAGAGATGTAACCAACGCTTCACTGAAAGGTGGAGGGGTGGGCATATTGGGCAGTTTAGTTCCACTTTAAGGGCTTCTTGTAACAGTTATTGATTTGATTACTTCCATTTTATTACCTACAATCAGGGCTGTTAGTATCCATAGATACAAGAACAGCCATCATTCATGACCACATTCTGCTCAAGGGGTGAGATTTCAACACTGCCTTAAATGGCACAAAAAAGTAGAGCTCTTCTTTGGGACCTTAATACAGGTTACACTTGACTTTTAAGTTTTTAGATATCTAGTATATATTTTTGCTGCCTTTTTTTGTATTCAGTTCTGTTTCTTAGCTGATTCTGTCTAACTTAATTTTTTTTTTTTTTACCTCCTACAGAGATTTTAAAAGTAAGAACGTATTGTTGAAAAATGACCTGACCGCAATTTTGGCAGATTTCGGGTTAGCTGTACGATTTGAACCTGGAAAACCTCCTGGGGATACTCATGGGCAGGCAAGTATTCTCCTAATTTCTTTAAGTGTATCTAAAGCCAGTTTTTTGGGGTTTTTTTCCCGTTTTAAATACAGTTGGCAAGGGTTGGAACCACTGTCAGGTTTTATTTGCTTTCTATGTTTTTGGGATATTTACACTCAATCCGTCCTGATGACTGGTGTCACTGGGACGAAAAATAAAAAAGAATCTAAAATTTGAAGTTGTTGCAAGAATAGTAATAGTGGAAAATCTTCCAATGGGGGCATTTTTTCTGGATGTTTTTGCTCACTTTAGAGAGATCTCCTCAAACTTCCTGTTGTAGCTCAAGAGAGGAAGAAATTTTTTCTCAGTGGGACAAATATTGAAAGGGGTTTTAACTATGCCTTACTCTAGCCAAACCTTAAAAAAAAAAAAAAAAGTTTTGGCTTTAGATGTACTAACTATACTTACCTGGGTCCCCCCCCCTCGATCCAGCGACGTACATGAGCAGCTCTCCTGGGTCTCTCTCTCTCCTCATTGGCTCACACAGCAGTGGCAGCCCTTGGCTCCAGCTGCTGTAATTACCGCTGTGTGTGTGTATGAATAATATCCATTTACAGGAGTGTGGCTTAGGAGCAAGCCTGCTCCAGTGCCCCATAGCAGGTGGCTTGCTATGGAGGCACTCGGCAGAGTGGAGGAACCAGGACTCCCAGCGGGAGACCCAAAAAGAAGAGATCGGGGCTGCTCTGTGCAAAACCATTACACAGAACAGATAAGTAAAGCATGTTTGTTATTTAAAAAAAATTAACCTTTAGAACCACTTTAAGAAGTGAATCTAAAGGCAAAACGTTTTTAGCTTGGTAAGGTGTTAGAATCGCTGTTAGTATTTAATTACTGTCTACGACCCCCTCAGGGAGACTCAGGGAGATGTGTCCCCATCTGTTTGTCCTAGTTACCTTTCAATCGGATGGAAAATCCAAAATTTTGAGTTGGCCCTGGAACCGCAATAGATGTAAAATCTTCCAATAGGAACGGATGTTCCTGTAAAAAATGTCTAAGAAGGTATTTCCTAAACGAAAAAGATGTCCTCTTCCGGTTGTGTCTACAGTACAGGAAGTAAAGGGAAATCTGCCCATGACAAATGAGAAAAAAAAGGTCTTGGCTGTTTATGTGCTTTATATTTTAACTTTCACTAGATGTATTTTTCCGATCGATTTTCTATGCAATATGATGGCAAACTTTGTCATATTTATCTAGGTTGGAACGAGGAGGTATATGGCTCCAGAGGTGCTAGAAGGAGCAATAAACTTCCAGCGAGATGCCTTTCTCAGGATAGACATGTATGCCATGGGGCTCGTTCTGTGGGAGATTGTAGCTAGATGTACAGCTGCTGATGGTAAGTCTTTAACTCCCCTAGCGATATCTTAAGTTAACTTACAAGATGTTGTGGCATAAATTGTATACGACTTAAAGGGGTTGATTTACTGAAACTGGAGAGTGCAAAATCTGGTGCAGCTGTGCATAGAAACCAATCAGCTTCCATGTTTTTTTTGTCCATGCTTAATTGAACAAACTGAAGTTAGAAGTTGATTGGTTACCATGCACAGCTACACCAGATTTTGCACTCTCCGGTTTTATAAAATCAACCCCAAAATGTCACTAAGCCCACGTTCACACTGAGGGCGGGTTTGAAATCGTGCAAATTCAGCTGAACTCGCACAATTTCAAACTGGCATTTCAGTGTGAGTTCGGGGGCGTTTTGATAGACATCTGTGTGGGTTCATGGACAGATGTCTATTGAAATCGCCCCCAAAATTAGTGCAGAAACTACTTTTGAAAATCGGTTCGACGCCGTAAAGGCGGCATCGCACCAATGCAGGCGGTGCCATTGCCAGCAATAGGCTCTGATTTGGCATGCAATTTGACATGTCAAATCGCATGCCAAATCGAACAGTGTGAATGTGGGCTAATGGCTAAAATTTTATTTATAGTTTTGGATTGAGTGCAGAGGCATTAGAATATCTTTCTGTTTTTAGTGCTTCCTGTGGCCTGTTAGGGAGATTCAAGGCTCGGTGCACACTGCTGCGACGCCAACGTGGTTTGATTGTGCCTGTGACTTTGCCCTGCAACTTCCTTCCCACTTGGATGCTATTTAGGACTTGTACAAAGGCTGAAATCCTACCCAAGTCGGACCAAAGTAGTGCAGCAACCTTTTCTAAAGTCGGAGTGACTTCTGTAGTATCAGTTAAGACGGCTCTCATAGGTACACATTAAATTTGACATGTCATCCAACTTACGGTCTCGCAAGTCAGAGCAGTGTGAACAAAACCTAGATCCAAAATTCTCTAAATAGAAAAAAAGATACATTTTCTTTTTCACCTAGTCAGAGAATTATGTAAATAATAATAAAATGATTAGGTTAGGGTTAAAGGTCAGATTTGTGTCAAAAATCATATTCTGTATGTAAGGATTAATAAAAAAAGGCAAAACAGCAGTAGTAGGAGAATTTATTTTGTTTTGTTTGTTTTTGGTGGTGGGTCATGGTAATGGCAAGAGATATATAGGCCGAAGTTCAAAAAGATATTGATATGTACAACTTTACTAACGTGTCAACGTTGCAAAACTGCATTCAAGCATTAAGGGGTTAAAAAAAGAAAAAAAAGATTGCCTGGAAGCAGACAGAGGGATAAACAGTAAAGTTTATTTCCTGGCTGGAGTTCAGCTTTAAGGCAAGAAGACTCGTCTCAGTATAATGTTCTTCACACTTCTACTGACCTCTTAGTGTAATACTGCTTCTGCCACGTATCGTACATTATTTTCAGTAATCATTAATACATGTGTTTTAATCGGTCTGCCTTATCTGCATTGGTAAAAGTATAAAGAAAAGCAGATAAAATAAAAATATCTCTCATGAATTTTTACATTCTAGAATTCACAGTTTTTTTAATAATTTGTTATTAAAGCTAAAATTTCACCATAAAAAAAGATCAAAAGTTCTTTATAGCTTTAGTAAGCCAACATGTACCTGTAATAAAGGATGCCCCATGTTGTGCAGGCAACTATATCCTGTAAAAATCTTCACTGCAGGGATAGGATGGCCCGTCCTCTTCTGTCTCTGAACTTCCACATTGCCATGGTTGATAGCTGCAGGTCTTCTGAGACGCTGCTATGTAAGAGTTCCTGAGGAGGAAATGGGCCACTCCTCTCTCCTCCACTATTGAGAAACATTTTTTCATTGTTTTCACTGCCTGTAACCAGGTCTGTAAATGGTAGAGAGAATCTTTCACTCAGCAGACTCTCCATTTACAGATCTTGTTACAAGACAGTTCAAGTAATAAAATAATGTTTCTCAGTAGAGGAGGAGAGGATGAGTCCTTGTCAGGAACAATTTCACAGCAGGTTCATAGAAGACCCAGTGCTATTAATCCCCACAGTGCTGGAAGTTTAGACCCAGGAAAAGGACAGGGGATCACTACAGAGAGGTTCCTACAGGGTCCAGTTACCGTCACAATGTGCGACATGCAAGTACTGTGCAAAAATTTTAGACAGGTGTGAAAAAATGCTGTAAATTAAGGAATGCTTTCAGATATAGAAGTGTTAATAGTTTATTTTGATCAATTAGCAAAATGGAAAGTAAATAAACAGAAGAGAAGTCCAAATCAATAGTTGACTGCCTTCAAAACTGCATCAATTCTTCTAAGTATACTTGCACACAATTTTTGAAGGAACTCGGCAGGTAGGTTGTTCCAAACAAACATCTTGGAGAACTAACCACTGCCCTCACCAGGGGTGTTGCTAGGTCCTAAAAAAGATCTGGGCTGAGAGCCCATAACAGCGAAGTAAAGAAAGTCATACACTTGGGCGGGCATACACATGTATGTATGTATGTATATATATCATATATTATCATTACATTAGGGTCCCGGAGAGCCGCTTCCTTACATCAGCGTCCCCAGAGAGCCCCCGCCTTACATCAGGTCCCCAGAGAGCCTTCCTTACATCAGGGTCCCCAGAGAGCCTCCCCCTTACATCAGGGTCCCCAGAGAGCCCCCGCCTTACATCAGGGGTCCCCAGAGAGCCCCGCCTTACATCAGGGTCCCCAGAGAGCCCCCGCTTTACATTAGGGTCCCCAGAGAGCCTCCCCCTTACATCAGGGTCCCCAGAGAGCCTCCCCCTTACATCAGGGTCCCCAGAGAGCCTCCCCCTTACATCAGGGTCCCCCAGAGAGCCTCCCCCTTACATCAGGGTCCCCAGAGAGCCTCCCCCTTACATCAGGGTCCCCAGAGAGCCTCCCCCATACATCAGGGTCCTCAGAGAGCCCCCCCCCTTACATCAGGGTCCTCAGAGCCCCCCCCCTTACATCAGGGTCCTCAGAAGCCCCCCCTTACATCAGGGTCCTCAGAGCCCCCCCCCTTACATCAGGGTCCTCAGAGCCCCCCCTTACATCAGGGTCCTCAGAGCCCCCCCTTACATCAGGGTCCTCAGAGGGCCCCCCAGCCCCCTAACATCAGGGTCCTCAGAGAGACCCCCCCCACTTACAACATGGTTCCCAGAGAACCATGCTGCCGCCCCGCTCTCCGGTTCTCCCCGTGTCTGTGTCCGGCCAGCTGGTTCTCTCATGCTGCCACCTGCTCTCCTGTTCTCCCGTGTCTGTGTCCCGCCGGCTGGCTCTCTCATGCTGAAGCCCGCTCTCCGCTCCCCCTGTGCTGCCCGCCGGCTCTATCATGCGGCCCTGGTGGTTGGGGACCCCTTCAGAGACTCAGGGGCTATGGTCCCCAGAAGCCACAACCCTAGCCCATGCCACTGGCCCTCACCATTTATCAGTCCAGAGCACCTGTTGCCATTTTTCTGCCCCCCCCCCAGTTTCTATCTTTTCGTGCATGGTTGAGTCGCTTTGCCTTTCCATGTCTCAACATCATGAAGTCTGTCTGGGATTACATGAAGAGACAGAAGAATTTAAGGCATCCTACACCCACAGAAGATCTATGGTTAGTTCTCCAAGATGTTTGGAACAACCTACCTGCTGAGCTCCTTCAAAAACTCTGTCCAATTATACCTAGAAATTATTTGATGAAAATAAACTATTAACACTTCTAATTCCCAAAGCATTCTTAATTTACAGAATTTACTTCCTTAGCACTGTACTTCTTTACAGGTGTATTACCACACAAAAGCTATATATTTTTTTTTCCTATTTTTATTTCTTTTATTTTTTATGGCTGAACTTCAGTTTAAAAAAAAAATCTGAGTTGTCTGGGGCCTGTTTAATGAGTATATGTTACTACTTCATTTTCCAGGGCCTGTTGATGAGTATATGTTACCATTTGAAGAAGAGATCGGTCAGGCATCCCTTCTTTAGAAGGACTTACAGGAAGTAGTGGTGCACCAAGAAGATGCGCCCTGTATTTAAAGACCACTGGTTAAAACATCACAGTAAGTGCCACTTAATTTTATTTCATTAAAATATTCTCATCCTGCTTTGGCTTTATCAACAAAAACAAATGCCAGGAGGTTGAATGTGTGATTCTTCATTTTTTTATCTTCCCTCTGTTCTCATTTTATGTTTCAATCATTTTTATTGTTTTCATTACAGTAAACATTATAACATAATACAAAAGAATGCAGAAGTTATCAATGATGACATGCATTAAGGGTATGGAGTTTAAGACAGGAATCCATGGAAGAGCACAGTTGGGTGTCAGGAACTGACCCAAAGTAGTCAACTATGACAAAACTTGTATTGCAAAATATGTTCGGTTATAGTCCGAAAAGAGGCCAGGCAACCAATGAGCCTTTCATCAGTCCAACATTGTACATTCAGTGAAGGGGCAAGCAAGACCGGGTTTCAGGCATGCGTGCGCCCCGCCCGCCCTACTCCCTTATGATTTGACACAGCGGGAGTTCGTTTGCAGATACTGGCCAATGATTCATGCCCGGCACCTGCTGATCGGCTGTATCGAATCACAGCCTTGATAGACAACACAGGGCAATACATAGAAGGAACAACTGCTTTGTTTATTTTCCTTGCAAAGTAGGGAAAAGAAACAAATCTGTGTATTAAAAATTAGCACAAAGTACACATATTAACACTTGTTAGGCACACAATTAACCCCTTGATTGCCCCTAGATGTTAACCCCTTCCCAGCCAGTGTCATTAGCACAGTGACAGTGTATATTATTAGCAGTGATCACTGTAATTGCATCGCTGCTGATATCAGTGGTAGTTGGTCAGTTCCCACACAGTGTCAGCTAGTGTCAGATTTTCCGCCGCACTATCGCAGTCCCACTATAAGTTGCTAATCGATGCCATTACTAGTATTAAAAAATAAATAAAAATTCCAATATATATCTAATAGTTTGTAAATGCTATAAATTTTACGCAAACCAATTAATATACACTTCTTATTTTTTCTTTTGTTTGTTTTTTTTATTTACCAAAGACATGTAGCAGAATACATTTTGGTTTAAATTTTTGAGGAAATATTTCTTAAATCAATTTTTTAAAATATTTTTTATTGGATAGTTTTTATAGCAGAAAGTAAAAAAATATATATTTTTTCCGTCTTTTATCGTTTATATAATTAAAAAAATTAAAAAATGCAGTGGTGATCAAATACCAACAAAAGAAAGCTCTATTTGTGTGATTGATATATATATATATATATATATATATATATATATATATATATATATATATATATATATATATATATATATATATATATATATATATATATAATGTACAGTGTTACATGACCCCGCAATTGACAGTTTTCGTTCAGTGCTGAATAGCAAAATATGGCCTGGTCATAAAGGGGGCAAAATTTTCTGGAGCTCAAGTGGTAAAGAGCAAAAAAGTCTGAAATCAATATTTGCATATTTAGTCTATGTCAGTGACCCAAAGAGTAGAAGTAAGAGAGCCTGTATTAATCAGGCAACAATAATTTTAGATGAAAAGGTCAGCCATAGCAGCCTCCGTGTTTTTCTTATGAGAGAGTAACTTTAATAAGATCTGTGGATTCCTTAAATTTTCCACTAATGTCTACATCAGTACTAAGCTGGCAGTGATACCAGGCTACATTAGGACTCTGCCAGGTTTTAGATGAAAATGGAATTGTGTGTTGAGTTGTCTTTGACCTCACTAGAGAAAGTCCTTACACTGGGGTAACTTTTTTGATTGACATGCTATAGATAGCAAGCATTTACTGTAACCCTTTATGTTGTCAGGGTTTGGCTCAGTTATGTGTCACAATTGAAGAGTGCTGGGACCATGATGCAGAAGCGCGACTGTCTGCAGGCTGTGTGGAGGAACGCATTTCTCAAATCCGCAAATCAGTGAATGGCACTACCTCGGACTGCCTTGTATCCATTGTTACATCTGTCACCAATGTGGACTTGCCGCCCAAAGAGTCCAGTATCTGAGTCATTGTTGCTTTCGTCTTTCCAGACTCAAGGTTCAAAACAGCAGAAAAATCTATGAAAAACATTTCTATATAAAAATATAAAAAAAAGAAAAAAAATGCATCTACACACATACACACGAACGCAGCTGCTATTTTAACTTGACTTTTTTTTATTATTATGGGTTTTTGTTGAAATTTTTTTTTTTTTTTTTTAATTTTTATTTTGTTTCTCGTTGGGATGGGTTGGATCAATTTTACCAGCACGTTGTTCTATTGTGTACATATATATAAATATATGAATATTAAAAAATCAAAAACTGTACAAAAAAAAGTAAACGAACATCTCAGCAAGCATTCAGGTGCCGACTTATGAATGCAAAAAGGTGAAGGTACTTCAGAACCTCAGCAAACTCCTTTTTAGGTAATATATTGGTTTCTCTTAATGTGTGAGGTTCTCGGGAGAGGACCCATTGGAGACCACCTACAAAATGCTGCAAACTTTGTAGTAAGCTAAAGACTGTTACATAAGATACACCTTCCACAAACAGGATTTCCTCTCAACAACCGTGATCACCTTCTATTCTTACCTTCTGGACCTAGCTCTCCAAAAATTGTCTGTTGTGTCTTTTACGGATCTAACGGGTGTCTTTGTAACATGTAGAGAAACTCAAAACCGAATGTTCTCTCATTTTGAGAGCTAAATATTTCAGAGGTTCTTTGTGTGGGCAGGGCAGATGGTGGTTGCACATTGCAGCATTTGGCAAATGGTTTATTGCTATGAAGCTACTCCTCAGGTAAAATTATTTAAAAGGGGAAGGATGCTTTTTCAGAGCAGAGCGTTGCCATACAAAACCAGGACAGAGAAAGGAAGACCTTAATAGTCTCATGGCATGGTTTAGTATAACCTAAGAATGATGATCCTGCAGTCCTTTGGCTATGGAGAATGTTCATGTTCTAACTAGTGGCTGTGGCAGGATGTGTGTGGGGGGGGGCATTACATCTCCATAGTTTTAGGTTGCACAGACCTGGTCTACAAAGTCCATATAGGCAATTAGAAACACCGATATACTGGAAATGTATTTTTTCATGTTCAGGAAATGTCAGCTGCCTTGTTAGATAACCAGGTGACTCCACACTAGCATCAACAGGTCATGGGCTTGGCAACCATTAAAAGCTTTAAACAAAAATAATCTGTTCACGTGATGCATGTAAACATCCTTTTTACCTGCATTGGTGTTGCTGTAAGGTATTCCTTCTCTGTACCTTGGAATTTAAAACCTAGCTTGGTGCATATTCAGATCCCACTAGATTTGCCATAACCTTGCTCAAGTCAGTGAATGTTTCTGATGCTGCTGATTCAATACTTGGATACATTTTCATCTGCAAAACAAGCAATGTTTTTTTTTTTGTTTTTTTTTTGTTTTTTAATAAACGCATTCAATTTACGTGGCTTCCAAGGTAGACCTCTTCAAGTGTTGGGTAACTGCACAGTTTACGCATTGTGTTTTATCCAATACATGATGGAGTTCAATTACAAAAGAAAAAGTAGATAAATTTTCAAAAAATGTCATGACCATAGACCACCTCAAACCAGAAATACCTCAGAATTTTGTACTTGTATAAGTTTATTATATATTTTTAGTTGTGTTGTCTTGTAGTAAGTATATTTTAATGTAAGTTGGCTTTTCTGACAAGGGAATTTAAAAAAAAAATAAAAGAAAAAAAAATAATAATTTTCAGAATCTCTTAGGAAGTGCTACCTTTTTGTTTTTATAAGAGCACCATTGTAAATAATTGTATAAATTTGTAGATGAACTGCCTAAATAAGATAATTTGGTATCATTCATACATTTGTAATGGCTGTTTAGCCATGTATAGTTTTAACCGACAGTAAGCCTTTTCTTTTTCTGTCATTCCTAATCTGGATTTTCTTTGTCTGCAGAGTGACATTTAAAAGACTTGCAGTTGGTAGTTTCCTACCATGCTCTCCATATAAAAAAATTGTGAGGAAAGGAGGGGATTGGGGGTTAATATGGTTATTATAATTACCTAAACCTAAGCTACATATATTCTTTTATGTGTTTGTTAATGTGCCTTTATTCACAAATACTGTTAACAAAGACTATTTGGTCTTTTTTCTTTTATTGCACCTTGGATATCCATTTATTTTTCATTATTTAATTTTTATTAGGAAAGGCTTACTGTCATCTCTCAATTATGTCTAAGTGAACCTTACAGCTGTTCTGTTTTTCCTTCCCTAATTAAAAAAAAAAGCAAATCTCAGAAGCTTTAATGTTCTAAGTACAAGTGCCATATTTGATTTGATAGCCTTCTACTAAGATGTATGTCTTTTTAGACAGTATGATCATGTGATTAGAATGTTGTTGCAAAAACAGCACGTTATGTGCCTGACTTTTTTTTATTGCCAATTTCAGCATTATTTTAGAAGTTTTTATATTATGTTGTCAGTACTACACAACCAAACCTGGAATATATGAAAAATAACCAGAATCTGTATGTGAGATTTTATTGTACAATCTGTACAAAACCTTTTTTTTTCTATAGGGATTAGATTGTTACATTACTGTAACATAAGTTATGTTATGTGTTTAGTGGAACAAAAATCTTTTTATCACAACATGTATTCATGAGGGTGAAATACATCAACTCTATGCTTCATTGTGAAGAATTTCATGTGGGGGAAAAAAAATATGTTTTTTTTTTTTTGTTTTTTTTAGGTAACCAAAATAATCTTTCACTTAAATGCAGAACACAATTTTACAAAGTGTTGCATGTAGATTTGCTTTTGAACAAAAGTATTGCTTTCAGCAGTTAAATTAGCTTAGCCCGTAGGGAAATGTTCACAAATATGTGTGTGGGTGTGTGTGTATGTGTGTGTATAGATATATATATAGATATATATATATAATATCTCTATCACACACGTTTTAAACATCCCATGAAAATTACCTGACACATTCACTTTTTAAGCAATGTAACTATCCATTTGTTGGTCCTTAAACATTTAACATAACTTTTGTGTATTTTTTAGATTAAATCAGTTTGACATGTAACCTAAATATAACATAATTTGTCTATGAAAAATGCCTAAAGAAAACATTGCTACATTTTTCAAGGTCTAACAGAAGTGAAACTCTTCCAAAACCAAAGGTTGATAAATTTAGGGAGACTATAAGAATGATTCTGTTTCAAAGAGCCAATGAGAAATATGCAGACGTACATTGAGAATTGATTGTGAATATATTACAGTAATAGCAAACAAAAATCTGAGCACTTATCTTAAATGTAGATTTTTTTTTTAAATAATTAATATGCTTGTCAAATCACAGAATACTAAAGCAAAATAGAAACAAGCCTATATAATTTTTTTTTTTATAGACACCAAGTAATATCTAGACATTACATGCCAATCCATGTACTAAATAAGGCAAAGGTTAATTATACTGATGTTATATTCGTATTTTCACAGTTACTCTTCCTTTATGAAATAAGTTTCAAAATATGTGGAAAATATTAAAGTACTTCACCCTTTGAATTATGTGTATTATGGTTGGTATATGGATGTACTTTATTCCACAGATATGTAAATTCCAACAGTTTGGACTTTTTAAATCAACTCTCAAAATGTACAGTCTGCATTCCTGTAACTTTTAAAATTGTTTCCTAAAAAAAAAAAAATGCCAATCTGAAAACCTAGCTACTTGATATGTATAATAAATAGAAATGGGGAAAGTTAGCAATAATTTTACATTAAAATATGATAGTAGATGTTTGTATTATTCAGATGCAATAGTGAAAAGTTTTCTGTTAGAACCTTGAAAAATTTTGTAGCAATTTTTTAAAAGTAACAGTGATGGTCATTCTGTTAATTCTATGTATGTGCATACCTTTTATTATGGTCATCTATTTTCTATAACAACAATTCTGTTAACATTTGTGCATTCTGTATATCTCATGGATTATGATAAGACCTCAAATCTTTTGTAATTTCCTCTGTGATGGAACACTTTTTTAAATGTTTTAAAGCTAAACAAGAATATGTTTGTGCCTTTGTTTCACTAGGGAGGAACAAAACAGCTGTGCAAAGCTTCATAATTTGACTCATCATTTACCTACATTTTATTTTCTAATCGTCTTGTAATTATTGATCTGACTCTTGGGATTCAGTGACTTTTGTAAACCAATTACCTCATAGCTCCCGTTAAACAGTATTGCATTACGGATATCCCATTGAAATAGATAGAGGACCTTTTGTGTGGATTTCTGAAATTTGAAAAATGTGTTAAAAGATTTTTTTTTTTTTTTTTTTTTTTTTACAGAAAGCTAAATTAGAACTTTCCCTTCGCAGATTCAAAGTATAGATTCAGGATGACATCCTGTGGGTTGTCAGTTGATTTATTTCATAGTATGCATTTTTACAACCCTGACTAATTTGTTAAGCTTAATGTCAAATATCTTGTTTCTTCATTTTCTTGGTTTAAATTTGTACATGGCTAATTTAAAATAAAGGAAAGAGAAAGCAGGTTGTGAATCAGGTAATGCAAATATAAAGTCACCCAGAAATGTATGGAGAGATATGTTTTTTGTTAGAAAATGCTTAATTTATTTACATAAAAAATAATTAATTACATCCCCCAAGTGACTTTACTATGTGCCAAAAAATAAATATAGGAAATACTATTTTAAATTTAGTATTTTTTTTCAGATTTGTCCTGATTTAAAAAAAAATCATGTTTAAGCCTTAGACTGGCCATACATGGGTCGAATTTCGAAAGAATTTTCTTTAGAAAATCTTATCTAAGAATTTTCGTTCTAATTTCGCACCATTAGTGGGCTGCAGCAACAGCCGATTTTCGTGTGTCAAAAAAAAATTGAGTAATCGGGCATGTTGGAAATTTTTTGAAAAATGAACGATTTTATAATTAATGATGGGAGAATCGTGCAAGAAATGTAATAGAAAAAGGAATGCACATGAGTGCAAGAAAAGAAAATTCCCAGAAAGGAAAGAAGATTCCTGGGCCACGAAAATACTTTTCTATAGCAACATGAGGTGAAATTAAAAGCTTGGTTGGTCGAATTTCGAAAATCAATGGTGGCACCATCGGATCAAAAAACACACAAAATTTCTGATTTTGAAAAGAAAATTTGTTTGGAATTCGACCATGAATGGCCAGCCTGAATTTGTTTTAAATCCCCCAAAAAATCCAAAAAAGAATTTGTTGCTTTGTTTACAGTATGAAAAGCTAAATACTAACTGGTAGAAAATGCATTCCTTAAGTAAGAACTCTCTAGCTTTTTTTAATGCACGTTATATTTCAGGTATATTTCCACACAGGTAGTTAAACTTTTAAGGATAGTCCATGCCTTGCTTATGCTTACCATGCCAATCTTTGATATAAAGAGTCAGAGCCCATTACTCACATATGTTATTTTGAGAAAGGAATGGGTGAGATGAATTTACGTCCATTTTATTTTTCAGTGAAAAGGAACTTCTTTAGTAATAGTTCTGTAAATCCGACGGAAAAGAAAAGTTGGCTTTGTCAGTGTTTGAGTATGTGTCAAACGTTTGTGTACATAGTGGTTCTTAGATTCTTATTTTGAAGAATCTGGTCCAAGGGTATTGTAATGTCTCCAATCATGGAGAAGCATAGTAAGATGCAATTAATCACCTTGAAGTATCAATTTCAAAAGCTATTTGTTTGGATAAAATTTAATCACTGGCGTCTTAACTGTAACTATTTTGTCAATCTGCACAATGCCGTTTTCAAAGAAAAACTTAAGCTTTAATTCATGTTGTTCCTATAGTTTACTTCTAGTTAAGTCATGTTGTTCCTATAGAAGACTGCAAAATCAAAGTATGTTCTGTCCACTGGGGAGGTTTTATCCAAATCTTATTTTCTAAAAAAAAAAAATTTATAATCTTAAAAGACCAAATGCTAAATTCCCAGTGTCTCTTTGTATATTACATTTTATTGAAATTTTAGAACAGGGGTATACAACAGAAAATGCACATCGCAGAAACAAACAGACCGGTCACAATAAGAACAGTACCAGCCTACATCAAAACCTAAACAAAGGAAGAGAAAACACACCCATTTGCCCATACAAAACATGCACAGTTCATGAACCTCCATCAGGAGGCAGCTATACAGCTACTCTGGCGTGATGACATCTCCTTCAACCATATGAGCTAATACATTTAAAAAAACACATCGTTTGTCTACTTTATTCTCTACATGTTTGCCTAATTGATGACTTTTACTATAGGAACATCATGCATTATGGGTTCTAGTTTTTCTTAAAATCTGTAAGGTCATCTGTGTACAAATTGCATGTTCAGTGAAAGTCTAGGTTGACCTTTGTGTTGATCTTCAAAGTTTATCAGGAATCCTATTTTTTTTTTGAGATTGTAAGAATTAATTGTTATTTAATTTTTGGGAAAGGGGACACATTTCTGAATGTATCATTTAGAATTAATTTAAACACAACTGTCTTATGAACATGTATAATATGCTGACAGTAGGATCCTCCAAATATTTCTTTTTTTATTAACTTGTTAAATACTTCAAGAAAAATGTGTATGCTGTTAACATTCTTTGTACAAAGATTTTTTAAATCTGTTTTTACAGAAGAAAAAAAGAATACTTTTGTTTTTGGTAACCGTACTAAGCAGCTTGGTGGGAAGTTTTGATGATGGTCAATGTCTTTTTTTTTTTTTTTTTTTTTTTCTTTTTTTTTTTGTAGTATTTAGTCCCAATTCATAAAGTACCATTTGAATACAATGCAAAGTGAAATCATGTGTGTTATATTTCACAATTGTAGCTATAATTATATGTAGCAGAGATAGCTTGTACTACTGATTTAACAATCATTATTCTAAAATATCCTGTTTAAAGAATATATATATAAATATAAGTATACACTTATATATACAGTTGAGCCTGTTGCTGTAACCCATTTGAATTGATGGACTTTGAGGGACATATTTATTTTTACTACTATGTGTTTAAATAGATATGTCCATCAGAAAAACATGTGTTTATTACATTGCAGGTAAATACCGTAATTAAGGTGGTTTTAAGAGAACAATGTATCATAGTTGATAATTTGCTGTGAAGCTTTGTCCCCTTTTACTGTAGTCTGTTTAGAAGAGAAATGTATCAGGTTTGAGATTAGACATTGTGAAGTTCTGGTTTGACTGCTTTATTTTTCACTGGGTGCCAGGATAAATTGTCATGAATGTAGTATTTGCCCTGTGAGAAGCAGTCAGACCATAACCAATATGAGGACTTTTTAGAAAGGACTATTTCAAGTTTATCTTTTTTTGTATATGAAATTGAACAATAAATTACAGGTAAAAAATGATCCGGTGGTGTTGGTTTGTTTTGCAATATATAGTATACTGGGGCACAATTATTTAAATAGGACCTTTTACTTTTGTTGCCTATAGGACTGTATACTCGGGCAAAGTATATTGATTATTTTTGTGCAACCCTTTGTCTTGTTTAGCCCCATTCACAGGGGCAGAATGTTGGATGACATTGGACGGTTCAATAAACACCGGCTGACATTTGGGCCCGTGTGTATGGCAACCGGCCGGCTCCCAATCAGCCCTCTCAGGAAATGGCTGAGAGCGCTGATCGGAGTGTTTAGGTGGGAGGCCATCTCCCTGTCATAACACAACCTCTCAGCAGGGGGAGATAGCTGTACTAACATCAGACCATTAGTACAGTGGCTCCGACCGGAGCTGACAGTTTTTTTCCCTTCAACCTGCTAGGTGTACCAGGCTTAACACAGTCCTAGCATAGCGTATGCAAATGCAGCTGACTTCCTAAACATTGGCCACATAGTAGTCAAGTGACATTAACTGCCTGGTGCCAATTTAATGACAGTGTTTGCATGCTGTATGCTAAGATTTTAACTACTATGTATTCTTCAGCTGTTGAAATAAAGTGCCAGCAGGTACCCATATATGATTCCAAAAGTGTGATCCATACTGGTGTTCTATAAATATAAACAGTTTATATATTTGAAAGGTACAGGGATTGTCCAAGTGTGCATTAGTTATGCTTGTGGATGGAGGAGAGCGTGACTGCAGATGCCCCTAGTAGTTTACTCCAAAGCAGCATCTGGTGCTTGTTACATGGTCTACTTCCTGCATTTTAGTGCCACATAATGATTCTGTTTTACTGCTCCCTCCCTGCTCCCTAAAAATTCAAGCCCTCATTGAATCACTGACAAATTTGCCCTTATGTGGCTGATCTCTTACAGACCATATCTAATCTGTCACTGTCTAATTCAACACAAAGGTCTTCCATTGAACCACACAGCAGAATGTTCCAGTATCACATTACATTTTTCAGAAATTATTTGATAACAAATACACATGCCTCTACATACTGGAGGAGCCCAATTAATAAACATTCCATTCACATGCTATGGGAGAAATATAGGAGTTGTCATTGCAGACTTCCATCTAAAAATGTACACCTTGGGAATCATACCCAGACCTCCATTCTGGGCCATCCTGTAATGTTTTATTTGGGCACGGTGTCTTGTGTTTGGGGTTCGCATTATTTTTATTTTTTTTTAAGTTTTTATTGAACAATTTACATTTTGAACATATTTCTGGAAGTTATAAGGCAATACTGGGGAAATGCATATAACAAAGAACTGTGGCTTATACACATGTAAACGCAACATGTTAAGAGCTTTCACCAATTAAACAATTAACTCAACAACTATCAAATGAGTGAGAATCCTTATGTCTAATCTTATTCATGAGATTCCACGCTCGAAGGGGTTATTACTTTACGGACCACCAGTGCATGTGTCCGCAGATTCAAGCCACCTATCCCATATTTTGTTATACTTATCTGGGCAGCCTCTGTTAATGTATATGAACTTCTTGTGTGTTATTTATATTTATTTTCCAATCATTGAAGCTGGGGGGAGTGGGTCTCATCCATTGTCTGGCTATAATTTTTTTAGCAGAGAACAGTGTTTCATGCAAGAATGTTTTAGTGAATTTGTCTATCTCAGAATCTGGAAATATCCCCAGTAGGCATTGTTTACGGAGATCCCATATCGTCATGGAGGAAATCCACAATCTGCTTCCGTAGACCCTGGAGGACCAGACACGCCCAAATTAGATGGAAAAAAGTGCCTATCGCCTGTTTACACATTGTACACAAGATAGAAGACTGTTGCCTAAAGCGGGTGACTCTTAGGGGGGTAAGATATGCTTGGTGCACAACATATAACTGAGTCAGCCTGTCAGAAAGTTTGGGGGATACAGTTTTGCATGAGTCAAGTGCTTCACTCCACTCCTCATCCTCCTTTGGGCCCACCTCTCTTTCCCACCTTGGTTTAAGGCTATAAGCTAGCTTGGTTAATGATGGGGTTAGGAGCATGCTGTAAAAATCAGAAATCAGTCTGCGAAGGTCCTCACCCTTGACTACTGCCATGATGGTATTGGGGTAGACTGTGGTAAACGTTGGGGAAACTGAGTTGGAGCTGCATAGTGCATTTGGAAAAATCTAAAGTGCATGGAATTGGGCAACTGGAACTCATTTTTGAGGTCTTCAAAGTTTTTAAGTGTGCCATCAAAGTATGTGGTGCAGGTAATATATACCATGTTCGCACCATATCTCTGTGCCCGGGATTGTGAAAAACTTGTATAGTCGTTGTATTTAGGAGTCGTTAACATTTTAGTGGTAGTGTCCAATACGCGCCTATATTGGTGCAAGAGGGTCCCACGGCCTTTCTTGGTGTTGTTCCCATTATGGACCACTGCGATTGCAGTAAGTGGATCTGTGGTTAGTTGCGCCCACTGTGGATAGAGGAGCGTGAGGAATCTGAATCTGTCGCTTTTGTGTATGTGGTATAACTGAGATAGTTGGGATGCGAGGTAATAGAGATTCAAGTCAGGGAGGGCCGTGCCACCCAGGTCAGTAGGGTTCTTAAGGACTCTCCAGGCTATTTTGTGTCTGTTGGTACCCCAAACGAATGTGCTGAGTATGGCCTCCATTAATTTAAAGAGTTTCAAGGGTAAGTATACTGGTGTGTGCCAAAGCATATACAACACTTTGGGTAGTAATATCATTTTAATGATATTAATGCAGCCCCACACACCAAGCGGCAGTCTCGCCCACACCTGAGTTTTAGACTTAATGAGATTGAAAAGGGACTCTATGTTCAGGGGTATATAGTCAGTCGGTGTCCTATTCACGAATACTCCAAGATATTTGATGGCGCTTACTCGCTGGAGTGGTAACTGCTCCTGTAGTTTGGGAGAGGGAAAACTATCCATGGGTAATATTTGGGATTTCTCCCAATTATTTTAAGGCCGGAAAACTGATCAAAGTGTTCAATTGTGTGTAGTGCCTTCTGGAGAGATGTGGTGGAGTCAGCCAGATATAATAGCGTGTCATCCGCATATAAGCTAATTTTTTCAGTCAGGGAACCAAGGCAGAGACCCTGGATCTCGGGGTCTTCTCTGATGTAGATTGCAAGGGGCTCCGCTGCTAGGGCGTAAAGGAGCGGGGTCAGCGGGAAGCCTTGTCTAGTACCCCTGGATAAGTCAAACGTCTGGGAGGCCCTCCCATTGGCTACTACCTTACCCTTGGGCGCCAGGTATAATAATTTAACCCACTTGATGAAATTAGGTCCGAAACCAAAGCTATGTAGGCATCCCCAGAGATATCGCCATTCCACCGAATCAAAGGCTTTGGCGGTGTCCAAAGCCACCAGCATCCGGGCCCCAACATTAGTATGTGTTGCTTGCAGGTTAATATATAATTTTCTGAGGTTGAAGGAGGTGTTACGTCCCGGCATAAATCCAGCTTGGTCTGCATGGATCAGGGTTAGTATTACTTGGTAAGGCGGAGGGCAAGTACTTTGGCCAAAATCTTTATATCAACTTGTAGGAGTGATATAGGTCTATAAGATTCCGGGAGGCCTGGGTCCTTGCCCGGTTTAGGTATGAAGATAATAACCGTCTCGCCCATCGAGGGGGGCAAGGTGAAGTTGCCGAATAAATGGTTGTAGAGGGAAAGTAACTTGAGAGTAAGCGTCTCACTGTATTGGGCGTAGAATTCTATGGGTAACAGATCTGAGCCTGGGGCCTTGGATCTGGTGAAGCTCGCGATCACTGTGGTTATTTCGTCAGATGTAAGAAGTGCATCTAACATAGCCATTTGGGTGTCATTTAGCTGCAAGAAGGTGATTCCCGCTAGTAGATTCTCTAATTGGGCTTCAGTGGTGGAAACCTGGGACGTGTAAAGCTAAGTACAAAATTCCCTAAATTTGGTAGTGTCAGTTTGGGGTTCCATAATCTTTTCTCCATTAGGGCCATTAAGTGAAATGACAGTGGGGGGTCTATCCTCGCTGTGTGCTAAATAGGCCAACAGCTTGCTGGGGCTCACTTTATTAAATGGTGCAGCCAGTGATTCAGCTACCAGGTGCTATATAGGGACCATGGTCTATCCTTATGAGACCCAAACCCTGAAGAAACCTTTGGGAGTATGAGAACTGTGACAGGTGGAGCTTGGACGGGACATCATCATGGACAGGGTAAGACCCTGTTTTGCTATATACCAGTTCCTGGCTACACGTGTACAACATATCCTTCTTATACAAGACATACCACCGTGCACACAAGTGGTCTGGAAACCAGAGGTTGTTGGTGTTCTCTTCAGACACTCAGGAGCTCTTAGGATAAACAGAAGAGATTCTGTGGCAGGCACTGAAATAACTCCAAGTACCCTTTAGGTTGATAGCACCCTTTTCACAAAGCAGGATCTTAAACTGGCTTCAGACCCATAAATCAAGCTCCCCCTGCAGATGCGCAACATACAGTATGTCGCACTAAAGCAGAATTCTCTGCCACTATGTCTGATCTATGCCAAAGGTTATCCACTGTTAGTAGCAGTGGATACTAACACCTGTAAATACTCCTGACTCTCCACTGCCCGATTATCTTCAGACATTACAGTCCAAACTGCCTCACTCACTTCCATTTGCAGAATGTAAGGGGGACACAGACTTTTTAGTGGAGACTGCAGATGATTTTTTACCACCAGAATGTTATGATGTAGCTTCACTTGCTGGATACTGTGGACTCATTGGTTGAAGCAATGCATTTTAGTGTCTGGGTAGACTTAGTGCTGCTCATTCCTCACGTACTCTTCCTAAAATCAAAAAGAAAGGAATTCCAAGTAAGTTTTTCCCTATTCTTGATCAAGTCAAGTGGGCGTTATAAAATGATTGCCCCAACTCGGAGAGGTCATTCCCTCCTCTTGATAATTGGAGCCTTTTACCCATGGAAGAGGAGTTTAAAAAGAGATGGACTGTTCCCACTGTGGACATGGCCATTCTTGCACTAAATCAACTATTTCCATTGATGGTATTCCTTCCTTTAAAGGAGAAGTATGTGCTTCTAAAAAAAAAAAAAATCCATACTACCCTCCATGCTGCAACATCTGTCCCATGTCAGTTCTAAGACATGACTGCTAATTGCTCAGTTCTCAGTCTGCTCCAAGCAGAGAGCAATGACTGTCAATCGCTGCTCTTCCCACTTTGCTTCAACAGTGAATACTGGAGCACTGGGCTAGGGGGAGGGCTACAGCTTGTGACTCACCTGTGAACTGTAAGGTGGAGCCAACTGTCAATCCGGCAGCAGGATGGATCCTACATACATAGTTGGTAAGGTTGAAAAAAAGACACAAGTCCATCAAGTCCAACTTGTGTGTGCACGCTTTTATGTCAATATTACATTATATATCCCTGTATGTTATGGTCCTTTAGGTGCCTATCTAATAGTTTTTTGAAATTATCTTTGCTCCCTGCTGAAACCACTGCTTGTGGAAGAGAATTCCAAATTCTTACCATAAAGAACCCTCTATGCAGTTTCCGTTTAAATCGCTTTTCTTCTAATTTTAGTGAATGGCCACAAGTATTTTTAAATGCCCTTTCATGGAAAAGCTTTATCCCTATTGTGGGGTCACCAGTACAGTGTTTGTACATTGAAATCATATCCCCTCTCAAGGACAGAAGCCTGGGGGATCCCACTTTCCATACCGGACCATTGTGAATACTCCCCATTTATCACTACCCTCTGAACTCTCCAGTAGCCAGGTTTCAATCTAGGTACTAACCCTTTGGTCCATGCCGTCAGACCTTAGTTTGTACAGTAAACGTTTGTGGGGAACTGTATCAAATACCTTTGCAAAATCCAGATACACTAGGTCTATGGGCCTTCCTTCTTCTGGATGGCAGCTCACCACCTCATAGAAGGTTAATAAATTTGTTTGGCAAGAACGATTTTTCATGAATCCATGCCGATTACAGCTACCATTTTCATTACTAAAATCTTGTATCTAGTCTCTTATCATCCCTTCCAAGAGCTTGCATACTATTGCTGTTAGGTTAACTGGTCTGTAGTCCCCAGGGATATATCTTGGTCCTTTTTTAAAGATTGGTGCTACATTGGCTTTTCTCCAATCAGCTGGTACCATTGCAGTCAGTAGACTGTTCGTAAAAATTAGGAACAACGGTCTGGCAATTACTTGACTGAGTTCCTTAAGGACCCTCGGGTGCAAGCCATCTGGTCCCAGTGACTTATTTATGTTAAGTTTTTCAAGTCTGCTTTCTAATTTTATCCTCTGTTAACCATGAGGGTGCTTCCTGTGCTTCATGACTATATTGTCATAATCTTTTCTGAACCTTGTGCAGCTCTGCTCCTTGAGAAGGTTACAATCTATGGTTCCCATCTCACATTCATACATACATACATACATATACTAGAGGCAGTTTAGACAGGAGCCAATTAACCTACCAGTTTGCCTTTGACTCCATACAGGTAGTGTTGTGGTTTGGCGTTAAGCCAATGACCTTGAGGCTGCTAGGCAAAGGTGCTAACCACTAAGTCACTGTGATTCTTTTTGAAGTCCTCCTTTGCCTTAGTAAGCCCAGACCTGCAACCGGCTATTGCCACCTTGACGACTGAACAATTTAGGTCAAATTAGGAACTAGGAATTTTACTATATTTGCTCATTTACTATATGTACCCAAGATTTCACATTTTTGTTGCATACCAGGTATGACCTCCATCCCCTTATGCATGTTTTTTGCCGATCAGAGTGTGAGGTTTTCACATAATTTTCTATTTTGAAGAGTGCTTCATTGGATATTACTTATATCAAGTGTAAATCCAATTTCAGGAAATGTTACATATTACACTCATATCCAGGGCGTATCATGTAACCTGTTATGAACGGAACAGACCGGCCCCTGCACTTCCCTGATCTAACAGCTAGCTGGGATCTTACAGAGGAATTCACAGGAATCTGACAGAGCTTGAGCTATTTTGCAAAGAAGAATGGGCAAAATATGTCACTCTCTAGATGTGCAAAGCTGGTAGAGACATCCCCAAAAAGACTTACAGCTGTAATTGCAGTGAAAGGTGGTTCTACAAAACATTGACTCAGGGGGGCTGAATACAAATACACGCCACACTTTTCAGATATTTTCTTTGTAAAAAAATGTGAAAATCATTTATCATTTTCCTTCCACTTCACAATTATGTGCCACTTTGTGTTGGTCTATCACATAAAATCCCAATAAAATAGATTTAGGTTTTTGGTTGTGACATGACATGTGGAAAATTTCAAGGGGTATGAATACTTTTTCAAGGCACTGCAACTAGGGTGCCTTCAAGAATAAGAAGAAAAAAGACAGATTGTTGGATGAAATGTAAGAAGATAAGGTAAAAGGCAATGGTGTACTCACTTCTGTGAGGTTGCTGAGCTCCTTAACCACTTCAGCCCCGGAAGATTTGGCTGCTCAATGACCAGGCCATTTTTTGCGATACGGCACTGCGTCACTTTAACTGACAATTGCGTGGTCGTACCCAAACAAAATTCACGTACTTTTTTTCCCACAAATAAAGCTTTCTTTTGGTGGTATTTGATCACCTCTGCGGCTTGTATTTTTTGCGCTATAAACAAAAAAAGATCGACAATTTTGAAAAAAAAAACAAAACTTTTTTTCCTTAGTTTAGGCCGATATGTATTCTACATATTTTTGGTAAAAAAAAAAATCGCAATAAGCGTATATTGATTGGTTTGCGCAAAAGTTATAGCGTCTACAAAATAGGGGATAGATTTATGGCATTTTTATTATTATTATTTTTTTTTAACTAGTAATGGCGGCGATGAGCATTTTTTATTGGGACTGCGATATTGCGGCGGACAAATCGGACACTTTTGACACATTTTTGGGACCAGTACTATAAAAATGCACTGATTACTGTATAAATGACAATGGCAGGGAAGGGGTTAACTGTGTTCCCTAGGTGTTTTTTAACTGTGGGGGGTGGGACTGACTAGGGGAAGAGAGAGATCGGTGTTCATACTCAGTAGGAACACACGATCTGTCTCGTCTCCCCTGCAAGAACCGGGAATTGTGTGTTTACACACACACATCCACGTTCTCATTCTGTAATGAGCAATCGCGGGTGCCCGGCAGTCTTCGCACCCGCCGGGCACTCGCATCGGCTCCAGGGACACGCTTTGACGTACAGCTAAGACGGCTCGTGCAGTGGAACCAACCCGCCGCAATATATCTGTGGGGGCTGGTCCAGAAGCCGCTAATTGGAGAGTGAAAGCCTGCAGGGTTTATAACTGTCTCTGTGCAAAGAATGGTCACACTCAGGCTATGTTCACTCTATTGCGAATTGGATGCAGGTTTCTCCACATCCAAATCGCATGTCAGGAGATTGTGATCGGCGTTCTATGGAGCCGGTTCACACATCTCTGGAGCGGCTCTGGTGCAAATTGCACAGGATTCATCTGAGTCTTCTGCTCCGAATTCAGCCTAAAATTCAGGCTGAGATCGGACCTGAAATGGTAAATGTTTATGCACGTGTAAACCCAGCCTTAATGCTAGGTGGGGAGAGCTAGATGATCCTATGCACTGTAGTCTCTTAATTCAGGTATGTTCACAGTAAGGCTATGTACACACGATAGGATTTTCTGACAACAAAACCGTGTATTTTTTTACGGAGGATGTTGGCTCAAACTTGTCTTGCATACACACGGTCACACAAATGTCGGAAATTCCGAACGCCAAGAACGCGGTGACGTACAACACGTACGATGAGCTGAGAAAAATGAAGTTCAATAGCCAGTGCGGCTCTTTTGCTTGATCCCGAGCATGTGTGGACTTTTGTGCGTCGGAATTGTGTACACACGCTCAGAATTTCCGACAACAAGTCTTGCTGTTGGAAAATTTGAGAACCTGCTCTCAAACATTTGTTTGTGGAAATTCCAACAACAAATGTTCTATGGAGCATACACACGGTCAGACTTTCCGACAACAAGCTCACATCCAACATTTGTTGTCGGAAAATCCTGTTGTGTGTACGGCCCATAAGAGGTCTTTTGGCCCCAAAAATGGGAAAGTGGTGTTAGTAGAGGTGTCCAAATATGAAGGAGAAGCTGAGAGGCACATTCTTCACAAATCTATTTGTTTCCAGAATAGTATGAAAACACCATCAACACATTTTATGGCACTACACTAGCCACTTCCTCAGAATGGTGCATAAAACACTGCTATACATGTGTGTGTGTGTGCATATATATATATATATATATATATATATATATATATATATATATATATATATATATATATATATATATTACTGTACATACGTTTTAGGCAGGTGCAAAAAATGCTGTAAGTTAGGAATGCTTTCAAAATGATAAGTAATAGTTTATTTTTATTAATTAACAAAATGGAAAGTAAATAAATAGAAAAGAATCAAATCAATATTTAGTGTGACCAGCGTTTGCCTTCAAAACAGCATCAGTTCCTCTAGGTACATTTGCACGTTTTTTTTTTTCCTTGTCAAAAGAAGTTTATTGAGTATACAATGTTATAAAGATACATAAAGTAAGTTTACAAGGATCTATAAAGTAAGCTCATTGTTTTACAGTAGGGTTTATATAGGTAAATATCATGAAATTTCAAATATTAAACATTGGGTTCACGTAAACCTAAATTAAAGATATATATCATTTCCTTAGTTACTTTTGTAGGTATTTAAATGATTTATACCTACTATACATATTGTTTACAAGTAGAGTGTATATAGGTCAAATAAATTCTGATACTGAGCTTTAATCGTAAGGTGGAGAAAAGGAAAGAGAAAGAAGAAAAAGGGTTGAAAGGTAGAGGTATGGTCCACAAGGTTGTCCCGCTCGTCAGTTTATTATTCTTTTTAGTTCTCTTTGAAGCCTTAGAATGGGTGTCTCTGTAAGTCATTTAATCTGTTACCATGGCAACAGGACAGAGTCATTGAAGTTTGACAGGAACTGTTGTTTTATCCAAGGATGCCAAAGTTTTTCAAATTTTGGAATTTGATTTTGATCGATGGCTACCATCTTAGCATGGGACATTGTATTATTCATTCTGTGAATTGTTTCTGCTAGTACCAATGTAGGAGATTTCCATGCCTTGGCCACTGTTTGTTTTGCAGCCGTTATTAGTTGGATCATAAGTTTGAATTGAGAGAGTGTTAACCATTCCGGTTTTAGATTAAGTAAAGTTAAATATGGATCTGGTTGTATTATTTTTTTAAATATTTTAGATGCAATCACGAAGACTTCCTTCCAGAAGGTTTGGATTACTGGGCACGTCCACCATATGTGTAAATATGTGCCTATTTCTGGGCATCCTCGAAAACAAAGAGTTGAGGTATTAGGTGAATATTTTGCCACTCTAGCGGGTACAAGGTACCAGCGAGTTAGGACTTTATAATTTGTCTCCAGTGCTAAGATGTTGGGTGAAGATGACTTAGATGTGAGCCATATGTTAGACCAGTCCGTGTCTTCTAAAGTTCGTCCCAGGTCCTCCTCCCACCTCTGAACGTAAGAGGGTCTATTAAGATTTGCTACTCCATATAATTGATTATAAAGTGATGAAATTGTACCTTTAGCAAATGGATCTTTTGTACAGATTGATTCAAAAATGGATAATTGGGATAATGATGTATCCCCCTTTAGGAATGGTGTATAGAAATTTTTGATTTGGAGATATCTAAATATCTCAGAGTTTGGTAGATCATATTTTTCTCTAAGCGATGGGAATGAAAGGAATGATTTAGATGCTATGAAGTCATTTAGTGTCTGAATGCCTGATGTTGTCCAAGCTTTAAAAGAATTTGGGTAGATCCATGCCGGATAAAAGGCCGGATTTCTGATAAAAGAAAGGAGAGGATTGTGTGGAGATTGTAACTGATATTTGGTTTTTAGTTTATCCCAGAGAGATAAGAAGTGTTTAGTTATGGGATTATGAATTTTAAAGCGGTCTTTAGGATCAAGCCATAATAAATTTGATATTAATAGAGGGTCATTTTCTGAAGCCTCTATAAATACCCATAATGGGATTTCCTGTTTTGCATGGTATTTGGACAGACTGGCCAAATGTGCTGCTCTGTAGTAGTTAGTAAAATTAGGGTATCCCAGGCCTCCTTTATTTTTGGGCAGATGTAGTGTGTGTATAGGTATACATGGTTTAGAAGAGCCCCATATAAACGAAGTTGCTCTTTTTTGTACTATTCTCAAAAAATAGGAAGGAATTGGAATAGGGAGGACTCTGAATAGATAAAGCAATTTGGGTAGAATAGTCATTTTGATTGCATTAATCTTCCCTATCCAGGATAAAGGAAGTTGCGACCATTGTTTTATTAGATTTGTGGTCTTAATACAGGAGGATAATTGGTTGAGAATAAGTCAGAATGAGATGCTGTTAAATGAATTCCAAGATATGGGATTGATTTTTCTGCCCATGTGAATGGGAGTGCAGCCCTAGCCGGGATCAATTCCATGTTTGTGAGTGAAATATTAAGCACTAGGCATTTCTTAGGATTAATCATAAGGCCGGATAGGGCTGCAAATCCACACGTTTTTTTTTTTTTTTTTAAGGAACTCTGCAGGTAGGTTGTTTCAAACATCTTGGAAAACTAACCACAAACTAGAAACAAAGATTTGCCCTTGGGACTTTGAATGAGGTGTAACAAACCAAATAATAAATGAGTAATATATAAATTTAGTAAAGAGTACAATATTCACAAAATAACATAAAAAGCAGATATCATATTGTCAAGCAGATTTGTTATAATAAACACGATCTATCTCAGGCAATATATAATGTTACAAGAATAAAAAAAACAGGTCACTCTGAAATTTGTTCAACGTAAGTACTGACGCATTTGGTGAATCAACATTCACTTCATCACAGGTTAGTGCATACATGAGTTATCTGTAATATGAAATAATGGTATAAAATACAACAAAGTTGCCACAAAGATACCCATGTTCTATAAAAGTTTACCAGTATTGGGAACCATACTTATGAATCTGCAAAAAGTATTAAAAGCACATGATCGTATTCCAATGGCGACCACCAGGGATGTCAGTCCTGGCAGCTGTGGGCATAGGATCAGTGAAGACCCAGGTGAACAAATAGTGCACAACATAATTGCCGGTGACAGGGGCATACAATCCCATCCAATATATCCTCCATCATAGTAACTGTGAAAAATGTGTGTGTGTGTGTATATAAATATATATATATCAATCAAATAAAATAGGGTATATGTATATAAATGGTTACACTATCAGCCAAAGTAAGACAATATTCCTAGTCCTAGGCCAACTAAAGTTGTAGTTAAGGGCTGATGGAGATGTCAATAGGACTAGATAAGTAAAATCAAAATACAAAACAGTTTAAGAATATTGGTCCCAGTTGCCCAGAATGTGTGAAGAAAAAATACAATGAATTGAATAAGTTAAAAAATTACAAAAATTATACAATTAACTCCATGTGGTAACTAGTGAAAAAAATATGAGTGTCAAAAAAAAGTGTGTGTGTGTGTATATATATATATATATATATATATATATATATATATATATATAATGTGTTAACCAATTGCCGACCAACCGCCATAATTATACTGCAGTAGGTTGGCTCATTCACGCAGATCGCCGTAGGTGTACGTCGGCTCCTTTAAGAGGCATAGCAGGTGCGCCACACCCGCTGCGATGTCCGCTCGTGGGAAAGAGAGCCGGAATGGGGATCTGTCAATGTAAACTGACAGATCCCCATTCTGACAGGGGAGGAGAGTGAGATTTGCTGTTCCTAGTGATTATAAATAGCGTTCTCTCTCCTCTTCCATTCAGTCCCATCCCCCCACAGTTAGAAACACCTCCCAGGGAACACATTTAACCCCTTGATTGCCCCCTAGTGTTAATTCCTTCCCTGCCAGTGACATTTATACAGCAATCAGTGCATTTTTATAGCACTGATCGCTGTATAAAATGTCAATGGTCTAACAAAAAGTGTCCGATCTGTCCGCCGCAATGTCGCAGTCCCACTAAAAATCACAGATTACTAGTAAAAAAAAAAAAAATAATAATAAAAATGCTATAACTCTATCCCCTATTTTGTACACACTATAACTTTTGCAAAAAACAATCAATATACACTTAATGCATTTTTTTTTCCCCAAAAAATATGTAGAAGAATATATATTGGCCTACACTGATGAAGAAATTAGTTTTTTTTTGTTTTTTGGGGGGGTTTTTTTGGATAAAATTGTCGCTTTTTTTTGTTTATAGCGCAAAAAATAAAAACCGCAGAGGTGATCAAATACCACCAAAAGAAAGCTCTGTGGGAACAAAAGGACATCAAGGACATTGTTTGAGTACAGCGTTGAGTACAATTGCACCGCGCAATTGTCAGTTAAAGAGACGCAGTGCCGTAAAATTGGCCTGGTCATTAAAGCGGTGTTCCAGCCGCAAAAAAAAGTTTGTAAAAGTCAGCAGCTACAAACACTGTAGCTGCTGACTTTTAATAAGGACACTTACCTGTCCAAGGAGCCCGCGATGTCGCCCCCCCAGGCCAATCCATCCATCAGATCGGGTGCAGTCTCCGCCATTCCAGGTAAACCATCAGTGGAGCCTTTGCGGCTTCAGTGCTGGTTTCTGGCTGCGCATGCGCGAGTCCCGCTGCGCTTTGTAAATGGCCAGCTTGTCTTCCTGGGACACGCAGGTCCCAGAAGACAACGAGGGTACTCACCGAAGAAGAGGACGTGACGTCCTTGGCCGCGGCCTGGCTGAATCAGAAGTACACTTGTACTAAAGGTAAAAAAAAAAATTATATCCAAAAACGAGGATTGGAGAGGTGGTCTTTCGTTTAAGACCACCTTTCAAAAGTGGGTGGAACTCTGCTTTAAGGGGGAAAATCTTCCGGTGTGTAAATGGTTAAAATGTAAAATTTTAACCAGGTTATAATTGAAATAAATGGTAGTATACAAATGGAATAATGTAAGCTTAAGTGGCTGTCGGTGTGCAAATTGGGTGAGAAAACTGCCAATAACCACAAGAGGTGACGCCTGATCAAGAAAGGAAAACAAAAATGGGAATAAGTCACTGCTAAAAGGGAAAACCCAGAAAACTAACTACAGACCACCTGTGGATGTAGGCTGCCTCAAATCCTTTTGTGTCTCTATGTAATCCCAGGCAGACTTGATGTTGTTGAGATCAAGGCTCTGTGGGGGCCAAACTATTACTTCCATGACTCTTCTTTATGCTGAAGATAGTTCTTAATGACATTTGTTTTATGCTTGGGGTTGTTCTGCTGCAGAATAAATTTTGGGCCAATCACACGCCTCCCTATTGGTTTGGCATGATGGATAAGTGTCTACCTATATTTCTTAGCATTGAGGACACCATTGATTCTAACCAAATCTCCAACTTAATTTGCAAAAATGCAGGCCAAAACTTGCAAGGGGCATCATGCTTCACTGTTACCTGAAAACACTTATTATTGTATTGCTCTCCAGCCCTACAGTGAACAATCTGCCTTTTGCTACGGCCAAATATTTCAAATTTTGACTCATCTGTCCAGAGCACCTTCTGCCTTTTTCTGAACCCCAGTTCCTATGTTTTCATGCATAGTTGAGTCACTTAGTTCTATTTCATTGGTGGAGGCATGGCTTTTAGGCTGTAGTTCTTCCATGAAGACTTCTTCTGGCCAGATTTCTCCAGACAGTAGATATGTGTACCTGGGTCCCACTGGTTCATGTTTTGATGTGCTACTCCTGGGATCTTCTGCTTTTATCTCCCACTGGTTTCTGCCAGTTTTGTGCTGATGGCACTGCTGGACATCTTTCGATGGCGAAGTGAAGTAAGCATGATGTATCTTACATCTGCTGCATTGGTTCCCTGGCTGACCACTACATCTACGGTCCTCAGTGTTGCCCAATCTATGGTCCTCAATGCTGAGAAATACAGGCTGGCAATGAAATTCCCTTTCATTGCCTAGTGCATTGTGTACTCAGGCAAAATATTTTATTTTCTATGCATTCTTTTGCCTTGCTACACAGTCCTGGTATAGAGTATGGAAATGCAGCTGCCGCTCTAAACATTGGTCTTTTTCTGATTTCTGGTAGAAAAGTGATGTAGATCACTGTCTGAAGAGACCGGTGCCCTAAATTATGTTTACTCCAATTAAAAAAAAAAAGGATGTCCAAGAGGCGCTGGGACTTTTATGAGTTTATACAAGGTAGTGAGGGGGCAAAAAAATTTGAAGAGCCCACTGGCTCAGGTTTGGTTGCTCACAACACACAAGGCTACCCTCCAGTGGGTACTCCAGCAGGTTACCAGAAAAAGACATGCATATACAGAAGGTGCACCAGACAAAAAGATAAGAGTCCAAATTAATTTATTGATATTGTGCTAAAAAACAGCCAATGTTTTTCATGGTTCAAAGGAACTCCCCCTTCATCAGGACTTCAGTTAAAAATGAGAACCTTGAGTGGAGTCAAAGTAAGGCTTTGCTGTTTGAATCTGTGCAGGGGCGAAGCTGATTGCTGGATTAGAAGGATTCCTGGCAAGCAGTATCTGCATGAGCAGTCAAAATAGCCCTGAAACGCGCTGGCTGTCTCCTCCATAACATAGGGTGTTCTAATGTCTAATGTCTTCCAATGAATGGCTATAGAGATGTCCTTGGTGGTCTTCAATGCCTTCAATAATTCTAGATCCACCAATCATATATTTTGCTTAAAGACTTGAATAAAGTATGAATATCCATGCTAACACTGGATTACTACAGAGTAACCTGTTTGGTTCGCACAAGAACATCTCAAACAGAGAAAATGTTCATGCAAACTCTATTAAAGTCTATGGGACACTAACGTGAAAAATAAAAGTCCTCATTTTAAAGGCCTATATGCAAGTTATTTAACATAAAAAGTGTATGGGGACCTGGGCACTGCCCTGGGGGACATGTATCAATGCAAAAAAAAAAAAATTTAAACAATCATTTTTAAAGGAGCAGTGATTTTGATGATGCTTAAAGTGAAACAATAAAAATAATTCCTTTAAATATCATGCCTGGTGGGTCCCCTTAGTCTGCCTGTAAAGTGCTGCATCATATAAAACCCGTTACAGCAAAACTGACATTCCTAAAGGAAAAAAAAGTAATTCAAACTTGCTTGCGGCAGTAATGTATTGCTGGCAATACAGATAAAAAATTGTTTCCCCCCCCCCCCATGCATACCAGGGCCATGTTGATGGGGACAAGGGTCTCTTCTTGACAACCCTGGGCTGTGGTTGTTGGGGTCTGCGGGCAGGGGGCTTATCAGAATCTGGAAGCTCCCCTTTAACCCCAGACCCCCCCATGTAAATGGTTATCGGGTACATCATACCTATTTATCAAAAAAAGTCCTTTATTAAAAAATAGCGTCCCTCGATGTAAATCCATCGTCAATCACGATGCCCGCCGGACCTGAGAAATAGAGGTAAAAAAAAGGCTCTGCCTCCTGGGAGGCTTCCCACTCCTTCTGTGCTTTGATAGTTCTTACATAGGCAAGGGACGGGTCGCCTATACTGTATAAGAACTGTCAAAGAATGGGCAGACAGCGGAAAGCCTCCCAGGAGGTGGAGTGTTTTTTTGGGGGGGTTTTTTCCTATTTTTAGGGTCAGACGGGCGTCGTGATTGATGATGGATGTACATTGAGGGACACTATTTATTTATTTTTTTTTAATAAAGGATTTCTCAAAAACAGTTTCTTGACTTTTTGTCACTTTTTTTTGTGAATGGATAGGGGTACAATGTACATTCACATAGGGGGGACCAAAGCCCAGGATTGTCGGGGAGAGGTCCTTGTCCCCATCAACATAGGGACAAGGTGTTTTGGGGTGGGGGTCTGAGCCCCCCACCGTCCAAAAGCCCCCCCCCCAAGTTGAGAGCATGTGGCCTTATTTGGTTCAGGAGGGGGTCGCTCGCTCGTCCCCTCCCCTTTCCTGACATGCCAGGCTGCATGCTCGGATAAGGGTCTGGTATGGATTTTGGGGGGACCCCACGCCATTTTTTTTTAACTTTTGGCATGGGGTTACCCTTAAAATCTATACCAGACCCAAAGGGCCTGGTATGGATTTTGGGTGGGGGGCCCCACGCAGTTTTTATTTTTCTTAATTTTGTCATGGGGTTCCCCTTAAAATACATACCAGACCCATGTCGTTTTTTGTCCTATTTTTTATTGTAATTTACATACTTTTTTTAAAAAAAGTCTGCTCTCAGCGGGGAAGCCTTAACAACCTATTGACTGGCAGGAGAACAGCCCGTGAGGTGCCCAGTCCGTTTGGGTGTTAGGCGAGTACCTGAATGGGCAATGTTCAGGCCAAACTTATGCTGTGCCCATTCCTAGTGGTGCCTAAACACTGTAACCCCTCACAGTTACTCTTGCTGTGCGCAGGAACGGGTCCTGCTGTTAAAAATTAGAAAACAGATTGAAATTACATGCACCTGTCAAACATTATAGTGTGGGATGGAAATATGGTGCTTGGGTGCAACACTTTTGAGCTTGGTGCACTATAAACCGTTTTTTTTTTTTTTAAATAAAGAAAATAAGGGTGCAGCAATTGTGAAGAATTTTTTTTTTTTTTGCTGCTGCCAATGCTGCTGCAAAATAAATAAAGTAAATGTAAAAAAAATTAAGAGACGAAAAAAAAAAAAAAAAAAAACAGTGGTGACGCAGAAGGAAGACCACCTGCAACTCAGAAGAAGGAACAGAAATTATGGAGAATTTTTTTTTTTGATGCTGCTGAAAAAAAAAGAAATTCAAAAAGCCAAAAAAGAAACAAATATTTTTAGTGCTGTTGCTGTGGCAAAAAAAAAGTTAACCACTTCAGCCCCAGAAGGATTTACCCCCTTAATGACCAGGCCATTTTTTTTGCGATATCGCATTGCGTTACTTTAACTGACAATTGCGCGGTCGTGCGATGCTGTACCCAAAAAAAATTGATGTCCTTTTTTTTACCATAAATGGAGCTTTCTTTTGATGGTATTTAATCACCTCTGGGTTTTTTTGTTTTTTTTGCGCTATAAACAAAAAAGACTGTCAATTTTGAAAAAAAAACTTTTTTCTTTTTTTTTACTAGTAGCTAGTAGAGATTTTTCTAGCAGGACTGCAACATTGTGGTGGACAGATCGGACACCTAACTGACATTTTTTACCCTTTTTTTGGGGGGAACCAGTGACATTATTACAGTAATCAGTGCTAAAAATATGCACGGACATTGTACTAAAGACACTGGCAGGGAAAGGGTTAACATCAGTGGCGTTAACTCTGTTCCCTGGGTGTATTTACTAACTGTATGGGGGATGGGCTGCCTGGTACAACACACAGATCCGTCTTCCTGCATAGCAGATCACTTTGTTTACTTTGGCAGATCCCTGCTCTGTCTCTTGGGGGAACGATCGTGGGCAGCCGGCGAACATAGAGTCCGTCGGACCCGCTGATTGGCTCCCCCACTGGCCAATCGGCGAGCGCCCACAGAAGCCAATGCACAAATCGCCATACCGGTACGGCAACATCGAGGAAGCCGAGCCACCTTGCAGCAGGATAATAAAATGAAAAAAAGTAAACCACTACTGATGCAGAGGAATAACACCTGTGACACAGAAGGGGGAGTACTAATAATGCAGCAACAGAATCTGATACTGTAAAAAAAAAAAAAAAATGATCACTGAAACAAAAAATAGGATCAGTGGTGATACAGAAGTGTTGTACACACCAAACTTCAGTAGCACCACTACACTGTGTTATTTACAACATTATACTGACTGCACTAAACTGACTGAACACATCATCCACTAACTACCTGCCAAATCTCTACTAACACACTACAAAAGGCTGCCGTGTAAGTAGCCTTATATAGTGTGGGGCGTGGACTTAGCCCCTGACCCATGATTGGCCAAAGGCACCCTGCCTTTGGCCAATCATGGCTCTCACAGTACATTGTGTTGTGATTGGCCAAAGCATACAGGTCAGGTGCAAGCTTTGGCCAATCAGCAACCAATCAGAGCGCAGTGCATTATGGGCACTCGGCTGTGGGCGAACAGCCTGACAAATGCCCCTATTGTTTGTGTGTTCAACGAACACACGATGTTCGAGTCAAACTTAAGTTCGACTCAAACATCGGGACCATCTCTAAGTTGGAGAAAAACAAACGGTCTCTGTGTTGAAGAAGCATTTCCTCTCACAGCCCTACAGTACAGGGATCAACATAGTTTATACAATCATGATTTTTGAAAAAAAATTTTTTTTAATATATACTGTGTGTATATATATATATATATATATATATATATATATATATATATATATATATATATATATGGTTTGGTCTGATGTATCATCAGATTTCTACCCTGGGTATGACATCATTATAGATGACATGACTCCTTTAATGGTTTATATTGACATCTATTTTGGTAAGCTGTGTGCTTTATACAGGCAGGAGGTCCTGCATCTTTGCAAATTATTGTTTAATGACATTAAATTAAATTGCCCTCTTCATGTATTTCCACTGGGTGTAATGCAGTCATCTATTTTATTGTCCTAATCACAGTGCTTCCGTCTGTCGCCTTAGCAGCTATACACAGATGGTCTATGGAGGTATGCTGTACATGATGGTTTATGGTTATATCCAGACACACCTGGACATCTTAGATTTAAAACAAGTATTATACATTATTATATTTGTTTTGTTAGTACATACGGATTCTTCCTTTCTCTAGCATGTTTGGTAAGACAGATACAGTATCTCACAAAAGTGAGTACACCCCTCACATTTTTGTAAATATTTTATTATATCTTTTCATGTGACAACACTAAAGAAGACACTTTGCTACAAGTAGTGAGTGTACAGCTTGTATAACAGTGTAAATTTGCTGTTGTTGTGGAATCTCATATTAGCCAATGTATTTCATATTGTATATATTGATTTGCATATATTTTATTGATAATAATAATTATTATTATTATTTATATTATTATATAGTAGTGGTTTTATCAATATTATTATTCAATAAGTAAAGCAACAATTATTAATCTTTAATAATGTATACTGTGTTTTCCATAGATTTAGAAAGTCTTCATTTATAAGTGTTGAACTTTAAATGACCTCTGCTTTATAACAAGTACTTGTACATAGGTGCTCTCGAAAATGTATTAAGATAGTTTACTGGGTGAAAGTTCATTAGGATAGATTCAAGTAATATAGAATTGTCTCAAGTCTGAAATGCATATAAATCAGACAGATAAAGATATGAAAACAGGTGGTTTAGAAATAATTAAAGTTATGTACAGTACATTAAATTAAGTTTGACAAGGTCAAACAAAGGTCTGCTTGTGCCCTCATTAAAACTGTTAAAATACATACATATAGTGAGACATATAACACATCTGGTGGGGTTATTGAAAGTTCATTGTCTCAGTCGTAAATCTGCAAATCCTTGAAGCTAGTATCAAGATAAGAAGAGCTTGATAAGACAGCTAGGTGCCAGACTGTCTCTACACAGCTGTTTTTAATTGGACAAACCCAGTTATAAAACACTTTAATGAACATATAGGAATTTTGGGAATAATTAAGTTTGTCTGGTTGTAGAACAAGTGTCAGATTTATGGTTAGTTACTTTGACGTAGATCTTAGCGACCAATCACATGTAAGAGAGATAGTTGAGATAAGACTTGTGAAATGGTATATAAATGTAAGCTCTGTAATTGTTAGACAGACAAGTCAGATAGGAGCTCATAAGGCTGAACTCTATGTATGCTGCCCTATTGCACGGGTCATAGAGGTCAGAACCAATGGGCAAGTATCTGTCGTAACTTGTCCCCTCGGACAAGTCAGATAGGAGCTCATAAGGCTGAACTCTATGTATGCTGCCCTATTGCACGGGTCATAGAGGTCAGAACCAATGGGCAAGTATCTGTCCTAACTTGTCTCCTCGTACGAGTCAGAGAAGACTTCTTAACTTGTTCCAGAATGTGGTCTCAGGTGAATTTCCCTCAAGAACTTGGTCGAGCTGGAACCCAGAACTCTGTGAGGGGACCAGACCACCGGCAGATCGGGTGGTCCCTATCAGGTGAGAGGTTCCCAAGAATTGGCAGTAAAGACCCATTCTGGTTCAAGGTGAGAACAATTCATAATTGTTTAAATTTGGTTAGAGGATAAGAATATTTATATCTAATATGCTTGCATTGTAAGAAACTGTATAAATTAGACCTGTATATTGTAATATTTTGAACATAAACCTGTATGTTATCAGCTGTTAATAAACCTGCATTGCTGAAGTTCAGCCTGGTTCGATACTTTACTATTCTACTTCATTTGGTGGCCCGTACGGGGACAGCATAACCTCAACTCCGATCTTGCCTAACTCCATGCTGGTGAGGCACTGAGCTCAACACAATATTGCGCAATATATCAGGTTAGCAGACACCTATTATTAGTTCTGCATTGTGTTGTGCCGTGTTTTGCTAGCGCTAGGAGGGGCAGGTGGTTGTTGTTGGGGTATCGCTGTCCACCAGGCAGATCTTTGTGATGGTAGGTTGGGTTTTCTTAACTGTGAATGCCTTAAAATGTATTGTACAGGATGAAATACCCTGGGTAAAAAAAGAAAAAAAAAAAAAATGGAAAAATGTTTCCAGAGGGGTACCCCTGTAGAAGGCTAGCTACTCTCTGTGTGAACCTACCTTTAACATGCATGTTGGTATCCTAGACTGAATAAATCAGTCTAGAAGAGGTATATTTTGATTGGTATCCTAGACCTACAAGAGGTCTGGACGAGGTTTTGGGGTAAATGTTTTGACCCCTGGAGAACCTACCTTTAACATGCATGTTGGTATCCTAGACTGAGTAAATCAGTCTAGAAGAGGTATATTTTGATTGGTATCCTAGACCTACAAGAGGTCTGGATGAGGTTTTGGGGTAAATGTTTTGACCCCTGGAGAACCTACCTTTAACATGCATGTTGGTATCCTAGACTGAATAAATCAGTCTAGAAGAGGTATATTTTGATTGGTATCCTAGACCTACAAGAGGTCTGGACGAGGTTTTGGGGTAAATGTTTTGACCCCTGGAGAACCTACCTTTAACATGCATGTTGGTATCCTAGACTGAATAAATCAGTCTAGAAGAGGTATATTTTGATTGGTATCCTAGACCTACAAGAGGTCTGGATGAGGTTCTGGGGTAAATGTTTTGACCCCTGGAGAACCTACCTTTAACATGCATGTTGGTATCCTAGACTGAATAAATCAGTCTAGAAGAGGTATATTTTGATTGGTATCCTAGACCTACAAGAGGTCTGGATGAGGTTCTGGGGTAAATGTTTTGACCCCTGGAGAACCTACCTTTAACATGCATGTTGGTATCCTAGACTGAGTAAATCGGTCTAGAAGAGGTTTACTTTCGATTGGTATGCTAGCCCTACAAGAGTTCTGGAAGAATTGGTATCCTAGACTGGTAAGTCCAGTTTGGAAGAGGTTCTTGAGTTGCCTAAATTTACATGCATGTTGGTATCCTGGATTGGCAATCAATCTGGAGGAGGCTTTGGGGTTATCAGACCCCTGGAAAGCCTAAGTTAAAAACAAAAACAGTACTGATATGTAGCTACTAGTAGAAAAAGGTACCTTTGTTTCGTATAATATTGAACATTAAAATTGTGGTGTAAAATAATACTCATGAGTTTAGAAATGTCAGGAGAGGTAAGTCCTGACAGGTAAATAAGGTAAAGGTTTTGGAGCTCCATTTGTTAACAAAGTTAAAAGGTATGTATTGTCTTTGTGCTATAAGTGTATGTGTTTATATGTATCTGTTGTAACGGTCTGTGTACTAACTGAGTTAAGATCAGGTTGAGACATTCCTGATCGCCGTGGCAAGCAGGGCTTGGCGGTTTTTCGTGTCTTGAGACAAGCGTTTTGGTAAGGAGACGTATGCGCGTACGGTGCCTATTGGCTTTACTCTGAGCACTGCTGTCCATAAGTAATTACTAACTAACCTGTCAGTTTTAATAATTCTGTGAATATTTGTATATTTATATATAGTCAGGAATTTGTGTTCATTTGTATGCATACTTTGCTAGGTGGAGTGACTGTATTGCTATATAGAAAACAGAAGATAATGACATTTTGTTAATGAATGTTCACAAATGTAAGTTAATTTCTTTGTAATCTTTGTAGACTGTTAGGGAATATTGTATGTGTGAGGGAGACTGATCATCTCCCAAATTAGGTTAGAATAAGTCTGTAGTGGTTGTAAAAAACGTTAGTGTGGAAGGACCCTGTGTGTTAGTTCTATGAGTGAATTGTAAGAAGTATGCAACCGATGCTGAATTCTGCATAGTGTATGATGAATGTGGAAATGGTATGTATCTTCCATACAAATACAATTAGAACTTTCTGTGTCATATCTTTGATTTCGTGACACTTGTTATTAGTATTTGATAGGAGGATTTATATTTATATGAGTTAAATGTGTGTGTGTGTGTGTTTTTTTTTTTTGTATGAGGTGTGAAATGAATCCCTATGTGAATGATTGTATGTGTCTTTCGTAGAGAGGCTAGGGATTGATACATCTATGGTGACTGATTGACTTTAGCGTCAAAGTTCTAAATGTTATTGGCAGTGAGTGAGTGTGTGTGTGGAAGGCACGATTCATTTTTAATTTTTTTATTTTTTTTTTATATTCTTTTGAATATGTACCTCAGCTAGATAGCACCATTAATGAGCTGAGGGAGTTAGAAGTTATTTAAACTGTAGAAAAAAGAAAGTTGTTTGTTTTAAGTAATTTACGACACAAAGTTCTCCCATATTTTTTTGTATCCAGCATACTGCTTTTGGAAGGAAAATATCTGTAGATAAATTCAATGTTGCTAATGTAATTAATGTCATGCTTAAAAACATTTTACAGTTGTAGGTTTTACATGTTAAGCAAGATAATGTATTTCTTTCAGTATGAGTGTAGGAGAGCAGAAAAGTATAGTCACCATTTTAGAAATAGCTGTCTGCACGTACGTGCAACAACTACATTAAATCACTTTTTGTGACAGCTCATCTCAGTGCTCTGTACTGAGATAAAGGGGCATGTTTAGGTGCCTTTAGACAGAAACTGGATGAGCTGACCAGAAAATAAATAAAATCTCAGAATACGTTCTTATTCTCAAACATTTGTTGATTTTTTATTAGAATATAAACTGTAGATTATAATAGGTATTTTGTCTTTTATATTATGGACTGTAGTAGTGAAAGGTGCATTTTGTTTTTAGCGTATCACTCTTGAAAGTAGGGTGCTTATTCTCCCTTGTAGCTTTTGTTGTTTATTTTGTCATGTCCCTATCTTATTGTACAGTATTATGTATACTGTCATCTTTATATATTTGCCTACCTAGTAGTAATCACAAAGATAGTAATGGGATTTATTTATTTGGTAAAAGGGAACTCCAAATTTATATTTGTTTATTATTTTCTAAAAAGAATAGTGAAGAGTGATGCATGGTAACAACAGTGCTACCATCTTATTATATGTGCTATATGTAGCACATACAGGGGGGTGAATTAGATAATTAGAGTCTTAATTTTTAATCTTAGCTTGTAAGCTCTGGTGAGCAAGGTCCCTTATTGGTATTGGCTAGAACTTATTTTGTCCTACCTGATTACAATATTTAGTAATTATCAGGTTGATTATTAGTTTGCCTAAAAAAATAATTTGTTTCTTTATTCCAGGAGCAGCCTGCACGTTTTCATATGTAAAGTTATACTTTGTAAAATTTCACTCCTTTTGATTTTTTATTATTCAAGTTCCTAGTTATGCTACTACAGGTGGCAAAGTCATTTTTTTGGATTAGGGTCACTCTGCATTAATATGATCTAATTAAAAATAAAATTTGTATATAATTATTCTTAAGGAAGGGACATAGTAATGCACATTTTCTTAACCTCTTTAGATTTAACAGACTGTGCAAGTGACCATGTAATTTTATTTTGATTTCTTTTTAATTATGAACAATCACAATGTAGTTTCACAAAATGTAGTTCTTCAAAGTCTATTTTGTGTGCCTGTATATAGACTTTATTGCAATGAAAGAACAAAGCTGTAGATATACTTAAATAAATGTCTGCTCCTTTTTAAAGTAAATCACAGTTTTTCATATGGTCATGCGAATGTATGAGACAACAGCTAAGTGTCTGATGTGGGAAATTTTTCCCAGGCTTGGAGTGTATACAGCACTGATATCAGATAATTGTACCCATTTTTATGAAAAATCAATTCCATTTTGCTCTATGCTTGGCATAGACGATAGAACCTTGTGTCAACACTCATATTCTTTGGTGGATAGGTTGTATGGGCTGTTGTAGACAAAATTAAATACAATTTGCTGGGCCATATGAAACTTTGGATAGATTTGTCACTAAGTTTAGGAGTTCTAGAGGCAAATGATAGTTGCTTAGACTTCATGCTGTACAGTGGGAGATAAAATGTTCATGTGTTTAAAATAATTAACCAAATTGGTGTAGTTTTGTTTCTAAACAGATCCTTGTTTTAGATGTGATCTCTTGTTCCAATCAAAGCCACTAAAGGAATGTATGTCAGTAACCCTTGATGACTGCAAGTACATTAAAGATCATAAAAGGAAGTGGAAGAATTCACAATTCCAGTGTCCATTTAAATCCACATTTGTGACAGTGACATTTTCCATTTCTATAGTAGTCAAAGTCTGAGTGAGATTACCAAGAGTGTTATTCACATAAGTGCAAGTGGAATACGTACAAGAGACTGTTGCAGACAAAGACATTGGAAGTATTTCAGTAATGGACAATTCTAATTAATTATATGTGATACTTTGTATGTAGAGACTTACTGTTGTTTTGTTTGTTATATATGTTATAAGTATTAATATTGTGAACACCTTAAAGTGGAACTTTGGTCAGAAAATTAATTCCTGCTGGATCACTTGAGGCTGACCCCTTTTGCAGGTGTAGCTATGAAACACAGTAAAAAATAAGTGTCTATACTGTTTAAAATCCACTGTTCCACCCTGCCCTACACAGGCTCAGTTGTGCTCTATTTTTTTTGCAATGAATAAAATCTAGAGGCCAGTTTGCTGACAGCCTGAAATTCTACTGCTGCTCAAAGGTTCTGGGCTTCAGTAAAATGGTAGCATAATAATTAATGTGGAATGTATTTTTCTTGCTAATGAACCTTATTTTATCACATTTTTGTGAGTAGAGTTCCACTTTGAGTAAATGTTCAATCATTATAAACAAATAGTTTTATCATTTTTTGAAAAAAAAAAAAAGTGGGGAGGTGTAATGTAATGAGTATGACATTTTCGCTAAAGACTGTATGATATTGATGCTTTATAAGATACGTTATGATATTTGTCTTGATATTGTTTTATAATTCATGTTTTAAGACATAGGAGAGGTAGGCTACTAACTTAGACAGTATAGCAGTGACTGACAGAAGAGACCCATGCTGACTGTTATTGTATAATATTCTGCAGTATAGTATGTGCAGGGATGGACAAAAAGTGAAATGGTTTTGGGTTTAGTAAACTTTGTGGGAAGACTACAAAATTAAAACTAATGAAATTTCTGGACTGACTATATTGACAGTATGACATGACCAGGGTAATAGTGACTGATAGGTGGAGTCAAGGTTAAGAAATGATAAGAATTTTACAATTATTGTATGGGAAATAGTATAGGTTGGGAAATGTAAAAGAATAGTCTATATAAAATACTTTGTAGTGAAAACATCTTCACTTCAAGGGATTTATAATAATAAATATTATTAATATTGTAAGAGTATTGTATTATGATAAAACTATATAGATACATGTATATTATTTTAGCGGATGTTGTAGAAATAAAAGGAACACACTAAATTAAGTTATTAAATAAAATAAGAGTGTAAGAGCCATTGCTTTGTAGGTTGCCCTGAAGTGCTTGCCAGAGACCTATTGTATCCTGACACTGACTTTATTTTTATTTTTATTTTTTACAACTATAATTTTGAAGTGTATTTTATATCCAGACAAATATTCGGTGATCGCAGAAGACATGATGTAACTTGTTACAAATGTTCATTGCTACAAAGGAAGGATTTCATGCACAAAAGGAGGAACTGGAAAATCTGAGACTTGTACCCTTGCAGAACAGGTATGCACTGAACTTGTGTCTTACAGCATCCAAAGCAGATTGTGCTATGATACTGGACCAGAAACTGATGATGAAGAAGGAGATCTCTCCAAAAAACATCAAGCACTTGGCTAAGCTGAAAAGACCTATGCAGGAAAAGGCAGAGCCTTATGGGACTGAGTCTGCCGAATGCTCCTTGGGACCACATACTTGGCTTTCATTCACTAGCTAAACAGATTGTTCCTTTTCCTTGTTATCCTTGATGTGATGTTGCTGAGTAACTGTTGCCTGTTGCAAGAAGTTTGTGGCAAGAATGATCACAATGCCACTGAGACTGACAACTATGTTTTCCGTGCCACATATGGAGAAGGACTTTGCAGCTACAGAAGAAGATGCAGTGTTATTTTTTGGACTGATTTATTTATTTATTTTTATTTTTGGACTGATTTATTTTTATTTTTTTTGACAATTTATGTGATCAGTGTTGGGTGCATGGGGTCTCTGAAGAGCATGGTGGGTGATCTGTACTGTAATTGTTGTGAGGCTTATGCCTCAACAGGGGGGAAATGTTGTGGACTCTCATATTAGCCAATGTATTTCATATTGTATATATTGATTTGCATATATTTTATTGATAATAATAATTATTATTATTATTTATATTATTATATAGTAGTGGTTTTATCAATATTATTATTCAATAAGTAAAGCAACAATTATTAATCTTTAATAATGTATACTGTGTTTTCCATAGATTTAGAAAGTCTTCATTTATAAGTGTTGAACTTTAAATGACCTCTGCTTTATGACAAGTACTTGTACACAGGTGCTCTCGAAAATGTATTAAGATAGTTTACTGGGTGAAAGTTCATTAGGATAGATTCAAGTAATATAGAATTGTCTCAAGTCTGAAATGCATATAAATCAGACAGATAAAGATATGAAAACAGGTGGTTTAGAAATAATTAAAGTTATGTACAGTACATTAAATTAAGTTTGACAAGGTCAAACAAAGGTCTGCTTGTGCCCTCATTAAAACTGTTAAAATACATACATATAGTGAGACATATAACACATCTGGTGGGGTTATTGAAAGTTCATTGTCTCAGTCGTAAATCTGCAAATCCTTGAAGCTAGTATCAAGATAAGAAGAGCTTGATAAGACAGCTAGGTGCCAGACTGTCTCTACACAGCTGTTTTTAATTGGACAAACCCAGTTATAAAACACTTTAATGAACATATAGGAATTTTGGGAATAATTAAGTTTGTCTGGTTGTAGAACAAGTGTCAGATTTATGGTTAGTTACTTTGACGTAGATCCTAGCGACCAATCACATGTAAGAGAGATAGTTGAGATAAGACTTGTGAAATGGTATATAAATGTAAGCTCTGTAATTGTTAGACAGACAAGTCAGATAGGAGCTCATAAGGCTGAACTCTATGTATGCTGCCCTATTGCACGGGTCATAGAGGTCAGAACCAATGGGCAAGTATCTGTCGTAACTTGTCCCCTCGGACAAGTCAGATAGGAGCTCATAAGGCTGAACTCTATGTATGCTGCCCTATTGCACGGGTCATAGAGGTCAGAACCAATGGGCAAGTATTTGTCCTAACTTGTCTCCTCGTACGAGTCAGAGAAGACTTCTTAACTTGTTCCAGAATGTGGTCTCAGGTGAATTTCCCTCAAGAACTTGGTCGAGCTGGAACCCAGAACTCTGTGAGGGGACCAGACCACTGGCAGATCGGGTGGTCCCTATCAGGTGAGAGGTTCCCAAGAATTGGCAGTAAAGACCCATTCTGGTTCAAGGTGAGAACAATTCACAATTGTTTAAATTTGGTTAGAGGATAAGAATATTTATATCTAATATGCTTGCATTGTAAGAAACTGTATAAATTAGACCTGTATATTGTAATATTTTGAACATAAACCTGTATGTTATCAGCTGTTAATAAACCTGCATTGCTGAAGTTCAGCCTGGTTCGATACTTTACTATTCTACTTCACTGTCCCATCAAAATAACTCAACACACAGCCATTAATGTCTAAATCTCTGGCAATAAAAGTGAGTACAGCCCTAAGTAAAAATGTCCAAATTGGGTCCAATTAGCCATTTTCCTCCCCTGTGTGATGTGACTCGTTAGTGTTACAAAGTCTCAGGTGTGAATGGGGAGCAGGTGTGTTAAATCTGGTGTTATCGCTCTCACTCTCTCATACTGGTCATTGGAAGATCAACATGGCACCTCATGGCAAAGAGCTCTCTGAGGATCTGGAAAAAAGAATTGTTGCTCTACATAAAGATGGCCTAGGCTATAAGAAGATTGCCAAGACCCTGAAACTGAGCTGCAGCATGGTGGCCAAGACCATACAGCGGTTCCACTCAGAACAGGCCTCCCCATGGTCGACCAAAGAAGTTGAGTGCACGTGCTCAGCGTCATATCCAGAGGTTGTCTTTGTGAAATAGACGTACGACTGCTGTCAGCATTGCTGCAGGGGTTAAAGGGGTGGGGGGTCAGCCTGTCAGTGTTCAGACCATACACTGCACACTGCATCAAATTGGTCTGCATGCCTGTCATCCCAGAAGGAAGCCTCTTCTAAAGATGATGCAAAAGAAAGCCTGCCGTTTGCTAAAGACAAGCAGACTAAGGACATGGATTACTGGAACCATGTCCTGTGGTCTGAAGAGACCAAGATAAACTTATTTGGTTCAGATGGTGTCAAGAGTGTGTGGCGGCAACCAGGTGAGGAGTAAGAAGACAAGTGTGTCTTGCCTACAGTCAACCATGGTGGTGGGAGTGTCATGGTCTGGGGCTGCATGAGTGCTGCCGGAACTGAGGAGCTACAGTTCATTGAGGGAACCATGAATGTCAACATGTACTGTGACATACTGAAGGAGAGCATGATCCCCTCCCTTCAGAGACTGGGCTGCAGGGTGGTATTCCAACATAACGACCCCAAACACACCTCCAAGACGACCACTGCCTTGCTAAAGAAGCTGAGGGTAAAGGTGATGGACTGGCCAAGCATGTCTCCAGACCTAAACCCTATTGAGCATCTGTGAGGCATCCTCAAACGTAAGTTGGAGGAGCGCAAGGTCTCTAACATCCACCAGCTCAGTGATGTCATCATGGAGGAGTGGAAGAGGACTCCAGTGGCAACCTGTGAAGCTCTGCTGAACTCCATGCCCAAGAAGGTTAAGGCAGTGCTGGAAAATAATGGTGGCCACACAAAATATTGACACTTTGGACCCAATTTGGACATTTGGGGTGTACTCACTTTTGTTGAATGTGGTTTAGACATTAATAGTGTGTTGAGTTATTTTGAGGGGACAGCAAATTTACACTGTTATACAAGCTGTACACTCACTGCTTTACATTGTAGCAAAGTGTCATTTCTTCAGTGTTATCACATGAAAAGATATAATAAAATATTTACAAAAATGTGAGGGGTGTACTCACTTTTGTGAGATACTGTACCTTGTGTTTATTGATTGAACATGTATTGAAGACATGTATTGCATTGAATTCTGTAAAGAATGTATTGTAACTTTACTGTCTGCCTTTTTGTTGTAAAGCGCTGCGCAAACTGTTGGTGCTGTATAAATCCTGTATAATAATAATGAATAAGGTGTGATTGTGAAGAGTGGGATATTTTGATGTGGGCAGATAAAACCTATAAAATTCCAGCAAAGAGACACTGTCAAATCTTTCAGTCTCATGTGTTTGCTAAATGTAAAAGTAAGTTTACGTTTTTGTGTTGGGCCTTAAGTTGGACACCATTGGTCTAGAACAAGTATGCAGATCAGAAAAAAAAAGTTAAAAAATGGAAGTCCTTATTTGTGGATCTGTTGCAGGTGAGTGGCCAAAGTATTGAAGACACCATGTCAGAGTGACAGGTAGCCAACTTTCAGAAGGCAAGGTCAACAATGGCAGCCTCCATGTCTCTCTATTGATGAGCTTCTTTTAAGCTTCTTATATGGATTCTTTATAAGGTGAAAAAATAAATAAATGGGGGATCCATCTGCAAGAGACTTTCCCATTAATTATGTCATTGCCTGAAAAACAAATAAATGTATATATTTTATTCCACAATTTATACTTTCTTGTGTAACACAACCATCAGTTTGGTATGCATGTAAATGTGGAGAAAAACCTAAATTAAGGAATGTAAAATCAAATACATCCCATAATGAGCAAAAGAGAAAACTAAATGGTGGGACTTTAAATGAAGCAACCACTACGTTATATAAACCAATCAGTATACCAATGTTTATTAATTGCAAGATTTATACATAACCCAAGGAGTAATAAATAGTAAATTAATATAGCAATGCACTATTGGGTCTAAATGAGCGGATCTGGACAATACAATGTAGTACACGGTAAGTTCATTAACAAGAAAACAATGTATAACGGTATAATATGTTCATGAACAATGGTTGACAAGGTCAGGACATTCCACATCAATGCAAAGCTGACATAATAGTGTACATAGTTTTAACTTAGGTATGTAAACCCCAATGGTAACAGAAGCAATATTAGGGTATAAAAGCAAGGGTAGATTGATTCATAAAAGTAAATAAAGTATAATACAAATATTGGACATAGATACTGTGACAACGCATCATAGGAAAGCTCTACGCGTTTCGTGGTTATACCACTCGTCAGGAGCAGATGCAGAATTAGGGGGTATCTATAATGAAATACAATTACCAGAATGACTATAATATAAAATATATACAATTGTAAAAAATGTATAAGAAAGGGAAACAAAAAAGGGTCCCAAACATTCTCACCTTGTTGTAGTATAAAAATATATATATAAATGTAAATGGTATCCCAGGTAAGAGACATTATAGGGAACGTCAAATTGTATATATTTTATATTATACTTTTATGAATCAATCTACCCTTGCTTTTATACCCTAATATTGCTTCTGTTACCATTGGGGTTTACATACCTAAGTTAAAACTATGTACACTATTATATCAGCTTTGCATTGATGTGGAATGTCCTGACCTTGTCAACCATTGTTCATGAACATATTATACTGTTATACATTGTTTTCTTGTTAATGAACTTACCGTGTACTACATTGTATTGTCCAGATCCGCTCATTTAGACCCAATAGTGCATTGCTATATTAATTTACTATTTATTACTCCTTGGGTTATGTATAAACCTTGCAATTAATAAACATTGGTATACTGATTGGTTTATATAACGTAGTGGTTGCTTCATTTAAAGTCCCACCATTTAGTTTTCTCTTTTGCTCAATGTATCAGGGATGGAGGTGTATGTGTAGTCCACTACCTCATTTAAAGTCCCATTTTAGCCTTAGGTTCATTTTGTTCTTACATCCCATAATGAATGCTGTTTTTAACCACTAGCCGACCAGCCGTGGCAGTTGTACTGCGGCAGGTTGGCACGGCTGTGCAAATTGCCGTAGCTGTACGTCGCTCCTTTAAGACTACACAGCAGGCACGTGCGCCCACCAAGTGTCCCCGGAGCCGATGCGCATGCCTGACAGGCATGATGACCGCTGGGCATCCGCGATCGCTCGTGACAGAGCGAGAACCAGGATCTGTGTGTGTAAACACACAAATCCCGGTTCTCTCAGGGGGAGAGGAGACAGATCGTGTGTTCATACTAAGTATGAACACCGATCGGTCTCCTCCCCTAGTAAGTCCCAACCCCCCTACAGTTACAGACACAACACACCTAAGGAACACAGTTAACCCCTTGATCGCCCCCTAGTGTTAACCCCTTACCTGCCAGAGACATTTTTACAGTAATCTGTGACTATTTATAGCACTGATCGCTGTATAAATGTCAATGGTCCCAAAACAGTGTCAAAAGTGTCCGATCTGTCCGCCGCAATGTCGCAGTCCTGATAAAAATCGCAGATCGCCCCCATTAGTAGTAAAAAAAAAAAATAATAAAAATGATATAAATCTATGCCCTATTTTGTAAATGCTATAACTTTTGCGCAAACCAATCAATATACGCTTATTGCGATTTTTTTTTTTACTAAAAATATGTAGAAGAATACATATCAGCCTAAACTGAGGAAAATTGTTTTTTTTTTTAAAATTGGGATATACATTATAGAGGAAGAGATCCATCCCCTGATGAAGTCACGACACGCGTAGGGATACAGAAGCACCGGAAGTGACGCAGGCGAGCTCGGCGTTCGTTGTTTGATAACTGAATTTTACTTTGTAAATGTGAGTACCTTGCATCTACCGTTTTTAACCTAATAAATTAAGTCATTTTAAACATACTACACTATTCTGGAATCCCCTTCTTCTTCCCTTTGCCATCTTATACATGCATGTACTGCTGGAGTTATACATGTATGTGTGGAAAGGATAAGTGGCATTAGATCTAAAAGGAGCAGACCTCCATCCCCGCATTTAAAATATACGGTGGGGACGGAAAGTATTCAGACCCCCTTAAATTTTTCACTCTTTGTTATATTGCAGCCATTTGCTAAAATCATTTAAGTTCATTTTTTTTTTTTAATTAATGTACACACAGTACCCCATATTGACAGAAAAACACCGAATTGTTGACATTTTTGCAGATTTATTAAAAAAGAAAAACTGAAATATCACATGGTCCTAAGTATTCAGACCCTTTGCTCAGTATTTAGTAGAAGCACCCTTTTGATCTAATACAGCCATGAGTCTTTTTGGGAAAGATGCAACAAGTTTTTCACACCTGGATTTGGGGATCCTCTGCCATTCCTCCTTGCAGATCCTCTCCGGTTCTGTCAGGTTGGATGGTAAACGTTGGTGGACAGCCATTTTTAGGTTTCTCCATAGATGCTCAATTGGGTTTAAGTCAGGGCTCTGGCTGGGCCATTCAAGAACAGTCACGGAGTTGTTGTGAAGCCACTCCTTCATTATTTTAGCTGTGTGCTTAGGGTCATTGTCTTGTTGGAAGGTAAACCTTCGGCCCAGTCTGAGGTCCTGAGCACTCTGGAGAGGGTTTTCGTCCAGGATATCCCTGTACTTGGCCGCATTCATCTTTCCCTCGATAGCAACCAGTCATCCTGTCCCTGCAGCTGAAAAACACCCCCACAGCATGATGCTGCCACCACCATGCCTCACTGTTGGGACTGTATTGGACAGGTGATGAGCAGTGCCTGGTTTTCTCCACACATACCGCTTAAAATTAAGGCCAAAAAGTTCTATCTTGGTCTCATCAGACCAAAGAATCTTACTTCTCACCATTTTGGAGTCCTTCAGGTGTTTTTTTTAGCAAACTCCATGCAGGCTTTCATGTGTCTTGCACTGAGGAGAGGCTTCCGTCGGGCCACTCTGCCATAAAGCCCCGACTGGTGGAGGGCTGCAGTGATGGTTGACTTTCTACAACATTCTCCCATCTCCTGACTGCATCTCTGGAGCTCAGCCACAGTCATCTTTGGGTTCTTCTTTACCTCTCTCACCAAGGCTCTTCTCTACCGATAGCTCAGTTTGCCCGGATGACCAGCTCTAGGAAGGGTTCTGGTCGCTCCAAACATCTTCCATTTAAGGATTATGGAGGCCACTGTGCTCTTAGCAACCTTAAGTGCAGCAGAAATTTTTTTGTAACCTCGGCCAGATCTGTGCCTTGCCACAATTCTGTCTCTGAGCTCTTCAGGCAGTTCCTTTGACCTCATGATTCTCATTTGCTCTGACATGCACTGTGAGCTGTAAAGTCTTATATAGACAGGTGTGTGGCTTTCCTAATCAAGTCCAATCAGTATAATCAAACACAGCTGGACTCATATGAAGGTGTAGAACCATCTCAAGGATGATCAGAAGAAATGGACAGCACTTGAGTTAAATATATGAATGTCACAGCAAAGAGTCTGAATACTTAGGACCGTGTGATATTTCAGTTTTTCTTTTTTAATAAATCTGCAAAAATGTCAACAATTCTGTGTTTTTCTGTCAATATGGGGTGCTGTGTGTACATTAATGAGGAAAAAAATGAACCTAAATGATTTTAGCAAATGGTTGCAATATAACAAAAAGTGAATTTAAGGGGGTCTGAATACTTTCCGTCCCCACTGTACATGTGATTAATACACATACGCTGTTACCCCACAGCCATGAGGTAAGAGGCCATCCATCACTATAGTGCACTGCACGGAAGAAGTCACCACTTTTGGGCTATTACTTTGCACTTTAAATTCAAATTGTAGGCACATGCACAGAAGAGGGTGTCACCAGCAAAGAATATCGTATTGCACTTTATATTTTTTTGCACAGAAGAAAGAAAGTCACTTTATTTTTGCTTATTGCACGGTGCACTTTCTTATATATCACTCTTTAGAGGATTGTGAATCACTTTTTAGAGGATTGTGAATCACTTTTCAGAGGACTTTACTATTATATGTTTTTATGTGTGTTGATTACCACAATCAGTCTCTAATAAGTCATTTATGTGATATGTTCAATACACATTGATATTTGCTTCATTGCACGTTTTTGTTTATTGTTTATGTGGATTTATCAGGTGTGTCCATCACACATGCCCTCTTAGGTTATATTTTAGTCTCACTTAACAGCGCAGCACTATTTTGTTGATGATTTCCTTTGTGGTTATGGAATAACCTCCCAGTGCCCTGCAGCAGTTTTTAGATTTTCCTTTTGATCACAGCCTGGTAATACTTACAAGACACAAGAGATAAGATTAGTTACAAACTCCAGTATTAGCAGGCAAGAAAACAGATAAGGAAACAATTATCGCAGTGCAGCTTCAAGACCCAGATCATTGTCTGCAATCTCCGAGCCCCAAGCGTCTATCCACCCTGAACAGGATTTATCAAATTTTCTAGGGCAATTCTGATTAAGGTAGGTGATTCTATACAGTGGCAGGACAGAATTTAGAACAGAGCGCCAGGAGGAAACCGTGGGTGGTGCAGCATCTTTCCAATGGAGAAATATCTCCCTGCGTGCATAGAATGTGGCATAGCTTAAGAACAGCCTAGTGTATCTGCCCCGAATGTTGGTGCCAAAAATGTTGAGCAACATAAACCCGGGATCCGACTCAAGGGCCAAAGAGGTTATCCGATTGAGTTCATTGAGGACCTCTGACCAGTAGGCAGCAAGGCATGGACAGGACCAGACCATATGGAGAAAGGAGGCAGCCTGCAGATCACATCTGGGACAAGGCACCGGGGCCCCCGAATTCATAACTGTCAATTGTTTTGGGGTGAAGTAGGCCCTGTGCAAAAACTTAACTTGCAGAAAACGGTCCCTGGCTAAGATCATATTAGTCACAAAAGAGGATAAACAAGCTTCCCAGTCCTCTTCAGTCAAGTCAGGGACGTCTATTTTCCACTTGTCAAAGGTCTTTTCTAATTTTTAAGTAGGGGTTATGGATAGGCGGAAGTACAGGGAGGATAAGGGTTTGTCTATTACCTTGGCAATAAGCAATCCTTCTATAGGGTCCGATTCTAGAGTGAGAGAGGGTGGGAACTGCTTCTGAAATGCGTGGCGAAGTTGGTAGTAGCGGAACAACATCCACCCCGCTAGTATGTGTGCATCTTTAAGGTCGGGGCAGGAGCGCAATGTGCCACCGGAAACATGTTTAAGATTCACTATCCCCTTTCTTGCCCAAACCTGTGGGTCAGGGACTTTATTCAGATGTGGAAGATTTGGGTTACCCCATAGGGGGAGATGTGGGGAGAACGTCTCCGGAGAGCTATAATGGGCCCTCAACCTGTGCCATACCGAAATAGTATTATACATTAGGTCAGTAATACCAGAGTGGGATTTTGGTCCCCTGAATACCAAGTTGCTAAGGGTGGAGTATGACCCCATGATGGCCGCCTCTAGGGTAACCGCTGGGTTATCTTTAGGTTGGGAGAACCACCATCTGACCATTACCAGGACCGCCGCCCAGAAGTAAGTCTGAAAGTTAGGTAAGGATAGGCCCCCTTGAGTGATAGGGAGCTGTAAAGTGGAGATGGCCAAACGTGGAGGCCTCCCATTCCACACAAAGTAGGATATAATTCCCCATAGTTTGTTAAAGAAAGAAGCTGGGGGCACCGATGGGGAATTACAAAAGAGGTAGAGAAACTTAGGTAAATATACCATCTTGACAGGGTTCACTCTACCCACTGGGGTAAGGGGGAGAGATCTCCAGGCCATATATTTCAGATAGAAAGCCCTAAGTAATGGCAAGAGGTTCAGCTCAAAATATGAGGACAAGGGGGCCCTTATCACCACCCCCAAGTATTTAAATCAGATCAACGGGGAGCCAGTCTGGGCTTGTTGACTCGAGGTGTGCAACGAGAAAAGAAGTGACTTTCCCCAATTAACCCTCATGCCCGAAAATAGTCCGAACACATCAACGATTTGGAGGGCTGGTGAGAGAGAGGATATATCTTTCAGGGACAGGAGGGTAACATCTGCACATAGGGATATTTTGTCTACAATCATCCCTACCTGTATACCTTCAACTGGAGGGGCAGACCTGATACGGACTGCCAGGGGCTCCATGACTAGTGCAGACAGGCCCGGGGAGAGCTGGCAACCCTGTCTAGTGCCCCGAGTTAGAGGAAAAGGAGAGGACAATGAATTATTAGTGCGTATTTCACCTGTAGGGTTATGGTAAAACAATTGAAACAATTGAACCCACTTAATAAACCAAGGGCCGAATCTGAACTTACGTAGGACGGCCCAGAGGTAGCGCCACTTCACTGAATCTAAAGCCTTTTTCAGCATCTAGGGAGGCCACCACCTCTGGACCATCCCTGCCCGTCCTAGAGAGATGTGTTAGGAGGCGTCGGATAGTAATGTCAGTTCCCATACCCGGCATAAATCTGGATTGATCCGCGTGTACCAGCGCAGTTATCACAGTGTTCAATCGGCTGGCCAGGACCTTAGCCAACAGTTTTGCATCCACATGGAGGGATATTGGCCGGTACAAGGAACACTGTTCCGGAGTCTTACCAGGCTTGAGAAAGACCACAATAACCGCTTCAGCCATTGAAGGGGGGAGAGATCCCTCCTCCATGGCTTTTTGGAGCATGAGCCTGAATGTAGGGAGCAGCTCTTCCACATATGTCTTAAAGAGTTCAGCTGGGTGGCCATCAGGGCCCGGTGTCCTGCCATTTTGCAGAGAGGCCACCGCCTGCTGGAGCTCTTCCAGTGTAATGGGGCCATCTAATTCATCTCTAGTGGTAGATGTCAAGCATGGCAGCTCAATTTCCTCCAGATTTTTCAGATAGTTCCTCATCCGTACCCCCCCCCCCTCACCTGGGAGCTATACAGCTCTTGGTAAAATGAAAAATGTGCATTAATAGAGGCAGAATCGGTTAGTAGCGACCCTTCAGAGTCGCAAATGCTGGATATAGACACAGGCGAGGAACTCTCCCTAGCCAACCATGCCAGCATGCCAGCATACTCCCAGTTTTTTCCCCATGCTCGAATATGCATTGAGATTGATGTAAGAACTTGGTTTTAGTAGCAGATTTTCGGAGCAGAACATCTCTCAGTGCTGCCCGAAAATCAGAGTACACTCTGGAACCCCTCGACAGGGAGTATTCCACCTCAAGTGAAACCACTCTTTCTTCAGCCCTCAATAGAGGCAAGTCCCTGCGGACCCTACGGACATGTGACTGCTGGCTGCCTCTGGAGAATGCTTTAAAGGCATCCCAAAAGGTGTACAGAGATATAGAGCGATCCTGGTCCAGCCAGTAGTGCATCACGTCAGATCTATACGCCTCAAAGACCCTCGAATCGGACAACCAGAACCTGGATAAGGAAGGACAGACCCCCCAGTATAAGCCAAGTCTATACGAGAGAAGGTTTTGTGCGAGGCGGAATTACAGGTGTAAGCACTCTGATGGGGATAGTGCCATCTCCACACATCTGTCAGATTAGAGGCTTCCGCCCAGGCGAACAGCTCTGAAGGTGTACCCGCCCCGGTGGAAAGTTTGTCCATCCCAGGATCCGGGACCATATTGAAATCTCCAAGAATCACTACATTATTCATAGAGTAGGCAGCAATTTTGGTGATCAATTGGTAAAGCAGTCTCATGGAGGCGGGGGGGGTGTTAATCGACGCATGTAATATGACATAGCGGCTGTCTGGGTCCAGCTCCAGTGCCATCAGCCTAAATGCAAGAGACTTGTGAATTAAAATGCTGACCCTTGGGGAATAATTGGTATATGAGGAATGATAATGGTGTCCTACCCAGGGTCTCCTAAGACGCAAGAGTTTACTGCCCACCAAGTGGGTCTCTTGTAGGATGCAAATCTGGGGATGATATGAATTTAGAAATTGAAAAACCAGTGACCTCTGCACGGAGGAGTTTAGGCCCCTGGTGTTCCAAGACACTATGCTACAGTCAGCCATAGGCATTAATTATTATAGAACTAGGCAGGATTTCCCCGATAGGGCCTAGGAGCAGAACCCGGGCCACCTCGTAAGACAGTGCATGCAAAACATGGCACCCTAAAATAGAAAGGAGTACATCGCTTGTAAAATTAAAATGCAAGAAAAAGGTATAACAAAATAGTCCCAACCAACCCCCCACCCCGCCAACCCTAACCCCAACCTTGGGGAGGCTTAATAACCCAACCCAAAACAGAGGCAAACACGCCTTTAAGGGGGTAACGTGTAGAACGGCATCCACAGTCCGGAAGTCAGTTAGTACACATTCAGCACTCAATTCGGGACCGGATCATAAATGTGGGTGCAGTCTCCCAGCGGCCGTCAGGGGTACAAACTTGAGCAGCGTAGCTGTATAGGGCAACAATTGTGAGATAAACTTGAATTGAAAACAAGGTGAGACCGAAGAAAACTAAAACAGAGTCTCATTAAGATACCAGCATAAATCAATGGTAAATTATCATATAAAACAGGCTGCACAGCCAGGATTCGGTCACACATGTAGTCTGTGAAACAAGATTGACGGCTCCCTGATTTTATGGCTATTTCTTGTGAGTTTTGATTTGCTGCTTAATGGTGGAGGCAATGCACGCCACGGCATACTTTGAAACACAATGTGGAAACATCCCAGTCTAGGGTTTTTCAATGTTTACTAGTTTCAATGACAAGCTATTTAACCGGCTAAATTCCGTATCTCTGGCACAATACTGCTGTTTAAATATTTTTTGAGACCTGAGGCTCCGTCGCTCTTCAGTGTGGTTTGTTCACTATCCTACAACCGATATTGTAATTAATTACCTGCTTATAGTTACTGTTCCAGTACTGTGTCTTGGGTTTTGGGGAGACCGATTTCCCTGCGCTGGGTGAGACTGCCGTAATAACAGTCATCGCCATCTGGTAAGCAGATTACTTTACTCACCTTGGGTGTGAAGTCACATGGAGGATATCCTTTTTTTTTCCTGCATTTTCATGGATGGGTGTCATTTCCTTGTTAATTCAAGGACTGGAAATTTAATGGGACTTTTTTCCTTTATATATTTCACTTGTCAAGCATTTTTTCACATGTTTTGTTTTCTCAATATTGTTCACAAGATATGTTTTATATGATAATTTACCATTGATTTATGCTGGTATCTTAATGAGCCTTAGTTTTCTTCGGTCTCACCTTGTTTTCAATTCAAGTTTTTTTCACGTTATGTTAGCGCTGCATCTTTTGTGTTTTTATTTATGTTTTTGGAGTTTGATACTAGTTTTTAGGTGCTGGCAGCTTTATTTCAATATTTATTTTTTGATACTCACTTATTTATTTATTTTTTGATACTTACCTATTATTTTTAGAGCAGCTTCGGCCTTTGGGATCAGGAGTTTGGCCTTTTCAAAGCACAATTCACCTTGTGATCTAGCCTCCCTCTTCACCAGGTCACGATCACCGAAGTGGAGCAGCTTAAAGATGAAGGTGCAAGGCGGTGCTCCCTGGGGCCCCCTGGTGGAGGGTATACAGTTAGCTCTCTCCACAGTAAAAAATGGAGAGAAACGTGCAGAGGGAAGCAATTGTTGCAGTAGGCGTTCAGCAAGGGTGGTGGGGTCAGCACCCTCAGCCTCCTCAGGAAGGCCCAAAATGCGCAGACTGTTCCTTCTATTATGGTTTTCGGCATCTTCAGCCCGAGCCTCCAATGCCTTAACCTTAGTCTTTAGGGTGTGCATATCAGCCCCATGGTCACGTACCGTGTCTTTGGTCTGGGAGACCCTTTGTTCCACCTCAGTCATCTGGCCATGAATGGAATCAAAGTCTTTCCTGATGAATTCCACATTGGCCTGAATGTGGTCCACCTTATCGGTCAGTGTAGTGATCGCCCACATGACCGCTTTGAAATCCGCCGCCGTAGCAGGCAGCCATTCAGGCTCCTCAGCCTGGATCTCCATGCGGGCAAGGGTTTTAGGCGAGGCCGTGGCCTTACCCATGATGTTAGGTGCTGTGGTCGTACGATGGGGTTTTGCCTGCTATCTTCGTCTTGGTATACCCCGGAGGTGTCACTGAGGCCGGGGGGACACAGGCTCGTTGTTTGGGTCGGGTCTGCACCCCATAAAAGATGGATCTAGAGCCGGTCGTCGGGAGCTCAGACACTACACGTCTGCTCCCAGCGCCATCCCAGGCACGCCCCGGGCTTTACAGATATTATCTTAAACAGAATGCAATATTTTTCATTACAGTTGTCCTTTAGTTTAAAGTAGACCTCTATTGATAACAATATACTGTAGGAGCTGCCATTGGTAATTTATATGTGAATGTACTAGGTTCCTGGCTTTTATGCTAACCTGTTGGCATCAATATCAGCATGGTCACTGACTTGGAACAAACACATAAATTTTTATATTGAAGAGATAGAGCAAGAGACTCCTGCGCTGCTCGCGGACTCCTAAACTAACAGGGGGGCACTGCTGCAACACCTAAAAACTGCTCCACACAGACAAAAACGCATAAAAAATAGAGGGGGGTGGTGGTTGCGCTGTGAAAGAAGTCACGTGACGTGACGACACGCGTTAGGAGCACGGGACGCTGCCACACAACAGCTGATGTTACGAGCACGGCGCTCGCGGAGTTTTACCCCCCAGCTGTCTGTTTTTTGTAAGTGTACCACTGTTTTTAACATAAATAAAGTGTGTTTACTGTACTGGATTACGCTATATGCGGTCTTCTTGTCTTGCTACCACATTATCTTTATGACAGATGACGGGTGGAGAGCCACAGGAGATATGAGATGCTAGAGGGGTCTACGGCCAGCAGTGTGGACTATACGAGTTCGGCACTCGTGGATTGAGGCTTGCGCTCATCTGCCACAAAGTGAGTGCAACCCCCCCTCCTCCTTCAGCTCGTCCATCCCCCCAGTGTCATATGGTATCACACTATATGCTGTCTATATGTTTTTTCCGTATGTGATACCACTGCATTCACAAGCCATAACGGCAGCCGCAACCATTCTGGATTCCATATTCCACTGAGTGTCTTTTATGCTGTATACCTTACAGCTGTAAGGTAAGGGGCCTGTGTTCACTGAGGTGCCCCCATCAAAGACCACCCCCCTCCCTTCACCTGTCAATTTGTTTGGATGTCTACTTGAATTGTGACCCAGCATTATTACACTTGGTGGTGGGACTGTCGTTTATATTCAACACCATCATTATATTTTTATATATACATTTTGAGATCCACGGTTTCTATATTTTTCTGGAATTATATTTCCTTTTGCCATCACTATTTATCATTATTTATTGATGTATTTTATTGGTCAAGCGTTTCTGATTTATGTTTAAGATCATTTGCTATTCTTTACTCACTAGCTCTTTTGTGCACCTAGTGAGATATGCATTATATGTCATCAGTGTGATTGCCCTTCTTATCATGTGCATTGCTCATTTTTATGTGATTCATTACCACTTTGCTTTTATACCTACACTATTTAGTGCTTTCTATCCATTCGTTTATTATATGCACTAGTCACTTTTTTAGTCATTTATTATACACTAGTGTGCTGTGTTTTGTTTTATATATTTTACCTTCAGGTCACTTGGCATATTTGCCAGATACACTCTAGTGTAGATTCCCCCCCCTTTTTTCCCATTCCCTTCCCCATCACAGCGCAACCACCACCCCCCTCTATAAATTTTTATATGCATCATTATTTGGTCTGGCTTAGTGACTGAAAGTACTGATAGAAGAGGGTCTCTGACAACCAGGCACCCAACATTGTCAGAGGAAGAGGTTGGTCATGTGGTGGTCATACAATGGTCCATGCCTCTCTCATCCTCTGCAATAATGAATAAAAGAGATGAAATCTTCCAATGGGGACACTAGTTCTGGTGACCTGGGGGTCCCCAAGAGATTTCCTTAATTTACACTGAAAGTGGTTGTAAAGTCAGAAGGTTTTTTTAATCTTAATGCATTCTATGCATTAGGATAAAAAGCCTTCTGTGCGCAGCAGCCCCCCTAATACTTACCTGAGGTCCATCTTGATCCAGCAATGTTGTAGGAGTGTCTCGGCTGCCCTCCTCATTGGCTGAGATGCCATTGGCTCCCGATACTGTCAAAGTCAGTCAGCCAATGCAGAGAGAAAGGGGGCGGGGCTGGAAAGTGGCTCCGTGTCTGCATGGACACAGGGAGCTGCAGCTCGGTGCCCCCATAGCAAGCTGAATGTTCCCGGGGGGGGGGGGGAGACGACTTAACAGGAGGGAAGGGCCAGGAGTGCCAGTGGGGGACCCGTGAAGAGGGGGATCTGGGCTGTTCTGTGCAAATCCACTGCACAGTGCAGGTAAGTATAACATGTTTGTTATTTTTAAGTAAAAAAAAGAAAGAGACTTTAGTATCACTTTAAATAATTCCTCTCACTTCCTGTTTGGCTATGGGAAAGGAAGTGAAGGCAAGTCTTCCCAATGGGGCACAGATGGCAAAAAAAACCTTACAGGGGTTATAATCTTCCCCTACTCTATACAAAATGATAAAATAAAGTTTTGCCTATAGTTCTAACTCTACCATAGTTCTACCACTTCCCGCCTGGCCTATAGCAGAATGACGGCCGGGAAGTGGTTCTGTTATCCCGACTGGGCATCCTATGACGTCCAGCAGGATAACATGCTGGCGTGCAGCGTGGCGATCGCGAGTGCAGCGTGTCAGTCTGACACCCCGCATCTCCGATCGTGATAAGAAGCCTCTGTCAGAGGCTTCTTACCACGTGATCAGCTGTGACCAATCACAGCTGATCACAGCATGAACAAGAAAGTGCCGGTAAACGGCAATCATTGGTTCGCACTGACAGGGAGAGACGATCAGAGCCGATCGGCATCTCTCCGTGTCAGAGGGGGGTCTGTGCTGATAATCAGCACATTGATTATCAGCACAGCCCCCTCAGATGTGCAAAAAACACTACCTGTGCCCAGCATTTCCCCAATAAAAAAACCCTTCAAGTGCCCACCACAGTGCTAATCAGTGCCCACCACAGTGCCAATCAGAGCCCACCACAGTGCCAATCAGTGCCCAGCAGTAACACCTGTCAGTGCCGCCTGTCAGTGCCCATCACACCCGCCTGTCAGTGCCCATCACAGCCGCCTGTCAGTGCCCATCAGTGCCGCCTATCAGTGCCTTTCACTGCTGCTTATCAGTGCCGCCTATTGGTGCCCATCAGTGCTGCATATCAGTGCCCATCAATTCTACATATCAGTGCCTCCTCATCAGTGCCCATCAATACCACCTTATCAGTGCCAACTCATCAGTGCTGCCTCATCACTGTCCATCAGTGCCGCCTCATTAGTGCCCGTCAGTGAAGGGGAAAACAAAATTTTATGACAAAAACTAAGAAAAACTTTTTTTTTCAAAAATGTTGGTCTTTTTTAGTTTGTTTTCAAAAATAAAAACCCCAGAGGTGATCAAATACCACCAAAAGAAAGCTCTATTTGTCTGAAGAAAATGATAAAAATTTCATTTGGGTACAGTGTTGCATGACCACGCAATTGTCATTCAAAGTGTGAGAGCGCTGAAAGCTGACCTGGGCAGGAAGAGGGTAAAAGTGCCCGGTATTGAAGCGGTTAAACAATTCTAATGAGAGCAGCATTCCCTATATCCTAATATTGACTTGAACAAACAGCTATTTCTTCACAGCAACAAAAAGGTAGGAATCTGTAACATATTAACCAGTTGCCGCCTGCCCACCCGTCATATGACAGCGGGGTGGTGAGGCTCTCGTTCTCATTTAAAAAGGGCATGCGTGCAGCTCTGCACTATCGGTGGCGGTGTGTCCCCGAGACACAGCGTGTCACCGACAGGGTTGAACAATCATTGAGCATGGCTGTTTACCATGTGATCTGCCGCAAATAGGGCACGGCCAAGCACAAATGGTACTCCCCTTCTTAAGACGGCGCATGTGCGTGATCGGGAGCGTGCAGCGTGGTCATGTCAGTGGCGGCGTGTTCCCAGGAACACTGCTGGTCACCGACAAGGGTAAACAGTCAATGGCTGATGGCTGTTTACCACGTGATCGGCTGTGATCCATTCACAGCCGATCACTAAATGTAAACCCAGACCGGTTACTAGCTGTTACCGGCTCTTCTCTCCTCACACATCGTTTCCAGTGTGAGGAGAGAAGGGCCAGGAGCAGTGAGTTACCGATCTGTGTAGTGTCAGTGTCTGCACCAACACCACATAAAAAAGAGAACCTGTCACAACGCCCACAAACCCCCCCCCCCCATTGAAGCTGTTACCCAACAGTCACCACATAAGTGCATATCAATGCTTATAAAAGTGCACCTGTCACCCATCAGTGCCCATAAAGTGCACCTGTCACCCATCAGTGCCGTAAATGGCTCCTGTCATTGTCATAGACTGCCATCAGCAGTGCACCTGTCACCCATCAGTGACCATCACCTCTCACTCATCAGTCACCCCATCAGTGACCGTCATCAGTGACCCTCAGCTGTCACCTATCAGTCTCTTAAAGTGCACCGGTCACCATCAGAGACTGCCATCAGTGACCGTCACCTGTCACCCATCAGTGACCGTTCACCTGTCACCCATCAGTGACCATCACCTGTAACCAGTCAACTATCAGTGAACGTCACCTGCCACTCGTCTGTCATCCGTCACACAGCCCATCAGTGACCGTCACCTGCAACCCAGCAGAAAAATGTCCAAAAGAGTTTTTATCAGTGAGGAGGCATTCCAGATCCTCTCCATGACTGATGAGAGCAGTGGGGAGTTCTCATCAGATTCAAATGCCATTTCTGATTCTGACTCAAATTCAGCATTTGAACCGATCAATAGTAGTGAATCGGCAAATGAATCAGATACGGAGTCAAATTTTACAAGCTTTAAGAGAGAGTCATGGGATATCTGTATGCGTTCTGCATATACGAAGGAAGAGATTCCCAGCTTCACCCCCCTTAGTGTCTGGCCTACATGGGCACAACTGGTCAAATTGTATGGGATCTGGCATACCCACTGTTGACCAAAGGTTACCACATACACCTGGATAAATTTTACACCAGCCTGCCCCTTTTCAAAGACCTATACCTCGCAGAAATCCTGGCCTGCGGAAGCTCCAGAAAGAATAGGAAGAGCTTCCCGCAAGCATTAGTGAGAAAAAAACTGCGAAGGGGGGAAAGAGCAACTTTTAGATGCAACGAAGTGCTGGCCTTGAGGTGGAAGGATACCAGGAATGTGTACATGATGTCCACCATCCATGATGACACTAAAGTTGAAGTTCAAAGAAGGCAAGGTCCCATTGAAAAGCCAACATGTGTACAAGATTACAATCTCTACATGGGGTCGGGTGGATTTCAACGACCAAATGCTTCAGCCCTATTTGTCAACCATTTCTGGTACAAGAAAGTAGCAATCTATTTAATTAATTTGGCCATTTATAATGTCTACATAATTTACACCAAATCCACGGAAAGCCCTGCCCACTTCCTAAAATTAGTCGAAAAAGTTGTCACATCCCTCATCTACCAACAAAGACCCCCCTAGAAAACCTTCGCTCTGATGCTGTTAGCCGACTTCATGAGCCCCACTTCCTGGACAACATTCCACCATCTGAAACAGGCCGAAGATCCAAAAAAAGATGTTGAGCAGCAAAAGAGGATTTCAAAGAGATACCAGCTACCATTGTCCTCAGTGTCCCTCAGAACCCAGCCTTTGCATTGGTGAATGCTTCTGACTATCACACATCCCTAAAATATTAGCCCATATTCTTAACCATTTCCCCATTTTCATCATCTGTGCTGACCATTTCCCATGCTTCCTCAAATAACCATGCCATTGCCTTCCACGTGAACTGACCCTGGCTTGTTTTTTGACTATGCCTCTGCCTACCGTTTGGACTGCTTCCACGTGAACTGACCCTGGTCTGTTTTATGGACTATGCTTTTGCCTACCGCTTGGACTGATCTGTTGCCCTGCTACTGTAGTACACAGGGGTCTCACATGTGAGGAGCTCCAGAAATGTTTTTCCAGATGGAGAAAACATTATTTTTTTGTTTTCTCCGGGTTTCGTAATCTCCAGATTAGGGTCTGGAGTCCGGAGGCTTCATAGAGATTTGGGTGGGTGAAGCCTCTACCCCTGTGCACAGGTCTTACCTGATTGCCGCCCTCAGCCTGCTGCTGACTTACTGCCATCATGCCTCTGCCTGCCGCACGAACTGACCACACCTCTGCCTGCTACCTGGACTATGGAAATAATTAGCTGTAGCAAGAGGCAGTGTGTTTATGAAGGGCTGGAGAGTGGTACAATAATGAGTGTCTGCAGATAACAGTGTACCAGGACCAATGTTATGGCTGTGCTGGCTGTCTCTGTTTGGACAATTACTATGGACAAATGCTTTGGCTGTGCTGACGGTATCCTTGTGCTGACTATAGACAATATTCCTGCCTGCTGCAGGGATAATTACTATTGTTGTCACTAAGCACATCCCTGCCTGCTGCCTGGACCAGTGCTCTCCTCTGTGGACACTACTAAAACATCAGGTAATACTTTTTTTTACCCTTTCCTCAATAGAATTCATTTTGGAGTTTAATTCTTGGTATGTAAATGCTTAGTTAGAAATATGAAGGGCCTTCAAAAATGATAGGTTGTCAGGAAATGTTATGCTCCTAGAATGCCTGAAGGTGCTATTTGAATGTTGGGCCTCTGTATACAGTGTATGGCCAGGATTTGTAAAAGTTTCACACATGTGGTATCGCCATACTCAGGAGGGAGTAGGAGAATCTATTTTGGGGTTCAGTCTTTGCTATGTACATGCTATGTGTTAGAAATATCTTATAAATTGACAACATTGTGTAAATAAAATGCGTTTTAATTTTTTTCCCACATTTTCCAAAAACTTCTGGAAAAAATTAACCAATCAAAAGACTAATTATGCCTCATAGATTATACCTTGGGGTGTTTGCTTTCCAAAATGGGGTCATTTTGTGGGCGTTTCCATTGTCCTGGTGCTCCAGGGCCTTCAAAAGTGTAATAGGTGGCTGAGAAATGAGATGTGTCATTTATGCTTGTAGAACGCCTGAAGTTGCTACTTTAATGTTGGGCCTCTGTATGTGGCCAGGCTTTGTAAAAGTCTCACACATGTGGTATCGCCATGCTCAGGAGGAGTAGCAAAATGTATTTTGGGGTATCATTTTTGCTATGTACATGCTATATGTTGGAAATATCTTAAAAATGGACAACTTTGTGTAAAAAAAAATGCGTTTTCATTTTTTTCCCACATTTTCCAAAAACTTCTGGAAAAAAATAAACCATTCAAAAGACTCATTATGCCTCATAGATTATACGCTGGGGTGTTTGCTTTCCTAAATGGGGTCATTTTGTGGGCGTTTCCATTGTCTTGGTGCTCCAGGGCGTTCAAAAGTGTGATAGGTCGTAATGAAATTATATGTGTAATTTATGTCCCTAGAACACCTGACGGTGCTCCTTGCATGTTGGGCCTCTGTATGTGGCCAGGCTGTGAAAAAGTCTCACACATGTGGTATTGCTATACTCAGGAGTAGCAGAATGTATTTTGGGGTGAAGTTGCAAGCATGCATATGCTGTGTGAGAGAAATAACCTGTTAATATGACAATTTTGTAAAAAAACAAAAAAACAAAAACAAAAAAACACAAATCTTCATTTTGCAAAAAAATTGTGGGAAAAAGTGACAAACTCACCATGCCTCTTACTAAATACCTTGGGATGTCTACTTTCCAAAAAGGGGTCATTTGGGAGGTATTTGTACTTTCCTGTCTTGTTATTGTCTCAAGAAATGAGATAGGCCTTCAGTACATCAGGTGTGATCAATTTTCAATAATTGGCACCATAGCTTGTAGACTCTATAACTTTCACAAAGACCAAACAATATACACTAATTAGGGTTATTTTTACCGAAGATATGTAGCCGTATAAATTTTGGCCAAAATTTATGAAGAAAAATTACTAATTTGCAAAATGTTATGATAGAAACAAAGAAAAAGGGTATTTTTCACCAAATTTTCAGTCTTTTTTTTATTTATAGCACAAAAAATAAAAACCCATTAGTGATTAAGTACCACCAAAAGAAACCCTATTTGTGTGAAAAAAAGAACGCAAATTTAATTTGGGTACAATGTTGCATGACTGAGTAATTGTCAAAGTGTGAGAGCGCTGAAAGATGAAAATTGGTCTGGGCAAGAAGGGGGTGAAAGTGCCCTGTAGGCAAGTGGTTAAACCCTTGCACTGTACATTGATCACCCAGAGGGAATTTGTCTTTTTTTTTCTCTCAACAAAAGTGAGGGTAATCTTCACCTAGGAGAACAGTAACTCTAAGCTAGATTAACAGTGATGATCAGAGAAGTAAAGCGAGACAATTACTGTAGCATTTTTCTTATTGCATTTCTAAACATATCCACAAGATGTCGCTACAGTCACAGCTCGCCTGCTTACTGGATTACTGCAAGCAGCGCGCATCTATAGCCAGCAGCTGGTGCTAAATTGTCACTTATTGGAGCCGTATAGGACTGCAGGTGGCGCTGTGCTTTCTTTTTGTTCCCGCTTCCTAGTTATGTCTGATCGCGTGGTTTACCGGCTTGTGAGCCGCCGCTTCGTCGGAGGGTTTATAGTGGGGGCGGCGGTGAGCAGCGCTTCTTGTCTGGCCGCCCTGCATCTGTATCATCGGAAGAGAGCGGAGCCTGGTGAGAGCCCCGCCCCCTGGCGGACACTACATGTACAGCTTAGTCCCGTGTGTCTGTCCGGGAGCGTTCTACAAGCGAGAGGCTTCCGGGCTGACACTGCGCATGTGTGAGAGACGAATTGAGTGAACAGAGGAGGACTGGGGAGAGGGGGGGGTGAGTGTCTTCAGAGCATGGCTACTCAGATCTCCTTCATTGTACTGACCTCAGCAGGCCAATGAGCAGCTATGGAAAGTCATTTTTAATTCAGATTCAACTTCCAGAGCTTATTCCTCTATTTTTCTTTATAAACTGAACTGTAACCTAACAACTCAATGTATAACTCTATATATACACACACACACCACTTTATTAGGTACACCTGTTCAATTGCTTGATAACACAAATTGCTAATCAGCCAATCACATGGCAGCAACTTAACCATCTAGACGTGGTGAAGACGACTTGCTGAAGTTCAAACTGGGCATCAGAATGAGGAAGAAAGGGGATTTAAGTGAGTTTGAGCATGGCATGCTTGTTGGTGCCAGATGGCTGGTCTGAGTATTTCAAATCCTGCTGATCTACTGGGATTTTTACACACAACCATCTCTAGGGTTTACAGAGAATGGTCCGAAAAGAGAAAATATCCAGTGAGCGGCAGTTATGTGGATGAAAATGCCTTGTTGAGGTCAGAGGAGAATGGACAGACGGTTCAAGATGATAGAAACGTAACAGTAACTGAAATAGCCACTCGGTACAACCAAGGTATGCAAAATACCATCTCTGAACGCACAACACATCGAACCTTGAAGCAGATGGGCTACAGCAGCAGAAGACCACACTGGGTGCCACTCCTGTCAGGTAAGAACAGGAAACTGAGGCTACAATTCCCACAAGCTCACCAAAACTGGACAATAGAAGATTGGAAAAATGTTGCCTGGTTGATGAGCCTCGATTTCAGCGGCAACATTCAGATGGTAGGGTCAGAATTTGGTGTAAACAACATGAAAGCATGAATCCATCCTGCCTTGTATCAACGGTTCAGGCTGGCTGTGTAATAGTGTGGGGGGTATTTTCTTGGGTCCCTTAGTACCAACTGAGCATTGTTTAAACACCACGGCCTACCTGAGTATTGTTGCTGACCATGTCCATCCCTTTATGACTACAGTGTACCCATCTTCTGATGGCTCTTTCCAGCAGGATAATGCACCATGTCACAAAGATCCAATCATCTCACCACTGGTTTCTTGAACATAACAATGAGGTCACTGTACTCCAATGGCCTCCACAGTCACCAGATCTCAATCCAATAGAGCACTTTTGGGATGTGGTGAAATAGGAGATTTGCATCATGGATGTGCAGCCGACAAATCTGCAGCAACTGAGTGATGCCATCATGTCAATGTGGACCAAAATCTCTGAGGAATGTTTCCAACACCTTGTTGAATTTATTCCATGAAGAATTAAGGCAGCTCTGAAGGCAAAAGGGGGTCCAACCCGGTACTAGCAAGGTGTACCTAATAAAGTGGCCGGTGAGTGTATATTTGTACATTTACATCAGTCCCTGTCGTCAAGGAGCTTACGATCTGAGGTCCCCAACTCACATTCATATTTACACATTTTTTTTTCTGAAGCTCCTCGGAGCGGTGCTTTGAACCCCTATGAGCAAAAAAAGTGAACCGTGAAATGGCAGCACACAAAAGTGCACAGAGGGTACAGAATGGCCCATTCTCTGAAGAGAAAGTGTCTCTAACCCTGAACCTCCCTGAGTGCAAGGCTCCCGACAGAGGCAAGGTACACCATGGTCTTCCTAGGACCCAAGCCAGGTGGACCCCACTTCTTAGGGACCCAACAAAACTGGTTCACCAAGTACTTGGTGGTGGGGGGGTTCTCCCGACAAGAGACCCCTCCGGATGGAATGAGGCAAAAGGCCACAGAACCTCTCCCCAAAATCAGGGCAGGCCCCCCGATGACCTGCACCCCTCCATCTCCGTGCAAAAACACCAACACAAATGTAGTGCTGGTGTCCATAAATAAATAGAGACAAAACAAACATTAAAAGTGCTGTGCAATGTGCAGCAGGCCTTTCGGCAAGTATAAAAATTGCCCTGTCTAGCCAAAAGGCCATTTCTGAAGGCACAGTGCAAGAAAAGCATAGGTGACATGTCTGTGTGCCAGTGAATCACCAGTGGTGTGGTGCATCCTAAAAGTGTTTCTTCGGCACCTGTGGGACCCATCCCCAGGGTACACATCACCGGGAGCTCCTTGCACTTTCCAGATGAGACAAATGCAGCCCCATTCAAATCAGGAAGGCATGAGTTAGGGAGAGGCTTGCCATTAACTGGGACAAGACTGTGGAACCCAGGCCAGATGCAACCCAGGAGGAAAAGGGTCCCTGCCATCATTCCCACCTTTTTACAACAGGTAGGATACTAATTGCCGCCCCCCCCCCCCCCCCCCCCGGTCTGAAGACACCAGCGTTCTCTCTCCTAAAAACTGATAAGAACAGATACTATACTTGATCTTGGCCAAAAGGCAGAGAAGTGACCTAATAAGGATGATCTCCGGCGTGTTCCCACACTCCACATGCAGAGCCCGCCAGGAAGTCAGCGCTGCACTAATCACAGGCAGTGAGACATTTTTCCAATGTGCCGCTGCAGAGATCGGGAAATGTCTCACTGCCTGTGATTAGCTCAGCGCCGTGTCGACCTCCTGGTGGGCTCTGCATGTGGAGTGTGTGAACACGTCGGAGCCCATCTTTATGACCTAATATGGGAGCTGCCACTATGGACCTCTCTTTGTGAACCAGCCTGGCTGTGATTGCTGTTCTTTTGGCTTCAAGACTTTGTATGATTCTCTGCAGATTTGACAAATCATGATGCATATAGTCAGGAGATCAAAAAATCTATTGACTTTTTTACCCCTTTCCCCTGCAGCCTCCCGACCCTTTAAGACAGGGGTCGGCAACTTACGGCCCGCGGGCAGCACTCGGGGCCCCCCCATAAATGAAGTCACATGCACTTGGCCCGCGAACATTTTAACCCCAGTCAGGTTTCTTGGGATAACAACCTATGCGGCTAAGAAGCCGCTTGGCTGTCCCGTGGACTCGATCGCTGCGGGGATACCCACGATCGCCTCACTGACAGTGTCACTGATTTCTACTCCCTTATAAATATATCGACAGATCCGCGCTTACAGACTGATTTACACCTGCAGCCCCCCTATGTGGGAAGGGGACACCTAAGTGATCCCCCCCCAAAAAATGAAAATCAGAGTATAGGGAGTGGCGCTGTGTTAAAACTAAGGGTGTGGCTGTAAATTAAACAAGTGCTCAAGTGTATAATATTTAGAAGTGAAAAATTTGTTATGATACGAAACTCCCAAAAAAACAACAATATATCCCTATTTTAGTGAAAAATCCTTATTTAGTGATAAAGAGAATTTGCTACTGTATGTGCAAAAAATAGCACAAATTTTAAATCAACACCATTATATAACATATATAAATCTTCTAATTAATAAATATAAAGTGACAAGTGCCAAAAGCTGTGGTTATCAAAGCATAGTGCATTGGTGTGCAAAAACCATCTACAATAGTAAATCATTAATAATGTGTAAAAACCGCAACTATGTATCAAAGAAAATCCCATGTACTGTTTGTTGCAAAATGTTCATAACAGTAATATAATGTGCCGTGCACCAAAACCCTGTAGAAATCGTGCAAAAAGTTCTTCTTTAGTAGTAAAGAGCCGTGTTGTAATTACTGTCAGTCACCCCCCAATGTGGTTGCACTCACCGGAGCACTCCACCCCTGCAGGGGTACGAGCATATGATGTTGGTCCTGTCACTCCGGTTGTATGGGTGCCAGTATCCATCCACGCGTCCCAATCCTAAAGGCAGCTACTTGCATACAAGGAGGTGGGGACTTCCTGTCCCTTGATGTAGTAAAGGTCCCCACTGGATATCCACTGATCCAATAATGGAGCAGACATAGAGACCATGGATAAAAAAGTAATTCCTGAAAAAATGTGTTTGTCTTGATATGGAAACAGCTGAACAGCAATGAAAGTCTCTGGTGTGCATAGTAATGGTGAGCAAAGGAAGTACATGGGATTTTCTTTGATACATAGTTGCGGTTTTTACACATTATTAATGATTTACTATTGTAGATGGTTTTTGCACACCAATGCACTATGGTTTGATAACCACAGCTTTTGGCACTTGTCACTTTATATTTATTAATTAGAAGATTTATATATGTTATATAATGGTGTTGATTTAAAATTTGTGCTATTTTTTGCACATATAGCAAATTCTCTTTATCACTAAATAAGGATTTTTCACTAAAATAGGGATATATTGTTGTTTTTTTGGGAGTTTCGTATCATAACAAATTTTTCATTTCTAAATATTATACACTTGAGCACTTGTTTAATTTACAGCCACACCCTTAGTTTTAACACAGCGCCACTCCCTATACTCTGATTTTCAGATTTCTGCTCCCTGTCATCGGGAGCAGAGATCAGTGTAGTGTCACAGCTAGCCAATCCCCATCCCCTGCTTTAAGAGCTTCTAAATGTCGGGAAGCAGAGGCAGGCATTTGGGTCATGTGACTGCTGTGATTGGCTTTCACAGCACTCACATGATTAGAAAGCTCCTGATTGGAAGTATGCATTGGGAGCTTTCCGGTCCCCACTGGTGATTGTGCTGGTCAGCACAGAAAAGTACTTACATAGGACCACATATATGCGGCCTCTCGGCATTAAAGCCCATCTGCTGAGAGGCTGCATATGTGCGCCACATCGGCGAGAAGAGGTTAAATTAACTTGCTGAGCACCATTGTGGAGGTGTACCCAAATAACCGGTCACAGTAGAACCCTTAGACATGGCATGGATATAAGAGTATAACACAGAATTAGAGCCATGCTTATGGTACAGTTCATACTTAGTGTAATATTACTGCTGTTGTCTCTGTCAGAACCGGTGAAAAAGTCGGTGTTGGAAGAATATGGATACCCACAGAGTGGCAATGAAGTGAGGCAGTATGTTGGTCACTCATTATCCTATGATCAGGAAAGGAAGACTCCCCGATGGGTGATTGAACATCTTACAAAGGAGAAAACAGTTGGTAAGAACCTTTCTAGAAAAGTTAGAAATGTTTCTGGGTGTTCTCATACTGACCACATGTTCCCATGTGTGGTGTGACACTGAAAGCTATGCCGGTGTTCACCATGCTTATTATATGGTGATCACTGTCAGCTGTAAGTAAGTTCAAGACAGCCTAAGTATATAACTGTCTCTTTCAGAATATCTCACTGCAGGGGGGCTACAATGAGGGCATTGAATGTATTAACTAAATGAACAAAAACCTATTCAATACATGTCTGTTATTTATACACATTTCCCCATGTTCTCTCTATAAAATGCTGCAAGTACAGCAAAATACCTGCTGATCCTTCCAGAAATGCAGTGAGCTCCTAACTTCCTGTGCACTCTTCCTCTGCTGCACTAAAATCCCAAGCAGTGTTATCAGTCCTGCCCATTTCACCTCTGTGAACTCAAGAACATTCTTTGCCCCCCCAAGGAATGGGGAGGTGCTCTGTAGTCCCAGCAAACATCTTGTAAAATGTTATAGATAGCAATATATTGAGTGAGCGTTGTCACCCCAGGACAGGAAGTGTGTTACTGGCAGCATCACTGGGCGAAAAAATGAAAAAAAAAAAAATCATACAGCCACCACATCTAAAGTCTAAGCTGCAATATATTACATTTTTGTTTTAGAATTTAGATACACATTGGGGTTGAGTTACTAAAACTGGAAAGTGTAAAATCTGGTGCAGCTGTGCATGGTAGCCAATCAGTTTGTTCAATTAAGCTTTGACAGAAAAAAAAAAACTGGAAGCTGATTGGTTTCTATGTAGAGCTGTACCAGATTTTGCACTCTCCATTCTTAGCAAAACAACCCAATTTTTTTACATGATTTTAATCTGCTGTTTTATTTCTGACGTTTACTATCTAATAGTCTTTGTATCATGATCAAACATGATTTACAAATGATTCCCAGAGCACTAATGACTAGCTAAAAAGACAGCACAGCAGAGTAGCCCAATTTTTCCCATCCTTGGCCTGGCTGAAACTTTTGGTCAAGCAATCTGATAATGAAGGAGTCACTGGGATGAATCGTGTGTGGATGTAAAAATCAGCTTAAAGTGGAGGTCCACCCTGAAAAAAAAAATGCACATAAAAATACCTAAAAAAATGGAGGAAAAAAAATTTTTTTTTTACTTACGTGAAATGGCTGTTGCTAGGCAGTCTTCCTAATCTGCCTCTTCCTACACCGCAATGATCTTCAGTGTTCTCCTCCCCGCATTGTCTTCTGGGGAATGGGACGCGGTGTGTTATGGGAACTGTGTGTGTCCCATTCACAAAGTTCTGCGCCACTCGCGTGTGCGCAGTAGGAAACTGGCAGTGAAGCCGCAAGGCTCCACTGCCTGTTTCCCTTACTTAGGATGGTGGTGCCGGGACCTGAGGGCCGAGGGACAGGTCGGCCTTGGGCAGCCGACATCACGGGCACCCAGGACAGGTAAGTCTACTTATTTAAAGTCAGCAGCTACAGTGTTTGTAGCTGCTGACTTAACAAAAAAAAAATTTAGCTGTCTGGAATCCCGCTTTAAGCTGTGGAATTCTGTAAACCCAGCGGCTTTACAGCAAGTTTGGAGCCTGGGACTTAGGAAAAGGAGACCAAAGCACCACCCCCAGGCTCAAAAGGAGAATGCAAAATATTAATATAAAATGTTTGATGTTTACCAATTTAAAAGAAATTATTTTAAATTTAGTTTGTTTTTTTTCTTTGGTTCATAATACATAAGGAAAGCAATTATGTACAGGACCCTTATACAGTTCCTTTACAGGCGATTCCCCCTAAAAAACCTTAGCTTCATTCAAAACTCTGCTCCTTCAACTCCCTTATAAGCAATGCTCTGGCCCCAGTTGCCCATATTTGAGTGTAGCTTGTGAGGTATAATAGTTCCTAAAGAGATTCATTACATTTTATGGTTAAGCAACAGTACTAAAATTCACCACTAGGTGTCCATGTCTTTTTAGAATAGGTCTCACTTGATGTAGACATAAGGCCCAATACACTACGCTATACACAGGGGTCCGTATCCTGCTAGTTTAACTATAATAACTGTGTCCAAAGTCAGCGCAGTTAAAGCAGGACTCTGCCTTCAAGCCACATATTTGCAAGCAGGAAGGTTTTTTTTTTTTATCTCAATTAAAAAACATCTTCCTGTGTGCACAGTGTGTTAGAATGTATACCTTAAAGTGGTTATAAAGGTAGAAGTTTTTTTTATCTTAATACATTCTATTAATTAACCCCTTCCCGACCAATGTACGGCAGCAGAATGGCACGGCTGGGCAAATGGGCTTGCAGGTACGTCCATTTGAATTCCCCGGTGTGCCATTGCGTACGCGCGCACGCCGGCCTGGAGCTCCGTGAGTCAGGTCGCGGGTCCCGTGGACTCGATCGCTGCGGGGATACCCACGATCACCTCACGGACAGTGTCACTGATTTCTGCTCCCTGTCATCGGGAGCAGAGATCAGTGTAGTGTCACAGCTAGCCCATCCCCCCTACAGTTAGTAATCACTCCCCAGTACTGACTTAACCCCTCCCCGCCCCCTAGTGGTTAACCCCTTCACTGCCAGTGTCATTTACACAGGAATCAGTGCATTTTTATAGCAACAAAAATGTGTCAAAAGTGTCCGACGTGTCCGCCATAATGTCACAGTCACACTAAAAATCGCTGATCGCCGCCATTACTAGTAAAAAAAAAAAATATTAATAAAAATGCCATAAAACTATCCCCTATTTTGTAAACGCTATAACTTTTGTGCAAAACAATCAATAAACGCTTATTGCAATTTTTTTTTACCAAAAATATGTAGAAGAATACGATTGGCCTAAACTGAGGAAGAAAAAATTTTTTTTATATATTTTTGGGGGATATTTATTACAGCAAAATGTAAAAAATAATGCGTCTTTTTCAAAATTGTCGCTCTTATTTTGTTTATAGCGCAAAAAATAAAAATCGCAGAGGTGATCAAATACCATCAAAAGAAAGCTCTATTTGTGGGGAAAAAAAGGACATCAATTTTGTTTGAGAGCCACGTCGCACGACCGCGCAATTGTCAGTTAAAGCGATGCAGTGCCGAATCGCAACAAGTGCTCTGGTCAGGAAGGGGGTAAAATCTTTCGGGGCTGAAGCGGTTGAGATAAAAAAAAAAAACCTTCTGTGTGCAGCAGCCCCCCTAATGCTTACCTGAGCCCATCTCAATTCAGCAATGTTGCACAAGTGGCTTGGCTCTCCAGGACTCCCCCTCCTCATTGGCTGAGACAGCAGCTGGCGCCATTGGCTCCCGCTGCTGTCAATCAAAGTCAGTGAGCCAATGAGGAGAGGGCAGGGGTGGGGCCGGGCTACGGCTCCATGTCTGAATGGACACACAGGGCAGAGCACAGGCTCTGGTGCCCCCATAGCAAGCGGGGGGGGCACACGGCAGGGGCGAGGGACCAGAGAAGAGGAGGATCTGGGCTGCTCTGTGCAAAACCACTTCACGGAGCAGGTAAGTATAACATGTTTGTTATTTTTAACAAAAAACAAACAAGACTTTACAATCACTTTAAAGAGGTTGTAAACCTCAGACATGAAATATCAACAAAGAATACCCCTCTATAGTGTGCACTTGTCTCAATCTAGAGCACTAAGTGTCATTCCTGTCTGCTGCTTCATTCTTCTGCTACCAGCATGAATCATTTCTGACATATTTTCCTGACACCAAGATAAAAAGGTGACAGGGGAGGGAGCTCCAGCTGATTGACAGCCTCAGTTCTGTTTCTGTGTGCTGTGTGAAGGGGGTGTGTCCCTTCCCTCCAATCAGCTCTCAGTTCCCCTCACTGATGTAACTGTGCAGACAGATCATATGTAAATTCTGCACTTTGAATGGATGTAGAGGAAAGCCGCTGCAGATAAACAGGTACAACTTATGTAGGATGATTTTTTAAATCTCTGTGTTTTGCCTGAGGCCAGTCACTTCATTGGGTATATATAAGGGTTTATTGACACTTTAAGATGCTTTAGAATGTATACTGGCCCTTTGTTGGGATGAATGAATGTCGTGCATTCATGGGATCTACATTAGCCAGAGAATGTCAGCGGTGGTATCACTAGAGGGGAGGTAAGTATGGAGATCAGTTCTGCTTTAAAATGTTAAAATGTAACATTTATTGAAATTTTCTTTCTTTCTTTAGGCAATGCAGACAGGAAACACTGTAAATTTAAACCAGATCCAAACATTCCAGCAATGTTTAGTGCCTCTAATGAGGATTATTTAAAAAGTGGTTGGTCCAGAGGTCACATGGCACCAGCTGGAGATGCCAAATATTCTACGGTATGAGTTCAATTATTTGATTTATGTTATACTATTTTATTAGGGCAGCTGCAGTAACATAACAACAACCTACATTGATTAGGGCCCAAGATAGCACTTAATAGCTGTCTAGGGATCAAGTCCAGCCCCATTCCAACCAAAAACAGGAAGTTTGTTTCAGGTGGAGCTCTACTTTAAGAGCCCATTGTCACCATTGTATCCATGTTGTAAGCAGTATGGGGTGTGTGCCTAGTCACAGTACGCTGCAGGTCATGTAAAACACAATTGGAGTGGGTGGTTTTTTTTTAAATCCCTTGGTCATGCTTTCAGGGTCCATAGAAAATGAATGGAGTCATTCAACACACCATGCATCTCTAATTACCAAAGAAATGCGCACGCAACAGTGTGAATGTGCCCTAAAATTTTGCATAATAGTGGTTTTTGTTTCTAAACTGTTGTTTTATAGCGTTTATATACCTTCTGTATATACATCTTATTCTACATAGTAAAAATATAAAGGTTTCCCTTATCATTTACACCGTGTGGGTGCAGAGAAAATTACATTCACTTAAACTGATCCTATATCATTTTAAAGTATTAATAGTGTATATAATCTATAAATTATAACAGGTTATTGAATAACTAGTTGGCTTTGTTATTTTTAGTAGAAAAGAAATTAAAAATAAGCTAGTATTTCCTTTGCACAGACGTCTATATACTGGCCTGTTGCTCAATTTAGGTTTCCAAAATGTTTCACTTCCAAGATCAATTGGATAACATGATCCATTTTCTGTCTTACAGGAAGCAATGGCTGAAACGTTCTATCTTTCCAACATAGTGCCTCAAAACTATGAAAATAATGCTGGGTTCTGGAACCGGTAAGAGCTGTGATTTCAGAGAATGTTATCAGCTGTGTATGTGCAAATATTGAGTTAGGGCTTGTTTACACCTGTTTTGCTTTCTAAAAAGTGATCTACATTCAGATTGCTCTTCAGAGAGCATTTGACAGGCTATGAGGAGGTTGTTCTGCGTGGTTTCAGGGCGGTTGCCGTGTGACTCCCTTCATTTCAGGGGGTCGCCCCTGCTAAGAATGACAGGGGGTAAAATTCCTGCTGTGGCCATTCAGCAAAGCATAGCAGCCATGGCATGTGTACATCCCCCAGCCGATGCTTGTGCAGCTAAAGAAGGAATGGTTGAAGGGTGGTAAAAAAAAGCAGCTAACTGCAGGGTTTTACAGCTACTCCAACTGCAAGTGCAAAAGAGCCCTTAAGGTTCATTACAACAGCAGTTTATCAAGGACAGTTCTAAAAGTTGTGAGCGTGCAAAACTAAACCCACTGATTTAACTGTTTCCAAAAACTGTTAGGGCCTGTTCACATGATGAGCAGTGTCTTGCATTTTTCCATACCAGATCAATGCAAATCACTGCAAAGATGCATAGAAAACAGTGGTTTTCTATGTGTCTCATTAACATCTTAGTGCTGTGTAGATTTGCATTGTCTTAAAATGCAGTGTCTCTGCATTTTAATGCAATGCACATGAATCCATGTAAACAGTCTTCTACTTCTCCTTTCACTGTCCAGTCACAGGCTAGGGAAGGAGACCTGTAAGCATGGCAGACCTGTGTAAATCCCAAATCTGGAAGGACAAAAATACAAATTCTCTGGCAGATAAACACCCTCCATAAATGCATTTTTTCTGAGTATATAGCTGTTTGCCTGTTTAGCTTGTAGGTAGTCCTTGCTCCATTTTTTGGGATTTAGAAAAATGATCCCTGTTAGGATTCTCTTTATAAAACTTGTGTTAGCTTGAATTGGATTTATACATGAAGAAACATGTACTGGCCATGCTATAATACTCCTTCGGGGCTCCCTCTTGCAATGCAAATGTTCAATTATCATCTTGACTAAGTGAATTCTCGCTGCAATTCATTTTACCAGGCTGCTGCCTCCCAGACTATGCATTTTAACTAAGTTACTTATTTAAAAATATATATGAGTGTGCCACGGACATGGAATTAGTGGTGCCAAAATAAATTCTTGGGCAAAGAAATTAAAAAAGAGAACTTCATAATAATAAAGAACACCTACAGTATCTCACAAAAGTCAGTACACTCCTCACATTTGTGTAAATTTGTTATTATATCTTATGTGACAACACTACAGAAATGACACTTTGCTACAATGTAAAGTAGTGAGTGTACAGCTTGTATAACAGTGTAAATTTGCTGTCCCCTCAAAATAACTCAACACACAGATATTAATGTCTAAACTGCTGGCAACAAAAGTGAGTACACCCCCTAAGTGAAAATGTCCAAATTGGGCCCAATTAGCCATGTTCTCTCCCCAGTGTCATGTGACTCGTTAGTGTTACAAGGTCTCAGGTGTGAATGAGGAGCAGGTGTGTTAAATTTGGTGTTATCGCTCTCACTCTCTCATACTGGTCACTGTAAGTTCAACATGGCACCTCATGGTCAAAAATTGTTGCTATATATAAAGATGGCCTAGGCTGTAAGAAGATTGCCAAGACCATTAAACTGAGCTGCAGCACGGTGGCCAAGACCATACAGCGGTTTAACATGACAAGTTCCACTCAGAACAGGCCTCGCCATGGTCGACCAAAGAAGCTGAGCGCACGTGTTCAGTGTCATATCCAGAGGTTGTCTTTGGGAAATAGATGTATGAGTGCTGCCAGCATTGCTGCAGAGGTTGAAGGGGTGGGGGGTCAGCCTATCAGTGCTCAGACCATACGCCGCACACTGCATCAAATTGGTCTGCATGGCTGTCGTCCCAGAAAGAAGCCTCTTCTAAAGATGATGCACAAGAAAGCCTGCAAACAGTTTGCTGAAGACAAGCAGACTAAGGACATGGATTACTGCAACCATGTCCTGTGGTCTGATGAGACCAAGATAAACTTATTTGGTTCAGATGGCGTTAAGCGTGTGTTGCAGCAACCAGGTGAGGAGTACAAAGACAAGTGTGTCTTGCCTACAGTCAAGCATGGTGGTGGGAGTGTCATGGTCTGGGGCTACATGAGTGCTACCGGCACTGGGGAGCTACAGTTCATTGAGGGAACCATGAATGCCAACATGTACTGTGACATACTGAAGCAGAGCATCATCCCCTCCCTTTGGAGACTGGGCCACAGGGCAGTATTCTAACATGATAACAACCCCAAACACACCTCCAAGATGACCACTGCCTTTCTAAAGAAGCTGAGGGTAAAGGGGATGGACTGGCCAAGCATGTCTCCAGACCTAAACCCTATTGAGCATCTGTGGGGCATTCTCAAACAGAAGGTGGAGGAGCGCGAGGTCTCTAACATCCACCAGCTCCGTGATGTCATCATGGAGGAGTGGAAGAGGACTCCAGTGGCAACCTGTGAAGCGCTGGTGAACTTCATGTCCAAGAGGGTTAAGGCAGTGCTGGAAAATAATGGTGGCCACACAAAATATTGACACTTTTGGCCCAATTTGGACATTTTCACTTAGGGGTGTACTCACTTTTGTTACCAGCGGTTTAGACATTAATGGCTGTGTGTTGAGTTATTTTGAGGGGACAGCAAATTTACACTGTTATACAAGCTGTACATTCACTACTTTACATTGTAGAAAAGTGTCATTTCTTCAGTGTTGTCACATGAAAAGATAGAATAAAATATTTACAAAAATGTGAGGGGTGTACTCACTTTTGTGAGATACTGTATATAGAGTGTGTGTTTGTGTATTGTTGTGCAAAATCGTAGCCATTTCAGGTAGTTCACTACACTATGGGTATTAGTTGTTTCAGTGTCTTTATGTCTGCAATAGCGTGTCAACGGGAAAAAGCATTTGTTAGATTTCCAAACATTACTTTTTCAAAAAATTAGGTAATAGAATAAGATATTTTAATGCCCTAACAAATTATACACCTTTTTCTTCGGGATAGATAGGGCTTTCATTTGGTTGCCTATTTGGATACAAATATTTTTATTTTCTTGTTTTTTTATTGATAAGGAAAAAAATAATTTTCCTATAATTTTTCACAAGATGGTAATTTGCTCAAACCCATATATTTCCTTAAAAATATAATGAACAAAGTTTCTTTTAAGACTTGATCATATCACATTAGGGCAACTATAACACAGTGGAATGGTAAGCTCAGAATAAACACGCATTTTACTTTAGGAGAACTTTAGTCCCCTTATAAAGCTGGGTACACAGGGTCTGAATATTGTCCGGTTCAGTAGGAACTGGCTGACATTCGGACCATGTGTACAGCTTTCTTTCCAACAGAAGCCGATCTAAGTAAGGACACACTGATAATCCAGCATCCAGTCAGTGCTGGCAGCCAATGGAGTCCCCCTGTCAGAACACAAAGGCACAGCAGGAGAAATCACTGTACTAACATTGCTTAGTTAGTACAGTGATCACTCCGTTTTTTTTGTTCGGCGCGCTGCATTGAACAGAAAAAAAAAATGTAATGTATGTACCAAGCTTAAAGTGTTAATAAACCCACAACCGTAAAGTCAGTCTGTATATGCAGTAAAGCACGCTTGTTATACTCACTGTGGATGTCGCTAATGTAACCCACTTGTGTGACGTTAGCGAAATAATATTCACTAATGTCTTCCTGCTTCTCCTCCTGGACAATCAGGAAGCGGGTCCTGAGACCCGATTGGGATCCTAAGACTCCCGGCCAATCGTGTCCCAGAACCCGCCTCCTGTTCAGCCGGGAGGAGAAGCCCCGGCGGCAGCAACAGCCTCTTCCAGGAGCCCCGATTCAGCAGTGCACCACCAGCTCGCCCTCCTCCCCACATCCCTACCGCAGTATAAAGTAAGGCCACAGATCGCGTGCGGGGTAGGTGGTGTGAGTGAGGGGGCCAGGTCTGTTTGACCACCAGCCGCCACTGCTTACCTGTCAATTCCATATCTCGAAGTACAGTAAAGGACACAGAGCACTCTGCCCTTACAGTCCTCTGTTACCCTGCATTACTTGCTACAAAACGGAGTTATAGGGGAGGCGCCCAGGAGGTGTGTCCTCCAAAGATTAGACAATGTTCAATCACAGGGAAGGTACAAGCCTATAACCCAAGGTCTATAATATGGAATATACAGGCAAATCAAAATTGCTTATTTGCAGTGCTAAGGGTAAGCAGCCATATTGCAGCGGAAACATTCATTTTCTGAACAGAAAATTAAATTTACTAGAAGGCAAATGTTATACTTCTTGAAAATGTTTTTGCGACTCAAGTACTTGAAGAAAACTCCTCCCTATTTGTTGTCTTCCAGGCTTGAAATGTATTGTCGAGACCTGACAGAGCGATTTGACGATGTTTGGGTGGTTAGCGGCCCCCTGACATTGCCGGTGCAGCATGAAGAAGGCAAAAAGAGTGTCACTTATCAGGTGAGGTTTTGTTAATAGTGACACATTCAGGAATATCACTCTAGAAGAGTAAACTGGGCAGTGAGTATATTATTGAACACGATGAGTGTTTCCCAGCTTTGCCAAATTTCTCTTAGCACATTAGACAGGTGCAAAAAGCATTCAGTCGTGAAATGAGGCTGTGCTTATCAGCAGCCTAAAATCCACATCATTTCTTTACGGAGAGAGAAAGACACCGTGCATTCTCATTAACATTTGCCATTTTATGTCAGTAGGGTGAGATTTTAATTTGATAAATCAGTTTTAGAATTCTAATGAAGCTGCTAAGAGGACAACACAGAGTGAGTGTTTTCTGTTGGGGGATTACAAGGATACTGAAATAGCCAGGCTGAAGTTCCTTATTGAAGGGCTGTGCAAACTGTTGGCGCTGTATATATAAATCTTGTATAATATGAGCCTGTGCTAGGTTTAGCTTTGTGCTTTCTAGAATTTGTGTCACTGATTAATCAACATTACTGAAAACCTTTGAAAAAATGGACATTGAAATAACTGCAGTAAACTCAATGAGGCTACGTATGGATGGAGGCGTTTTCCCTTTGACTGATGTCGGTTTGATTATACAAATCAGAGCTAGACAGCTCTAAAAAGTATTGGGACACATGCCTTTACACGAACATGAACTTTAATGACATCCCAGTCCGTAGGGTTCAATATTGAGTTGGTCCACCCTTTGCAGGTATAACAACTTCAGCTCTGCTGGGAAGGCTGTCCACAAGGTTTGTGTCTATGGGGATGCAAGGTCCATAAAGACTAGGATGAGCGAGCTTGGGGTGAAAGAACTTGACTGGCCTGCACAGAGTCCTGACCTCAACCCGATAGAACACCTTTAGATGAATTAGAGCAGAGACTGTGAGCCAGTCCTTCTCATCCAACATCAGTGTCTGACCTCCCAAATGCGCTTCTGGAAGAATGGTCAAACATTCACATAGACACGCTCCTAAACCTTGTGGACAGCCTTCCCAGAAGAGTTAAAGCTGTTATAGCTGCAAAGGGTGGGCCAACTCAATATTGAACCCTACAGACTGGGATGGTTAAAGTTCATGTGCGTGTAAAGGCAGGTGTCACAATACTTTTGGTAATATAGTGTATATAGCACGAATGTCCAACTTTGTCCCCTGTGTGATGGAAAAAAACGGTTAAGTAAAAAAAAAAACAAATATTTTTTGTTGTAAAAAATTAAAGTTACACCCAAGCACATAAACCCCCCCCTACCAAAAAAAAAAAAAATTGAGGCCCCGCCACCCCCACATGCAAGAGTAAACACACACGGCGGGTCGCCCATGCCTGAAAACGTTGATTGTGATACACGTTACATATCACCACGCATGCCAGGATGAGAGCATAAGATACCAACCAATTGCTTATATTTAAAGTCTTCTTTTCTAGTCCTGGGAGCAGTATGTGTAGTAGAAAAAACAGAAGATACTATTTATTGTGACACTATTTACTGTGTAGTCTAGCTTTGCCATTCACTGTATGCTTCTCATCCTGTACTCTACAGGTGATCGGCAAAGATGATGTAGCAGTGCCAACACACCTATTCAAAGTGATCCTTGCACGCAGGAACCAGTCTGCAGAGACACTGGCTGAAGGAGCTTTCATTGTCCCCAACATTCCAATCAGTTTTGATCACCAGTTGCCTGAATACCAAGTGGAATGTGAGGATCTGGAGAAAAAGTCTGGCTTAGTTTTCTTTCCCCAAGTAGACAAGTCTACAGGCGTCAAGAACCTCTGTGAGGTGGACACCTGCAGACTTATCCAGTTGGACGAGTTCAAATTATACATAGCAGCTAGAAGGATGAAGAATGCACATAACTTGCAGAAGGTAGAGAAGATCATGAGGGAACTGGATGAGGATAAAATACAACCGGACAAGTATATCATTGAACTTTATGAACAAAAAAAGAAAGAGTTGTCTTCAAATGAGCCATCTGTCCCACGTGAAGGAAGGAGAGGGTAAAAGGGGATTTTTATTTCCTATATCTTGCAAATAAAAAATGCTTCTTGCCTCTTATGTTATTTTGTATCTACAGTACATACATTTACATATTTTCCTTTAAATGACATTCGATTTTGATTGATGTTTTAAGAATAATCTTTGAGGTTCTTAGTCGCCAAAGGAGAGTGAGGACCAGAGATGCTGTGATAAGTGCACGCAGCGCCTGAAGATACAATTTGCTGATGTCAGATCGTGGAATGTGAATTCAGATTGATACAGTTACTTCTCTTTGCAGTTTACTCGTCCTGAACATGGACAGATGTCAGAGAAGTGGGGGCTGCAGTCATTCTTGCTATAAGATCTACCATCTTATTATTAGGAGTGTCTGTCTTCTACGCACAGAACAAAACATATATATAATCCAGTGGTTGCCACTGCACACATATCAGAGAGAAAACGGGCCCGGGTGCGCAGCAAAGCCTGTAGTACATATAGTCCAAAAGAATGAGCGGCAATCATGGGCCTTAAGACGTGAACGCACAGTGAAGATTTTATTTTGACGAAGCACAAGCTTGCGGTGCGATTTGAGCCCATACAAAATCAGTGGGTTTGAATCGCATTTGATTTGAACAGGAATGTGGTGCAATGCTTGTTCAAATCGCATGCAGTTTCCCGCACTGCCCTTGCATGAACCCAGGCTGAAGTCACTATGACAAGCCTGGGTTCACATAGGAGCTGTGAGGGAATCCACATGCGATTCAGACAGGTATCACACTGCATTCCTGTTCAAATCGCATGTGATTCTTTGCAGTGCAATTTGAGCCGATTTTGTATGGGCTCAAATCGCACCCCAACGGTTTCAGGTATCGGAGCATTTGCATGAGTACAAGTACCCTAATATTTATATCTGGATGAAGGCTAGCCTGTATTTGTGGGAGGAGTCTGAGGGGTACATATCCCTCCTCCTCTGCCTGATCCTGCGTCGGCACGCATTCAGGGCGACGCACGTCTTTTCCGGCTTCACTGCAGAGCGACGAGCAGCAGCAGTTGTGCCGGGTCCTCTCCCGGTGCTCACGCCGGGCACCATCGGGGGGACTGCGCCGCCGTCCACCCATTCATCCCAGGCTACAATCCAACATCGAGGGGGCGCCCGCTTCTCCTGGTGCTCACGCCAGGGGAGGGGCCGCCCATCCATCCGCCCACCCACGTTGCCCAGGGCTCTATCTGGCCCGGAGAAGGGGGCCGCCCGCCCACTTCTCCCGAAGTTCACGCCGGGGGAGAGGGGCGTCCATCCATTCACCCACCCATCCACCTACCCACTTCTCCCAGGGCTCATTCTGCATCGTTGGGGGGGGGGGCACCGCCCGTTTCTCCCGGCGCTCTCAGAGCGGCAACATGGCAGGCCAGGAGTCTGGTGGTGGTTCACCTCGCCGGTTTCCATTTTGCTAGTGTCAGGGGGGTCTTCCCACTCACAGCAGTTCATAATTTCCTGGGGCATCGGAGTAAGGGGAGGGGGACACCACAATTGTTTCAGGTGTCAGAATTCCTGGAAATTCAGACTAACATGGTATTACCGTCAGGCACCAGGTTGAGAGATCTAAGATCGCAGGTCCAAACAATGGCAGTTGCTTTTCTCTTTGCTCTGGTGGGGGGGGGGGGGGGGTTGCATGGCTGGAAGGATTCGGCAGTATGCGCTTGCCATTTCCCAAATGTTTTTCAACGCCGGATGTAAGGGTGTGGGGGGGGGAGGAGCTTTCAGAGGGGAGTTCACATGCATGAGGGTTCTGGCGCCCTGTTGTGGATATCCTTGCTTTCATCTTTGCAGTCCAGGTCTGAGCTTTCCTTAGGTCACAGGGGGGGTGGATGCAGGCCATAGGTTACTGTGTGCACGTGTACATTCCAATATCCTCTTCTATACCGAGCTACACACCATATACTGCTCGGTATACTGTAGGTGCATATATCTTTATCTGTCCCTTGTCATCTCTGCAATCGTGAGGTCTGATTGCCTGATGTTTCAGGCTGGGGGGGCTGGTAGACGGCTTAGCTCCACTGTCACAGTCATTTCTTGCTTAACATGCGATTGTCGTAGCATCCTGTCTCAGCAGCGTTTTCAGTCTCAGCGTTTCAGTCTCAGCGTTTCTGCCATAGTGTTTCGGTCATGTTTCTGCCCCAGCATTTCTGTCTCAGCGTTTCAGTCATAGCATTTCAGTGTCCGCATTTCTGCCCCAGCTTTCCTGTCATAGCGTTCTGTCATAGCATTTCTGTCTCAACGTTTCAGCCATAGCGTTTCAGTGTCTGCATTTCTGCCCCAGCGTTCTGTCACAGCGTTTCTGTCATAGCGTTTTGTCATAGCGTTTCTGCCACAGCGTTTCTGCCATAGCGTCTGTCTTGGTGTTTCTGCCTTGTGTTCAGTCTCGGGGTTCTGTCATTAGCAGGTTCTGTAGTAGCGGGTTGTGCCACGCAGTCACGGCATATACTCCGGTAGCTGTTTTCATCTTCGTTGGTTGCCATGTCTCATCATACCTTCATTCATGTTTGTAATCTGGGTTAGCTAGTGCTCACATCTCAGGGTCTGTAATGTCTACAGATCCATACGGGCTGAGGTCAACAATCGTTTTTAAATGATTGTTGACCACAATCTTCTCGCCCGTATACTATAGGTCATACGATGCATGCTCATTCATTACACCTGTACGACTACCCAGCACAGTCTGTGGATACACTAGCCCTGAGTGTTCAGTTTAATTACCTGTATCTGTGCTGAAGGTTACTTGGGCTCACTTACTACTTACACTAGGGTGGGGGGCCGTCATCAGGTTCAGTCAAGCGCAGCGGTCTTGTCATTTCTGCTCATATTCTCATACTTGGGTAAGCACAGAGGGGCCTTATTGTTCTTATGTCTGGTTGTTGTCATTTTGTCAAGGAAGTAATCTGAGGACTGACGATCCTGCCAATTACAGTCATGGTCGCGCCAGGCGCACCCCAGTGCGCTTGCGCGCACGTGGGTGCGCGACAACGGGGACACGCAGATGCGTTATGGCAGGTGCCCGGCGCGCGCGCTTGCACAGTAACAGTGTTTGGCGCCCTCTGGCCTATTTAAACCTGCTGCAGTAGTATGCAAGTTGCTGGATTATCATCAGCTCCCTGTGTTCCCAGTGCCTGCTACCTGTATCTGATTTCCTGGTTCCTGTTACTTCTCGGCTTGCCTGACTTACCCTGATCTCCGCCTGCACCGACCCCCGGCTTGGACTCGACTACGCTTCTGCCTGTACCCCTGTACCTTCGATTGTCTGAACAGTCTTGACTTCCGGCCTGGCTACTGACCCTGTTCCTGATGAACCCTGTTGTGCCTTTCTCGGTCTGCTCCTATGGTACTTGACCCTTGGCTTGCCTTGACCTTGCTCCCGGATCCTCCTCTGAAATACTTCCACGCAGGGTTGCCCAACGCACCCCAGCAAGCGATCCGGCTATCAGCATCCGGCAATCCGTGCACCTTTGGGCATCGTATTCCCTGTCTCACTTCCAGGGCTACGCTGCACTTAGCCGCAAGGGGCGCCCTCTCAGCAATCCGGCCTCACACTCAGAACTTGACACATTTTCTCTAGTTTGTGTTTCCTTAGGTTGGGCTTGCCGCATGTTTTGAAACGACTAGTTCACGTTTATCCCTTCAACCACATGGGGTTTAGAGCAGGGTAGCACCCCTTCATTAAGGAGTCAATCCATACTTTAGTACTCGGCGGAGTGTTTTGGCACAGGGGACAGCGGTATGCTTCGATTTGTTGCCAGATTCGTCCCAGCTACTCTCATCAACCAGCAGGGTACATGTTCTAGGCATTATTCTTGAATGCATATTCATGTGGGCTAAGTATGCTCTCCATGACCTGTTACGGTTGCAAGTCAGGATGGAGGTGATCGAAACTCGCGCGGTCAGAGGCAGAGTGCCAGCGTTCCCCCAGCTCCTGCTCTTCTTATTTTCCTGCAGGCTAGGTCAGCATCCCCTTGGTCCGGTCTTTCAGGCTTTCTGGTTTCAATGTGTCTGAGCCAAGCATGTTCCTTGCCAGGGGCGGTGTTGGAATCTCCCATCCCCGGTCCTCAGACAGCCCTGCTGGAGGTATTTCCAGGCCTGCACGCGGGCCTCATCACTATATCATCAGATTCTTTGTTTGAAGTATCTTGGCTTTAGCAGACAGTCATGCTTTCATTACCAATCAGCAATTTCCAGGGGTGCTTGGTCTGGTTTCTTTACCTTCGTTCTGAAGGTAGGGGGCTGGGCCACCAGGGTGCCCAGTGGCAAGTCTCCAATATCGCTTGTTACTTTTTTGGCTGCTCTTTCCTAAGGAAACTTTTTTCATCAGGTACTCGTCCATGGTCTGGCGATGGGTTGTATTGGCACCCACACCGATATCAACATGCTTGCACTCACTTCCATCAGATCTGTCCGTTGGTAGGGCAAGATAAATTGGTGCAGATGTCATTTCACCATTGGGATTACCCTTGGGTCAGAAGCAGTCCTTGCTTCATAACCTTGGCAAGCACTCCATTGGGTCTTGGGTACCTGCAGGGGGGTCAGCGATCAATTTCATTCAGTTGATGTCCTGTTGCATAGAGGCCCTGGTCACCACCCAGAGTTTTTTAGTCTCTCTCAGGGTGTGTTCTGAGCCACGTCCCCTTGACGGTCCATAGGTGGTAGGTTTGGGCAAATATCATCATGATTCTGAGTTCCACTCTCGGCTCTTATCTCCTGATTAGGATGTTGCCTGGAGAAATGCTCAGGTACGTCAGACCAGTCATCTATTTCTGATCCCCAGCCTGTTCCAAGAAGGGGTGCTCACAGTCACTTGGGTATGCGGAATCATGCCATGAGACTTATTTCACGGGATGGAGTCTGGCCCTCCTTCCTCTATTCAGGACTCAGACTCAGTTGTCAGGTTACAGGCAGAAGCACGTCCCGATTCATTTAGTGTAGGCCCAGTGTCTGGGCGTCTGGTATGGTTCTCCATGTTCAACGGTGCATATTGCCACAGCACATTGGCCTTATTCGCCAACACTATCAAACACATCCATCAGGTATCCAGCACTTCAGACCCCTGCAATTCCTGTCAGGTCGTCCATTTTTGCGACTCACCCTCTCTAACTTCCCCATACCAAGTATAGACAGGCCGGGGGTTTGTGGGAATGTCACGGAGATACTGAACTGGTGTCCATTTGAAGCGTTCGGTCTTCTCTGCTATTATTTCGCAAGGGGTCCCTGGGTCAGGCCTTGCTCCCTTTCCCCCCATGTATCCTCTCGCTACAAGCAGTTTGTTCCCATGTCTGGGTTTCTCTGGAAACGGGCTCAATCCGAATCATTCACAGGATATTTATTTGGGTTCTGGGCAGTTGCAGGTTTCAACGGGGGCACCATTAATGGGGCACCATTCGTCCCAATGACGCCAACAATGGAGCTCTATTCCTCCCACTGATACCAACAATGGGGCACTATTCCTCCCACTGATACCAACAATGGGGCACTATTCCTCCCACTGATACCAACAATGGGACACTATTCCACCTATTAAAATCAATGATGGGTATTGCTTACTCTCATTGACAGCATTGCACTTTTTACTCCCACCAGGCACAGTCCGGCCCCCCTAAAGCCTGAAGGACAGTAAACCAGCCCTTTGTTTAGAAAGTTTGGAGACCTCAATATAGAGCTTAAAGCTGAAATTTAGGTATGGCAATTTTTCAGGGTTACATTGGTCCAGCTTGGAACATTGTCAGTACAATATGTGTGTGCCATACCTGTGGGATCCCCATAGAAGCTGAAAATTACTGCAGTCAGCACCACTACTACAGTGATCTTGATCTAGCCTCCGGGTCCCATGCCAGGCGGCTGCACTGCTGCATAATGAACACAGGAGGTTGCTTGCTCGGCACAGGCGCTTTTCAGGAAACACTTTGCTTCTCAGTGAATGCAAAGCATTCTCTGATTGGATGAGTTGGAGAGGCGGGGTGATAACATTACAATATTCACCTTGTCCAATCAGAGAAAATTGCATCCATTGAGAAAAAGCAACATGTTGTCTGAATGGCACCTCTGCTGAGCCAGCAACCCTACCAGGAAGCTAGTGGCAGTCATGGTATTAATGGTGCCTACTACAGTGATTTCCAGCTTGCAGGGGATCCCACAGGTATGACATGCATATACACATACATATACGTGCTTACATTGGACCATTGAAACTATGTAAAATTGCCATACCTAAACTCCAGCTTTAACTTTATTTTTGTAGGCTACACTTTTTAAAAAAAGTTGTGATTATCTTTTGTTGGTGTTTTCTTTGTTTGTATTCTCTAGGTTGTGTTCAGCAGGTTCTCAATTTAGCTAGACCATATTGGGCAAATTGAAGCCCCAAGAGTAACGATCTCCACAGTAGTGATTAAATACACAAAACTTGGCATGACTGATCTAGAAGAATAGTGGCCGAAAAAATGATTTTAATGTTAACGTTGGTTTCTTACATTACAGGTATAGTAATTGTAGCTTTCCCGTGGATGTTGGCTTTGTGAAGTTCTTTGTGGAATGTTGTTGTTGTGGAAACAGAGTCTTTAAGGTGGAGTCCTGCTGTCACCTTTGCTGTAGTAGTTCTGTGTTGCTTGGTCACAATCCTTATTAGTGTTTGATGGTCCCCGTCATTCAACTTCAGTTTCTGGAATTTTAAGTGATGCAAATCTTTTTCTTTTTTTGTAATATCAGTTGAAGCCCAGACTTACATATATGTATAGGCTACTTCCTTTAAAATGTGCCTTTTATGTTTCCCCAGCCCTCCTCCCGCCAGTTTTTGGGTGCCTCTTTTAGCTATCCAGCTGCTAAGAAGCCACCCATGCATGCGCTTGGCTGAAACTGCAGGAGTCAGACACTCTCCTACCCTCACTATCTTCTCTACAACCCAAAGTTTACAGTGCCTTGCAAAAGTATTCACCCCCTTGGCTTTTTACCTATTTTGTTACATTACAGCCTTTAGTTCAATGTTTTTTTTTAATCTGAATTATATGTGATGGATCAGAACACAATAGTCTAAGTTGGTGAAGTAAAATTTGAAAAATATATACATAAAACAATTTTCAGAAATAAAAAACTAATAATTGGAATGTGCGTATGTATTTACCCCCTTTGTTATGAAGCCCATAAAAAGCTCTGGTGCAACCAATTACCTTCAGAAGTCACATAATTAGTGAAATGATGTCCACCTGTGTGTAATCTTAATGTCACATGATCTGTCATTACATATACACACCTTTTTGAAAGGCCCCAAAGGCTGCAAAACCTAAGCAAGAGGCACCCCTAACCAAACACTGCCACGAAGACCAAGGAACTCTCCAAACAAGTAAGAGACAATGTTGTTGAGAAGTACAAGTCAGGGTTAGGTTATAAAAAAATATCCAAATCTTTGATGATCCCTAGGAGCACCATCACATCTATCATAACCAAATGGAAAGAACATGGCACAACAGCAAACCTGCCAAGAGACGGCCGCACACCAAAACTCACAGACTGGGCAAGGAGGGCATTAATCAGAGAGGCAGCACAGAGACCTAAAGTAACCCTGGAGGAGTTCCACATCAGAGACTGGAGTATCTGTACATAGGATCACAATAAGCCGTATGCTCCATAGAGTTGGGCTTTATGGCAGAGTGGCCAGAAGAAAGCCATTACTTTCAACAAAAAACAAAATGGCACGTTTTGAGTTTGCGAAAAGGCACATGGGAGACTCCCAAAATGTATGAAGGAAGGTGCTCTGGTCTGATGAGACTGAAATTGAACTTTTTGGCAATCAAAGAAAACGTTATGTCTGGTGCAAACCCAACACATCACATCACCCAAAAACACCATCCCTACAGTGAAACATGGTGGTGACAGCATCATGTTGTAGGGATGTTTTTCAGCAGTCGGGACTGGGAAACTGGTCAGAGTTGAGGGAAAGATGGATGGTACTAAATACAGGGATATTCTTGAGCGAAACCTGTACCACTCTGTGTGTGATTTGAGGCTAGGATGGAGGTTCACCTTCCAGCAGGACAATGACCCCAAACACACTGCTAAAGCAATACTTGAGTGGTTTAAGGGGAAACATGTAAATGTGTTGGAATGGCCTTGTCAAAGCCCAAACCTCAATCCAATAGAAAATCTGTGGTCACACTTAAAGATTGCTGTTTTCAAGCACAAATCATCCAACTTTAAATAGCTGGAGCAGTTCTGCAAGGGGGAATGGGCAAAAATCCCAGTGGTAAGATGTGGCAAGCTCATAGAGACTTATCCAAAGCAACTTGGAGCTGTGAAAGCCGCAAAAGGTGGCTCTACAAAGTATTGACTTTAGGGGGGTGAATAGTTATGCACATTGACTTTCTGTTATTTTGTCCTATTTGTTGCTTTCTTCACAATAAAAAAAAAATCTTCAAAGTTGTGGGCATGTTCTGTAAATTAAATGATGCAAATCCTCAAGCAATCCATGTTAATTCCAGGTTGTGAGGCAAAAAACAGGAAAAATGCCAAGGGGGTGAATACCGAGGCACTGTATGTAATAGGATAAATCATGGAGGATTCTGCAGCGGTGACAATGGACAATAGTAGGTACGTGTTTATGGGGGGGGGGGTTGTAAATGTATTGCGGTAGGTCTTACTCTAATGCTGCAAATGCATTAAAGTGGAAGTAAACCCTCCTATGGTTTTCAGCCAAGGAATATAAACAAAAAGAGAAATGGTAGTTGCGCTGTGATAAAAGGGAAAGGGAGTGGGATGTGGAAGGGACTAAGTGTAAAGTGAATGTGATAGAGAGGTGGAAACCCAAATGGGGCCACAGATACACTAAAGAGGAGATACCGATATACAGAATGATAAAATCAAATGTAGCATGTATAGTGTATAACGAATGTGGCAACTGTGTGGCATATAACAAATATCTCAAAAAATGAATAAACAATGGATAAAATTGAACAAACTTAAGTGAAACACTCAACAAAACGTCCAAATGATCTAGTCACAAAACTAGCACAAATTGGCTGACATAGATTTAGAAGCTGAATACAGTGAGTCCATGTAGGTGAATATATAGCAGTCCCACCACCAAGCAGCATACAAATCTTCAGTGTGAACACCTCCGTGTCTATAAGCAGCTCACCTTACTGCTGTAAGGTATACAGCATGTGCTTAGTTGCAGACCACGGGCGGACATGGATATCCCATCCGGTGTTTAAAGTGGTTCCAATGGTGGATATATAAAACAATAATGGAGAATGACATAAGCAATATATCAAATATGACACCGTGACGACCAGAGAGGGGACGGACCAGAAGGAAGGGATGCACTCACTTTTTTAAAATGAGTGTGGACATCAATCCATGAACGCTGAGTTTGTATGCCTCAGTAGGTATCTTCAGTTAGTCTCAGCTCCACAATGCTCGTCAGATGTAGTAGGTGTATATTGGGTATAAGGAAAGAGTATACATAGCATAATCCCATATGGTAAACTAATTTTATTAAAACAGTAAAGCAGACACATTTAAAAGCAGACTACGGCACATAACATCCACGAGCGCCGAGCTCGTCTCCTGCCGTTAGATTGTGACAGTGTCCCGTGCTCCAATCCTGATGCGTATCGTCACGTCACGTGACTTCATCAGAGGATCTCTGCCTCTCTGATTAATGCCCTCCTTGCCCGGTCCGTGAGTTTTGGTGTGCGGCCGTCTCTTGGCGGATTTGCTGTTGTGCCATGTTCTTTCCATTTGGTTTTATTGTGTGTTTCACTTAAGTTTGTTCAATTTTATCCATTGCTTTATTCATTTTTTAAGATATTTGTTATATGCCACACAGTTGCCACATTCGTTATACACTATACATGCTACATTTGATTTTATCATTCTGTATATCGGTATCTCCTCTTTAGTGTATCTGTGGCCCCATTTGGGCTGTTTCCACCTCTCTATCACATTCACTTTACACTTAGTCCAGCGGTTCTCAACTCCTGTCCTCAGGACCCACTAACAGGCCAGGTTTGCAAGATAACTGAAATACATCACAGTTGATATCATTTGTTGCTTAGTGTTTGCAGTATTCTAGTCTGCATCTCCCCCAAGGTAATACTTAAAATCTGGCCTGTTAGTGGGTCCTGAGGACCGGAGTTGAGAACCACTGACTTAGTCCCTTCCACATCCCACTCCCTTTCCCTTTTATCACAGCACAACTACCATTTCTCTTTTTGTTTATACTCCTGTTTGGATCAGTCACACAGGTATTGCAGCAGTGTCCCTTAGTATAGGTCCTTCGTGACAGCGCGGGAGTCACTGATATTCTTTCAGCCAAGGAAGCTGCCATTTTGGCCCCTGTTTAATCTTCAACTGCCATTGTACTGCACATGTGATCAGTTATGACATCGGTCATGGGGTGATATAACAGTTTGGTTGAGAGCACAAGCAAATGTGACAGTTACATTCCCGACACATGTTGGGAATACAACTGTTTTTTTAAACTGTTAAATTGATGGGTTTACTTCCTCTTTAAGGTAAAAAAAAAAAAAAAAAGCTTTAGTACTTGTTTACATTTCTAAGTACAGAAAGCTTAATGTCTTTTACAAGGACATAACCCCAGGCCAATGTATTCTAATCCTGTCTTCAACAAGACATGTCAGGTTAGAATGTTTACATTTTCTTTTTTTTTTATTGTAAATCAAGTTGACTTTATACTGATCTGTAAAATGTATCCTCTGCTCAGTTTTGCACTCCCCCGTTACACCGCTGCCTTCTCCATAAAAATAAAAGACCTCTGAAAAGGTGCAATGACCATCATAATATAGTTCAAATTTTATAACTGATCATCTTTGAACATACTGTAATGTACTATTTGATGTTATTATAGTAAGAAACCACTAGAGGGAGACAGCACATTAGATAAGTATATTGACTGGAACTGTTGACTGTCTTCTAGATCCTGCAAAGGATGCTTTTTGTATTGCTTACTGCTTTTTCCATGCAATAACTTTGTGGTTTGTACATAATATATCTGGTATTTTTTATTTTTTACAAGACTCTATTTAGATTTTTGGGTTAAAGCTCATTTAAAAATCTATTTAACATATAAATAACATGTGCTCCTACATATATCTATATGTTGAGTATAGTGATGACCTCAACAGAGTGCTGCTGCTCCTTCATTGCCCTATCAGAAGCTGGGATGGGTGCTGGGCCAGGCAGTGCAATATACTCTTCAGGGAGATGCATGCCCTGACTGCACTCTTTGGAAAGAGTTTGCTAATCACAAGGCTGGCTGCGCCAATGTACAAACCCCCCAGCAGGTAAAGCAGTTAATGCACAGTATGTGCAGGGCACCATTTACCATAAGGCCAGTGCCTAGGTAAACTGAGTTAGATGGATCAGCATCAAACCCCAAAATGTGATATCTTTGCATATTTCGTTTCATTTTTCTTGCCATCTCTGGAGGCCACATTCATTAGACTAATGAGGATACAGGGGATGATGAGAGGAGTTAAAAGACTCTTTATAGTTCAGGAAATGTAAAACTATTTTCCTTTGATTGTCTGCACAGTTGAAAAGTATTTTTGTATAAAATGCAGATCCCATGCTGTCTTCAGTAGCACATTCTAACAATTTACTATAATTTATCAAGTGACACGTTGCAAGGGGGGGTCATCATTCAGACGCACCTAGGGCAGCATCAAAATAAAGACCAGGGTATAGTTATGTCTATGGAGTAATTAGCTGTTTGCCTGGAGGTCAGCTGTTAGCTTTTGAGTTGTTGTGGTAGGGACATTCGTTTGTAAGTCCCATAGGACAGGAACACTCCTGAAGAGTTCATTGTAATTTATAAGGTGCATGCCAGTCTTATATAAAGTTCAATCTTTATTTTGGTGCTAGATAGAAATTTTACTGCCTGGTACCTAGTGCCCAGTGTTATACCGAGCCCACTTCTTGACTACACTTCCATGGTGTATAAAACCTATTTCTTAATGATGTAATATAAAGTGAAACTCTTTGGTTGATCTATAGAGCACATCCAATGGTGTCTGGTAGTCAATACATTTTTTTTGTAGATCAGAAAAAAGAACATTTCCAGACACTTTAAACATTTTTCCAAGTTCATTTAATTGAACTTTAGCCTGAAAAACATATTCAAAGTATAAGTTTCTATTTGATTTATTGGGAGGACATTGTTCTGTGCAGTGGGCTCTTGTAATGGATTAAAAAGAGTTGTTTTTTTCCCAGTTATTTATTACACTAAGGAGCTGCCAATTTCACGCCAGTGCCTTGATCTGCATTTTAGCGCAGCTGTGAAGCGCAGATCAGCGTAAGGACATATGAAAAACATTTTTTTTCGAATGTGTCCTATTCACACCATAATGCTGTCAATGGACATCAGTGTGCGTTAAAACACAACTAAAATGGATGGAGATGTATATGCATTTTCTATACATTTTAGCGCAAGTCAGTGTGAATTGGCTTGAAAAAAGCAAATTGTAGTACACAATTTTAGCCTCAAGGTGTCAGTATTGGATTGTACATTTTCTATGTGCCTTCCTAATATAACTTCCTGCCACAGGAAAAAAAAAAAAAAAAAAAAAATATATATATATATATATATATATATATATATATATATATATATATATGTATTCTTTTTCAGCATGGCCAGTAATCATAACCTGGTTCATAGTGATCGATATAAAGCCATAAAATGTTTGCTGGTAATGGCTGGCATGGAACTTCCCCCCCACTAGTGAGAATACTAAGTATTTCCTGTTATTCCCCTGATTTCTGAAAAGTGCTCATTAAAGTAGCACTGAAATGCACCATGTAATCCTGAAACCTTGACAGAAGAAGTTTTGTGGTATTGTATGGCTGACAATCAATTAGAATGCACAGATAGCTATTTATCAGCCTTTTCCTGACCATTCAATACCACATTTTCATTAGAAATGCTGACCTGAGCACCACTAATGGAAAAAAAAAATCCTTAACATATGTAAATCCTTAAAGTTGAAGTTTAGGTATGGAAATTTTTACATAGTTACATTGATCCAGCTTGGACCAATATAAGTACATACATATGTACCATACCTGTGGGATCCCCATGGAAGCTGGAAATCACAGTAGTAGGCATCTCTACTAACATGCTACATTTACTCAATAAATGCAAGACATTCTCTGATTTGAGAAGGTACAGAGGTGGGGAGCGGACATCACAATCTCCACCTCGCCTGATTAGAGAAAATACAAAGTGTTTTCTGAATGGTGCCAGTGCCAGACAGGTGACCTCCTGCGTTCAGTAAGCAGCAGGGCAGCCACTCAGCATGAAAGCCGGAAGCTATCGGCAATCGCCGTAGTAACGGTGCCTACCGCAATGATTTCCAGCTTCCACGGGGATCCCACAGATATGGCACATACAAAATTACATTGATCCAAGTTGGATCAATGTAACAATGTAAAAATTGCATTACTTAAACTTCAGATTTCATCTATTTTTCAGTATGTTTGAAATCATGACTCGCTGTATACATTTTTCTTATGTTGCTGTTCAGTTGTTTAGTGGTGTCCGACCTCATGGACCATAGCATGCCAGGCTTTTCTGTCCTCCACTGCCTCCCAGAGCTTGCTTAACTTCATGTCTATTGTTTCGTTGATGCTATCTATTCATCTTGTTTTCTGTTGTCTTCCTTTTTGCTTCCATGTTTCTCACCATTGGGGTCTTTTCCAATGAGTCTTCCCTTCGCATTAGGTGGCCAAAGTATTTGAGTTTCAGCTTCAGGATCTGGTCTTCCAATGAATATTCAGGGTTGATTTCCTTCAAGATTGACTGGTTTGATCTTCTTGCCATCCAAGGGACTTTCAAGAGTCTTCTCCAACACCATAGTTCAAAAGCATCAATTCTTTGGCGTTCAGCATTCCTTATGGTCCAACTTTTGCAGCCATAGGTTACTACTGGGAATACCAAAGCTTTGACTATGCAGCACTTTGTCGTTAGGGTGATGTCTCTGCTTTTTATGATGTTGTCTAGGTTTGCCAGTGCTTTCCTCCCAAGAAGCAAGCGTCTCTTAATTTCATGGCTACAGTCACCGTCTGCCGTGATCTTGGAACCTAGGAAGATAAAATCTGTCACTGTTTCCATTTCTTCTCCTTCTATTTGCCAAGGAGTGATGGGACCGGTTGCCATGATCTTAGTTTCCTAATGTTCGATTTCAGGCCAGCTTTTGCGCTCTCCTCTTTAACCATCATTAAGAGACTCTTTAGTTCTTCTTCACTTTCTGTCATTAGTGTGGCATCGTCTGCATATCTCAGGTTGTTGATATTTCCCCCGGCAATCTTAATTCCAGCTTGTGATTCGTTGACCCTGGCATTTTGCATAATGTACTCTGCATTTATGTTAAATAAGTAGGGTGACAATATACATCCCTGTCGCACTCCTTTCTCAATTTTGAACCAGTCCGTTGTTCCATGCCCTGTTCTAACTGTTGCTTCTGGACTTGCATACAGGTTTTTTAGAAGATAGGTGAGGTGGTCTGGTATTCCCATTTCTTTCAATATTTGCCAAATCTTGTTGTCATCCACACAATCAAAGTCTTTACTGTAGTAAATAAAGCAGAAGTAGACATTCTTCTGGAACTCCCTTGCTTTCTCCATAATCCAGCGAATGTTGGAAACGTGATCTCTAGTTCCTCTGCTTCTTCGAAATCCAGCTTGTGCTTGGGGTAGCTCTGAGTTCACATGCTCCTGAAGCCTAGCCTGTAGAATTTTCAGCATAACTTTGCTAGCGTGTGAGATGAGTGCGATCGTACGGTAGTTTGAACATAATTTGGTGCTGCCCTTCTTTCATATCGGAATGTAAACGAACCTCTTACAGTCCTGTGGCCATTGTTGAGTTTTACAAATTTTTTGCCATATTGAGTGCAGCAATTTAACAGGATCATCTTTTAGGATTTGTTATTAGCAATGCTTTCTAAGGCCCACTTGATTTCACTCCCCAGGATATCCAGTTCAGGGTCAGTGACTGCATCATCGTGATTATATGAGACATTCAGATCTTTCTTGTATAGTTCTTCTGTGTATTCTTGTCATCTCTTCTTTATCTCTTCTACTGCTGTCAGTTTTTTCTGACAGTTTTCTTTAGCAAACGTTTTTTGTAAACCTGTGTGAAAGTTTCTAACCTAGAGATCCTGCCAGTGACAGCATTTCTTGCAGGCTGACAACACTAAGCCACTGCCTCCCAATTAACACCTGTATTGTACGAATGCCCTGTGAGCTCCAAAAGGTTGGCTATTGAATTGACTAACTGACAGTGTTAATTTTAGTCTTAGGGCTAAAATGGCATTTTAGTTTTAGTCCCATTTTAGTTTTCTGCAATTGTTTTAGTTTTAGTCGTATTTAATCGACTAAATCTCCAGTACATTTTAGACGACTAAAATGTCCTACCTTTTAGTCTACTAAAATCTCCAGTACATTTCAATAATTGCAATTTAGTTTTAGTCATAGTCTTTTGACTAAAATGGCTTTTAGTTTTAGTCGTATTTTAGTCAACTAAAATAGTATTTATTTAGTCGACTAAAATGTTTTAGTCGGTTTAGTCGACTAAATTAACACTGCTAACTGATAGACCTTAAAGGCAACCAATCTGTTAACACTCATCAGAAGTTAAAGCCGTATTAAACCTAAAACCAAAAATCTAATACAGTATATTGCAGCTTACAAATTCTTAGATGGGTGGCTGTATGAGTCTCCTTTTTATAGGCTTTTTTCTCTCTGTTTTCTCCTGGTGATCTGGCCACTAATACATCATCTGAATTAGAGTGCCACCACTCCGGATGAATGAGCACAGGGTACCTTTGGACAGCAACATTGTCATTCTGGGGGAGGGAAGTGTTAGATGCACTGATCTGCATGAAGTCTATGAACTGACACTTCCTGTAAATAAACTACTGTACATATCCAGCAATCCCCGAGCCTCTCAGTCTAGTTCTCTTCAGGTTGCAGCTAAATAGTAATTAGATCTGACATAGACACACGCAGACAGAGCAAATAACAGAGAGATCACCATACAGTCTTTCATCACATAAGCACATTTGTAATGCAACATAAAGGAAATGGTGAGGCATGGATTTTGACCCCCAAAGAAGAAGTTGCCTGTCCCTTTAGAAAATAGGGACAAGCTAGGTAAATATATACATGGGCAAGGTGGGATTGATCGACCATGACACTAAAACTGCAGCCACAACATGTGCACCTATCATTTCAACATAAGGCAAACAAACAAAAAAACAAAAAAAAGTTTGAAAGTGTACAAAGTATTTAAGAGTGTGAATGGCAGGCTGACACTGTTGTTGCTAATTGTGTAGCAGTGTCTTCACTGTATACAGTGTATCATGATGCCGAACATACCGAAAAAATGTATTTGAGGTCAAGGGCGGCCTGGCCCGGGGCCAGTAAGGGGCCCCATGAGAGGCCCTGGTACCTTTACAACCCCTAAAAACCACATCCAGTTTTGGCCGTGGTGCCCTGTGTGTGCCACACTTCTTTCTCTGGCATTACAGCCCAAATTAGGATCAAAATATGATCATACTGCTTTCATAAAATGCCCCTGGTTGCATCATAAAGATGGCAGTCATCCTTAAACTTGGAAGTGCCCAGTGGCTTCCATGTAAAGAAGCCAGGAACTTCCATGCAGGCTATGCTGTGGTAGATATGTAAATGCCCCTTATATGAAGCTGAGCTACAATATGTAGGTGGGGCTTTGCATGGGTGTAGCTTGAGTGTGGGCAGGGCACAGGGGGCTCCATGATCTCCTATAGCCAGGGGGCTCCATGAGTTGTCAGTCTGCCCCCGTTTGAGGTTTATTTATTATCTGAGCATGTGATAAAAAGAATGGATGAACACAGGTACAAGAAGGAAAAAAAACATGTCAAAGCAATATCAGAGCACAAGAGGCAGACAAGGCTATAGCTTTCTCAGCCCCCTCCTTCCTCCCCAGTCTCCATATTAGTCTTTAGTCTCTCTATTGAGAGGGGCAGGGCCAAACTTGACTTTTAAAGGAAGAGTCAAGATTTAATTTTAGAAGCGCCCCCTGACACTTTTAAATGAAATATGATTGATAATCATACACATTGTGACAGGTGTACTTTATGCCATTGCAAGAACATCACAAGAAAAATAATCACGTGTGTTGTAAAAGGATTTACAGTCTGTACATTGCAGATGTTATTATACATACAGTGCCTTGAAGAAGTATTCATACCCCTTGAAATTTTCCACATTTTGTCATGTTACAACCAAAAACGTAAATGTATTTTATTGGGTATTTTATGTGATAGACCAAAACAAAGTGGCACATAAAATTGTGAAGTGGAAATGATACAAGGTTTTACATTTTTTTTTACAAATAAATATGTGAAAAGTGTGGCGTGCATTTGTATTCAGCGGAGTCAATACTCCGTAGAACCACCTTCCGCTGCAAGTCTTTTTGGGGATGTCTCCACGAGCTTTGCACATCTAGAGAGTGACATTTTTGCCAATTTTCTGGGCAAAATAGCTAAAGCTCTGTCAGATTGGATGGAGAGAATCTGTGAACAGCAATTTTCAAGTCCTGCCACAGATTCTCAATTGGATTTAGGTCTGAACTTTGACTAGGCCATTCTAACACTTGAATATGCTTTAATCTAAACCATTCCATTATAGCTCTGGCTGTATGTTTAGAGTTATTGTACTGCGGGAAGGTGAACCTTCACCCCAGTCTCAAGTCTTTTGCAGACTCTAACAGGTTTTCTTCTAAGATTGCCCTGTATTTGGTTCCATCTATCTTTCCATCAACTCTGACCAGCTTTCCAGTCTCTGCTGAAGAAAAGCATGCCCACAACACGATACTGCCACCGCCATGTTTCACGGTGGGGATGGTGTGTTCAGGGTGATGTGAAGTGTTCGTTTTCCGCCATACATAGCGTTTTGCTTTTAGACCAAAAAGTTCAATTTTGGTCTCATCTGACCAGAGCACCTTCTTCCACATGTTTGCTGTGTCCCCCACATGGCTTCTCGCAAACTGCAAACGGGACTTTGTATGGCTTTATTTCAACAATGGCTTTCTTCTTGCCACTCTTCCATAAAGAGATTTGTGGAGTGCATGACTAATAGTTGTCCTGTGGACAGATTCTCCCATCTGAGCTGTGGATCTCTGCTGCTACTCCAGAGTTACCATGGGCCTCTTGGCTGCTTCTCTGATTAATGCTCTCCTTGCCCGGCTTGTCAATTTGGGTGGATGGCCATGTCTTGGTAGGTTTGCAGTTGTGCAACACTTTTTCCATTTTCGGATGATGGATTTAATAGTGCTCTGTGAGATGTTCAAAGCTTGGGATATTTTTTTTCATAACCTAACCCTGCTTTAAATTTCTCCACAACTTTATCCCTGCTCTGTCTCGTGTGTTCCTTGGCCTTCGTGATGCGGTTTGTTCACTAAGGTTCTCTAACAAACCACTAAGGGCTTCACAGAACAGCTGTATTTATACTGAGATTAAATTACACACAGGTGGACTCTATTTACTAATTTGGTCACTTCTGAAGGCAATCAGATTTTAGTTAGGGGTATCAGAGTAAAGGGGCTGATTACAAATGCATGCCACACTTTTCAGATATTTATTGGTTTAAAATTTGGAAAACCATTTATCAATTTCCTTCCACTTCACAATTATGTGCCACTTTGAGTTGGTCTATCACATAAAATCCCAATAAAACCTAAAATAAATTTAGGTTTTTGGTTGTAACATGACAAAATGTGGAAAATTTGAAGGGGTATGAATACTTTTTTCAAGGCACTGTATATGTACAATTCTTATCCAGATGGAGTTTTTTTTAACTGGCCTGTTTGTGCTTGGCCTACACAAACAGCTAAGGATGGCTGGCCACATTCCAGTCTTGACATTTCCTTGTAGGCAAAGATAAACCAGACTTGAATAAACACAGTGCACGTGTACCACTCCAAGCAGGGGGTCATTCTATGGCTTGTCTGTCCTATGCACCTGCTCAAACTTTTGTGTTCCCGTTTTCTTTAAGGTGCTTATGGCCAGCATTATATTGGTGGTTTAACTTTTTTTTCCTAAATTGACCCTGGTTAAAGATTGCACTTTGGATTACCATGACCATTATAATCACAAATATGTATGTGTAAACATTCCAGTATAAGCAGATTTGAAGTCTTAGCAATTACACAATGCTGTTAAATCCAATAGCAGTCCCTCTCTATCTAAACAAATGTGCACACCTGCTGAGAAGTAACTTACTTCTTCTATTTAACCACTTGCCGACCACTATAGGCAAATGATGGCTACAGCGCAGCTGGCTAGTTCTGGGAGGCCGTTATACGGGCAAGGGCAGCGCGCGCTATGATCACAGTGTTCTCTGGACACTGATGATCACAGATTGATGTAAAGAGCCAGAAAGGAGGTTTATGGAAGGGACCTTTGGACAGGCACCACTATGATGAATATATATAAAATACAAAAATAATTTTATTAAATTCAATCTTAACCACTTCAGCCCCGGAAGAATTCACCCCCTTTCTGACCAGAGCACTTTTTGCGATTCGGCACTGCGTCGCTTTAACTGACAATTGCGCGGTCGTGCCACGTTGCACCCAAACAAAATTGATGTCCTTTTTTTCCCACAAATAGAGCTTTTATTGATTGGTTTGCGCAAAAGTTATAGCATTTACAAAATTGGGTGTTATTTTTTTGGCATTTTTATTAATCATTTTTTTTTTTTTTACTAGTAATGGCGGCGATCAGCGATTTTTATTGTGACTGCGACGTTTATAGCGGACATGTTTGACACATTTTTGGGACCATTGTCATTTATACAGCAATCAGTGCTATAAAAATGCATTGATTCCTGTAGAAATGACACTGGCAGTGAAGGGGTTAACCACTAGGGGGCGGGGAGGGGTTAAGTCAGTACTGGGGAGTGATTACTAACTGTAGGGGGGATGGGCTAGCTGTGTCACTACTCTGATCACTGCTCCCAATGTTCGTCCTCTCTGTGAGGCAATCGCGGGTATCCCCACGGCGATCGAGTTCGCGGGACCCACGACCCGACTCACGGAGCTCCCGGCCGGCGTGTGCACGCAATGACATGGCAGGAAATTCAAATGGACGTACCTGTAAGTCCATTTGCCCAGCCCTGCCATTCTGCCGACGTACATCGGCGTGGCAGGGGTTAAAACACTAATAAAATACATGTAAAATTTGCATAGGATGATAGGATTTACTTCATACAAGGAAAAGCTACATCCCAAAAAAACGTGGGTACTTCTACGCGTTTTGACGCAAGGGTCTTCGTCTGGGGGTTCTCAAGAGCAACAGTTTTGAACAACTGTCTAAAAATATAAACAGTGCTAAATGTCATAAACACATATAAATCCACATAAAAACATGTATATAGGAAAATATATCAAGTAAGGCAACTTACTAGATATGGTAGAGAACACATGCATGCAAGAGCAGCAGGATCCCTCCAAAGCCTTCACATGTATAAAACAATTGAAAGGACATAAACCTAATGAATAATAAGGGCTCAATGAACAAATGGAGTATAGTTGTGTAAACTGGAGGTACTGTGCATCCAATGTATATGGGCACAAACATAGCACTAAGAAGACAAGAAAGGGGGTGTGCATGCCCACGCACCAGTGGCCAATAAGAGAGAATCAACCTTTGTTGGTTATGAAGTATATAATGGAAAAGAAGAACCAAATGAGTGTATGTGTATACTTATAGGATGGTAAGTACTGTATATTGATTCTGTAGGAGAGCAGAAGATAGAAAAATACCCCAATGATGCTAATCAGCTATTCTTTATAAGCCTATCCCTATGATATAGTATACAGTAAATAATCACTATCTATAGGGAGGCCTCCTCAGACAATTTGACTGGCCAATTACCGTGATATGGTGTCATGCATCCAAGCCACATGTTGGTCTCAGTCAAAAAAAGGGGTCTTAAATTGTCATTGTACCTACTAGGCAATTTGACTGCCCAATTACCATGGAATAGTGACTTGCATCCAAGCCACTCACTGGTTTCAGTCAAAAGGAGCTCTCATGACTACATAAAAAACAGTTTGTTCACCATCCCAATAGACCATGTGACCCATGTGACAAAATAAAAAAATGAAAGAAATAAAAAATAGGTGCCTATCAGTTAAGGAGAAAAATTACCTGTTAGCAAAATTTTATAACAAACTATGAAAATGTTTTTTTTTTATGCTAAGCATTTTCAGTCTTTATTCGTTTATTTAGCAAATAAAAACCCAGTGGTGATTAACCTCTTCACGCCTGCACTATAGCCGAAAGACGGCTACAGTGCGGGCCATGTACAGTACATCCCCCCGTGCATGAGCTGCGGGGTGCGCGCGGTTCGCTTTGTGATCAGCGAGTCAGTGAGACTCAGCTTATCATAGATCGAAGTAAGGGCTGATCCCGGCCCCTTACCACGTGATCAGCTGTCAGCCAATGACAGCTGACTACGTGATGTAAACAGAGCCGGTAATCTGCTTTTTTTTTTTTTTTCCTCATGCTGACAGAGTGAGGAGAAAAAAAAAAAGCCGATTACCGTCTGGAGTAAATGGGACATCGGCCCTGCACACTCCAGACCCACTGCTGCTAAGCAGAGCCCACCAGTGCCACCTATCAGTGCCCATCAGTGCTGTCAGTCAGTGCCCCATCATCGGTTCCACCTATCATTGCTGCCTATCAATGTCATCTACCAGTGCCACCTATCAGCGTAGCCTCATCAGTGCAGCCTCATCAGTGCCCACCAGTGCCGCCTCATCAGTGCAGCCTATCAGTGCCCATCAGTGTTTGTTTAGCAAAAAATAAAAAACCCCAGTAGTGATCAAATACCACCAAAAGAAAGCTTTATTTTTGTGGAAAAAAATTATAAAAATTTCATATAGGTGCAGTGTAGCATGACCGCACAATTGTCAATCAAAGAGTGACAGTGCTGAAAGCTGAAAATTGGCCTGGACAGGGAGGGAGTTTAAAGGAGTTGTAAAGTCTCAAGGTTTTTCACCTTAATGCATTCTATGCATTAAGGTGAAAAACCTTCTGTGCTGCAGCAGGTCCCTCAATGCCGCCTTTTCCTTACCTGAATCCAATCGTTCCAGCACAAGCCCAGCAGTTCCAGCCGCTGTCTTGGGTCCTCATTGGATAGATTGATAGCAGCGGGAGCAGTTGGCTCCCACTGCTGTCAATCAAATCCAGTGATGCCGGGGGCAGGGTCCAGTCCTGCTGTCTGTGTCAATGGAGGCAGCAGCAGGACTCGGGAGCGCGCCTGCACAAGTGCCCCCATGGAAAGTGGCTCTCCGAGGGGGCACCCGATGAAGAGGAGGAGCCAGGAGCACCGTCGGGGGGACTCGAGAAAAGGAGGATCGGGCCGCTCTGTGCAAAACCCTTGCACAGAGCAGGTAAGTATGACATGTTTGTTATTAAAAAGAAAAAAAAAACAAACCTTTAAAATCACTTTAAGTGCTCAGTAAGCAAGTGGTTAAATACACCCAAAAGAAGGCTCTATTTGTGTGAAAGAAAATGATAAAAAGTTTGTTTAGGTATTGTGTTGCATGACCGCGCAATTGTCATGCAAAGTGAGACAACGCTCAAAGCTGAAAATTGGCCTGGGCAGAAAGGGGGTAAAAGTGCCCATTGAAGGGTGAAGGGAAAAAAATAGCAAATAAAAAAAATAATCTAGCATATGCAATTGCGACACAAGTCATATTGTACTTGAATGTTATTAAAAATGACCTTTCCTTTTTAATTTTCTGTAAATGCAATGCAATATGGCTACCTGGAGGTGTTCTGTACACAGAATGTGTACAGAACGCCTCCCAGAAACATCATTTCCTGCTTGTGAGAAGTCTACACTAAGATACAAGTCAGATTTTAGGCATCCCCTGCAACAAAAATGTCATTTTTGGTAAGCTATTCCCAATAGGAAATCATGTCTAAAGGGATGCAGGCCCTGTAATTTTACTCATTAGTGGTCTACAAGTGCAGCAGCTGAAAGGAAATTATGAAACCACTCCCATTAGATACACTTTCCCAATGGACACAGACAAACACAGAGATTTCTTCAGAATAACAAAAGTTAGGAATCTGCAACAAAGTCTGCTAAAATCTTTATAATATACATAGATCACCCAGAGGGGAATGTTTTTTCTCAACAAAAGTGGAGTTACTCTTCAAGGTTGGACACCTATTCATCTGAGTTTACCTGCATTTTAACCACTTGCCGACCAGCCGCCGTCATTATACTGCGGCAGGTCAGCTCATTCCCGCAATGTACGTCGGCTCCTTTAAGAGCCATAGCAAGCACGCGTGCCCGCTGCACAGCGGAGGACCCCATGCGCATGGCCGGCGGCCGCGATGTCCCCTGGCCACCCGCGATCGCAGGAAAGAGAGCCAGAATGGGGATCTGTCAATGTAAACAGACAGATCCCTGTTCTGACAAGGGAGATGAGAGAGATCTGCTGTTCCTAGTGATTAGGAACAGCTATCTCTCTCCTCCCCCAGTCAGTCCCATCCCCCCACAGTTAGAAACACCTCCCAGGGAACACATTTAACCCCTTGATCACCCCCTAGTGTTAACCCCTTCCCTGCCAGTGACATTTACACAGTAATCAGTGCATTTTTATATCACTGATCGCTGTAAAAATATCAATGGTCCCAAAAAAGTGGCAAAAGTGTCCACAATGTCGCAGTCCCACTAAAAATCGCAGATCACTGCCATTACTAATAAAAAAATAATAAAAATGGCATAAATCTATCCTTTATTTTGTAGACGCTATAACTTTTGCGCAAACCAATCAATATATGCTTATTGCAATTTTTACAAAAATATGTAGAAGAATATATATTGGCCTCAACTGATGAAGAAATTTGTTTTTTTTAATTTATTTTTTGGATATTTATTATAGCAAAAAGTAAAAAATTGTTTTTTTTCAAAATTGTCGCTCTTTTTTTGTTTATAGCACAAAAATAAAAACAGCAGAGGTGATCAAATACCACCAAAAGAAAGCTCTATTTATGGGAAAAAATTTTGTTTGGGTACAGCGTTGCATGACCGCGTAATTGTCAGTTAAAACGACGCAGTGATAGATCGCAAAAATGGCTTGGTCATTAAGGGGGAAAATCTTCCAGTCTGTAAGTGGTTAAAATTGTCTAGGGCAGGTGTGTTGTCATGCACTGATGTGCATTGTCATTCCTACCAAATGCTCACATATCATGCAATGACAAATAAAAAACAAACATGAACTTTTTCATTTAATGCACCACACAGATGTAAACTAGCACCATAACAAAACATCTGCACATGCATTAATGTGCAATATAACACTCATGTTTAGCCCTGGTTCACATTGGACATGTCAAATCGCATGCTAAATCAGCGACAATTGCCAGCAATGACACCATCCGGATCAGTGCAACGCCGCGTTTGCGGTGCCACACCGATTCCCAAAAGTAGTTTCTGTACTACTTTTGGCGACTTCGGGTGTGATTTCCATTGACTTGTGTGCAGCTACCCACACAGATGTCTCTAAAATTGCCCCCGAAGTCGGGACTGAAATGCGGGAATGAAATCATGCGAGTTCAGCTGTACTTGCAGGTTTTCATTCCCGCTGTCAGTGTGAACCTGGGCTAAAAGTGCATTTGTGTGAATGGGCCCTGAATGTTTGGTTCTTATTTAAACATTTTCCATGTGTTTTTATTTTTCAGTAAGTCCACCTCTGGCTAACACGTCATATGTGCATCTCCCGGGTAACTTAATGATTCACAGGAAGGTGCCTATTGTGGCCATTCATGGTATCCATGGAAACCATCTTCTTTTATACTTTCGGCAAGTTTCAAGGAAGTTTTTTTTTCTTGGAGCATAATCTATAAATCGCCACTTGTGTTATAAATAAAACAAGCATGGCTAAGTATAGGCAAACAGCCTACTCTCGGTAAATCCTATTATTCTAAGGGTGCCTTCATCTTTGAAGAGGATAGATACACATTTAAAAAGTGAAGAATGGCCATATCAAACTCAAGTGAATCAGGGGGCTGAATTGGGTTGAATCTTCACAGGGCAGCATTAGGTCTGCTGAGGTCCCCCCATCATTTTTTCCAAAAAAAAATAAAAAAAAGGACTGGCACTTTGTTAATTAGGGATATAGGCATAATTGCAACTTAAAACATTATATTACGGAGAAAAGAGCCTTAAAATGTTTCTTGAAGTATTAAATAAACTGTTATCTAAATATAAAAAAACAGCTGTATATGATTATATAGTATACAATATGGTCCAAGATGGGCACTCTCACTGGACAATAGAAATGTAAAAGAGGAAGTGAGAGGTGGGCAAGCTTCGGAAGTTCTAGAGTTTTACCGGTCACAGCATCCATGACAGCGGACATTAAAAAGCAGATCTTTTACCCTTAAAACAATCCTTCCTCCTCTTCACCCCTTCTCTGGTCCTCTACACAAATAGGGCTCTCTTTTTTTTTTTTCACTAAAAGTCTTCAGGCTGCTCCCCCCCATGCATGTCACTTACCTAGGCAAATGACGTTCACTGTGCTCCCTATGCCTCCTGGGATATGCACGTCACATATCCCAGGAGGCATAGTCCTTAATTTACAAAGGAGAAGGGTGGGCGGGCCTAGCAGTGCATCATCGTGAGGCCCGCCGGCGAAACTTGGAAGGCCAGCAGCCTGCAAATGTCATCACACACAACATGGCAGAGCGTGACCAAGCGCTGCCAGAAGAGCAGAGGATCTCTGCAGGACAGCGCTGGATCTGCTGGGTGGATAAGTTACTAAAATGTGCTAAAGAGACCACCTAGTAGCCAGGGGATTTAAAAATAAAAAAATGGGGGGGGGGGGGGGTGCACATCCACATTAAGAGGGTGCTGCAAAATGATGGATGTGTTTACTGGCCAGGAATGAAAGATCAATTAAATAACTGGATAGCAAAATGCGACATTCAGCTGGAATTGTTCAGCTGGAATGGCAAAAGAGTACTTAATAACTGTGGAATACTTTTCCAGTTTCTGGGATGTGGACTATTTACAAGGATGAAAACAGTCATGAAAAAAAAATCTAGTTTGCAATGTATAGAATCCCTGATTTAGAGCGGAGATGAACCTCCCCAAAAAATGTTTTCAATTAGGTCCCAGGAGCTTTTAGCCATAATGTTCTAGCATGCACAGTATATGTCAGACTTACCTGGCTAGTGATCCCCTCTAGCACCCCCAGCCAGCATCCCCATCAGTCAAGGGTGCTGCCAATTTCTCCCTTTCTGGGTACTCTTTGGCCACTTGGTTGGCCAGGCTGTGATGACATAATTCCTGTGTATGTGAGCATGAGTCATGTCATCATGGCACAGAGCAGTGTACATGTACAATGTAAATACTGAGCTGCACATGTGCAGCTCAGTGTGGGTTAATGCTGACAGGCAGGGAGAAAGATTTATGGCAGAAGAGACCAAAAGGGTCATTTATGTCATAAAAATCCTACCTGTCAGCATTTTTTTAGGTTTAATTCATCTCTAATATTCTCTGATTATGCTTACCTTTGGACGAATTTAAGCAGCTCAATAAGATAAGGGATTTTCAGCACCAGACCTCATCACCAGGATATCCTCAAAACAATGGTAAAGCGATGCCAGAAGTAAAAACAGCCAAGAAATTAATGCAATAAAGCAAAACAGGCTAGCACAGATATACACACCTACCCACGAGCTGAACAGTAGTTCAGAACAAAGACTAATGCCGCGTACACACGGTCGGACTTTTCGTCTACAAAAGTCCGACAGCCTGTCCGACAGACTTCCGGCGGACTTCCGGCGGACTTTCGGCGGACTTGCAGCAGACTTTCTAACGAACGGACTTGCCTACACACGACCACACAAAAGTCCGACGGATTCGTACGTGATGACGTACACCGGACTAAAATAAGGAAGTTCATAGCCAGTAGCCAATAGCTGCCCTAGCATGGGTTTTTGTCCGTCGGACTAGCACACAGACGAGCGGATTTCGGGGTCCGTCGTAGTTACGACGTAAAGATTTGAAGCATGTTTCAAATCTAAAGTCCGTCGGATTTGAGGCTGAAAAAGTCTGCTGAAAGTCCGGAGAAGCCCACACACGATCGGATTACCAGCCAGCTTTAGTCCGTCGGCGTCCGTTGGACTTTTGTAGATGAAAAGTCCGACCGTGTGTACGCGGCATAATAAGCAGGCACACTAGAACTCTAGTGGATGGATGGGGGATTCACTAAAGGCAAATAGACTGTGCACTTTGCAAGTGCTGTTGCTCATGAGGTTAGCAAATGAGAAGAAGCTTCATTTTGCAAAGAATACCCAATTACATGCAAGGAAAAAAAAACAAATATGTTTTGCATGATTGGATGATGGAAATCAGTAGAGCTTCCCCTCGTTTACTAAGCTGCACTTGCAGAATGCAATTGCACTTTCAAAGTGCACAGTCTGTTTGCCGTTGGTAAATGCACCATGATGAGTCACCTGGTAAAACCTTGCTAAAACCAACCTGAAGAGGAATCAAGTTTGACAAGCATTTTACTATAATAGGCTAACTAAGGATCTACCTCAGCTCCGTATAAATGATAATGTACATGTTTATGGATAAATTCTACAAGCAATGGCTAAAGACATATGTTGTGCAGAAAAAAGGACACCGCTCCTATGAGACTGTAACAGTGGAAGGAAGCTGAAAAGAATGAAAGACATCTAAGAAAGACAGGAGAAAGAGTCAATTTAAGCACGTGTGAGCAGAATTTTGGCATTTACACCTGTGATATTATATCTGCAGATAAAGAAGCCGCAGGGACACTGCAAACGACAGAGCAAATGGTGACCTCAGAAAGCAGAGAGAGTGCGATGAAGAATGCTTTGTCATTATCATCAGTAGAGGTGCCACACCTGGGTGGAAAGACATCATATGTAAGAGGAAGGCAGAGCAATCAAAATTTCAGCTCGTTTGAAAGATTATGTTTAACATATAAACCCTCCATATACTTCACTACAGCTAGAACTGTTGTATTTCAACATTTAAGTATATTTGTTGCCTCTTCCGTACATCATTAAACACTGATGTTACACACAACCATGCATGGCACCAATCTTCAGCAAGAGTAGCTTTCTAAACAATTACTACAGGTACATGTACATTCCTTTTCACTATATACTGGGACATCCCAGGAATCCCAAAACTCAGTGACTCCACATTTAGTTCAGCTCGGATCTAGGTGCTTTGACCTAATCACTTATTTTGGATCTTTGAGGCTCTTTCACTTTAAAGGACTAATATTAGGAGTGGGCCAATGTACCTATCTCCAAGTTAAAGCTTGCAATTGCTTAATAGCGTTCCTTTGCTTTAAGGCTCCCAGGGTTCTATACTAGATAATAAAAGGGTCATGCAAATCACCTATAGGGACTTGCATTTACTAGTAGTAACAGTATACATATTTAATCTTGAATGCACTGTAAAGTTAACCAATGGTTTGCCCATAGATGGCAAAACAACAGGTTCACTTTAATGTTGACCCTGCCAACAGCTTTTACTTTCCCTTTCTTTTCTACCCTGCCTCCATGTGGCCCCATACATATGTTAAATGCTGAAGCTTATGGTGTCTAGGCAGAAAATACACTGTTTCTCCCAGGAATTTGAATAGACAGCAGCCATATGCTGTAGGCCCTGATCATTTTCACACACTGAATACAAAGCAAATGTACTTTGGCTTGATCCACCCTTCTGGGTCCAGTGTCTGGGGAAGGAGGAAGGTCACATGAGGAACATTTACCAGAAGCCCTCATTTCTAAAGCAGAACTACAGTCAGAATAAAAAAGCATAGCTGTGGCCTGACCCTGGCATTCTTGACAGCTTGAAGTCACCTTTACACTGTGAGGTCACCTTCAAAGACTATATGGGTAAAGGAGATATTAATAGTGCTGCTTATGTTTACCAAGGAGGAAATGCCTTGCAGTCTTGACTGGGTATTAGGTTCATTGTGACACATAATACTGTTCTTTCCTTCCTAGTTGGCAGAACATGTCAGACATAGGGTTTTCAACTGGTTCCATGTGCATCCAATGTGTCTGTAACTCACAGCAAAGTATCCCTATTTTTAAGAATGTGGTTGCTGTTGTAAGCCAATCCCCTTATTTTTGTTAAAATCCAGTAGAAAAGTATATAAGCAGTGCTGCAACTGCTCCTCACTCTTGTCCAAGGAATTATCCTTGGACAAGCATATGCTGTAGGTACATCTCCATGTAGTGGTCACTCAGTGTGTAGCCAAGGACTTAGTCAGAAACCTTAAGTTGGGAGTAATCAGCCACACCCTTTGTACAAAGCACAGTATCCTTTATATAGGTCTGTTATTGTGCAGCACAACCATATAGTCTTTGGCACAGATATATCCAGTATTTTACAGTAATAAATTTACCAACTGCATTACCAAAGGACAGCTTTGGCTACCAGGGGAAGCATTACTTAAGAAGGTGTACCTAGGAGAAAGTAGCACCTCACACCCGCTTCATGTCTCTGTTCTGAACACTGGAGGATCAGCAATGACCAAGGAGCCTGCCTGAGCTTTCCCTACTCAATAGGAACCTTTCCCTATGCGCTGCACTCTCCCTCACAAACAGGTTCCTGTCCGTGGCTATACACTCGCCAGAAGAACACCAAACTGACTTGGGTTCCCTTATTTAAAAGGTTCCCTCACCCAGAATAGCTGCCAAAGTCTCTCGAGAGTTCATTGTCCAATCAGGTCACTTCTCACCTCAAGGCAATGTATGGTATCCCTAAGAGTTCAATTCCCTTATGAGACTGCTCTACCTATGCAATAGTGGCACAGAGCTGCCTACAGGTGGGGAGACTAACTGCACCTGCCTACAAACACATTTATTGTTAGGTTATGCTACCCCCCCACCACTTTTGTTGGTGCCAAAACTTAGACCTGATGATGGGGATGGAACCTCCCTCAAAATGCATTGACTGACAGCTATGTGGAAGTTTGGTAGTTGCAGCACTGATGGACATCTACCTGAGGAAATTTCACTTGGATGGTGGATAAACCTAGGTGATAATTCAGATGAACATCTGTGGATGACTATTGGATGCATTAAATCTATTACCAGCCCAAGGAAAACTTGCATAAAGATGAGTTTAAGACAGAGAGCGGATTTTGCAGGATTGAGAAATGTATTTTTGTACAATTTTATAAATAGCGATTTTCTGATTAGGATCATGTACTAACAGTTGGGATACTACATCATCTAATGGGAGGACAGTTGTTTACTTTTACACTTGTATCATTATCAGCCTGAAATAAAGTAATAACAGCATACCAGTAGAAAATCCATCAAGAATCCACACCACTCTAGAAACACTTTCTCCGTCTTCATACCCAGCTCCTGTCAGGTGCCCACCCAACAGTGTGTCCCCTTTCTGAAGAATCGTATCTAAAAAAATAACCAGGCTGCACACCAATGATGTTGCAAATGTTAAAACTGTTTAATCCAATAAAATGAGTTTACAGCATGACTTTCTGCCTGCCATCCGTTCCAAAATGTTTCACCCAAGGAAAGGGTTTAATCAACATGACATGATGTTTGGGGGCAGCCAAGGATTTCTCACTTTAGAGGGATTTCTTCTCACTTCCTGTTTTAGCTAAGAAGAGAAATCTCCCCAAAGGGGAAATGGTTAAAATAAACTAACAGGATTTTATAATTCTCCAGTAATCAATCCCAAACAATGTTTTTTCTTTAGTACTACTTTAAAGTATATGTAAACGTTTTTTTAAAACAAACATGTCATACTTACCTCCTCTGTGCAGTTGGTTGTGCACAGAGTGGTCCCGATCCACCTCCTCTGGGGTCCCTCAGCGGCGCTCCTGGCTCCTCCTCTTCCCAAGTCCCCCGTTGGAGAAGCACTCTCCCTCAGGGCACCTGTGTGGGCGTGCTCCCGTGTCCTGCTGCTGCGTCCATTGACACAGACAGCAGGACTTGGCTCCGCCCCCCGACGCCCACGCAATTGGATTTGATTGACAGCAGTGGGAGCCAATGGCTGCGCTGCTATCAACCTATCCAATCAGGACCCAAGACACTGGCTGGAGCAGATGTGCTCATCCCCGGCACAGAAATGATCGGGCTCAGGTAAGTAAAAGGGTGGCTCTGGGTGGCTGGTGCACTACAGGAGTTTTTTCACCTCAATGCATAGAATACATTGAGGTGAAAAACTGCAAGGGTTTACAACTCCTTTAACCACTTCAGCCCCGGAAGGATTTACCCCCTTCCTGACCAGAGCACTTTTTACAATTTGGCACTGCGTCGCTTTAACTGCTAATTGCGCGGTCATGCAATGCTGTACCCAAACGAAATTTGCGTCCTTTTCTTCCCACAAATGGAGCTTTCTTTTGATGGTATTTGATCACCTCTGCCGTTTTTATTTTTTGCGCTATACACGGAAAAAGACCGAAAATTTTGAAAAAAATTGATATTTTTTACTTTTTGTTCTAAAAAAAATCCAATAAACTCAATTTTAGTCATACATTTAGGCCAAAATGTATTCGGCCACATGTCTTTGGTAAAAAAAATGTCAATAAGTGTATATTTATTGGTTTGCGCAAAAGTTATAACGCCTACAAACTAGGGTACATTTTCTGGAATTTACACAGCCTTTAATTTATGACTGCCTATGTCGTTTCTTGAGGTGCTAAAATGGCAGGGCAGTACAAAACCCCCCCAAATGACCCCATTTTGGAAAGTAGACACCCCAAGGAAATTGCTGAGAGGCATGTTGAGCCCATTGAATATTAATTTTTTTTGTCCCAAGTGATTGAATAATGACAAAAAAAAAAAAATTACAAAAAGTTGTCACTAAATGATATATTGCTCACACAGGCCATGGGCATATGTGGAATTGCACCCCAAAATACATTTAGCTGCTTCTCCTGAGTATGGGGATACCACATGTGTGGGACTTTTTGGGAGCCTAGCCGCGTACGGGGCCCCGAAAACCAATCACTGCCTTTAGGATTTCTAAGGGCGTACATTTTTGATTTTACTCCTCACTACCTATCACAGTTTTGAATGCCATAAAATGCCCAGATGGCATAACCCCCCCCCCCCCCAAATGACCCCATTTTGGAAAGTAGACACCCCAAGCTATTTGCTTTGAGGCATGTTGAGTCCATGGAATGTTTTATATTTTGACACAAGTTGCGGGAAAGTGACAAATTTTTTTTTTTTTTTTTTTTTGCACAAAGTTGTCACTAAATGATATATTGCTCACACAGGCCATGGGCATATGTGGAATTGCACCCCAAAATACATTTAGTTGCTTCTCCTGAGTATGGGGATACCACATGTGTGGGACTTTTTAGGAGCCTATCCGCGTACGGGGCCCCGAAAACCAATCACCGCCTTCAGGATTTCTAAGGGCGTGAATTTTTGATTTCACTCTTCACTGCCTATCACAGTTTCGGAGGCCATGGAATGCCCAGATGGCACAAACCCCCCCCCAAATGACCCCATTTTGGAAAGTAGACACCCCAAGCTATTTGCTGAGAGGCATGGTGTGTATTTTGCAGCTCTCATTTGTTTTTGAAAATAAAGAAAGACAAGAAAAAAAATTTTTTTTTTCTTTTTTCAATTTTCAAAACTTTGTGACAAAAAGTGAGGTCTGCAAAATACTCACTATACCTCTCAGCAAATAGCTTGGGATGTCTACTTTCCAAAATGGGGTCATTTGGGGGGGGGTTGTGCCACCTGGGCATTCCATGGCCTCCGAAACTGTGATAGGCAGTGAAGAGTGAAATAAAAAATTTACGCCCTTAGAAAGCCTGAAGGCGGCGCTTGGTCTTCGGGGTCCCGCACATGTGGTATCCCCGTACTCAGGAGAAGCAGCAGAATGTATTTTGGGGTGTAATTTCACATATTCCCATGGCATATTTGAGCAATATATCATTTAGTGACAACTTTGTGCAAAAAAAAAAAAAAAAAAATTGTCTCTTTCCCGCAACTTGTGTCACAATATAAAATATTCCATGGACTCGACATGCCTCTCAGCAAATAGCTTGGGGTGTCTACTTTCCAAAATGGGGTCATTTGGGGGGGTTTTGAACTGTCCTGGCATTTTATGCACAACATTTAGAAGCTTATGTCACACATAACCCACTCTTCTAACCACTTGAATACAAAGCCCTTTCTGACACTTTTTGATTACATGAAAAAATTATTTTTTTTTTGCAAGAAAATTACTTTGAACCCCCACACATTATATATTTTTTAAAGCAAATGCCCTACAGATTAAAATGGTGTGTGTTTCATTTTTTTTTTTCACACAGTATTTGCGCAGCGATTTTTCAAACACATCTTTTGGGGAAAAAACACACTTTTTTAAATTTTAATGCACTAAAACACACTATATTGCCCAAATGTTTGATGGAATAAAAAAGATGATCTTAGGCCGAGTACATGGATACCAAACATGACATGCTTTAAAATTGCGCACAAACGTGCAGTGGTGACAAACTGAATACATTTTTAAAAGCCTTTAAAAGCCTTTACAGGTTACCACTTTAGATTTACAGAGGAGGTCTACTGCTAAAATTACTGCCCTCGATCTGACCTTCGCGGTGATACCTCACATGCATGGTGCAATTGCTGTTTACATTTGACGCCAGACCGACGCTTGCATTCGCCTTAGCGCGAGAGCAGGGGGGACAGGGGTGCTTTTTATTTTTTTTCTTTATTATTTTTTTGCTTTTTTATCTTATTTTTAAACTGTTCCTTTCATATTTTTTTTTTAAATCATTTTTATTGTTATCTCAGGGAATGTAAATATCCCCTATCATAGCAATAGGTGGTGCCAGGTACTCTTTTTTGAAAAAATTGGGGTCTATTAGACCCTAGATTTCTCCTCTGCCCTCAAAGCATCTGATCACACCAAGATCGGTGTGATAAAATGCTTTCCCAATTTCCCAATGGCGCTGTTTACATCCGGCAAAATCTAAGTCATAAAATGCTCGTAGCTTCCGGTTTCTTAGGCCATAGAGATGTTTGGAGCCACTCTGGTCTCTGATCAGCTCTATGGTCAGCTGGCTGAATCACCGGCTGCATTCTCAGGTTCCCTGTTGAGACAGGAGAGCCAGAGAAAAACACGGAAGATGGGGGGGGGGTCATTCCCTCCCACTGCTTGTAAAAGCAGTCTAGAGGCTAATTAGCCGCTAGGATTGCTTTTACATGAAAGCCGACCGCTGGCTGAAAAGAATGATACCAAGATGATACCTAAACCTGCAGGCATCATTCTGGTATAACCACTCAAAGTCGTGAATGGCGTACCTGAAGACAAAAAAATGGTTAACAATAAAGCACAGTAAACGGTAAAGTATAAAAAATTGCAGACCTGAAAAACAAACATGATAAAACATAATAACAATAAAACATTGCAGAATAGAATACAGTAAAAAAGAGCAGAACAATAGAGAGAGAATAGAGAGAGAGAGAGAACAATAAAACGACAACTATTTTTTTTTATTTTATATTTTTGTATGTGTTTTTTTTTTTTTGTTTTTTTTTTTGTTTTTTTTTTTGTAACTAACTTTTATAACTGTAACCGGTTCCAGGTTCGGGTCTCTCAAAATGTGATGGCATCTTGGGAGACCCTGTGAAAGTGTGTCTAGTCTGTGCAGTGCTGTACCCTACGCTAATACTCAACTAGTGTATGGTAGCGTTCAAAACATTCACCAATGCAAAGACCAGGATTGTCAGGACAGGAGGGACAATAATAGCGGGTGTCACGCCTATATCCGCGCTTGCTGCAGACACAACATCTTTTTTGGGGGGGTTCGTTGGGTAGGGGTACTCGGGAGGACATAAAGAAAATGCCTCTCATGCAGCCGACTGCATTTGGTTGGGGATGTGAATGGGGGAAGTACGGGCGCTGCAGAAGTGGTCGGTTCCCAATTAGGATTGGCGAATGCAGCAGGAAGGGCACTATGGGCACGATGGGCCTGTGTTTGTCTTTTTGGTGGCAGCGGGACACTACTTGTGCTTGCCACCTCACCAGCTTAAACTGCACTTATGGGACTCGCCACGTCACCAAGTGTTACTGCAGTGCTGGTTTGACTACGACCGGGGTGTACTAGGCCGCTGGTGCTTGCCAGTTCACCAAAACGCTACCAAAAAAACTGTTAGCGATCGCAGGGATCAGGTCTGACTCTGCGAACGCTGCAGTTATGCGTTTAGTGTTTTGTAAGTGACAGTGATCGATCGATACTGCACTTGGGTGGGCTGGGCCGGGCTGGGCGGAGGGGCAAAACGCAGGTGCTAGCAGGTATCTGGGCTGATCCCACTAACACTGCGTTTTTGGGAACCCTAAACTGCTGGGGACGCTAGTATAGATCTGATCGGATCAGGTATTGATCTGATCAGATACTATACCACTAAGGGAGGTGTACGGTGCGTGCGTGGGTGTTAGCGCGACTGGCGCTAACCTGACGCTGCCTGGGGCTGGTGCTTGCCAGTTCACCAAAACGCTACCAAAAAAACTGTATGTGTTTAGTGTTTTGTAAGTGACAGTGATCGATCAATACTGCACTTGGGTGGGCTGGGCTGGGCGGAGGGGCAAAACGCAGGTGCTAGCAGGTATCTGGGCTGATCCCGCTAACACTGCGTTTTTGGGAACCCTAAACTGCTGGGGACACTAGTATAGATCTGATCGGATCAGATATTGATCCGTTCAGATACTATACCACTAAGGAAGGTGTACGGTGCGTGCGTGGGTGTTAGCGCGACCGGCGCTAACCTGACGCTGCCTGGGGCTGGTGCTTACCAGTTCACCAAAACGCTACCAAAAAAACTGTTAGCGATCGCAGGGATCAGGCCTGACTCTGCGAACGCTGCAGTTATGCGTTTAGCGTTTTGTAAGTGACAGTGATCGATCGATACTGCACTTGGGTGGGCTGGGCCGGGCGGAGGGGCAAAACGCAGGTGCTAGCGGGTATCTGGGCTGATCCCGCTAACACTGCGTTTTTGGGAACCCTAAACTGCTGGGGACGCCAGTATAGATCTGATCGGATCAGATATTGATGCGTTCAGATAGTATACCACTAAGGGAGGCGTATGCTGCGTGCGTGGGTGTTAGCGGTACTGGCGCTAATCTGACGCTGCCTGGGGCGACGCATATCACCGCCGGGCGATCAGGGGGCTAAACCTTTATTCGGTAATAAACGGCGGGTGCCCTGACACTATGAAAAATAAACAAACTAACCAGCGTCACCCGTAACAGTTATACGGTGATCAGTGGTGAAAGGGTTAACTAGGGGGCAATCAAGGGGTTAAAACATTTATTAGGTAGTATATGGGGGTCCCTGTCGCCATAAAATGCTGACGGCGAACCTAAATATTTACGTTCCTAACTAGCGTCACCAGTGACACTAATACAGCGATCAGAAAAATGATCGCTTAGCGACACTGGTGACAGGGGGTGATCAAGGGGTTAAAACTTTATTAGGGGGGGTTAGGGGGGTACCCTAGACCTAAAGGGGGGTAACACTCACTGTCCTACCACAGTAACTGTCACTAACTGACACCCTGCAGTAATCAGAAAAAAAAAAAAAAATACTGCTTGGTGTCAGTGTTACAGGGAGGGGGGAGGGGTGATTGGGGGGGGGATCGGGGGTGTTTTGTGTGCCTGGCATGTTCTACTGTGTGTGTGTGTGTGTTGGTGCACTTACATGTCTTCTCTCCTCGGCGCTAGAACGGAAACTGCCGAGCCGAGGAGAGATGACATCACATCCTCTGCCTGTGTGTACTATACACAGGCAGGGGATGTTCCTCATTGGCTGGGAGCGATCGCGAGGGGGGGGGGCCATGATCGGATGGTCTCCCCCTCGTCTCTCATCGCTCCTAGCCAAATGCCGACCGCCGCTGGCACCGGGGGGGGGTCCGATCGGACCCCCCGCCGCGGGAAGGCAATCACGTATGGGTACGTGATTTTGCCTGCCCGTGCCATTCTGCTCACGTATATATGCGTGAGGCGGTCGGCAAGTGGTTAAGGTCTTCACTGATGAGTGTGGCATGGGTTTACTGGTGAATCAAGTATTATATATCATGTTTGTACTTCTGTTTGTCCTGATGTTGGTTTACTTTTGTTATGTTAAGCCTCGTACACATGATCGGATTTTCCGACGGGAATTGTGTGATGACAGACTGTTGGCAAAAAATCTGACCATTTGTAAGCTCCATTGGACAATTGTCGGATTTTCCGCGGACAAATGTTGGATAGCAGGTTTTAAAATTTTACGTGGACAAATGTCTGTTGTCGGATTTTCTGAGCGTGTGTACACAAGTCCGTCGGACAAAAGTCCAAAGTACAAACACGCATGCTCAGAAGCAAGGACAAGCTGGAAGCGGTTGGTCTTGTAAACTGACGTTTGTAATGGAAAATTAACATTCGTGACGTGGCAAATTATGAAATCTGGAAATGCAGCGCATAATTCTCTTCTTCTTTAATGGGATAATAATGAAGCTGCTTTGCTGGTGATACTGATGAAGTTATTGCAAACAAATTTTCAAAGGCTTTTTTTTTTTCTAGTGATATCCAGAATAATATTATTATGCTTGTTTTTATTTTTTTTTTGGGGGGGGGGCAAGTTACCACAACACCATTATCCCGTAGTTTTTAAGATCAAAGATACAACTATGGAAAGTCAAGAAGAAAGCTGCGCTCAAAGGACAAATTATATATGCAAATAAAATATGTGAAAAAACAAAGCTGGGATCCGTCCATGGCCGCGCCGCTCACACACTCCTTAGGTCTCTCTTGTAAAACACCTCCGCCGCTCCGCTCACACAAACAAAATGGCGCCGAACGACGAGCCGGAAATTTCCGATATCACTGAGAATCATCTGCTGCTAGTTGCTCCTGTGCGTGTTTGGTTGTGGGGAGACCGATTTCCCTGTGCTGGGCGAGACTGCCGTAATAGCAGTCATCGCCATCTGGTAAGCGCATTTGATTTTTCATCTTGAATGTGAAGAGACACAGAAGATACCCTTCGTTTTCCTGGCACTTTCACAAATGATTGCTTTCTTTTGGTCACCTTTCTGGACTGTTACTTTGTGGGATTATCTTATCCTTCGTTTTATCTTATTAACAGTGTATTTTATTCATGAGTATATTATTCATTTGTTTCATGGTGTATATGTTTCAAGGTTTATCTATATACCAATTATCACGTATTGCTTTCTCTATGAGACTTTGCTATAGTCTTTTTTTCATTTTTTTTTGCACAGTCACTACTATTTATCTGTCCTCTATTTTATGCATGTGAATCATTATTTATATGTATACCAATTATCACAAATTGACACTTATGAGACTATGCCTTAGTCCTTCTTAGTCACTTTCTTTTCACTATAGTTTATTCTTAGCGCTGCATCTTTAAAGATACAACTATGTTGGTGTCCCTTGTTAATTTTACATTGTATTTTTTAAAATGTAACTGCCTACTCCCAAACTGTCATTTGAAGTAAAACACATAGTCAAGTATTATTCTCCACAATTTTTTATTGTGCATTCAAAAAAGAAAACAAATAAAATAGACATGCTATCTGCCAATAGAACTTAACCAAAAAGTGCATTTTTTACATCCAAAAATATAGAAAATATACCAAATCAAATCATTATTATTCAACCAAAAAATAAAATAAAAGCCTCATGCATGTGTCCTGCTTTTTAATATAGGGGGTCAACAATGCCAAGAGTTGGTGAAAGCAGGGGTCCGTCATGCGGAGATATTGTCCTGAGCTCCCGCAGCAAAGGCATATGACATAATTGGTCACGATTAATAAAGCAACCATGTTTTGGTCCAAGAAATCCTCCTCCTCCTGTTCCTGGACTGGACTTGGGTCAAAGCAATAACTCCAAGGCCAATAATAAATAACACGTTATCTCCTCCGATTCCGCAACATGGCTGGTTGATGAACAGCCGTTTGGAAACTAACTGAAAAGCGCAAAATGAAAAGCACGAAATGAAAAGCACGAATCAACAAGAAAAACCACGTAGTATGTCAGTACGTTCGTGTTTGTTGGCCGACAATTCTTTGCCGTTTGTATGCAAGACAAAATCCAGGAACACGACTTTGGACAAAAGTTTGAGGTTTTGTCTGCGGAAAATCCGACCGTGTATATGAGGCTTAAGACTTGACTAAATTGACTGCTGTGTGAAGATGACCACTTCTAATGTGAGTGCTTCAGTGGCCTATAGGGATATTCTTACTGGACCCCAGTTTGCAGGGGAGCACAGAGCTCATGCAGAATGTCAGGCTCTTAGAATTTATTCACACGGGCGAAGAGGGCTATACATTGATAGGATCCGGCATATTTCTGCCCCTATTGTTTGCATACAGCCATGGCTGTATGCACATCCAAGTGATTAAATGCCTACAGGGATGTTAGAGCGACCCTGGATTCAGATAGCTTGCACACAGGGCTGCCTGTCCATTCCTGTACACATGTAACCATTAAGATGTGTGTACAACCATGGCATCTGTCAGCTGGTCATTGCTTGCACAGGTGTAGAAATAGGCTGAGTTCTGCCAGTATACAGCGCTCAGTTCTCATGTGTGTGAACTCCTATAAAAAAAATGAAACTAGTTTGAGAGGTAATGAGGAAATTTTTCTGGCTGTTAAATGCAGGAGTGTCCAGTCCATTAGGTCCATTAAATGTGTCCAGTCCATTAGGGGCACCACCACACTTGTTTGCATGCAGGTATACACGCAGGGTGCCAGACTCATACGTTTGTATGATTTTTTATTTTTTCCAAGCACATAATTCAAGCTTGAGGCTCTAATTGGCTTAAAAAAGGTTGGGCTCAGGGCGCAGAGCACTGTGCCCCGAGTCCACCCGCTTGTGAGAATAGTGAATTAATATTCCCTATTGTCTTCCAGCTTCTCCTCCCGGCCAATAAGGACAGGAGGCGGATCGGGTTGGCAGGGAGGTGAACCAGAGGAAGCTGCGGTGGGACCATGCCCTGGAGCGGTGAGTGCGGGGACCGTGTCATGGAGCGGTGAGTGCGGGGACCGTGTCATGGAGCGGTGAGAGCGGAACCTGGGGGATTTGTTTGCCACCCCACCACCAAAAAAGATTAGCACCAACCGCCACTGATCAAATGTAATACTTTTAGGTGTTTTTTTTTTTTTTTTTAGTTATAAATGTTTAAAGTGGTATAAAACCCAAAAGCAAACATTTATTATATTGCCGTTTACCAAATCTTAGATGTGATGGCTGCATTTGTATTCTTTTTTTAGGCTTTCTTTCCTTTATTTTCATCTGGTGATCCTGTCAGTACATCTGTTGTTTTTCAACAAAGCAAGCTGTCCTGCAAATGCAGCAATTTACCACTGACGAGTGTGCTTACAATGATCGGCTTTTATTTATTCATGTAAAACCTTTACCCCCCCCCCCAAAAAAAAACTGTTGCTGTAACTACTTATAAAATGTGAGCTGGGGTTTAGCTTCAGTTTGTTAGTGTATCTAAATCTGCTAGTACATCAAACACTCCGCTCCCCCCAGACTAACAATGCGGGGGGTGTCCCTCCTTCATCCAGAGTGGGGGCACTCTAATACAAGAGGTGTGTTACCGGACATTTCACCGGGTGAAAACGAATGCACCCACCACATCTAAGGATTGGTAAACTGCAATATATTATATTTTTAGTTTTGGATTTAACACTGCTAAAAAAGTAAAATTTCACGTCAAAACTACACTAGAGCTGCATTATGGCACATAGGTGTCATTACCGGGTCATTGTACAAAGCTTTATGTGACATTCAGGCTTATTTAAAGCAAATGTCAGGGCAAAATCTCTAAAATATATGCACATTTATCTCTTTAAACACGCTGCAAGTAGAGAAAAATAATAACAATACAAAGAAAACCAGGCTAGTGAAAAAATGTATATAGTAATTGAAAAGGCTGCAAAAGCACAATGAGATATTAACCTAAGTAATAACGTGCATAAGCAAACAGTAATGTGCTAAGAAGTTATAAATTCATAAATTCAATATCAATCAAACATAAATATTGGGCTAATAGGCATATAAAAATCCATTGTGATTAAATTAATAAATAAATACATTGAAAGGTCCCCAAAGAGCTCATCAAAAAAGTCCACTAAGTGTGAATGAAAAAGAATTTCCAAAATACAAAAGTTTCACCAATAGTGGCAAGATGCAGGCTTACCATATAGATATGACCCGTAGTTAAAAAGTAGTCATAAACAGCATAGCCAATATTAATTAAAATCAATGGCATCCCTCCTCTCTTCTCCGCAGAGTCACCAGGCACCCAATGTCATTTAGGGTGCCATGACCGGTCTTCAACCACATTGGGGAAGAAATAGAAAACAAGTGCCCCACACAGTGTAAAAATCATCCGTTACCTTTATTTAATCTGAATATTGCACTTACTTGTGATAAAAAATATTTGTAAATTAAGAAAATACACTCCAGCCATCAAACAATAAATTTCTTGGTCACTGCCGGTGCACGATGACGTCAGCAAATGGCTCCGTTCTACGTATTTCATCATAAAGGAGGTCTTCTGAGGGAATTAATTTATTTATTCATCACGGTAGATTTTCATTTGCCTATTTGCACAAGATATATCTATATATTACTATCTATTTATTCTTTGCTTTTCTCATGAATTTGGTGTTTTTATAAGTAGATGAGTTAATGCGCCAGAAATTTTGTGTGCTCCTACCTTCCTCTTTGAGTTGACAAACAGCTGAATTCCTAAGCAGGTGGTGTCAGCCCTGCCTAATTCATTGCTGATGGTTTACAAAGAACATAGGCCTCTCGTCTACCCTTTTCCCCCTTGTCCTATCCATAACAGCACAAAGACAGAAGACACAGGAAATGATCAGCTCAGAACATTACTGGTAGAACCAACAGGTCATTTTTGTACTTATCGAATAGATATAACAAAACACTTTCAATGGTATTTTAGCAGACCAGTAGGGATCAAATGAGAAGTTCATTGTTAGGGTTTCTAAACACTTGATGGCCTGAGTGCAGTAGCCTATACTACCAAATCAGCACACATCTATACGTTACATCTATACGTTATAGCCAAAGAGTTTCACAGATTACTTTATAGCTTCACTGAAATTCTTATACTATAGCTTCACAATAGCTGGTATAGGGTGAGCCTAAACAAATAACATACAGTGCATCCGGAAAGTATTCACAGCACTTCACTTTTTCCACATTTTGTTACGTTATAGCCTTATTCCAAAATTGATTAAATTTATTATTTTCCTCAAAATTCTACAAACAATACCCCATAATGTGAAAGAAATTTGTTTAAAATGTTTGCAAATTTCTTTAAAAAAAAATCGAAAAAAAAAAATCACATGTATATAAGTATTCACAGCCTTTGCCATGACACTTAAAATGGATTTCAAGTGCATCCTGTTTCCACTGATCTTGCTTGAGATGTTTCTAAAACTTGATTGGAACCCACCTGTGATCAATTCAGTTGATTGGACATGATTTGGAAAGGCACACACCTGTCTATATAAGGTCCCACAGTTAACAGTGCATGTCAGAGCACAAACCAAGCCATGAAGTCCAAGGAACTGTCTGTAGACCTCTGAGACAAGATTGTATCGAGGCACAGATCTGGGGAAGGGTACAGAAAAATGTCTGCAGCATTAAGCACAGTGGCCTCCATCATCTGTAAATGGAAGATGTTTGGAACCACCAGAACTCTTCCTACAGAGGGCTGCCCTGCCAAACTGAGCGATCAGGGGAGATGGGCCTTAGTCAGGGAGGTGACCAAGAACCCAATGGTCACTCTGACAGAGCTCCAGCGTTTCTCTGTGGAGAGAGGAGAATCTTCCAGAAGAACAATCATCTCTGCAGCACACGACCAATCAGGCCTATATGGTAGAGTGGCCAGACGGAAGCCACGCCTCAGTAAAAGGCACATGACAGCCTACCTTGAGTTTGCCAAAAGGCACCTGAAGGACTCTCAGACCATGAGAAACTAAATTCTCTGGTCTGGTGAAACAAAGACTGAACTCTTTGGCCTGAACGGCAAGCGTCATGTCTTGAGAAAAGCACCGCTCATCACCTGGCCAATACCATCCCTATAGTGAAGCATGGTGGTGGCAGCATCATGCTGTGGGGATGTTTTTCAGTAGCAAGAACTGGGAGACTAGTCAGGATGGAGGAAAAGATGAGTGCAGCAATGTACAGAGACATACTTGATGAAAACCTGCTCCAGAGCCTTCTGGACCTGAGACTGGGGTGAAGGTTCATCTTCCAACAGGACAACGACCCTAAGCACACAGCCAAGATAACAAAGGAGTGGCTAGGGGACAACTCTGTGAATGTCCTCTAATGGCCCAGACAGAGCCCAGACTTGAACTCGATTGAACATCTCTGGAGAGATCTGAAAATGGCTGTGCACCGACGCTCCCCATCCAACCTGATGGAGCTTGAGAGGTCCGGCAAAGAAGAATGGAAGAAACTGCCCAAAAATAGGTGTGCCAAGCTTGTATCATCATACTCAAAAAGACTTGAGGCTGTAATTGGTGCCAAAGTTGCTTCAACAAAGTATTGAGCAAAGGCTGTGAATACTTATGTACATGTGATTTGTTTTGTTTTTTATTTTTAATACATTTGCAAAGATTTCAAACAAACGTCTTTCATGTTGTCATTATGGGGTATTGTTTGTAGATTTTTGAGGAAAATAATTAATTTAATCCATTTTGGAATAAGGCTGTAACATAACAAAATGTGGAAAAAGTGAAGCGCAGTGAATACTTTCTGGATGCACTGTATAGGACAAGAGTACTTACACACAGACCACCACCCTGCGTATCCATTGCATTGATCTCTTACTTGATCCCTCACTCTTTTTTAGTTTTGCCAAGGCATGGAACCCTTATGAACTTGCCACTGGAGATGTAGTCACAGGATCAGTTTCTACAACTTTATCACATGCTGTCTAAAACTCACCAAGAGGACTGAGGCTGCTTCTACTTAAAACTGGACTGCACTGATCATCCCATTGTGGCAAAGTCCAACAGAGGCTCTAATTCTTTTCCACTCCATCCAAAAGTAAACAGGACAAATAGAGAGGGTCAATCTCCCTAATGCAGTGGTTCTCAACCTTTCTAATGCCGTGACCCCTTGATAAAATTTCCCAAGTTGTGGGGACCCCTAACAGTAAAATTATTTTCGTAGCATTGGTTGCCAGCACCCAAGGCAAGACAAGTAATTTGCGCCCCTAACGCATGGACATTTAGTGCTCCCCGAGTCCCTTCTAGTCGTATAGTATTAAAACCTCTTATGGTACATTTTAGGATGTACCACTCTTTCTCTTTGTTCTCCTTTCTTTCCCTTTTATCTCTCTCTATCCTAATTTCTTGTTTTTTTTCCCCATCCCTCTCTCTAGCCATCTTTCTTGTTCTTTCACTTATTCTTTCTCTCCATTTTTCTTTGTTCCTCCCCCTCTTTTTCTCTCCCTTCCATGTATTCTCTATTTTTATTCCTTGGTGGGGAGTGGGGGGAATGGGATGAGTGGCATTGCTGGCATGGAGTTGGGATGAGTGACATTTCTGGTGTGGGGTGGGATCAGTGGCACTGCTGGGGGGAGTTCTGATCAAACAACTTAGGTGCTCTTGATCAAGGTCATTTGCTGATCTGAGAACTGTAGTGGGAACTTTTAATGGCAACTCTAATCACAGGTAGTGTTACTCACTCTGTCTCCAGCTTCACTGTGTCTCTAGCTCTGTGGTGTCTCGCAGCAGTGACATCTATGCCGAAATCAGGAGATAGGGTCTCCTCCAGCCCCTCCCACTTCACATTCCTCACCAGTCAGCTGACCTCTAGTCTCTGCCCCCCACCCATGCCATGACCTGAATGGGTGGCTGTGAAGAGGCTGAGTGGGCGGCCGCGGGCTCTAGGAACAGCCCAGCTGAGCGGCCACAGGCTCCAGAGAGGGCCCTGCTGGGCGGCTGCAAAAAGGCTGGGAGAGTGACGCGGGCTTCAGGAACAGCCCAGGATTTGGTGACCCCTGGCAAATCGTCAATCGACCCACGAGGGGGTCCCGACCCCCAGGTTGAGAACCACTGCCCTAATGGGAGCACAGACAGCAATATACACCTGACAGGTGTTTTAATCCTTCTCCACTCTAAACAAACTTTTTTGGCTTTGACATACACTTTAAAGTGTATTTCCACTTTGGAGTAAAGCCTATGTTAGATTTGTTACATGGACACACATAGGATAACGTAAAAAAAATTTTTTAAATTGCAGCTTACCTTTTTTTAGATGCTCTATTTTGGACTTTCAAGCAAGGAAATGCCCTACATACTTCTCTTTGATTATGAGGAGGCCGGGCAACTGTGTTTGCCATAGTTATCCCTGTCCGTACTGTGCAGATCTTCAATTCTAACTAGATCTGAACATTGTCTGTACTAACAAAGGGTTAAAGTGTTTGTAAACACTTACTTATACCCACTGAAGTGACTTGGCTCAGGTGACACACAGGAATGAAACAAATTCTCCTACATAAGTTTATCCTCTACAGCAGTGGTCTCCAAACTGTGGCCCAGGGGCAGGATGCAGCCCTTTGCTTGCCCTTATCTGGCCCTTGGGGCACTATTCCTTCCACTGACACAAACAGTGGGTCACTATTCCTCCCACTGACACCAATGATGGGGCACTGTTCTTCCACTAATACCAACTATGACGTACTATTCCTCCCACTGATACCAACCATGGGGCGCTATTCCTTTCGCGAATACCACTTTTCCACCCACTGACACCACTGATGGGGCATTAATCCTCCCACTGACGCCAACAACGGCACACTATTCCTCTTACTGACACCAACTATGGGGCACTATTCCTCCCACCGATACCACTATTTGTTCCACTGACACCAATGATGGGGCATTATTCCTTCCACCGATACCACTATTAATCCTACTGACACCAATGATGGGGCTCTATTCCTCCCACTGACACCAATGATGAGGCACTGTTCTTCCACTAATACCAATGATGGTGTACTATTCCTCCCACTGATACCAATGATGGGGCACTATTGCACCCACTGATACCAACCATGGGGCACTATACCTCTCACTGATACCAATGATGGGATACTATTCCTCCCACTGATACCAATGAGGGGTCAATATTTCTCCCACTGATACCAATGATGGGGCACTATTCCTTCCACTAATACCAATGATAGGGCACTATTCTACCCACTGACACCAATGATGGGGCACTATTCCTCCCACTGATACCACTATTTCTCCCACTAATACCAATGACTGGGTACTATTCCCCCCACTGATACCAATAAAGGGTTACTATTCCTCCCACTGATACCAATAAAGGGTCACTATTCCTCCCACTGATACCAATAATGGGGCACTATTCCTCCAACTGACACCAATGATAGGGCACTATTCCTCCTACTGACACCAATGATGGGGCACTATTCCTTCTACCGATACCACTATTCCTCCCACTGATACCAATGATGGGGCACTATTCCCCTCACTGATACCAATGATTGGGTACTATTCCTCCCACTGACACCAATGATGGGGCACTATTCCTCCCACTGGCACCAACTATGGGCACTATTCCTCCCACTGGCCACAGTCCAACCACCACAAGTAAACTGGCTCTTGGTTTAGAAAGTTTGGAGACCCCTGCTCAATAGGCTTTTTCACAGCTCCAGAAAGCAGGGGGCGGGGATCTGATGCTTTACACTGCACAGCATAGACTAGGGAGCTGATTGTATTTGAGGCCTAAGTAAAGGTAAAGGACACAACCCCCTCTACAAAGTCTCATAGCGAAACATGCACAGCTGAGGTTGTCAATCACCTTCTGTGTGCTGGAAGGGTGGCAGAGCTGTCTCTCATGATTCTGTTGTATCAATATAACCTGTTAGACATGACTCATGCAGATAGCAGAGGGAGAAGAGAACAGATAGGAACCACACTAGGCGCTTTGGATTGAGGCCAGCACACACTAAATGGGTATATGCTTTGTTCATGTTTAATTTTCAAGGTTTACAACCACTGCGTTTTTGCATTGTATTTTAACAAGGACAGACCTGGGGCAGACCCACTCTAACATTGTTCTAACATTGTTCAAAGAAACCCTGCACTGCACAAAGGTAAGCAATACTTTAATCTTTTGTTTTAGGTATGCTGTGTGAATGGCAACACATACCAAACATATAGTGAGGTTTTCTCAAATTGGACAGCAAAAGTGGAAATATGTTTTAAGGCAAACAGTTGCAAATACAGTTAAAACGCATACGTTTATTATTCTGTCCAGTCAGTCTTCTGATTTACAAACCTCTGGCTCACTGGCACACCCAAACAGGTGCCACACCGTCTTCCTGCTTCAAAAATGCAGCTTCCTTTATCACCACTCCACCACCAGGATGCTTGACCAGTGTAGTCTAAATGTCCCCTTCATTCTTATCGCTGTTACCCACTTATCTCCAACCCGTACCTTACCCACCTCAAATAATGAGACCACACTTATATTTTATGGAGTAAAATGGCCATAACAGCCTATTTTATTAAAACAAACCAACTAAATAACTCCAAACCACTATATATATATATATTATATATACTGTATATATAAATATAATAAACAATAACATAACCTGTTAACCCCAGTCTAATGGTCTCTGACGGTGACCCACCTTTTAACCACGTATAACCACATACCACACCAATGCACTGTGGGACCTTTTCCAAACTGATAGGCCTCCAGCTGTGACCGCTCGGAGACAACCCCTTCCCACAGTGCAACCATTCCAGTATTCCATCCACCGTTCAGGAATACACCGGAGGGGCACATACAAACGATGAGCCCCCCACCCCTTTTTGATCCCTCCGTTTACTGCCACCGTCAAAGACCACCAGAAGAACACCGCCATAGCCCTGAAGGGCACCTATCCGCTGTCATGACGACCTTCTTCCTTTTCCTGCAATAAATTAAAAACAGAGCAGCAAGTACACACGGACACATTGCACACATATATCTAGGGCGGGAGGGTGGGAAAAACTGCCTCCTCCTGTAAGTTCATCTTCACACTGACCCTTTGCACCGCCCCCTCTATAAATATAACCACTCCCCTTTGGCAAAAACTTCTTTCTTACCTTCCCCTTTCTTGCCACTCCCATTACTCCTTTCCACATTAACCCCATATGTGTCTCCCTTAGACACACTGTCATGCCCGGCCCTACACTATCCCTCCTTGCAGTCCTTTCGTTCCGGGCCTCACTTGACCAGTGTAGTCTAAATGTCCCCTTCATTCTTATCGCTGTTACCCACTTATCTCCAACCCGTACCTTACCCACCTCAAATAATGAGACCACACTTATATTTTATGGAGTAAAATGGCCATAACAGCCTATTTTATTAAAACAAACCAACTAAATAACTCCAAACCACTATATATATATATATTATATATACTGTATATATAAATATAATAAACAATAACATAACCTGTTAACCCCAGTCTAATGGTCTCTGACGGTGACCCACCTTTTAACCACGTATAACCACATACCACACCAATGCACTGTGGGACCTTTTCCAAACTGATAGGCCTCCAGCTGTGACCGCTCGGAGACAACCCCTTCCCACAGTGCAACCATTCCAGTATTCCATCCACCGTTCAGGAATACACCGGAGGGGCACATACAAACGATGAGCCCCCCACCCCTTTTTGATCCCTCCGTTTACTGCCACCGTCAAAGACCACCAGAAGAACACCGCCACAGCCCGAAAGGGTGACAACCTTACCCTTGAGGGCACCTCCACACCCTCAGGGCCCGTTCTATCCCTTCCTGTAAACCCATAGCCATAAGTCAATCCCCACTTCAGAGAGACGAACTCCATCACTCCTCAAGTAGAGCCCCACATTTTTTCCAAGCTCTCTGTGCCTAATCACAATACCCCCATTCTGTGCCACGAACCTACCCACTACTTTGTTGATACGAGTCTTACTGATGCTCACCACAGATCTAGCCCAACGCCATGTCGTTCTAGCCACAATGTCAGACCACAGCAAAAAGGGGTACCCGGGAATTTAGTGCGCAAGTGCGTGAAATCGGATTTAATATCCGCGATCAGGTCCCTGACTGTCCGGATCCCCAAATCATTCCTCATGTATCACTAACACGTCAGGTGGTCTATCCAGCCTTACGTACCTCTCCACCTCCACCATCACTCTACCCCACCTCATCCCGGGTATCCCCAACCATCTCCGATAAGCCTCCCTCCTGGAAAATACCCAATTGCCTGCCATCCGGTCTTACGTCTCCTCTCCTGGCCCCCCAACACACCTAGGAGTGCCCTATGATCCAGACAAGGCGTACTGAACCTCCATCTGAAACGACAAACAAATAACATAAAGGCAGCAACACACCTGTCAACTTAACACAACCATATCACAACATGCGAATCCCACATGCACCCTCCTTTTCCTGTAAACATCCAAGATAGTTTTTTTTTTTTTTTTTTTTTATATCTATTCCACGGCCAAATGAGGCCTAATATAAGACCGAAATCTCACAAATCCCATCTTCCAATTCTGCGCACAGCCGCCTCATCCAACCCACATCTGGCAGCTTCTGTAGCCGCCCCTATGCGGAAGGAGTGTGAAGCGTACCCTGCCCCGTCCAACCCAGCTGCTTTACGACATTTCCTAAAAATTGATATGAACTGAAACTTTGACAAGTAGTACCCATCCTCATGCCTCAGGAATGGCCCTGCCCCATCTGTTCTAATCTTCGGAAATTCACGCACTGCCTCAACAGGGCACACCCTAGACCCAGGTAATGCGAACAGCGACACATCCACACCCTTACCCTGGTGATCAGTTTTTGACCTGCGCAGCCGCAAACACACTCTATCCACCTCCACCTGCACATCTTGCTCCCAACAGGCCCACTGCCAAACACTTCGATGGGCTAACCAACTCCCCTGTCCGAAAAACCCCAAAAATGCTAGCGAGAACACTGCTGTAAACAGCAACGCTTCATACCGCGATTTACATATTGAACCCAACATCGCACATACGGACCCCAGGTTCGCAAAAGTGACAGGCCGTCTCACATCCTTCCACATATGCTGTTTTCGATAACCCTTTATGGCCTGCTTCACCCAAAATCTTTTTTCCAGTCCTCCCCTCCCATTAATTTGAAAAGAAACGATAAGCCCGCCATTTTTTTATCGATGGAAGAGACCGAAAAAACATTTTTCAATGTTCCTAGCTACAAAATACAATACCAGTAACCGTCCGTCAGACCCCATTTTCCCAGCCCCTGCCTCCTGTACCAACCCTGACCATTCTTTCCATACCTTCGCGTAGGCTGACCAAGTGGACTCACTTAGACTGCCGAATCCATTCCGCGGTGACTCCAAGGGCAGCTCCCAAATCCAGTCCGGGCAAGGAACTCCTTCTTTTTGTGCACCCGGAGCCAGCTCCCTGAACTTGTTCCATTGAAATCGAGACAAGGAGTCAGCTAGCAAATTGTCGACACCCGGGATGTGCACCGCATAAATAAAATATTTAATCTCAAACACCTCAACACCAGTTTCCGCAAAAGCCGTATAACTGGTTGTGGTGACGCAGACATGCGATTGACCACCTGCACTACTCCCATGTTGTCACAATTTATTCTCAACTTTAGAATCTGGCATGCCTCCCCCCACAGTTCCAAAGCCAGCACCACTGGAAAAGTTCCAGTCGCACTAAATTCTTAAGGAACTCCGCCCTCTCCCAAGACTGCGGCCAGGGGTCCACGCTCCACTGCCCTTGGAAAAATGCACCATAGCCCGTGGAGCCTGCAGCATCTGTAACCAGCTCTACATCGAAATTACTCACCGGGCCAGACATCCACACCGCCCTGCCATTGTATGAGGCTAAAAACTCATACCACACCTTTAAATCCTCCCTGTGTTCCCCGGTCAGGCGAATAAAATGAGTCGGGGCCTTTACCCCCGCGGTGGCTGCTGACAGCCGTCGGCAATACCTGCCCCATGGGGATGATCCTGCAGGCAAAATTCAACTTACCCAGCAACGACTGCAGAGTCCTCAACTGAACTTTCCGCAGTCCGTGGATTTCCCGAATTTCCTTCTGCAAGTCCTCCAACTTACCTCTGGGCAATCGGCACTCCATCACCATTGAGTCTATTACTATCCCCAAAAGCTAAGTTCAGCCGTTGGGCCTTCCGTTCTTTCTGCGGCCAATGGTATACCAAACCTGCCTGCGATGTGCTGCAACGTGGAAAGTAGAATTGCACACACAGAGGAAGCAGGGGGGCCTATACACAAAAAGTCATCCAAATAATGTATGACTGAACCTAAGCCGGAAACCTCCCTAATCACCCACTCCAAAAACGAGCTGAAAGCCGCGAACATGGCTTTTGGAAAAGATAAGTGGTGTATCACGCGGAACTTGTTCGGTTCCTTCTTGGGCACCACCCCCAATGGTGACACCACCAAATCCTGCCAGGGTTTGTTGGCAAAGGGCCCCCCCATGCGCCCCATGGCCACTTCTCTTCCCAATTTGTCCTCCACCACCCCCGGATGCTGTAAAGCAGATGTCAGATTCCTTGCCTTTGGCAGAACCATCGCCAACGAACACGGGTTCTTAAAACCGTCCTGAAACCCCGAAGCCAATAACTTTGCCGCTTCCCTGTCTGGATACTTACTTAGAAAAGGAAGCATCCTTTCCACCCTCACCGGCATCGTCCCTCTTTTGAGCAGAGTCACCGGCATGCTTCCCTCTCTTAAAACACCTGGACAATATATGGGCTCCCCCTCACCCAGAGCACTCGTGCTTGAACTTGTATGCTGCTCCAAATTTACAGGAGCCCTCATTGCACTGCCAGCATACTCCCCACTTCTTTCCGGCCGGCAGTCCTGAGGAATGTGTACCCCCGGCCTTCCCCTGAAAAAACTGAGGCGGGGCCCTCGCTGAAGACATAAGCCTCATCCAGAGGCTAATATCTTTATGATCCCAATGCAGAGACGGGCGGACTGCTCTGCGCTGTCTGAACTGCTCGTTGTATCTAAGCCAAGCAGTACCACCGTACACCCTATGTGCCCCTCCTATAGCGTCCATGTAACAGAACAAAGCCGAGCAATGCTCGGGGTTCTTCTCACCAATAACGCTCACCATAATGGCAAACGCTTGCAGCCAGTTAACAAATGTACACGGTATAAGCCTGTACCTCCTTCTTTCCTCGTTCTCCTTCTTGGAATCATCAGGTTTCACCCTGTCCAAGTTAATTTTTTCCAATGGCAGTAGCGAAAAATCTCCACATACTCGCCCTTGTAAATCTTATCCCGGACTTCCTGTTTTAGATGAGCTCCCAGCAGGCCCTCGAAGTAGAGGTATACCTCGCACTTTGCCGCGTTCGCAGTCCTGACCATATTGGTCCTCTCCGCCTTCTCCGTATCCCCTTTTTCCCCTGCCTTCTCGGTGACCACTCCTACCCCTGACTGCACGGGTATCGGAGCTGCCGGGGGCATCTCCACCCCAGATCCCCCAGTTCCTCCAACCACTGCCTCAAATCTACCTAACAACGCCCGCAGGCCCTCCAATAAATCCGTCAGCTGCGTACCGGACCCCGCACTGGCAGGCCTGTGCCCTGCCCCCTGCTGGCCCAGCGTATTCCCCCCTGACTGTATCAAAGGAACTGCTGGCCTAACCGTACCCGCAGCTACCACCCCTAACACATCCTGCAATGCATCAGACAAAGACAAATTAACCATTGACTTACCGGGCTGACCAGGAGCTCCCCCAACAGCCGCCGCGTTGCTCTCCATCGCTGGTACTAGTGGTTCCTCCTCCCCTGATGCTTTCCCTTCTGACCTCTCGTCCTGTTCCAGGATGGGTGGCATAGCAAGCCCCCCGGGAGATGAAATCCCTAAGGCCGTGGTGCTTGGCAGTTGTGGGGCCCGCTTCACCCCCGAAATTCCTCCTTCTCCAGACCGGCATCACTGACCTGACCTGGCGATGTCCTGGCTGTCATGTGTTGTTCTTCCTCCGCCATCTTGTCCCACCGAGCGCTGTCCCGGTAGGCTCCGCCCCCTCACCGACTTCCCGATCTCCCGCTCCACCACCTCCGTGTCTCTGCTCGGCTCTCCGTCCCTCATCATCTCCCCCCTCTGATCGCTGTGTGCGGATGGGGATGCCACCCTGCTTCCTGACCCACGATGTCCGTGCGGGGAACCGGCGCCATGTTGGCCCGTGGCCCCACCCACTGGATTAGGCAGGCGGCGTGTGGACCACCCAGGGCCTGCTGAAAGCTGTGGCTGATGCTGTTTTGCCGGGGGAAGCGATCGCTCCTCTGTCTGGCTTCTGGGGAGGTGAATGGGTCTAGATGCAGGCCCTGGTGAAAAGCACGCTGGAGGCCGCGACCTCCGCGATGGGACACCTCACCTGACGGGGATCCGTCTGCCTCATCCTCCATGAGCTCCGCGCCTGTCTCTGCAGCCACTCTGGTATTGCTTCAATCTCTGCCATCATGGAGGAGCAGTGAGAAAAACTGCCTCCTCCTGTAAGTTCATCTTCACACTGACCCTTTGCACCGCCCCCTCTATAAATATAACCACTCCCCTTTGGCAAAAACTTCTTTCTTACCTTCCCCTTTCTTGCCACTCCCATTACTCCTTTCCACATTAACCCCATATGTGTCTCCCTTAGACACACTGTCATGCCCGGCCCTACACTATCCCTCCTTGCAGTCCTTTCGTTCCGGGCCTCACTCACTGGTCGATGAAGCTGCATTATTATTATTAGTATACAGGATTTATATAGCACCAACAGTTTACGCAGCGCTTTACATTATAAAAGGGAGACAATACAGTTACAATACAATAAAATACAAGAGGGTTAAGAGGGCCCTGCTCAGAAGAGCTTACAATCTAGTAGCATCAACATCACTGTCCATTAAACAGGAGGTGATGCATGAAGCAGTAAGACTTAACTAAGTAGTAGTACATTTATCTAACTAGCTGTGCAGTGCCAGGTCATTCAGTAAACATATGTGGAATTCAGATTAACATTTAGTTGATTGTCAAAAGTTACACTTTAGCCTTTTTTATTTAAAGTATTTTTTTTTTCATTTTGGATAGTGTAGGGGAGGGTTATAACCCCTGTCAGTTCTTTTTTTCTCTCATCTGTGTGCTATTGGTGAGAATTCCCTTCACTTCCTGTCCCATAGCCAAAACAGGAAGTGATAGTAAATCCCTCCAAAGTAAAGGAATCCCTGGTTGTCACCAGAGTCACCAGTCCCCATGGCAGAATTTTTTGTCTATTGATGTTTTCGGGACAACCCAAAATTTTAGTCTTTCTTTCACTTTCCCTTTCACTTCTGATGATAACAGTAAACAGGCCAAGTAGAGAGAGTGAATCTCCCTAACGGGGCCCAGACAGCAATAAAAACCTGGCAGGTGTTCTAATCGATCTCCACCCTATACAAAACAAAAAAAATGTTTTAGTTATACCTTAAATAAAATAGACCTTGCAGTTGAGCGGTTTGAGAAGTATCAGCCCTCACAGGCACTACCGCTGTAAATAAAATATGAAAGCACAGCTAAAGGTTCCTGTGTGACAGTCTAAACAACTCCTGAATCCATTATGTGATGCACAAACCTCATAAAGTAAACTAAACTTCCTTTACCTTTCCTTACTGAGCCAAATCCTACCTCATTTGTATTTCCCTCACCACCCCTCCCAGCTACTGCAGCTCACAATGGGAGGAGTTCAGTAACAGAGGCAGTGCTGTCACTCTAGAAAGCAGTAGGCAGGACTGGGTGTGGTAAACCGCTGATTCACCAGTTGCATTGTCACCTACAGTGACAATCCAGATAGCCCCATGCAACGTTTTTTCATCCCACTGTAGTGCAAGCAGGAACAGCCTACATCAGGGTGGCAACTCTGCTCTAAATGTAGGAGCAGTGCAACACTGTTGTCACAGCATCACAGGAATCTGCCTTAAGTGTCCTTTGCTGGCAGGTTCAACAGGTGTGAGGCCGGGTTCACACTGGTATGACAAACGCTCCGACATGGGGAGCTCCCGCCGCATGACGTGTGAAAATCAATGTTTCCCTATGGGAGCCGTCTTAACTGGTCCGACACAAGTCGGTCCGACTTTGAAAATTCTCCCTGTACTACTTTGGTCCGACATTGTCTTACTTCAGCCCATTTACTATCATTGAAGTCGGATCAAAGTCAGAACGCCGTCTTGCATGATCCGACTTTGGCATACGACTTGTGCTCTGATGATCTTGAGGGGGAACTCCATGCCAAATTTTAAATAAAAAACCGGCATGGGTTCCCCCTCCAAGAGCATACCAGGCCCTTCGGTCTGGTATGGATTCTAAGGGGAACCCCCTACGCCGAAAAAACGGCATGGGGGTCCCCCCAAAATCCATACCCGACCCTTATCCGAGCACGCAGCCTGGCCGGTCAGGAAAAGGGGTGGGGATGAGCGAGCACCCCCCCTCCTGAACTGTACCAGGCCGCATGCCCTCAACATGGGGGGGTGTGGGTGCTTTGGGGCAGGTGGGCGCCCTACGGCCCCCCCACCCCAAAGCACCTTGTCCCCATGTTGATGAGGACAAGGGCCTCTTCCCGACAACCCTGGCCGTTGGTTGTCGGGGTCTGTGGGCGGGGGGCTTATCGGAATCCGTGAGCCCCCCTTTAATAAGGGGCCTCCAGATCCCGGCCCCCCACCCTATGTGAATGAGTATGGGGTACATCGTAATTTATTAGGGGTCTCTTCCGACTTGGGGGGTCTCTTTCGACTTCTCCGCTCTCTCCGGCCTCTTCTCCCGCTCTCTGGCCTCTTCTCCCACTCTCCGGTTCATCTCCTGCTCTCCGGTGTCTTCTGTGCTTTTGCACGCTCTTTTGCTAGCGTTGGCCCGGTCTTCTCCGTCGTCTTCTTCTGATGTTGACACGATGCTCTCCCCCGCTGTAATGCTGTGTGCACGGTGCGCAACGACTTATATAGGCATGGGGCGTGGTCACTGGGTGATGTCATCAGGTGACTCGCCCCTTATGACGCCACCGCCCAGGGCATGAAAACACAGTGCCTGGTATTGGCGGGGATCCAAGTCAGATTCCTATTCATTGAAAGTCGGACGTATGTCAGCTTCAAGTCGCAGGGCAAAGTCTGATCCAAAGTAGGACGGCTGTCGTGTTGCACCAGTGTAAACCCGGCCTGAGTGAGACTTAGGACTAAAAGAAAAGTGTAAGTGGAGAGGCACTTACATATAGGTGCTGCAGCACATATTTTTTTTTTAATGAGATAACATAATCCTATTTGAACTTCTGAGACCTAAACAGAGCAAAGCTGGGGAGGCGTTGGGAATAGCAAAAGCCCTTTATGTTGCTACGCAGAAAGGCTTTGTGTCAGGATTTGTATCCTTGCTTTCAAATGGGAAATGCCTTTTGAAAAGCTTAGCTTTAACCACCCTGTAAGAATAATAAAATGCCTTTCTTTACAACAATTAATATAAATATGGGTTGCGATAAATGCTACAGGCAGAGAACAGAAACCCTTGTACGCTATATTTAGATAATATTATTGGATCAAATCATCATGTTAGTAAAGGTTTCACATCACATTATCTAATTTTATGTGATTGACTTTTCCTTGTAATTTGCTGCTGTCTATCCTAGCTTCCTTTCATCTGTGCAGCATGTGCATCTATTGTGTCTATTTTTAGTCAATGTGTATAGAAGAGGTCATGACCAGTGTAGATCAGAGGTAGCCAACCTTCTTTTATGACTGCCTGAACATTAGTACTCAGCTTACCCCTTAATATTAAAGTGGGGTTCCACCCAAAAAAAAAAAAAAAACTACATGAAAAATCCTAGAAAAAAATACAAGAAAACATTTGGATATTTTTTTTTTTTTTTACTCACCTCTAAATGCCTGTTGCTAGGAGGTCACTCGTAGTCTGCCTCTTCCAGTGCCTGGGCTGGTGACATCACTTCCCCCTCGGCACAGGAAGGGCTCAGCTCTGCTCCCTCCCTCCTGTCAATCATCTGGGACCCATTACAGGTCCCAGGTGACTGAGCGGCCAATCACGCCGCTCGGCGCCGCTCGCACATGCGCAGTGGGTGCCAGGCTGTGAAGCCACAGTCCGGCGCCCACAGTTGCAATGCCGGCGCAGCTGAACAGAGGGGGAGACGAGCGGGGCTTCGATCCCCCGCATCGCTGTAACCAGGGACAGGTAAGTGTCCAATTAAAAGTCAGCAGCTGCAGTATTTGTAGCTGCTGACTTTTAATTTTTTTTTTTTTTGACTGGAACTCCTCTTTACCTACAATTAATGAGACCACACCTGAAATGGAGTACAAATGTCCATAGCAGCCTTTTTTATTAGCAAAACAACTTTATCACATTATCTTTTACATCAACATCTAAAACAACATAACAATCTTCAGCCTGTTGGTCTTTTGACGGCACCCAGAATTCCAATACTATTCCACTTATACACTGTGGGCCCTTTTACCATAAACGGCCTCCAGCCATGACACACCAGCTCGGAGACAACCCACTACCCGCAGTGCAACCATCACCATATTCCAGTTAACCTATTTAACTGGAATACACCAGAGGGGCACATACCACTGATGAGTCCCCAACACTTCCATCTCTAAAGCATTTCCTTACACAGTCAAAAGACCAAACACCACCACCTGATCAACTGCCATGACTTCCCCCGCACATCCCGCACCTGTATCGAAAGAAAAACAGGCAAACAACACAGGGAGGGTGGGTGGTAAACTGCCTGCTTTGTCACCTGTCCCCCCCACTGATGCCTGGGAGACCCCACCTCCCCCTTAAATCATCTACCACTCCCCTCCCCATCCTGTTGCTCCTGGCCAATACAAACTCTCCCCATTTCTCCACCTACACTTCCTTAACCCCATAGTTGCTAACCCTTATCACCCTGCCATGCCAGCCCTTCACTATCCTTTCCATTTTATTCCTCTCACTGCGGGCCTTACTTGACCAGTGTAGATCAGAGGTCCCCAACCTTCTTTTATGACTGCCTGACCATTAGTACTCAGCTTACCCCTTAATATTACCTACAATTAATGAGACCACACCTGAAATGGAGTACAAATGGCAATAGCAGCCTTTTTTATTAGCAAAACAGCTTATTAAAATTAACATTAACTTTTACATCAACATCTGAAACAACATAACAATCTTCAGCCTGTTGGTCTTTTGACGGCACCCAGAATTCCAATACTATTCCACTTATACACTGTGGGACCCTTTACCATAATAGGCCTCCAGCCGTGACACAACAGCTCGGAGACAACCCACTACCCGCAGTGCAACCATTACCATATTCCAGCTAACCTATTTAAGTCCTTGTGGCCCCACCACAGGGACGGACGTACAGCCCTGCACTGACAAAACTGTTCATCGTTTTGCAGCCAAGCAGATCCCCCATAGACTCTATGAGCCTCACCAACAGCATCCATATAACAAAAAAGCACTGGACAGTGTTTAGGGTTCTTCTCACCTATGACGCTTGCCATAATGGCAAATGCCTGCAGCCAATTGACGAAAGTCCGGGGGATCAACCTGTACCTTTCCTCATCTTCCTTCTTAGTGTCATCGGGCTTAACCCTATCCAGGTTATATTTTTTAAGAGGCAGCAGGGAGAAGATCTCTACCTACTCACCTTTGCAAATCTTATTCCGGACGTCCTGTTTTAAGTGGCCCTTCAAAACACACATAAATCTCACATTTTGCTGCCTCGGCGATCCGCACAGCATCCACATTTCCCAGAGCATCCTGCGATGAGCTGGCCTTCGCCCCTGACTCTAGCCTCTTGCTCTGGTGGAGATACTACTGGCCCTGTGGTAGAAAGGGCAACCGCCGTGACCAGTGGGAGGGGGGCACTACCCTGGGCCCCATACCTGCACCGCCTGCATCTGCTCCGCTACCCGACTGGACCCATGGCGACACCTGCGGGGTTGTCCCCACATTACCCCCGGCGAAGCTCTGCACTAAGTACCACAGCCCACCTAACAAATCCCTTGCTTGCGCGTCCTTACCGGACATGACAGGTGGAATACCCACCACCTGCTGGCCGGAAGCGGAGATTCCTCCTGGTCTGAGCAAGACAGCTCATCCTCTGACTGGAAGTCTGGCAGTTACAGATCATCAGTTGGAAGCAGCCCAGGTGATGGGGGCCTGGCCGCCGTGGATCTGCGCCGTACTTACTCCGCCTTCCATCACTGGATCCGCCCACAGGACTGTTGTTGCAACTGCCCTCATGTCCCGTACCCAGGGCTACGGTCTCTGACTTCCTGCAGCACTTTCCCCCTTCTCCTTCCTAGTGGGGGTCATCTCGCTCACACCGGAGCCGCCAGCCACATCAGGTGATGGCCCGGCAGCCGTGACATGGCCTCTCCCTCGCCAAGACTCCCCCATCCCGATACGTTAGAGGGGGAGGAGTCCGCGGGCTCCGTACAGTGCCGCCGGGCGGAGGAGGAGGCGTGCGCACGCTACCTGCATCCCCGCCCACAGAGCTCCATCTCCGACGAGGATTCCATCCAGGCCTACCTGGTGGGTGCTTTGCCGGTGAGCCTGACGGTTCCCGTATGAGGCCCCTAATGTGGCGTAAAGCTCAGGGGAGGATCCGGGCGGAAAGCGCTCCGGCGGCCTAGACTGCCGCATGCGTGGGATGTCCCGTCCCCCCGAAGCCGACCCGGATGACTGGTCCTCCAACAGGGCTGTCACCTGGCTTTGTAGCCACTCGGGCTTCTTGAATGCAGCAGCCACCTGCAGCTGGGCCAGGATCCTGTCAACGTCGGCCATCTTTTCTGTGGCTGTGACAAGCAGCAGCGTGGAAACTGCCTGCTTTGTCACCTGTCCCTCAACTAATGCCTGGGAGACCCAACCTCCCCCTTAAATCAACTACCACTCCCCTCCCCATCCTGTTGCTCCTGGCCAATACAAACTCTCCCCATTTCTCCACCTACACTTCCTTAACCCCATAGTTGCTAACCCTTATCACCCTGTCAAGCCGGCCCTTCACTATCCTTTCCATTTTATTCCTCTCGATCCGGTCCTTACTGGACTTAAGCCTATATTTCAGAGTTATTCCTGCTTTCCCGTATGGCTGTACATTATATGAGGACTAGAAGATAACCTTCGGTATTGGGAAGGTTCTCCAATACAGACCTTAATTCTGATTCTATCACAGAATATTATTTTAAAATGAACCAATGATCAAAGAAACATATTAAGATGGACGTAGAGTTTCCTGATTGCTGTGATGATCCTCTTCTTTCATTTTTTTCAGTTCCTGGAACATGTATGCCGACCTGATGTTTTGACTTCACTTTCTCTAGGCTTGTTCCAGGTCAATAGATCAGAAAGTAATAATTTTTATGCTAACATTTACTTTAACAGTTTACTAATTATTTTAGTTCCTCTGTAATCTCCGAGCAATCAGTTCAATATGCAATGAGAAGAGGTAGTCATAAAATATCCCAAGAACTTGCATGTCCCCTGAGGAAGCAATCCCTTCCTGTTTGTTACTGACAACCCCACTAGGCATGGAAGAAGATCTTGCAGTGGTCAGTTTGTGTCTCTTCTGACATGAGAGCTTCAGGCAACCGTTCAATCCAATGGCATGCCTGTAGGCCTGAAGTCAGAGTACATCTGCCAGACCCCCCCGTAGGCATGGATTGACAAGACATTTCAGTAATCCCTGTATCCCCACCTACAGCCTGATAACTCATCTGGAGTTTCCATGACACTAGATGTCTCCTGGAACCTGTAATGTTGACGGGATCCATCAAGTGTCTTCTACATTCCCTATGAGCTGTGGGAGAGAAAGGGGACCAATCACTCATGTGACAGCTGCTAAAACCATCCTAAAATGCTATTTACTTTATTTTTTTTTCGGCAGTGGCAGTCCCTCCATTTCTTTCATGACATTTCAGGCACGACGAAGGAGTCCTGCAGGCCTCCGAAATGTTGCACCCCTCTCTTTGTGATGTGATCGTTCTTCATTAAAAAACCTTTTAGGACGATTTTGATGATCCATTGAGTGCTGGCAAATATGAACGTTGATCTGTTATAGTTCCAGTTTCCTGCTAGATATTGCTACAGCACCCACTACTTCTGAGGAGATCCAGGAACATGTGCAATGGGAATATTAACATTCTCTTTTGGAACCAAACCCCTCTGTCTTCCTCTTTTTGGTCTGATGTAATAATCTTTCAATGTATTATCTACTAAATGTGTTTTACTACACTAAACCTTTTACCTAACCTTTAAATTAATCTATGTGTTGTTTTGATAAGTAAAAATGAAGGAAAAATAGTGATAAAAAATTGGGTTAAACCAATCGTTTTTTGTGTATGCAGGCTTTTTTTTCAGCGGGAACGCGGGGGAACACAGTTCCGGCACCTCCAGCACTGAATATATGTAATAGCATGGGGTGTGGGGTATGCTGGAGGGTCTATTGATATTGGCTGCTGGGGGATCTATTGTCACTGGTGGGGATCTGATTTTGTGTGAGGGTCTATTGTTGCTGATGGGGAATCTATTGTTGCTGGGGGGTCTTATGTTGCTGCAAGGAATCTACTTTTGAGGGAGGGGTCTATTTTTATTGGCTGCTGGAGGATCTATTGATGCTGGCTGCTGGGGGATCTGTTGTTGCTGCTGGGGGTCTAATGTTACTTGGGCATATATTTTGTTACTGGGTGTGATATTTTGTTGTGGGTAGTTCACTATTGCTGCAGGGAATCTATTGTTGTTGGGGTGGAGTCCATTGTTGCCGGGGGAGTCTATTGTTGTGTGGGGATTTATTGCTGGGATTCTATTGTTGCTGGCTGCAGGGGATCTATTTTACTGCTTTTCTTTTTATCATTAACATGTTCCATACAAATGATTTAGCACCACAAAATGATACTTGGTTCTGTATTCTCTAAAAGGGGTAGGTGGGTAGGGGGTGGAATCAAGGGACTGTGGTCAGAGGTGGGTAGGGGGCAGAGACAAGGGGTGACTCAGACGGGGGGAATTCCTGCACCTATTCTCCGAGAAAAAAAGCCCTGTGTGTATGTGTCCTCATTGCCCATTTTACTGGAAACATGGCAGGGGCAAGTTATTTGCCTATATACTTAATGCTGTGCCCCTCTTTCCCATCTCACAAAATTTGGAGGTTTGTTTGTGTCCCAGAACATTAAAGGGAAAGAACATTTAAGAGGGAAGTAGATTTTTAAAAAATATTATATAGAGTATGATAAAACCATTTTAGAAATATTGCTTAGTGGGACTCCCTAGTCATCGATTATTTTGTTAATTAAAATAATTTCAGATGTTTAAAAGATAAGCTTCTAGAAAGAAATTAGCATTTCTGGAGTTACTGCGTATGACACCTAAAAAAAGGATTAATCTCTGGAAGATACCCAGTAACTAGTGCATTGCTTTCACTACTGGAGCGCATTATATCTAGAGGTAAGTGAATAATGGAATGTCTACTGGTAACCCTGATGTGACATCACTGCCTTAATAAGCAAGTCCTATATTTCCTTATAAGGATAGCACCCAATCCCTTCATGTTAGCATAGGACTTTGGCATATGGGAATTTATTTGTGTCTGAAATGCTTTTTGCCCTATACAAAGCATTATGATTGCAAAAGCAACTGAAAGCGAACCAGAAGCAGCTGGAACCAACTCCCTGAGCAATGCAAAGACAACTTGAAGCACCTCAGAAGCACCTGAATGTAGTGGAGCATGCACATCTACACATACGCTGCCCAGGCTAGTGCAAGGTGCAGCCAATGTCCACTAGCCCAAGGGGTACTACCTTTTGGTCCAAGGACAATGAAATTAGATGGCGGTTGTATTTTAACAGGGTTAAACCAGTGTGAGTCAATCCATGTGTAAATTAAAATAGTTTATAACTCATTAAAAGTCAAAATTTTATGCTGCAGTCTGTCCTTTTTATAAAATGTTGCTAAAATGCTACAATGTTAGCTCTGGTGCAAAACAGAAACATCCCAGTCTTAGTCCGTAGGGCTCAATATTGAGTTGGCCCACCCTTTTCATCTATAACAGCTTTAGCTCTTCTGGGAAGGCTGTCCACAAAGTTTAGGAGTGTGTCTATGGGAATGTTTGACCATTCTTCCAGAAGCGCATTTGTGATATCAGGTACTGATGTTGGATGAGAAGGCCTGGCTCGCAGTCTCCACTCCAAATAATCCCAAAGGTGTTCTATCCGGGTTGAAGTCAGGACTTTGTGCAGGCCAGTCAAGTTCCTCCACCCCCAAACTCGCTCATCCATGTCTTTATGGACTTTGCTTTGTGCACTGGTCCAAATCATTTGGTGAAGGAGAGTATGGTGTGGCGTCGTTTTTCAGGGGTTGGGCTTGGCCCCTTACTTCCAGTGAAGAGAACTCTTAAGGCATCAGCAAACCAAGACATTTTGGAAAATTTCATGCTCCCAACTTTGTGGGAACAGTTTGGGAATGGCCCCTTCCTGTTCCAACATGACTGCACACCAGTGCACAAAGCAAGGTCCATAAAGAAATGGATGAGTGAGTTTGGGGTGGAGGAACTTGATTGGCCTGCACAGAGTCCTGACCTCAACCCAATAGAACACCTTTGGAATAAATTAGAGCGGAGACTGCGAGCCGGGCCTTCTCGTCCAACATAGTTACATAGTAGGTGAGGTTGAAAAAAGACACAAGTCCATCAAGTCCAACCTATGTGTGTGATTATGTGTCAGTATTACATTACATATCCCTGTATATTGCGGTCATTCAGGTGATTATCTAATAGTTTCTTGAAGCTATCAATGCTCCCCGCTGAGACCACCGCCTGTGGAAGGGAATTCCACATCCTTGCCGCTCTTACAGTAAAGAACCCTCTACGTAGTTTAAGGTTAAACCTCTTTTCTTCTAATTGTAATGAGTGGCCACGAGTCTTATTAAACTCTCTTCTGCGAAAAAGTTTTATCCCTATTGTGGGGTCACCAGTACAGTATTTGTAAATTGAAATCATATCCCCTCTCAAGCGTCTCTTCTCCAGAGAGAATAAGTTCAGTGCTCGCAACCTTTCCTCATAACTAAGATCCTCCAGACCCTTTATTAGCTTTGTTGCCCTTCTTTGTACTCGCTCCATTTCCAGTACGTCCCTCCTGAGGACTGGTGCCCAGAACTGGACAGCATACTCCAGGTGCGGGCGGACCAGAGTCTTGTAGAGCGGGAGAATTATCGTTTTATCTCTGCAGTCGATCCCCCTTTTAATGCATGCCAATATTCTGTTTGCTTTATTAGCAGCAGCTTGGCATTGCATGCCATTGCTGAGCCTATCATCCACTAGGACCCCCAGGTCCTTTTCCATCCTAGATTCCCCCAGAGGTTCTCCCCCCAGTGTATAGATTGCATTCATATTTTTGCCACCCAAATGCATTATTTTACATTTTTCTACATTGAACCTCATTTGCCATGTAGTCGCCCACCCCATTAATTTGTTCAGGTCTTTTTGCAAGATTTCCACATCCTGCGGAGAAGTTATTGCCCTGCTTAGCTTAGTATCGTCTGCAAATACAGAGATTGAACTGTTTATCCCATCCTCCAGATCGTTTATGAACAAATTAAATAGAATTGGTCCCAGCACAGAACCACTACCCACCCCTGACCATTCTGAGTACTCCCCATTTATCACCACCCTCTGAACACGCCCTTGTAGCCAGTTTTCAATCCATGTACTCACCCTATGGTCCATGCCAACGCACCTTATTTTGTACAGTAAACGTTTATGGGGAACTGTGTCAAATGCTTTTGCAAAATCCAGATACACCACGTCTACAGGCCTTCCTTTATCTAGATGGCAACTCACCTCCTCATAGAAGGTTAATAGATTGGTTTGGCAAGAACGATTCTTCATGAATCCATGCTGATTACTGCTAATGATATCATTCTTATTACTAAAATCTTGTATATAGTCCCTTATCATCCCCTCCAAGAGTTTACATACTATTGATGTTAGGCTAACTGGTCTGTAATTCCCAGGGATGTTTTTTGGGCCCTTTTTAAATATTGGTGCTACATTGGCTTTTCTCCAATCAGCTGGTACCATTGCAGTCAATAGACTGTCTGTAAAAATAAGGAACAACGGTCTGGCAATCACCTGACTGAGTTCCCTAAGTACCCTCGGATGCAAGCCATCTGGTCCCGGTGATTTATTAATGTTAAGTTTCTCAAGTCTAATTTAAATTCCGTCCTCTGTTAACCATGTAGGTGCTTCCTGTGTTGTGTCATGAGGATAAACACTGCAGTTTTGGTTACTGAAACCCCCCAATTCACTCGTGAAGACTGAGGAGAAGAATAAATTCAATACCTTTGACATCTCCCCATCCTTTGTAACCAGATGTCCTTCCTCATTCTTTATGGGGCCAATATGGTCTGTCCTCCCTTTTTTACTGTTTACATACTTAAAGAATTTCTTGGGATTTTTTTTGCTCTCCTCCGCTATGTGTCTTTCATGTTCTATCTTAGCCATCCTAATTGCACCCTTACATTTCTTATTGCATTCTTTATAAATTCTGAATGCTGTGGATGATCCCTCAACCTTGTATTTTTTGAAGGCCTTCTCCTTTGCTTTTATATGCATTTTTACATTGGAGTTAAGCCATCCAGGATGTTTGTTCGCTCTTTTAAATTTATTACCCAATGGGATACATTGGCTAATGCCCTTATTTAATATGCTCTTAAAGCAAACCCATCTCTCCTTCGTATTCTTTGTTCCTAATATTTTATCCCAATTTATGCCTTTTAGCAAGGTTTGTAGTTTAGGGAAGTTGGCTCTTTTGAAATTCAGTGTCTTTGTGTTCCCTTCATGTCTCCTATTTGTGTGATTTATACTGAAACTAATTGACCTGTGATCGCTGTTACCTAAATTGCCCCGTATTTCAACATCTGTTATCAGGTCTGTATTGTTGGTAATCAGTAGATCTAGTAATGTTTTATTTCTAGTTGGTGCGTCTACCATCTGACCCATAAAATTGTCCTGCAAGACACTAAGGAACTGGCGAGCCTTAAATGAATGCGCGGTTCCCTCCGCCCAGTCTATGTCTGGATAATTAAAATCCCCCATTATGATAACACTTCCCATCCTTGCTGCTAATCCAATTTGTGATAGGAGATCCGTCTCCACTTCCTCCCTCAGGTTAGGGGGCCTATAGCATACTCCCAGTATTATTTTCCCCTTAGCTTCATCCCTTTGGAGCTCTACCCATAAAGATTCCACCTCCTCCCCTCAGTGATGTCATCTCTCACATTCACTTGTACATTATTCTTGATATATAGGCATACCCCTCCCCCTTTTTTACCCTCTCTATCCTTGTGGTATAGGGTATACCCTTGAATGTTTGCCAGCCAATCATGAGAGCTGTTGAACCAGGTCTCTGAAATTCCCACAAAATCCAAATCCTCCTTGTACAACAGTATCTCTAGTTCACCCATCTTGTCCGCCAGGCTCCTGGCATTGGTGAACATGCCACATAGTTTAGACCGGTCGCATATTGTCCTCGTATTGGGTGTTTCAAGATTGTGCCTAATCTCAAAAATGTGCTTCTGGAAGAATAGTCAACATTCCCATAGACACACTCCTAAACCTTCCCAGAAGAGCTGAAGCTGTTATAGCTGCAAAGGGTGGGCCAACTCAATATTGAACCCTACGGACTAAGACTGGGATGCCATTAAAGTGCATGTAAAGGCAGGTGTCACAATACTTTTGACAATAGAGTGTACATATATGAGCAGTAAAAAAAATACCTCAAAAGTGAAAATGGTTAAGGGAAAAGGGATAATAAAAACTAACTAGGATTAACTAAGACTTAATGGGGCAACTAGTAGATGAAGAGCAGGACTTGGCTGTCACTCTGACAGCACAGCTCTGCAGATTGCAATGGCAGAGCACCTCAACTGATGTAATCAGCAACACTTCACTGTCATGTTGATTGCTGGTCCACTGTACTGTATTGTTTAGGACAGCTGGAAAATGCACCCGCAGAAGAGGCTAATACATCCCACACCTTCTCAGCACAGCACTGGAGGTGGGAGATATTCCATCCTCTGCCTCAATCCAGCCTAAAAGCATTCTGCATTTTACTCATTTCTGAGTCTGATGTCTGCGTACTTGAGCTCTTACAATAACTACTTTTATTTGAAGAAACTGTATGAATAGGTATGTACACGAGTGTGTACTGTCCATTAGGTTGTCTAAAACTTGCAAAAGCATGGTATTGTCTGGGACAGGCTTAATTTCAACGCAGGCCAACAAGTCTATGGAATATTATTTCTTCCTTCAAATGGTGCACATAAATGCCAAAAAACAACGTAAAAAAAAAGAGTAAACAGCCATAAATGTTATATATTAATTATTGGATTTTGTGTTTGATATTCTTCCTTAAGTATCTTTTCTTTAATTGCACATAGTGACTGCTCCTGTGATGGCTGCTTTATAATAAACAGATGGGTTTTTCCTGTCCCTAATGGCTTTTCTCATTGTATTTATGTAGTGTAAGAGGTCATTAAAAACCACAGAGTAATACTTTGATGTACATCAAGCACATCTACTCCTGTCCTCAGAAAACTTTCTTCCAACACATTTACAGAGACTCAAGAAGATAAGCATTAACAGATTTTCATCAAGCCCATGCTTCAGTGTGTCATGTCATGCCTTGCCCATACATTGGTTTATTGAAAAGAGCAATAATGAAAACTGAAGTGAAAAGAGATTTATATCATGACTATAAATAAAACGAGGATAAAGTGCAAAACATTGAAAAGTGATCTAAAAGGGTCCAATCAAGTGAAACATCAACTGAAATGTCTTTAGTGAATCCAGATCACCAACAAAAACAACAAAAGTCCAAGTGATGATTGGTATTGGTCCGTGACAGCAAGGGAGAGTCCACCACCAGAAAATGGAAGGGGTTGCTCCTTACCAGATGGCCATGACCCCCGACCACAGAGGATCACAGCAAGCAGAAATCTTTATAAGTCAGGAGTGAGAGCTGCCAACGATATCCACCAGAGGTCATCTCATCATCCTCTACACCAACTAACCCATGGTAAGGATACTGCTTTATTCATTTCCTTGCATGCTGAAGCTGGTGTGTTACGGCCCAGGAGCAACTTGAAGCTGTCGGATACAAACTTCTGTTTGCATGGAATTCCTTTCCGAACTTGCCGGTATCCCGCCTCCCCGATCCCAGCTCACCGCCCGGAACCTCCGCCTGCACCGACACCACGGATCCCGACAGGCAGCGCGTCACCGGTCCGCTCGTGTGTACGTGGCATTAGACAGCGGTCATCAGTGCATTAATGAACCAGTCCCCACATAATCTTTCACTTCAACCAAACTTTCATGCCTCAAACATGGAAGCATTTATATGGAATGGCACCAGGAATGGAAAATTGATGTATATGATACAATTTTCAGTTTTCCTGGTGAAAAATCCTGCTTCCATGAATTGGCTCCAGGAAAGGAAAATGACAAGAAGTATTTAATACAATTTTCAATTTTTTTGCTCAAAAATGAGGGATCAATGCATGCACCTGTCTTGGAAAAGCCAATAGTGACTGGACAAAAAAATCCATCCTGGATGACCTGCCTTTGCCCTGACATGGGCAGGCAATGTTGGCCAGGTGAGGGAGGTGCCTAAAAACATATGAATCCCGCATCCAATTCACATGTCAAGAGATTGTGACCGGCTCTTAATGGAGCCAGTTCACACATATCTGGAGCGGCTCCAGAGCGAATTGCACAGGAGTCCTGTGCATTTTCTCGTCCGTTCCAGGTCCGAATTCAGTCAAAAAAAATCAGACCTGAAATGGTGAACAGGGATGCACTGGACCCATGCTGTGAGCCGCTCCATATGGCAATGTGAACCCAGCCTTATACTTTTTTTTGGCCACGCACATAACAATCTCAAGCTTTGGAGACAGACAGGCCTATTTTTTTAGGAATGTCTCTAATTCTTTGCAAATAAAGGGCTCATGCTTGATTGTTTCCCCAGAGAAATCGTTAATCAATGCAGTTGGCATCCACAGAAGGTGGAGATATGCTGCAAGTCAAATACAACTCTTGGACAAGGATTGTAGATTGGGACAAAGATCAAAAGACAGCAGTAGAGTAAATGAGGAGATAGACACACTTGCGATTCATGGCATATTTTATCTTAGGAATGTTATTAGTAATTTATTGTCCTAGTTATGACAGGTCCTCATTAAAATAGATGTGAAGAAACTTTGACCCAAGCCACTACTATATACTTTGTCTCTTAATGAAATATTCAATTTAAAATAGTTGTACAAAGCTTTCTACACCCCAAACAATCCAGCAAAGAGTACACAACAAAATGAGACAATATACCAAACACCCCAAGCTGGCAGATACCATCATGGCCTCCTTAATAATGTCCTTTTGCATTACATAACAGAATATCTTCCTAAATGCTTGTTTCTCCCTCAAATGCCAGGGTCCATATTCGGTAGACAAGAGCTAGCATTCAGTCTCCTCCAAAAGCCTCTGTCCTGGGTTAGTCTGTCACAGTTGACAACTATTTTCATAATCAAGTAGTTGTCGATTAATCAATTAGTTGTTTTGGCCCTAATATCCAGATCTTTTTTCAAACAATCTACTGAGCTGGTCAGAAGTAGGTCGTTTCCACATTTTCACACCTTACTGTGAAAAATCCTTTCCTCCAGATGTAAAGTGTCCCCCCTTGGCCTCTGTAATGACCTGAAAGTGAATAACAACTCCAAGTTCACTACTGTATATAAACCACTTATGGATTTATACATGGAGATCACATCCCCTCAGTCAATAGGTGCCAGGGCCAGTGAAAGCAACATTTTTACTAGACTATCGGCAGTAAAAACAACATACCTACAAAATGTACACTGTAATGCTCAGATCTGTTCACATTGCAGTGGCTGTGATGTTTCATAATGTGGCAAATTTAACTCAATATGTCTTGTTTGGCAGTCATTCTGTTTGAACCCATTGAAGTCAATAGAACCACACTGTAACTGCATGCCAAAAGTTTGGCAGGTAGTTACAGCATGGTATTTCAATGTAAACTCCCAAATGGGATTGAAAAACAAACAGGCATTCAGGACATAGAAATATTGGTAAGCTGCAATATATATAAAAAAAATAGTTTTGGGTTTATTATCACTTTAACCGCTTCCCGTCCGCCGGCCGCCAAATGACGGCTGGGCGGCGTGGCTCTCGTTCTGGGTGGTCGTCATATGACGGCCTCCCAGAACGACTGCTCTCACGTGCCCGTGGGGGCGTGCATCGCGGCGACCGGTGGTGCAGTGTGTCAGTCAGACACACCGCTACACCGATCTCGGTAAAAAGCCTCTGACTGAGGCTCTTTACCACATGATCAGCCGTGTCTAATCACGGCTGATCACGATGTAAATCAGTGCCACCATAGCAGTGCCCGTCAGTGCCGCCTTATCAGTGCCCATCAGTGAAGGAGAAAACTTACTTATTTACAACATTTTATAACAGAAACAAAAGAAAAACTTTTATTTTCCCAAAATTTTAGGTCTTTTTTTATTTGTTTAGCAAAAAATAAAAAACACAGAGGAAATCAAAAACCACCAAAAGAAAGCTCTATTTGTGGGAACAAAATGATAAAAATTCTGTTTGGGTACAGTGTAGCATGACCGTGCAATTGTCATTCAAACAGCAACAGCGCTGAAAGCTGAAAATTGGCTTTGGAAGGAAGGGGGTGTAAGTGCCTGGTATTGAGGTGGTTAATTAATTTTTTTTTTCTTCTGAGATTCATCCATGGGTCTTGCTGAAAAAAAAAAAACATGAAATGTGGCACAAGTAATTTTTAAGGGCACCGTAACAAGCACAAATGTGGGAGCATTGATTTGTAATGGGGCTGTAATGCCAAAATTGTGAATGTAAAGTCGCCAGTCTTTGTCTCCTGCACCTTACTCCCAGGCTCCAGCCACTTCTGTAGTATGTCCATAATCTCAAACCATCTACTTTAGTATTTCCACAGTCTTTGACACTTTTTTGCAGCATTTCGTATTCTGAATGCATGCCTCTTTGTTCATTTCATGAGTTTCACTTAAGGCCCCCTACATTGAGTAAGTTGACCATTACTGGTGTAGACTGACAAGCAGCTTATTTTAATGGGTTAAATACAGTAGAAACCCCCTTTCTAGGGAAGTAGGAAAACCCAAACCTTGAGGTAGGCAATTGTAAGCAGCAAATGAAAAGCCATGGATTAGTAGTGTTTTTGAACAATGAGCGCACTGTACATCTATGGGAGAGCCAGGTTTAAAAGATTCCAACTGTGGCAGCTCTGACTTCCAAGGGACAGAAAGAAAGCATCACAAGTGCTCTGCAGGTTAAATGACTCAGCAGGGAAGTCAGGAGCAATTTGGCAGAGTTATTTTAGAATCATGCTATATTGCATTCATTCAGAGGAGTTTTTTTTCTTTCACCCAGGTACCATGTAACAATGTCGCACAGAAGCGAACAGCGGGCACGTACAAATGTTAACTTGTATGATTCAATTCCATCAATTTAGCTCTTCCTACACAATCCCACAACAACGAACACCTAAACAGCTTGGCAAACATTGCTTGCTCCAGCACAGAATAGGGTTCCCATTGTTCTCACAGCCAGGTAGATATATAGGACTTTGTCCAAAATAGCAGCCTGAAAATAACAACAATTTCAGAATGCTCTCAGAAAAGGATTGTCAGATAGTCTTGTGACATGAAGAAAGCAATCAGTTTGGTTTTGTGTGAGGAGATGTATTAGTGGCAGTCAGGTATGATTGGCAGATAAATTTCAGAAAATTACAACGTATTTTGCCATAATTACTTAGAGTTACTGCTGTAATCTCTTTCAAAACACAAGAATTGTGTATTTTTCCCATGAATTACCGTATTTATCGGTGTATAACACGCACAGGCGTATAACACGCACCCCAATTTTAGGAGGGAAGTTCAAGGAAAAAAACTTACATTTTAAATAAAGAACTTTGAAGCAAAATTTGGGTCATAGCTCATCAATGCACCCTGCTCAGTGCCCATCTGCAGCCATTAAATTGACCAACAATGCAGCCTGTTCAGTGCCCATCTGCAGCCTCACCTTTCCCATCATTGCAGCCTCACCAGTGGGAAGAGGAGGAGCGAGCGCCGCTGAATTACACAGAGCCACGATCTCCTGTGTACCTGGGGCTCCGTCACTCACAGCCACGCCTCCCGGCCCTGCTCATATGATAGACAGAACAGTGGCCCAATGCGTTGCCAGGAGGCGTGGCTGTGAGTGACGGAGCGCTGGGTACACAGGAGATCGCAGCTCTATGTAATTCAACGGCACTCGCTCCTCTTCCCTCAGAGACAGCAGGGATCGGTGTATAACACGTACCCATGATTTTCCCCTGATTTTTAAAAAGTGGAGAACATTGACTCTTCTAGGGAGCTTCCAAGACACAAAAACTTTCAATTAAATATACTCCTCAATAGCCTAATATGCTTTATTTTGCTTCACCATGTTGTAAAGGAATCCATAGGAGATGCATAAATAAAATGTTGCAGAACTCACCTAAACGTGATCGATTTTACAAGTCATGGAAATTGACTGTCAGTACCAGAATTTGAGTTGCCCCTTTAAAACCGAGTAAAGGCCACTTGAGACAACCCTTACCTGAAGACAACAGTGACTGACCAGTTAGCTACTGTTCAAGTTTAATGCACCTATTGTACACACTACCAATACTCATGATAGTGGATGCTACCTTGTGTGCTCTTGTGTGACCCAGGTTGTTTTTGCTATGTGTATTACCGTGTATGACCTGGTTTGTTCTGACGCTGTGCTCTTCTCACTGCTGTCTGTGTACCATTAGGACTCTGATCTGCACGTGTGAGACCCGGTGTTCTGCCGAGAAAGTTCCGCTCGGCGGATTAGTCCCCCCCTCTACTGCGCATGCGCAGTAGAAGCCGGCGGAAATAGCCGAAGCGGAACAGCTGAAAATCAGCTGTACATGGCGCCTGTAAGAGGGCCCCTCACGGGCTCGCTTCGCTCGCCACGCTTCGGGCACGGCCTCGCTGCGCTCGGCACTTTTAGATTCCCCCTCTAGGAGTGGGGAAGGAACCTGGACCCAGAGCGCAGGCGCCGTGTACAGCTGAGTGAAGCGTTTGAGCTTCGGCTATCTCCGGCGGCCGACAGTAGTACGTACTGCGCAGGCGCTGCGCCTGCGCAGTACAGGGGGGGAACCTATCCGCCGAAGGAACTTATTCGGCAAGACACCGGCTCATATAGACTAGGGATGAGCCAAAACACCCCCCGGTTCAGTTCGCGGCAGAACATGTGAACAGGCAAAAAATTTGTGCAAACACCGTTAAAGTCTATGGGACTCGAACGTGAAAAATCAAAGGTGCGAATTTTAACCACTTGCTTACTGGGCACTTAAACCCCCCTCCTGTCCAGACCAATTTTCAGCTTTCAGTGCTCTCACACTTTTAATGACAATTACTCAGTCATGCAACATTCTACCCAAATGATTTTTTTGTCCTTTTTTCCATACAAATAGAGCTTTCTTTTGGTGGTATTTGATCACCTCTGGGTTTTTTATTTTTTGCGCTATAAATGAAAAAAGACAGAAAATTTTGAAAAAAAAAAAAGAAATTTTTCTTAATTTCTGTGATAAAATTTTGCAAATTGTTAAGTTTTCTTCATAAATTTTGGCCACAATTTATACTGCTACATATCATTGGTAAAAATAACCCAAATTAGTGGAAATTATTTGGTCTGTGTGAAAGTATTAGAGTCTACAAGCTATGGTGCAAATCATAAAAAATGTATCACATCTGATATTCTGGTGGCCTATGTCATTTCTTGAGACCCTAACAAGCCAGGAAAGTACAAATGCCCCCCAAATGACAAGTAGACATTTCAAGGTATTTAGTAAGAGGCATGGTGAATTATTTGAAGTTGTAATTAATTTTTTCCCACAATTCTTTGCAATATTAAGATTTTTATTTTTTCACAAAATTGTCATTGTAATAGCTTATTTCTCTCACATGGCATGTGCATACCACAAATGACACCCCAAAATACATTCTGCTACTCCTCCTAAGTATTATGATACCACATGTGTGGGACTTTTTCACTGCCTGGCCACATACAGAGGGCCAACATGCAGGGGAGCACCATCAGGTGTTCTAGGAGCAAAAATTACACATCTCATTTCTCAACCACCTATTACACTTTTGAAGGCCCTGGAGCAGGACAATGGAAACACCCACAAAATGACCCCATTTTGGAAAGTTAACACCCCAACGTATAATCTATGAGGCATAATGAGACTTTTGAACGGTTCATTTTTTTCCAGAAGTTTTTGGAAAATGTGGAAAAAAATGAAAACGCATTTTTTTTTACACAAAGTTGTCCGTTTATAAGATATCTCTAACACATAGCATTTAGATAGCAAAAATGACACCCCAAAATACATTCTGCTACTCCTCCTGAGTATGGTGATACCACATGTGTCAGACTTCTACACAGCCTGACCACATACAGAGATCCAACATGCAAGGAACACCGTCAGGTGTTCCAGGGACACATAGCATGCACATACCAAGAATTACACCCCAAAATACATTATGCTGAGCAAAGTGTAAACAAAAGATTACCTGTGGTTGTAGTAGCGCAGTTGTACACAGGAGGATAGCACTGGTCCAGGCAGCAGGCAGGGACTTGGTCAGCAACGGCAAACACAATTGTCCAGGCAGCAGGCAGGGATACTGTCCATATACAGTCCAGGGTTAGTGCAGGCAGAGATATTGTCAGAAGTGCCATAAATATTGGTCCTGGTAGTAGGCAGGAACATGTGGTGTGGTCAGTGCAACAGGCAGGGACATAATGGCAGTAAGTCCTACAGGCAGCAGGCAGAAGTAGGGCCTCGTTCAGGACAGAATGGGGACAGGGGTAGAGGCTTCTCCCACCAAATTCTCTTTGAAGCCTCTGAGTCTCCAGACCCTAATCTAGGAATGAGAAAACAAAAAAAATTGTTTTCTTCATCCAGAAAAACAATTCTGGAGCCCCTCACATATGTGAGACCCCTGTGTTGAATCCCACTAGTCCAGTTGCAGGGTACAAGATCAGTCCAAGAGGCAAGCAAATATGATGGTCAAACAGTCCAGGGTCAGTTCCAGATCAGGCAGCGTTATGGTCAGAATCGTTAGGCAGAAGCATGGTTGAATAACAGTCCAGGGTCAGTTCCAGATCAGGCAGTGGTATGTACAGAATCGGCAGGCAGAAGCGTGGTCGAATAACAAGCCAGGGTCAGTTACAGAGCAGGGAGTGGCATAAGGGGTGTGAAGGTGTGTGAAGGCAGGAACTGAGGATTACGTTTACCATACTTCACTAATAATTTATTGAAGTATGGAAACGGCGAAAACATTCACCTATGCAGAGGCCTGGTTCGGAAGGACATTGGGCACAGTAATAAGATGTGTCTCTTCTGACTCCTGCTCTGGTACACACCAAACATTTTTTTTGACGTTGTTGGCCTGTAGGTCTGGGAGGGAGTCTATCTGGAAAGTGGCGTTCGGAGAGTCGACTAAGAACATCTGATCGGATGTTTTCTGGGGGGCCGTTTGGGAATATAAGGGCAGTGTAAATTTCCTCCTGGTAGTCAAGGAAGTGTTTGGGGTTTTGGGTGGAGTTGCGGTAAATTACATATGAGTTGTATATGGCCAATTGAAAAAAATAAATTGCGACTTTCTTATACCAATGGTATGTCTTCTTGGTTCCAACATTTGGTCACTGAAGTCGACTCCCCCCATGAACAAATTATATTCATAAACACATTTTGGTTTTTGGAAGGGGCAATTTCTTCTAGGGATTTCTACGAAGGTATCATTGTGGATCGAAGACAACATATAGACATCTCTTCTGTCCCTCCACTTCACTTCCAAAATCTCCTTGTTCCGCAGACTTGCCGTTTCTCCTTTCCTCAACCTCTTATTGACAAAACGTTGAGGAAAGCCCTTCCGGTTCCTTTTTACGGTGCCACATGCAGGCGTCTTCTTCCGTTGAAGGTTGTGGAACAGGGGCAGAGATGTGTAGAAGTTGTCTACATACAGGTGGTAGCCTTTCTCCAGTAGGGGGTATATTAGATCCCAAACAATTTTCCCGCTTGATCCCAAGTAGTCTGGGCAATTAGGGGATTGCAGCTGGGTGTCCTTCCCTTTGTACACTTTGAAGGCATACATGTATCCTGTGACTCGGTCACATAATTTGTATACCTTCACCCCATAGCGGGCCCTTTTGTTGGGGATAAATTGCTTAATTTTAAGCCTGCCACTAAATTTAACAAGGGACTCATCCACACATATGTGTTGGTCCGGGGTAAACAGCTGGGGGAATACTTCAGAAAAATAATTTAATATTGGCCGAATTTTGAAAAGCCTGTCATAATTTGGGTCATTTCGGGGAGGGCACTGGATGTTATCATTGAAATGAAGGAACCTCATTATCATTTAGTATCTGGTTCTGGACATTACCTTGGAGAAAATTGGCATGTGGTGGATGGGGTGGGTTGACCAATAGGAATTCAAGGTGTTTTTTTTTGTTGAGTCCCATACAAAATGTGAGGTCTAAAAAAAACCTTCAACTCCTCCACCGTTAGGTCTCTCCACTCATAGGGACGGGCATAATAGGGTGTTGGATTATTTAAAATAAATTGCTGTGCATTAAGGTTGCACTGGGCCACAATTGTTGATAGCATGTCCAAAATTGATTGGGGAAAAATTTTCCGTGTCCACCTGGACTCCTGGCTGGGAAGTGAAAGGGGGAATGTTGGCTTCTCCTGAATGGGAGAAAGCCACAAGGGGTTTTGAAGGGCATAGGGAAGGCTGGCATAGGTCCTTGGCCTTTCTTGCCGAGGTACTGCGGTGCTGGTGGATGGCACTTCGGTGCTGGTGGATGGCACTGCAGTGCTGGTGGAAGGCACTGCGGTGCTGGTGGATGCCACTGTCTCCTCACTTGTTTGGTGGGCCGAATATCTTACTCCTCTGAGTCACTCAGTGTTCCACTGCTGAGGACTGGCTCATAATTGACGTCCGACTCAGAATCGGAGTTTGAAATGGAATCCGAACAAGAGAGCTCCCCGTTGCACTCGTTGACCTGGGAAAGTATCTGGTATGCCTTGCTGGTGATGATGCGACTACACAGGTGTGTGCTAAGCCTGCACTGATGGGCACTGATGAGGCGGTACTGATGAGCACAGATGGGCACTGAGGTGGCATAGAGGGGCACTGATGAGGTGGCACAGAGGGGCACCGATGAGGTGGAACAGATGTTCACTGATGAGGTGGAACAGATGTTCACTGATGAGGTGGAACAGATGTGCACTGATGAGGCGGAACAGATGTGCACTGATGAGGCGGCACTGATGAAGCTGCACAGATGTGCACTGATGAGGCAGCACAGATGTGCACTGATTACACAGATATGCACCAATGAGGTGGCACAGATGGGCACTGATGAAGCTGCACAGATGGGCACTGATTGATTGCACAGATAGGGACTGATTTATGGCACAGATATGCACTGATGAGGTGGAACTGATGAGATGGCACAGATGGGCACTGAGGTGGCACAGATGGGCACTGATGAGGCAGAACAGTTGTGCACTGATTGATTGCACTGATGAGGTGGCACAGATGTGCACTGATGAGGTGGCACAGATGTGGCGGTACAGATGGGCACTGATGAGGTGGCACAGATGGGCACTGATGAGGCGGCACAGATGTGCACTGATTGCGCAGATGTGCACTGATGAGGCAGCACAGATGGGCACTGATTGGCACAGGTGGGCACAGATGAGGTGGCAAAGGTGGACACCGATGAGGTGGCACAGGCAGGCACTGATGAGGTGGCACTGGTGGGCACTGATTGCAGATGTGCACAGATGTCCTGACACTGATCACCAATGGCACAGATGGGCACAGGTGGGCACAGGTGGTCACCGATTGGCACAGGTGGTCACCGATTGGCATAGGTGGGCACTGATTGGCACAAATTCCACTGTACTGGTGGGGCACTGTTTGGGCACTTTTAACAGACTAAAAAACTCACTGAAGGCATAGATCGCTGCAGCTATCCTCTCTCTCCTCACACGCGGTCTCTGTGTGAGGAGAGAGAGACGGCAATGAGAGATGATCTCATATGTTTACATTTGAGATCATCTCTCATTGGCACCGGCGATCACGCTGTAAACGGCTGCTGTGATTGGCCGTTTACCGCGATCTGTGACTGGCTGTGTCCAAGGGACACGGCCAGCACAGAATTTCCCCGATGCGTGCACGTGAGCGTGCACGGGGAACGAGGACGTCCCATGACGGCCTCCCGGAGAATGAGGTCCGCGCTGTAGCCGTCATTCGGCTATGGCCCGGACCTCAAGTGGTTAAAGGCTAATATGCAAGTTAGTTTCCTAAAAAGTGTTTGGGGACCCGGGTCCTGCTCCAGGGGACATGTATCAATGCAAAAAAAAGTTTTAAAAACGACCGTTTTTTCGGGAGCAGTGACTTTAATAATGCTTATAGTGGAACCATAAAGTGAAATATTCCTTTAAATATCGTGCCTGGGGGCTGACTATAGTATGCCTGTAAGTGCCTGTAAATTTTTCCTGTGTTTAGAACAGTCCCTGCGCAAAATGACATTTCTAAAGGAATAAAAGTCATTTAAAACTGCTTGCGGCTGTAATGTAATGTCAGGTCCTGGCAATATAGATGAAAATCATTGAGAAAAACGGCATGGGTACCCACCACCCTAACCCCCCAGCCCATTACCAGGCCCTTTGGGTCTGGTATAGATATTAGGGGAACCCCGCACCCGAATTAAAAGAAAAAAGGAGTGGGGCCCCCAGGCCCTTTATACTCTGAACAGCAGTATACAGGCGGTCCCCGGGTTACAAACAAGATAGGGACTGTAGGTTTGTTCTTAAGTTGAATCTGTTTGTAATTTGGAACAGGTACATTTTGTAAGTGTAACTTCAGAAGATTTCACCTCACTTTCTGTCTCAATGACAATTGGATTTTGAAAATTTTGGGTTATTAGGGAAACAAGGATTGGTGATAAAGCATCAGTGGAGACACCTTTTTCCCATATTAACTCTTACAGGAGAGAATTTCCCTTCCTAGGGGTAGATTTCCTCTCACTTCCTGCATAGTTGCCAACATTGTAAAAAAAAAATGTGGGACACTTTTGTGGCTGTAGGCGGAGCCGTCCAATAATTAGGGGGCGGGCATTCGTCGGTAGGCGTGGCCTAGCAAAACTATACAAGTGTGGCTCGCGAAGCGCGCCACGGCAAAAATGGGCGTGGTTTTCGTGACATAGTGGGCGTGGCTTAAATGGGCGTGGGTCAAGAGGATGTGGTTAGAGTCTGAGATGAATGAGGGATGGAGAGGGGGAGAGGGGGAGAGGGATTAGAGGGGGAGAGGGAAATGACGGGACAGCAGCCCCAGATCCTACACAATAACAATATGTGTATTCTAGAAAGTGTAACAATCAGCAGATAAAGATACTCCAAACACCTGGTGTTAGCACTTCAATCATCCCGGCACCATAGTTGTTATGGTGTCAGGATGATTGAAGTGCATTATTTCTATTATTACATTGTAATATAAAATGAAATCATTCAACTTACCATAATGCAGAATCAGTGGGATCCCTGAGCGTGTCACTAGCCACGTCGCCTGCCACCAGCCGTCTGTCCTTGCTTCAGATGTCCGAGCAGAGTCCGTCCTTGAATCAGGTGCCCCCAGCAGAGCCCCCCCTTACACCAGGAGTCCCTGGCAGAGCCCCCCCTCACACCAGGAGTCCCCAGTGGAGCCCCCCTCACACCAGGAGTCCCCGGCGGAGCCCCCCTCACACCAGGAGTCCCCAGCAGAGCCCCCCTCACACCAGGAGTCCCCAGCAGAGCCCCCCTCACACCAGGAGCCCCCGGCGGAGCCCCCCCTCACACCAGGAGTCCCCGGCGGAGCCCCCCCTCACACCAGGAGTCCCCGGCGGAGCCCCCCCTCACACCAGGAGTCCCCGGCGGAGCCCCCCCTCACACCAGGAGTCCCCGGTGGAGCCCCCCTCACACCAGGAGTCCCCGGCGGAGCCCCCCCTCACATCAGGTGTCCCCGGCGGAGCTTCCCCTCACATCAGGAGTCCCTGGCGGAGCCCCCCCTCACATCAGGAGTCCCCGGCGGAGCCCCCCCTCACATCAGGAGTCCCCGGCGGAGCCCCCCCTCACATCAGGAGTCCCCGGCGGAGCCCCCCCTCACATCAGGAGTCCCCGGCGGAGCCCCCCCTCACATCAGGAGTCCCCGGCGGAGCTCCCCCTCACATCAGGAGTCCCCGGCGGAGCTCCCCCTCACAGCAGGAGTCCCCGGCGGAGCCCCCCTCACAGCAGGAGTCCCTGGCGGAGCCCCCCCTCACATCAGGAGTCCCCTGTGGAGCTCCCCCTCACATCAGGTGTCCCCGGCGGAGCTCCCCCTCACATCAGGTGTCCCCGGAGGAGACCCCCCTCACATCAGGAGTCCCCGGCGGAGCCCCCCCTCACATTAGGTGTCCCCAGTGGAGCCCCCCCTCACATTAGGTGTCCCCAGTGGAGCCCCCCCTCACATTAGGTGTCCCCAGTGGAGCCCCCCCTCACATCAGGTGTCCCCAGTGCCCCCCCTCACATCAGGTGTCCCCAGTGCCCCCCCCTCACATCAGGTGTCCCACAGCGGTGCGCGCCCCCCCCACCTCAGAGGTGTCCTAGAAGTGTGTCCGCAGCATGGCTAGAACCCCCGCCCCTTTCCATATCAGACTGGCAGCGGGGCGGGGGGGTAGGCAGGGCGAGGCGGAGCGGGGCGAGGCGGAGCGGGGTGGGGGGTGGGCGGCAACGCAGAAGCTCCGTCTAGCCCCCCCCCAGCCATCTTCCTGAACTTCAATAAAATGGCGGCCGGCGGAGACAATGTCTCCGCCGGCCGCCGACCTCTAGCGGCGGCGGTTTAGAAATTCGAGAACCGGATTTTTCGGGACATTTCCCGGGACACCACAAATTCGGGAATGGAGTCCAAGTCCCAGGAATGTCCCGGGAAATCCGGGACAGTTGGCAACTATGCTTCCTGTTGTTTCCCTCCGTTTGTAAGTAGGAGTCGCTTGTAAGTCGGATGTTTGAAAATAGGGGACTGCCTGTATATACTATACGGCCTGCCCTATACACTCTGCGGAAAATTGTGCCTTAGGTGTTGGTGGTACCAGAACACTGTAAGCCCTCACAGTTACTCTTGGTGGGCGCTGGAATGGGCCCTGCTGTGAAATATTATATCAAGAATTGTAATTACATGCCCCTGTTAAACAGGGGCAGAAAAATTAGGCTTTAGGCGGTGGTGGTGGTGGCACAACACTGTAGAGCCTCACAGATACTCTTGTTGAGCGCAGGAACGGGCCCTGATGTGAAATATTAGAGCAAAAATTGTAATTACATGTCCCTGTTAAACAAGGGCAGAAAAATTGGGCCTTTGGTGGCGGTGGTGCCACAACACTGTAAGCCCTCACAGTTATGCCCTGTACACACGATGGGATTTTCCGACAACAAAATCCTGGATTTATTTACGACGGATGTTGGCTCAGTCTTGCATACACATGGTCACACAAATGTTTTTGGAAATTCCGAACCCCAAGAACGCGGTGACGTACAACACCTAAGACGAGCCGAGAAAAATGAAGTTCAATAGCCAGTGCGGCTCTTTTGCTTGATTCCGAGCATGCGTGGAATTTTGTGCATCGGAATTGTGTACACACAATTGGAATTTCCAACAACGGATTTTGTTGTCGGAAAATTTGAGATCCAGATCTCAAATTTTGTTTGTCAGAAATTCCGACGGACAATGTCCGATGGAGCCTACACACGGTCAGAATTTCTGACAACAAGCTCCCATCGAACATTTGTTGTCGGAAAATTCTATCGTGTGTACAGGGCATTACTTTTGGTGGACGCAGGAATGGGCCCTACTGTGAAATATTAGATCAAAAATTGTAATTACATGCCCCTGTTAAACAGGGGCAGAAAAATTGGGCCTTAGGCAGTGGTGGTGGTGGTGGTACAACACTGTAACCCCTCACAGATACTCTTGTTGGGCGCAGGAATGGGCCCTCTTGTGAAATATTAGATCACAAATTGTAATTACAATACAGTGCAGCCGTAGTGCAGTTGCTACTACTTTTCTGGTGGTGTACACAGTACACAATACAGTGTAGTGCGGTGTTGCAAAACAAAATATACATCATGTCCAGAAGGCCACCAAGGAGAGGCAGACGCTCACAGGCCACTAAAAGAGGGCAAGCAGGCTCTGTATCTACAGTCAACAGTGCTGGTCGTGGACATGGTGCATCCACTGCAGGTGGCTGTGGGGCACACTTGTCCTTTTTTTCTGCTGCTGGGACAGGGGCATTGAGCCAGAACATGCAGAAGAGTTGGTGGAGTGGATAACAAAGCTGTCGTCATCCTCCTCATCCTCTGTCACCCAGGCTCAGAGTAGTTTTCTTTCCTATGCAGCTGCCAAAGCGGCCTATTCCACCGGCTCCTTGTCCACAGTCACTCCTTCTGTAGCCCCACCATTATGCACAGAGGAATCCCCCGAACTATTCAACCACAGTGTTGGGTACATGCTGCTGGAGGATGTGCAGCGATTTGAAGGCTCTGATGTTTGTTCCCAGGTTGAGGAAGGAAGTAACGTGAGCCTGGAGAGAGGGGGTGCCCAAGAAGGACAAGAAACTGGCAGTCATGTTCCCCCAGCTGCAGAATAGTGCCAAGTTTGCTCCAGTGATGAGGAGGGAGGGGATGATGAGGTCACTGACTCTACTTGGGTGCCTGATAGAATAGAGGAGGAGGAGGCACAACTCAAACAAGGCAGGATGTCCTCTGGAGGGCAGCTTAAGGGCAGCCACCCTACTGCATCACACCGCAGAGCTCCGCAGGTGCAGGACGCTGCTGACTCCCCGCTGATTTTGAAAAGTTCTGTGGTGTGTGCCTTTTTAGACACGTGTGCAGCAGATCGCACCGTTGCTGTTTGCAACCTATGTCTGAAGCGTGGCCAGAACAGCAGCCGCTTGGGCACCACATGCTTGACCAGACATATGATGACCTCCCATGCAGTCTGTTTCCCGTATACTATATTTCAGATTTAATATCTCTCAGATTTGGGTTAAATGAGAGTTCTTTGACCACGAGTGAAAGCTTTAACACAATAACAACATTTATTGGTGAGTAGTTGAAGTCTATCTAATACACAACTATCTATCTATAGTCTACACCAAGGAATAAAACATTAGGTTAAAATAAGAGAATTACATGAAGGAATACAGAGTATATTCCTTAAAACTTACAAACATATTTAGTTACAAGTAAAATGCAGACCTTTCCCATAATTACCCTTTGCACCAAGATTCCATTCTGATGGTTGCTCTCCCATAAAAGTGTGTGTTTCCCTCCCATCTAGTCTGTGTATATCATTACATGCTGATGCCTCATTGGTTGGCATAGCGTGGCTCTGATTGGTGAGCTTCCCTATTCCTGGTCAAGGACTGGCCACATCTCCAATCCCTATACTTTGCATAAGTCAGCCCCCTTTAATGCAAATCCTTGTGACTATTCTGAGCAGGAGATTACCTTGAATTTTCCCGGGAAGTTAAGTATTGATTACGGTTGGCCTCCCTTCATTGCATATCCCAGCATGGGATCCTTTGAAGTGAGTATGTGTAAAACAATGTTGTTTGGATTTCATTGTTTGTATACACAAGCCTAGGCACCGACTTGTCTGGTCTACCTACTTGTCGCCCTACATAGATACAAGCTAAATGAAATATATTCATAATTACAATATTTTACAGCTATTAATGGAGATTTCACATAAACTCATAAGGCAACAAGTCTGTTGGCAACAGCACTTGAAAGACCCACATCAAAGAAAAAGGCGGACTTCTCCTTGCTCCTCATCTGGGATCTCCAACCCAACTATACCTCCAGTCCTCTCGAAAACCTGCACTGAGAGGAATGAAGGTACAGCAATAGGTGTCCCAAGTACTTGCAGCCAATCTGCTAGCAGTACACCACCATCTGATTTTAGCAGGAAAATTTCCCTACCCCAGTTGCTAAACTGTAAAAAGAAATTCGGTCCGAGCCATCCACATGCTCAGCGTCTGAATGCTAGCTTTTCCAAATTGCTAGCACTGCAACTACTGCCTGTCAGGTCACCTGAGTCCAGGTGACAGAGGCACTCTGTAGGAGTCAGGAGTGCACCGCTAAGGTAGTAAACACTACGACTGACTGCTGCGGATTGAACTCTTGGAGGTTCAAGAAGCAGGTATACTGGAGCACCAACACAGATCCCACTGGGAGCTAGAGCATAGATTCCCCAGGTCACGGAGTCTAAGAGCCAGAAGGTGTTCACCAGAGCCTCTAGTGATGAGGATGGACTGCGCTGCAGTCTGGCTCCAGGTCGTGGCCCCTAGGGTCTCACAGCTCATGCTCACGGTAGACTACAGGAGAAAGAGGAAGGAAGCAGCAGGCTGGAACAACAAGGATAGTAAAGGGATAAGCCAAAGGTCGGGGCAACTAGCAGACAAGGATAAACATAGAACACGCCAAAGGCCAAGGTCACAAGCAGACAGGGATAGTCGATAACAGGCCAAGGTTGGTAACTGGAATCAGACGTAGGAGACACAGCAAGTTGCACACGAAAGCTAAACACACAATGGTAAATTAGCAAGGTTGGATTGCAATGCACAGGTAATATAGTGTTCCTATTTAGAGGCTGAGGTGGAGCTATGCTAAGGGAAGATTATATAAGCAGTCAGGTGAGAGTGGCTGGCCTCTAAAGGTGAACACATGGAGGAGGTAAGCTGACAGACAAAGATTACGGCACAACCATGACACTGCCTTTTCAGCTGGTAGACTCTGCCCCCTTTCGTGAATTTGTGGAATGTGCTGTACCTCAGTTGCAGGTTCCAAAACACCATTTCTTTTCACGGAAGGCCATTCCAGCTCTCTACCAGCATGTGGAAGGCAATGTTTTTGTCTTGTTGGACAGGGCGGTCAGCAGTAAGGTGTATATTACCACTGACTCATGGTCTAGCAGGCATGGGCAGGGATGTTACCTTTCCTTCACGGCACACTGGGTAACTCTGCTGGCAGCTGGGAAGGATGCAGGACAGGGTTCAATATTGTTGGAGCTTGTTCCGCCACCACGCCTCCGAAATGCTAGTGGTGATTCTGCCACTGCTCTCTCCTCCACCCCCTCCTCTCTTCTTCTTCCTCTATGGGCTCTTCTGCAGATTTGTTCTCTGAACCAGCGGTGCTCTGTAAGCATTCAAGGGGCTACGCAAACATTCAGACAAAAAAAGATGCCATGCCAGTGCATGAGTTTGCTTAGGGGACAGGAGCCACACTGGGGCAGAGATTCTGTCAGCTCTGCAGGGGCAGGCTCAGAGGTGGTTGATGCCATGCCATCTTCAGCCAGGAATGGTTGTATGCGACACCAACCTTCTCTCCACCCTCCGACAGGGACACTTGACCCATGTTCCATCTTCGGCACACATCCTGAATTTGGTGGTGCAGCAGTTCTTGAGCAGGTACCCAGGCTTACAAGAGCTCATGAGGCAAGCCAGAAAAGTCTGTGGTCATTTCCAGCGGTCATACAATGCCAGTGCTCAGCTGGCTGACATTCAAAGGGAATGCAAGCTGCCCAGCAACTGCCTCATTTGTGACATGTCCACCAGGTGGAACTCAATGTTGGTAATGCTGCAGCGGCTGCACACGCAGAAGAGGGCCATCAATGAGTACTTGTGTGCGTATGGCACTAGGACAGGGTCAGGGGAGCTTGGTTTCTTTTCGCCACGCCAGTGGCTACTGATTAAGGATGCATGCACTGTCCTATCACCATTTCAGGAGGACACAAAGATGGTGAGTAGCGACAATGCATGCATCAGTGATACTGTCTTGTCTTCCTGTTGGAGCACACGCTTCATGGAATAATGGACAGGGCACTTGAGGCAGAACAGCAGGAGGAAAAGGAGGACTTCCTTACCTCTCAAGGCCCCATTTATCCAGATATTATTCCTGCAGGCCCACCAAACACACAGGAAGAAGAGGAGGAGGAGGATTGTGTCAGCATTGACATGGAGGATAACACTCAGCAGCAGTCTTCAAGGGATGGTTTTCAGTCCCCAGAAACCCAAGAAGTTGTACGTGGCTGGGAGGAGGTTGTTACTGATCATGTGATCCTTAGTGACCCAGAGGACTCAGAATCGAATGCCTCTGCAAACTTTCGCAGGATTTGCAGAATCAGGGACAAAAAACAAAAGGAGAGGAGCGCCGCTAAGTAGGTTGATTTATTAACAATTGACAAATAAAAGTATCCACTTACATGTAAATACGGTATGTGCAGCAAGAGGGTACATTCCAAAGTGCCCTTCGTGAACTTTGGATACAGTGTCCCACAAGATAAATTTCATATCCGGTGTGTTAATAAATCAACCTACTTAGCGGCGCTCCTCTCCTTTTGTTTTTTGTCTTTGATGGATCTGAGCTGACTTCACTCCAGAGAAGAGCTGCCCTTCGTGAACTTTGGATACAGTGTCCCACAAGATAAATTTCATATCCGGTGTCTTCAACATACTGTTTATTCCTTATGTTTTTTTTCCCTGAACTATGGACTGCTTCCCAGCACCTGTCAATGTCGATTAACACCTCTCATGCTACACCGGTATTGTTTCAGCATATGACTTTTTTATGACTTTTTAATTATATTTTTTTATTTTAATTGCTTCACTGCCTCTGAGCGCCAGTTTATTTTGTTTTTTTGCAGAATCAGGGAGGCCATGCAGCGTAAGGACCCTAGGATTCATGGTATCAAACAGAGGGATCATTACTGGCTGGCAACCCTTCTTGATCCACGTTACAAGGGTAAGGTTGCAGAACTCATCCTGCCTTTGCAGAGGGAGCAGAGGATGAAACATCTTCAGAAGGCCTTGAAGAAAGGTTTGTGCAATGCATTTCCAGACCCTGTGAGGTTACAATTTCCTGGTGCTGGACAACGTGTTGCTAAGGCTTCGTTCAGTCAGAGGAAGAGCAGTGGAGAAGGTGGCTGGCTGACCGACGCCTTTAGACAATTTTTTCAGTCCTCAGCGCCAAGGTCTGATCGGTTCATGCAACCATCGCCAGCGTCTGCATTATATGGTGCAGGAATATCTAGGGGCAAGAGCAGACTTGGAGACCTTTCCAACAGAGCATCCACTGGGTTACTCGGTCTTGAGGAGGACCACTTGCCAGAACTAGCTCAATATGCAATTGAGCTACTGGCCTGTCCTGCATCCAGCGTTCTTTCTGAATGCACATTCAGTGCTGCTGGAGGGTTTGTAATGGATCATAGAGTACGCCTGTCCACAGACTCTGTTGATAGGCTCACATTCATAAAAATGAATCAGTCTTGGATCAGCAGCAGCTATCAAGCACCTGATGCTGATATAACTGATTGATTTTTCTATGGATGTGGGATCCCTTTAAGACTGCCTATGCTGAGTGACTATGCTATACCTCCTCAATCTTGATGATGCTAGCTTTCAACAATATTTTTGGTTTAGGGCACCACCACCACTGCCTAAGGCTTAATTTTTCTATCCTTGTTTAACAGGGGCATGTAATTACAATTTTTGATCTAATAATTCCAAGCAGGGCCAGTTCCTGCGCCCAACAAGAGTATCTGTGAGGGGTTACAGTGTTGTGGCACCACCACCACCAAAGGCCAAATTTTTCTGCCCCTGTCCCAGCAGCAGAAAAAAAGGACAAGCGTGCCCCACAGCCACCTGCAGAAAATGCACCATGTCCATGATCAGCACTGTTGACTGTAGACACAGAGTCTGCTTGCCCTCTTTTAGTGGCCTGTGAGCATCTACCTCTCCTTGGTGGCCTTCCGGACATAATGGGGATTTTGTTTTGCAACACTACACTACACTGTTTAGTGTACTGTGTACACCACCAGAAAAGTAGTAGCAACTGCACTAGGGGTGCATGGTATTGTGTACACCACCAGAAGTCTAATAGCAACTATGGGTGCAATGTATGTATTGTGTACTGTGTACACCACCAGAAAAGTAGTAGCAACTGCACTATGGGTGCACGGTACTGTGTACACCAACAGAAGTGTAATAACAACTATGGGTATACTGTATTTATTGTGTACTGTGTACACCACCAGAAAATTAGTAGCAACTGCACTATGGGTGCACGGTACTGTGTACACCAACAGAAGTGTAATAACAACTATGGGTGCACTGTATGTATTGTGTCCACCACCAGAAAAGTAGTAGCAACTGCACTATCGGTGTACGGTACTGTGTACACCAACAGAAGTGTAATAACAACTATGGGTGCACTGTATGTATTGTGTACTGTGTACACCACCAGAAAAGTAGTAGCAACTGCACTATGGGTGCACGGTACTGTGTACACCAACAGAAGTGTAATAACAACTATGGGTGCACTGTATTGTGTACACCACAAGAAAAGTAGTAGCAACTGCACTGGGTGCACGGTACTGTGTACTGTGTACACCGCCTGAAGTTTATTAGAAAAAGTACACCAGGAATGGCCGGCAGTCAGATATCGCTAAACTGGATGCAGTGGATATATATATATATATATATATATATATATACGAGACTGTCTGTATGTATATATATATATATATATATATATATATATATATATATATTAAATACACTGCAGCTAACTGAATAACCTGCCTGCCTGAAGTATATTAGAAAAAGTGCAGCCATGTCAGTGCAGCCTTGTCAGTGCAGCCTTCCCCAGTGTCCATTGCAGCCTTATCCCAGTGCAGCCTTGCCCCAGTGCAGTCTTGCCCCAGTGCAGCCTTGCAGTTCGCAAACTGAAAATGGTGCCGCTCCCCTGCGATACTGTGATCCCCTGCGATCCTGAGCTTTAAAATCACCGACCGCGATTTGAAAATGGCGCCGCCGGCGCCGAAATACACAGAGCCGGTCCTTGGCTCTTCTCGGCGGCTCTCGTTCCCTTTCGGCTCCACTCGTAGTCCCGCCCGGGATGGGCGTGACTGTGAGCGGAGCTATCCGAACCTAGCTGAGTACACTTGGCTAGGTTCGGGCGGCGCTCGAGTGAAGCCGAAAGTGGCCGAGAAGAGCCGAGGACTGGCTCTGTGTATTTCGGCGCCGGCGGCGCCATTTTCAAATCGCGGTTGGCGATTTTGAAGCTCAGGATCGCAGGGGATCGGCGTATAACACGCACCCGCGATTTTCCCCTTATTTTAAGGGGAAAAAAGTGCGTGTTATACGCCGATAAATACGGTATATATATACGAGACTGGCTGTATATATATATTAAATACATTGCAGTTAACTGAATAACCTGCCTGCCTGAAGTATATTAGAAAAAGTACACCAGGAATGGCCTGCAGACAAATATAGCTAAACTGGATGCAGTGGATATATATCTATATATCTATATCTATCTATATATATATATATAGATAGATATAGATATCTATATATATGTATATATATATAGATATATATATATATCTAGATATATCTATAGATATATCTAGATATATATATATATATATATATATAGATATATATATATATAGATCTAGATATGTCTATAGATATATCTAGATATAGATATATATATATATATATATATATATATATATATATATATATATATATATACATACATACGAGACTGTATGTATGTGTATATATATATATATATATATATATATATATATATATATATATATACACAGTGGGGACGGAGAGTATTCAGACCCCCTTAAATTTTTTCACTCTTTGTTATATTGCAGCCATTTGCTAAAATCATTTAAGTTTTTTTTTTCCTCATTAATGTACACACAGCTCCCCATATTGCAGAAAAACACATTTTTGCAGATTTATTAAAAAAGAAAAACTGAAATATCACATGGTCCTAAGTATTCAGACCCTTTGCTGTGACACTCATATATTTAACTCAGGTGCTGTCCATTTCTTCTGATAAGCCTCTAGATGGTTCTACACCTTCATTTGTGTCCAGCTGTGTTTGCTTATACTGACTGGACTTAATTAGGAAAGCCACACACCTGTCTATATAAGACCTTACAGCCCACAGTGCATGTCAGAGCAAATGAGAATCATGAGGTCAAAGGAACTGCCTGAAGAGCTCAGAGACAGAATTGTGGCAAGGCACAGATCTGGCCAAGGTTACAAAAAAATTTCTGTTGCACTTAAGGTTCCTAAGAGCACAGTGGCCTCCATAATCCTTAAATGGAAGACGTTTGGGACGACTAAAACCCTTCCTAGAGCTGGCCATCCGGCCTAACTGAGCTATCGGAGGAGAAGAGCCTTGGTGAGAGAGGTAAAGAAGAACCCAAAGATCACTGTGGCTGAGCTCCATAGATGCAGTCGGGAGATGGGAGAAAGTTGTAGAAAGTCAACCATCACTGCAGCCCTCCACCAGTCGGGTCTTTATGGCAGAGTGGCCAGACGGAAGCCTCTCCTCAGTGCAAGACACATGAAAGCCCGCATGGAATTTGCTAGAAAAACACCTGAAGGACTCCAAGATGGTGAGAAATAAGATTCTCTGGTCTGATGAGACCAAGATAGAGCTTTTTGGCCTTAATTCTAAGCGGTATGTGTGGAGAAAACCAGGCACTGCTCATCACCTGTCCAATACAGTCCCAACAGTGAAGCATGGTGGTGGCAGCATCATGCTATGGGGGTGTTTTTCAGCTGCAGGGACAGGGCGACTGGTTGCAATTGAGGGAAAGATGAATGCGGCCAAGTGCAGGGATATCCTGGACTAAAACCTTCTCCAGAGTGCTCAGGACCTCAGACTGGGCCGCAGGTTTACCTTCCAACAAGACACTGACCCTAAGCACACAGCTAAAATAACAAAGGAGTGGCTTCACAACAACTCTGTGACTGTTCTTGAATGGCCCAGCCAGAGCCCTGACTTAAACCCAATTGAGCATCTCTGGAGAGACCTAAAAATGGCTGTCTACCAATGTTTACCATCCAACCTGACAGAACTGGAGAGGATCTGCAAGGAGGAATGGCAGAGGATCCCCAAATCCAGGTGTGAAAAACTTGTTGTACCTTTCCCAAAAAGACTCATGGCTGTATTAGATCAAAAGGGTGCTTCTACTAAATACTGGCCAAAGGGTCTGAATACTTAGGACCATGTGATATTTCAGTTTTTCTTTTTTAATAAATCTGCAAAAATGTCAACAATTCTGTGTTTTTCTGTCAATATGGGGTGCTGTGTGTACATTAATGAGGAAAAAAATGATCTTAAATGATTTTAGCAAATGGCTGCAATATAACAAAGAGTGAAAAATTTAAGGGGGTCTGAATACTTTCCATCCCCACTGTATATTAAAAATACTGCAGCTAACTGAATAACCTGCCTGCCTGCTCAATCTAAATGACACTCTCTCTCCATCCATGCCAACAACACACTACATGGGGCCGATGTGCAGGCAGCCTTATATAGTGTGGGGCGTGGACTTAGTTTCCCTGAGCCATGATTGGCCAAAGGCACCCTGGCCAATTATGGCTCTCTTAGCTGAGTGTGCTGGGATTGGCCAAAGCATGCAAGTTATGGTGCATGCTTTGGCCAGTAATCATACAGCAATGCACTGCGCTCCTGCAGTGCATTATGGGTCGTTACGCGGCACTCGAATTTGGCGCGAATGCCCCATAATGTTTGGTTTTCGACGAACGGGCGAACAGCCAATGTTCAAGTCAAACTCATGTTCGACCCGAACATAAAGCTCATCCCTAAAATAGACTATGCTTCTGCCTGACTCTCCTGTGTTATCAGACTCACTGTTACAACTTGGCCTGCTCTGATCTGTTCCTGCTATGCATCAGCCTCATTGCTACTCTACTGACATCTGCAGTGGCACACCACAAGTACCAGCAAGTCTGCTATGTCTATCAGTCTGTCTGTGGTATGTGCTATTCTTTACTGAACTACCTGTATATTCAGCACATCTGAACTGTTTCACTTATTACCTATTCACCTGCTTGGCACTGACAGGCAGGTGAGAAAATACAGCAGGGTTCTGAGCTGTATCAGACATTTTGTGAACACAGCCAAAAACTGCACATGCCCCAGGATTTACACGATTCTGTAATTTCTCAGTCATCATCTCAGTTATGCAGGTATTTGTGATCCCAAATATGGCAAAGAGGCTATGTTGGGGCTATGGGGGTTATTTACGAAAGGCAAATCCACTTTGCACTACAAGTGCAAACTAAACGTGCAAAGTACACTTGAAAGTGCACTTGGAAGTGCAGTCGCTGTAGATCCAAGGGGGACATGCAAGGCGGATAAACAGCATTTTAGCTTGCACATGATTGGATAATAAAATCAGCAGAGCTTCCCCTCATTTCAGATCTACCCCTCAGATTTACAGCAACTGCACTTCCAAGTGCACTTTGCATTTGTAGTTTGCACTTGTAGTGCAAAGTTGATTTGCCTTTCGTAAATAGCCCCCCATGTCTTCCTTATATGTCCCTAGTATGTGCTGGAGCCCTGCCCTGCACTGCCCCAAAGTGGTCCATCTGCAAATTCATTGCTAACAGCACACAAGGTGGGCTTGCATGTGATGTTAGCTACCAATCACTGCATAGGCTGAATAGTCACACAAAGGCTTCCCACCCCATTCCTCCCAACCTCAAACAGGCACAGAAAACAACAATGCTATCCCTTGCACCTTGCACATAAATAAAAATGCAGAAAATCAACAAACTTATAAATATACAAATAAACAGAGCTATGTTTCTTTAAGCTTCAGAAAAAGTCATGAATGTTACTTTTATATAATTAAAAAGACTACACCACGCTCATTCAAAAATATATAACCACATTAAGTGTTAAATACATAAAAAAGTCCCAATAAAGTGCTGGTTCCAAATCAAAGCAGCTTAAAGTGAGAAGTGTTGAAGACGGTGTCTGGAAAAAGAAATGACACCCAAAACAACAAGCAGTGCTCTTCCTCTTTACTCAGACAGTAACACTCTACACTCTACATCAAAAATGTATGACCTCTTTTCACAAAGAGGGTCAAGCTTGAGGTAAGCATATCACTAGATATATAATTATACTTGATCCATCAATTGAATCCTAAGCCTCTAGCTGGCTAGATAGGGTCATCTCATCTAAAGTGCTTGTAAAGTGCTCCTGTGCCTTTAAGAAATCATCATTAAGAAGTATCATAGGCATGCAGAAAAATAATAAAACGCTGGTTTGCGTTCCACCAGCCAAAAATGACGTGTCTTAGAAAGTCCCGCCCAACGTGTTTCATCAGCAATGTCTGACGTCATCAGGGCTCACAACTTGTGGGTTCCTTTGGGAGGTAGAGATTTCCTAAAGGCACATGAGCACTTTACAAGAGATGACTCTATCTAGAGGCTTAGGATTCCATTGGTGGATCGAGTATATGTTATATATCTGGTGATGTCCTTACCTCAAGCGAGTTTGACCTTCTTCACAAAAAGAGGTCATACATTTCTGATGAGTGTAGAGTGTTACGATCTGGATGAAGAGGAAAAGCACTGGTTGTTGTTTTGGGTGACATTTCCTTTTCAAGACACCGTCTTCAACAATTCTCACTTCTGTTCTGATGTGGAACCAGCACTTTATTGGGACTTTTAGTGTATTTAACACTTAATATGGATGTATATTTTTGAATGAGCCTGGTATAGTTTTTCTTATTTAAAGTAACACTCAAACAGATACAACTAGCCTCAGAGATACAGGGTGTTACAAGCTGGATGCAGTGAGGACTATTGGTGAAGCCAAGCCAGCCAAATCAAAGAATCTAAACTGGCTAACAATCCCATAAAACTGAAATCAAATGCACGCCCACATAGCGCCACCTAGCATCTGAAAAAAATTACACTACAAAGATGCATAGTTACAAGTGATTGATTCAGCTGCAGTGAATATTTGTTGAATGTCATGTTCACTGCTTTAAAAAATATGTCCTTAGGAGGAATGTAGGTATCATATACTGTATAGATTAAATCCACAGGGGACATTCTTATCGCTCTATTTTCACTTATATTTACATTAGCAAGTATGCTGGTATTACTACCCATACCCTTTCCTGTCACCAAGTATACAAAGGATCCTAATTGTGCCCATGAATAGTTTAATATTGAGCATCACACACAGTTATATTTCCTTTTTAATTTTGTTTTTGCATGCCGATGTATTATTCATAGTAAAATCATTTTAAAAACCACAAATTAGTCATTCAAAGAATCACAAATACTCGGTCTTAAAGCAGCAAACTCTCCATTACTACCATGCAATTAGCCTGACATTGTGGCTTGTGAAATTTTTCATTATATAAAACAACATGTTATAAAAGAATCTCAAGGACTGCGACTTCACATGAAATGTATACCCTTTTTCCTAGTAAAATATCTTCTTTCCTGATTGTCTGGACACACAGCTGTTCGTGAATAAAAATAATTAACAGATTTTCTACAATTCTGATTCATGAATGATGTAAACTGGTACACATAAATGGAGTAAACAACTGCATAAAGGGTTTTCAAAGAGTCCCTTTGTTGTCAACTGAAGTTTCCTCAATAAATATGAACATAAATTATATTTTTTCAATAAATACATTTATTATTTTTGAAAAGTACTTATTTAAACACTACAGGACTGTTTCAGAACTGAAGACACTGAAGATGAAAGTGGTTTTTATAAAAAAATATATTTTCTTTTAGAAAGTTATCTTCCTGTCCAATAATCTCATAGACATAGAAGTAAACATGAAAACGTAAGCTTCATAGCAACTTTTAAATACTGGCTTATGTATCCAAATTCTGCATTAGACTACATGCCCACAGACGTTTTAAAAAACGGGCTGTAAAGCCAGTACAGGTGCCAGGAAAAAAGCGGTGTTAAAAACGCGATTTTATCCGCGCTTTGCATTGAATTCAATGCACGTTACTCCGTGCTGGCTTTCAGCTGTGTTTCTCTGTCTCTATTCAAAATCAGTGGTTCCCTATGGGAGCCCATTGATTTGAATAGAGGTCGCACCAGAAGTCTGATCAAGAGGATACGACTTGCGGTGCGACTTGTGTGCTGAGAACCTTGAGGGGGGAACCCAGCGAACATTTAAAAAAACATTTGCGTGAGGTTCCCCCCTAAGACGATACTAGATCCTTCGGTCTGCTATGGATCTTAAGGGGAACCCCCACAACAAAAAAAAAAATGGCGTGGGGGTCCCCACAAGATCCATACCAGACCCTTATCCGAGCATGCAGCCCGGCAGGCCAGGAAGGGGGGGCGAGTGAGCGCCCCCCTCCTCCTGGACCATACCAAGCCACATGCCCTCAACATGAGGGTTTGGTGCTTTGGGTCCGGTCGGGCCCTGCGCCCCCCACCCCAAAGCACCTTGTCCCCATGTTGATAAGGACAAGGGCCTCTTCCCGACAACCCTGGCCGTTGGTTGTCGGGGTGCGGATGGGACCTTCCCAAAATCACGGAGGTGTCCTGGCCAGGAGGCACTAGGAGCAAGGAGCAGTGGAAAGGGGCAGCTGCAGCCAGGAGGGCTGGCAGTGCCTGAAGAGGTGGTACTGGGAGCAGTAGCCACATGTAGAACAGCTAGCACCAAGGACTAGCATATTTTTGCTACACCATAGGGGCCCGTGGTCCCTGCCTGTAAAGGGCATTTACTTTGGGCCTGACAGAGTCAGTCTCAGGTCCCCACATCAGTGCTAGCTGGTCCTGGGAGTGATTGTCTGCAAGCAAGTGTATGTGCTGGAGGCTGAGGAGAAGAAGTTTTATATACTGGAGTATATATAGTTCAGTCCTTATGTATATTTCTGTATATTTTTACAATCAAGTGGTACAATCATATGTACCCCATCCCCATCCTAGTTTAATTCCCCTAATAAAACAAAAAAAACAAAGTTACATAGTTACATAGTTACATAGTAGGTGAGGTTGAAAAAAGACACAAGTCCATCAAGTCCAACCTATGTGTGTGATTATGTGTCAGTATTACATTACATATCCCTGTATATTGCGGTCATTCAGGTGATTATCTAATAGTTTCTTGAAGCTATCAATGCTCCCCGCTGAGACCACCGCCTGTGGAAGGGAATTCCACATCCTTGCCGCTCTTACAGTAAAGAACCCTCTACGTAGTTTAAGGTTAAAGCTCTTTTCTTCTAATTGTAATGAGTGGCCACGAGTCTTATTAAACTCTCTTCTGCGAAAAAGTTTTATCCCTATTGTGGGGTCACCAGTACAGTATTTGTAAATTGAAATCATATCCCCTCTCAAGCGTCTCTTCTCCAGAGAGAATAAGTTCAGTGCTCGCAACCTTTCCTCATAACTAAGATCCTCCAGACCCTTTATTAGCTTTGTTTCCCTTCTTTGTACTCGCTCCATTTCCAGTACGTCCCTCCTGAGGACTGGTGCCCAGAACTGGACAGCATACTCCAGGTGCGGGCGGACCAGTGTCTTGTAGAGCGGGAGAATTATCGTTTTATCTCTGCAGTTGATCCCCCTTTTAATGCATGCCAATATTCTGTTTGCTTTATTAGCAGCAGCTTGGCATTGCATGCCATTGCTGAGCCTATCATCCACTAGGACCCCCAGGTCCTTTTCCATCCTAGATTCCCCCAGAGGTCCTCCCCCCAGTGTATAGATTGCATTCATATTTTTGCCACCCAAATGCATTATTTTACATTTTTCTACATTGAACCTCATTTGCCATGTAGTCGCCCACCCCATTAATTTGTTCAGGTCTTTTTGCAAGATTTCCACATCCTGCGGAGAAGTTATTGCCCTGCTTAGCTTAGTATCGTCTGCAAATACAGAGATTGAACTGTTTATCCCATCCTCCAGGTCGTTTATGAACAAATTAAATAGGATTGGTCCCAGCACAGAACCCTGGGGAACCCCACTACCCACCCCTGACCATTCTGAGTACTCCCCATTTATCACCACCCTCTGAACACGCCCTTGTAGCCAGTTTTCAATCCATGTACTCACCCTATGGTCCATGCCAACGCACCTTATTTTGTACAGTAAACGTTTATGGGGAACTGTGTCAAATGCTTTTGCAAAATCCAGATACACCACGTCTACAGGCCTTCCTTTATCTAGATGGCAACTCACCTCCTCATAGAAGGTTAATAGATTGGTTTGGCAAGAACGATTCTTCATGAATCCATGCTGATTACTGCTAATGATATCATTCTTATTACTAAAATCTTGTATATGGTCCCTTATCATCTCCTCCAAGAGTTTACATACTATTGATGTTAGGCTAACTGGTCTGTAATTCCCAGGGATGTTTTTTGGGCCCTTTTTAAATATTGGTGCTACATTGGCTTTTCTCCAATCAGCTGGTACCATTCCAGTCAATAGACTGTCTGTAAAAATTAGGAACAACGGTCTGGCAATCACCTGACTGAGTTCCCTAAGTACCCTCGGATGCAAGCCATCTGGTCCCGGTGATTTATTAATGTTAAGTTTCTCAAGTCTAATTTTAATTCCGTCCTCTGTTAACCATGTAGGTGCTTCCTGTGTTGTGTCATGAGGATAAACACTGCAGTTTTGGTTACTGAAGCCCCCCGATTCACTCGTGAAGACTGAGGAGAAGAATAAATTCAATACCTTTGCCATCTCCCCATCCTTTGTAACCAGATGTCCTTCCTCATTCTTTATGGGGCCAATATGGTCTGTCCTCCTTTTTTACTGTTTACATACTTAAAGAATTTCTTGGGATTTTTTTTGCTCTCCTCCGCTATGTGTCTTTCATGTTCTATCTTAGCCATCCTAATTGCACCCTTACATTTCTTATTGCATTCTTTATAAATTCTGAATGCTGTGGATGATCCCTCAACCTTGTATTTTTTGAAGGCCTTCTCCTTTGCTTTTATATGCATTTTTACATTGGAGTTAAGCCATCCAGGATGTTTGTTCGCTCTTTTAAATTTATTACCCAATGGGATACATTGGCTAATGCCCTTATTTAATATGCTCTTAAAGCAAACCCATCTCTCCTCCGTATTCTTTGTTCCTAATATTTTATCCCAATTTATGCCTTTTAGCAAGGTTTGTAGTTTAGGGAAGTTGGCTCTTTTGAAATTCAGTGTCTTTGTGTTCCCTTCATGTCTCCTATTTGTGTGATTTATACTGAAACTAATTGACCTGTGATCGCTGTTACCTAAATTGCCCCGTATTTCCACATCTGTTATCAGGTCTGTATTGTTGGTAATCAGTAGATCTAGTAATGTTTTATTTCTAGTTGGTGCGTCTACCATCTGACCCATAAAATTGTCCTGCAAGACACTAAGGAACTGGCGAGCCAGTCTATGTCTGGATAATTAAAATCCCCCATTATGATAACACTTCCCATCCTTGCTGCTAATCCAATTTGTGATAGGAGATCCGTCTCCACTTCCTCCCTCAGGTTAGGGGGCCTATAGCATACTCCCAGTATTATTTTCCCCTTAGCTTCATCCCTTTGGAGCTCTAAACATAAAAATTCCACCTCCTCCCTAGCCCCCTCAGTGATTTCATCTCTCACATTCACTTGTACATTATTCTTGATATATAGGCATACCCCTCCCCCTTTTTTACCCTCTCTATCCTTGCGGTATAGGGTATACCCTTGAATGTTTGCCAGCCAATCATGAGAGCTGTTGAACCAGGTCTCTGAAATTCCCACAAAATCCAAATCCTCCTTGTACAACAGTATCTCTAGTTCACCCATCTTGTCCGCCAGGCTCCTGGCATTGGTGAACATGCCACATAGTTTACACCGGTCGCATATTGTCCTCGTATTGGGTGTTTCAAGATTGAAACTTGGACTTGCTACTATACTCACCTTGTGTTTTTGTGCTTTGGTTAACCTACCACTAATGCCCCCAATACTACCCTCTGGAATATCTTCCGTGCTGGCTATCACTGTCTCTGGACCCTCCCCCCCATCGCCTAGTTTAAAAACCCCTCTAACTTTTTGGCCATCTTCATTCCCAGCAGATCTGCACCCTCCTCATTTAGGTGCAGTCCGTCCCTTCTATAGTACCGGTTACCGACTGAGAAGTCGGCCCAGTCCTCCAGGAACCCAAACCCCTCCTTACTACACCAGCTCTTCAGCCACTTGTTTACTTCCCTAATCTCCCTCTGCCTCTCTGGTGTGGCTCGATGTACCGGTAGTATTCCTGAGAACACTACCTTGGAGGTCCTTTTCCTCAATTTAGCTCCTAAGTCCCTAAAATCGTTCTTTAGGACACTCCATCTGCCTCTGACTTTGTCATTGGTGCCAACGTGCACCATGACAGCCGGGTCTTCCCCAGCCCCTCCCAGTAATCTGTCCACAAGATCCGTGATGTGCCGAACCCGAGCGCCCGGTAGACAACATACTGTTTGGCGCTTCAGGTCTTGGTTACAGATTGCCCTCTCTGTCCTTCTAAGAATTGAGTCCCCTACCACCAGAATCTGTCTTTCCTTTCCCTTTGCTGCCCCCCCACTCTCACTGGAGGAGTTCTTCCCCTGGCAGCTAGGAGAGTCCCTCATCTCCAGCAGTGCTGGTCCCTGACTGGTTACACCAATGTCACTCAATGGAGCGTACTTATTGGGATGCTCCAGTCCTGGATCGGCCTCCCTGGCACTTCCCCCTCTACCCCTCCTGACTGTCACCCATCTACTCTTTGCTAGTGCCTGCAACTCTTTGTCTCCACCCGCCTCTGTGCTGGCCCCTGCCGGCACCTGCCGTGTACGTTCCTGGCTCACCTTTAGTATGGAGGGACTTCTCAGCGCTGACAGTTGCTTCCCCAGATTCAGAACCTGGGCTTCCAGGGAAACAATGTGCTTACATTTTGCACAGCAGTATTCGCCCTCGATCGGATGATTAAGGAACGCATACATGCAGCAAGATGTACAAAGAGTCGCCTCTCCACACCCGCCGGGCATCGTACCCATTAAATTTAGTGAGGATTTGGGGATTTTACCCTGTCCAAATTACCTAACAGCTAGCTTCCTGGCACTAATACTCAAGACAATACACAGGTACACGACAAGACAATACACAGGTACACAATACACAAGTACTAACGATCCACACACACTACTCAGACAACACTCAGATACTCACACTACACAGGTACTGTGACCCCTGTTATAACCTCCTGTTTTAAACTCTTGTTTTTAACTCCCACTTAATCCAGCTCCACTTACACCAAGCTCCACAGCTTCAAACTGAGCACGCTCAGACTGAGTCCTACAACAAGTTAAATAGGCACCTGTGAGCAATTAACCACACCCCTTAATTGATAGACTGATGAAACCAAGAAAAAAAAAAAAAAAAAAGCTATTTAAAAAGTGACAGCAAAAGGCAAATTAAAAACTAAAAGGAAAAGTCTCCAAAATGCAACCCAGCAAACAAGTTCAAGGACTTCTTCCTGACTCTGTATGTTTGGAAATTCATGTGCCTGACTGTGCAGGGTGGGAGACAAACCACATTCACCAGCGGTCCCTATGGAGGTCTACAATAGAAATCAATAAAGCCTTATTTACGGACATAAATAAAAAAAGAACTGGCTCATGCCCATCGGATGGTTCTGTCTGTGGGTTCACTCAGACAAGGTTAGTAAAAATACAGCCACTGCTGTTAGTCCCCAGTGCTTTGAGAATCCTTTGGTGTGCTTTCATTTTTTGTTTGCATAACAAACAAATATATGAAAGAGAGAGAGACCTAAAGAGCAATTTATAAAACATGTAGCATCCCTCCTATATGGGGAGAGAGAGTGGGCTCACCTCCAGCAGGGAGAAGGCTAGCATTTACCTCAGGGCGGATCCACGGCCACAGAGAGAGTTACACAACAAGGAAGGACGCCACTCACTTTTGAATTTTGAAATTTTATTGCTCCAGCTCACAGGGAGAGAGGGTTAGGGTTGGGTCTTCAGTAGAAACCAGGCTTCCAGACTCCATTGCTTTAAAGCAGCGCCAGGATTCTGTGAGAGCAGACACTTAGTTCCTTTCTGAAGACATCCATGGGCTAAAGAAGGGCCTGGACTCTCTGAGGGCAGCAACCATTATGCCTCCAGCAGACATCAATCGGGCACTTTTACATCAAAGTGCCCCCTCCTCAACCAGGCAGGGCACCCAGCTAAACCTGTGTTAGGCCCGTAGTACTTGGGCCTACACAGCACAAACTATGAACACATTCTCGGGGGAGAAAGAGCTTGGCAGGTCACTCCCTGAGCTTTTATAACCTCTCCCAGCATGCACCACTGCAGAAAACCTCTAGTGGGAGCCAGAAGGGACAGAAAGGCTCAATAGCAAAAGACTTGCCGAATTCCATAACTATACTATAGGGTACTGCAGCAACTCTGAAACATAAGGGAAACACCTAATAAGCTGCTAACAATTGCCCCAGGTAGGTTACCATCCAGGAAAGATAAATGTAGACACCTGATGTGGCAACGAGGGTCAGTTTATGTGGCCATAGTTATGTGTGTAGTAAGACTGATTTAGAGTTTCAGCTAAAAAGCTTTCTGTACATTTTCATGTTCAGTGCACTTGTGACAGGCTGCGGCTAAACACTGAATTCACCCATCCCCCCCCAGCATAGACATCTGTGCTCACCACACTGACGCTCATCTTCCTGAAGCTGTAATATGTTATCACATAGGATCTATAAAAAACTAGAACATCTAAATGGGACTTTAAATGATTAGCTGATTAACAAGGTAGATAAGGACAAACCGCAAATGCAAACCTGCAAGATTTTTGCAAGAATACAAAGAATTCGCTTTGCTAAATTGCTTTGCATCAATAAGAGTAGGTTGACTGTTTTAAAAGGTTAGATGTTTGTATAACGGAAATGTACCGCATGTTCGCTTGTGACACAATATGCTGAAATTATATGTATCCTGTATAAGCTATAATTGGGACACTTGACATCCGGACACGAGTCGGGGTCAGGCGTGTCCACTTTTGGCCAAAGTGGAATAAATCTCCCTTAATTGAGTCCTGTGTCCAGCAAAGTCATTTTACCGATATTCTGCTTGCTACCTCACACCCACTAAAGTACAGGGTAGCTACACTCATATGAACAATCCCCCAAATCATTATAAATTAGATTTTACATACTTTCAAATAACAAAAAAAATTCTCCCAATCCAAACCTGCCAGCAAAATACTCCTTGTGCAGCTTTAACATACCCAGAGAGGTTTAATAAATAAAGGCAGAAGACACACTTTGCGGATGTGATCAACCGAAAGGCAAGGAACTTGACAGATATTGCAAATCTGCCACCTGTGTGAATAAATGATTTTGATATTTAATAAATAATTTAAGTTATAAAAATACTTTGTGATGTTCTAACAGTACTAAGTACGGTTAACACAAACAACAGCAGTTTTCAGCCAAGCAAGTTCTCTTCAATGTGTTTGATGTTTGGAAGCTCAGTAAAGAAAATTGTAACAGCAATAATCACACACTGTTTAATTTACATTGTCCCTTCTATTTCTGTATGTGGATGATGGCACTGTAATTATTTTAATAAAAAAAGAAAACATCTAAGTACCTTTTCCCTAATCGATATAGAGCTGTCAAATGGCAAAGATCTTTCCCAGCCCGTCTGCAGAAAAACATAAGCAGGAGGAGCTTCCAGTCCTTTGCTGCTGATCACATGTTAAAAAAAAAAAAATATGGAGTAAAAATAATTAATTTTAATAAACTGTTTTAAATTGTCATACAAATACAGTATATATTTGAAATGAAATCTGTATTATTTTTTGGCAATAACATGGTGTGGGTGGATTTCTGATAGTCACAGGGTATGTCAAACCCCTCCAGCCTGTGTCGTAGAATAACAGGGAGGTGAAGCCTCCATCAATCTACATGTAATATCCCACCCCCTTTGAGTTTAGCTGGTTAGTGGGTATGGAGGAGGGAGGGTGTGGGCTGTCATTTACCACTGTGTAAACACCCACATGTGTGACTCTATAGTCACATTGGCTGCTCAAATGTGATAGGAAGGAAATTCTTAGCATAGAAACTCACTGAAAACTGAGCACATGCAGAGCTGCCAAACTGCTCTGCAAAATCCCCAGCTTCACTGGGGACATGGACAGAAGTTGAAGATAGAGAACAGCAGAATCAACCAGGTTTTTTGTAAAATACAGAAAACAATTCTCATAGCGAGTGAGTATGAACAGCATGTGAAACATCAATTATTGATAGTTTTTTTCTGATGTGGGTTTAGTGACACTAGAAGTAGGTAATTTAACAGATAACAGTCCTCAGCAACATCTTCCAGATACTTTCCTGTACAAACTGCTCTAAGTGCCCTTTTTGTGTGTCCCTGGTGCTCCCTTGTGCCCCATGGGGTGGTCATACCTTAAATAGGTTAGAAAGTCTATTAGTCCATTTACTAACAAAGTCCAAATACTTTGGATCCCCGACAGGGCTCCCACAACGGAGGTGCGTGTGTGGGGGGTAGGAAAGGGTGAAGTAGCAAAGTGGAGATTACATCCTCAGCAACACTCTCCTTCTCTTCCCATGCAGAGAGCAAACAAAAACAATCTGACCTAGATAGAGTCCCCAGATATTTACTTCCACACCAGAGTGAACATTTTCTCCCTGGCTCCTTCCTGGTATTCACTTGTCTTGATCAGGGGCAGATCCAGAGTCTAGTCTCAGGAGGGGCACTGCCATAAAATATTTTTTTTTTGCGGGCAATTTATGGGGGCAATGGCTGGTGTTAGCGCTTTCATCATCACGGCACCATGGTTGTTATGGTGTCAGCATGATTGAAGCGCATTATTTCTATTATGTAATATAAAATGAAATGGTTCAACTCACCATGCACAATGCAGAATCAGTGGGAGCCCTGAGTGTGTCACTTTCCACGTCGACCTGCCTTCACATATGGATTGTCACTTGCCACCTCCCTGCCACAAGTTGCGGATTGCCACTTACCTGCCACCAGATGCAAATTGTCACTTGCCACATCGACCTGCCTTCAGATGCGGATTGTTACTTGCCACGTCCCTGCCACAAGTTGCGGATTGCTACTTACCTGCCATCAGATGCAGATTGTCACTTACCACACGTGTCGGATCGTCACTTGCCACGTCACCTGCCACACATTGAGGATTGTCACTTGCCACGTCACCTGACACACGTTGCTGATTGTCACTTGCTACGTCACCTGCCACATGTTGCGGATTGTCACTTGCCACGTCACCTGCCACATGTTGCGGATTGTCACTTGCCATGTCACCTGCCACACGTTGCTGATTGTCATTGGCCTGCTAAGGTGCAGATTGTCACTTGCCAGAGTGAAGACAGGCAGCAGAGAGATGATGTAATCTCTCTGCTGCCCGAGGCTGCACAGTGAAGGCAGAACTGCAGTGATGCAGGGCGGGCGGTGAGAGATGATGTCATCTCTCTGCTCCCTGCCCGCTGGCATGCTGACTGGCTAGCACCTCCGCTCACCTGCTGACCGGCCCACCCACTCACTCACCCGATGACTGCCCTGCCCACCTGCACACTCACTTGCTGACCCCCGCTGACTAACCCACTCACGCGGTCGCCAGCCCGCTCACTCATCCTCTGACTGGCCGGCCCATCACTAAATTCACGGGGGGGGATCAATTGTCCCCTTGCCCCCCCCCCGGATCCGTCCCTGGTCTTGATTGACCGGCAGGGATGATGTAATTCCCCTGCATGTGCAGGGGAGTTTAAACATTCCTGCACTGTGGCATGCTGGGAATATACACTGAGCTGTCAAAGCAGGTAAGTTTGTTTTACTGCAGAAGAGACCTAGCATGTCTCTTCTGCAATAAAGGACTTGTCTGCTCCCAATATATTGTTTTTTATTTATTTTTTAAAGGAACGTAATCCTATAATCCCTACAGAAGGGCCATATTTCTCTATAATTTTTACATGAAATTAAGAAGAAAAAACCCCAAAAACAATAAAAAACACCTTTTAAAGGCTTCAGCCCCGGAAGATTTTACTCCCTTCCTGACCAGAGCAAGTTTTACAATTTGACACTGTGTCGCTTTAACTGACAATTGCACAGTCATTCGACACTGTACCCAAACTAAATTTGCGTCCTTTTTTTCGCACAAATAGAACTTTCTTTTGGTGGTATTTGATTACCTCTGTGGTTTTAATTTTTTGTGCTATAAAGAAAAAAACAACAACAATTTTGAAAAAAAAAAACAATTTTTTTTACTTTTTGCTCTAATAAATATCCCCAAAAGTTTTTTTAAAAAACAAATTTCTTCATCAGTTTAGGCCAATATATATTCTTATGCATATTTTTGGTAAAAAAAATCGCAATAAGTATATATTGATTGGTGTGCGCAAAAGTTTAGCCTCTGCAACCTATGGAAAAGATTTATGGCATTTTTATGGCATTTTTATAATTTTTTTTTTTTTTTTAATAGTAATGGCGGTGATCTGCGATTTTTAGCGGTACTGCAACATTGCGACGGACAGATCGGAGACTTTTTACACTAGTTTGGACCACTGGCATTTATACAGATCAGTGCTATAAAAATGTACTGATTACTGTGTAAATGTCACTGGCAGGGAAGGGATTAACACTAGGGGGGCGATCAAGGGGTTAAATGTGTGTTCCCTCAGCATGTTCTAACTGTGTGGGAATGGGAGTGACTAGGAGAGGAGCCATATCTTTTTTCCTACTTAGAAGGAAGAAACTATATGGCTCCTCTCCTCTGACAGCACAGGGATCTGTGTGTTTACACACACAAATCCCCGTGCTGGCGCTCCTGCACGCAATTGCGCGTGGCCAGCGACATTCGTGCCTGCTGGCCACATGCATCGCGCCCTATGGTGGCCGAAAAAGGGGTATGACATACCAGTACGGGATTTCACCTAGGAATGCCATTGTGCCACAGTACTGTATATCTGCGTGACACGGTCAGCAAGTGGTTAAAGCTGGACTCTGGGCACAAAAATGTTCTTTTAAATATATTTCTTAATAGGCCACAAGGAATATAAATGAACTTTTTGAGCACCAAATGCATTTGCAAACCTAGATATTACCTTGTAAAAGTTGCAGTGACTGTGTGGCACATAGTCTGCACAGAGAGTAGAGCTGTGGGAGGAACCCAGCAGACCCCACCCACTACATGCTGCCTGCAGAAATTAGAGGAGGGGAATAGACAGGACCAGTGACCCTGCACAAGGAGGGGGCAGCAGTAACTGATCCTGATTACAGGAATCTCCTGCACAGGGACAACATTTCACACTGGATATCTGCACAGATTTCGAAAGAAATACACAAAGCACACCAAGATTCAAGAAAGAATAACCATGTCTATTGTATTTAGACCATATTTCCTTATCCTTGAGATCAGCTTTAATGCAGTGTGTATTTATTACAAACCACTAAATGCATTTTTAAATGCCATCCTCTTGTAATCTTTTATAAAGCAACACCAAGGCTGGGAGAAGGTGGGCCACCCTAAAAGCCAATCAGGCTCTGCTGCTGTGTACATGTGTAAGTTGAGGGTGTGTTCTCTACCAAGATGAGCTGCTTGCGTAGGATGAGCCTGCTTGTGCCAAAATATTGGCTGTGTGTTGATCATTAGTGGATGCGTTGTTTAGTGAAGTCCATGTCAGACGGAACTGTTTTTAAGGGCTTGGTTGCCCACTTTTATTAAAAGGAAAACGAAAGTTCAAACATATGAATTTCCCAAGCAGGGGGTTTCAGCTTCACACAAAATCCAAATAAAAATTCTAGCCCACCTGGCTACTCCTCAACAGCACTGCTGCTGTAGATACTGGTCCCTCAGACCACCAGCTCTTCCAGGCACACTGCTTGGAGCTTCTTGGATGCATACAGCCTTGATATCCTTAATGCATACAGCCTCAAACTTCTTGGATGAACACAGGGTGTGACCACATGGTATTAACACTAAAAATACTGGATGAACCCTATGCAAACTGCTATACCTTTTCAGGCAAACTTTGCAATAAAAAATGGGGATGTTTATAATATATTCACATGGCTTTGGTGTTAAACCCCACTTTGTTTTTATCAATACATAATCATCTAGCACTGTGAAGCAGCTATTTAGTGAAAAAAATGGTGTCAACGTTATATTAATAGGCAAGCAATTGCACACTTCACAAGCAAACAATTTGTGCATACTGTTTTTTTTTTTTTTTTTTTTTTTTTATGACTGTTGATGCAGCTGTTTTTCTTCAAGTCAATAAATATACCTATAAACAGCAAGTGGCACTTGAGCTTGGACATACTATTTGTTTGATCATCTGACTAGGGTTGCCACCTCATCCCTTTAAACCTGAACACATATTCATTACACGGGTTCTGAGGCTAATTTAATGCAGGTAAGGCACCGAGTGAATTTAATTACCACCTTAATCAGCCACAGAACCTGTGTAATTAATATGTGTTCGGGTTTAAAGGGATGAGGTGGCAACTCTACATCTGACCCTACTGCTTGCAGTGCTCTTGAATTTATGGACCCATCATGACTTGGAGTAACTAGAGTAGGCTGACCAGACATCCCCTGTTTCCGGGGACAGTCCCCGGACTGAGCAGGCTGTCCCCACTCCGAATTTGTCCCCCCTTTTGTCCCCGGATTCAGGGGCAGCACCAGTGTCATATCAGCAGGGTAAGCGGGGGGAGGTCTTCCCCGGGTGCCACACATTGGGGGGTGTCAGGACAGTGCTGCCACATAGGATGCCCCATCAGTTTTGCCAACCTTCTGTGTGAATACAGAGATGGCTGCATCTGTCACAGGGCTGAGTGTCTGTGTTCTGTTCTCACGGAGCACACACAGCACAGCTTCCCCCTTCCACATGAATGGTAGAGGCAGGATCGGCTCTGCTTCTTCTCGCACTTCCCTCCCTGTGTCCGCCCACACTCCGGCAGCCTGTGTGCTGTGTGTGAATAGGATGTGAAGTTTATGGAGCAGCCGACAGCCACATTGTACACCTGAAGCTGCTGTGACTGAAGTGAGTGAGCTGTGACCGGACTCTCCCCCTTCTCCTTCCCTCTCTCTCCCTCCGCCCTTTCCTTAACTGTAGCCAAATTGCTTTGTTTTTTCAGCCTATAACAGTACTTTGTCCTGTGTGCTTTCAAGTGGTATTTAGGGGGTTAAACAGGCAGTAAGGAAATATCACCTCCTCACTGCATGTCAGATGCCTCTGAAAAGTGACCTAAGCATGGCTCGCTTTTCAGTGGACTATTTTCTGACCCTCTCCTGTATAATATCCACAATCTCTGACCATCTCCTGTAAAATATCCACAGTCTCTGACCATCTCTTGTATTATGTCCGCAGTCTCTGACCATCTCCTGTAGTATGTCGGCAGTCTCTGACCATCTCCTGTAGTATGTCTGCAGTCTCTGACCATCACTCTTTACAAAACGCACTCCTGAACCTTGCACTCTGTACGTAGCATCCTCCTGAGCCCTGCATGTAGCATCCTCCTGAGCCCTGCACGTAGCATCCTCCTGAGCCCCGCACGTACCATCCTCCTGAGCCCCGCACGTACCATCCTTCTGAGCCCTGCATGTACCATCCTCCTCAGCCCTTCACATAGCATTCTCCTGAGCCCTGCACGTAGCATCCTCCTAAACCCTGCACGTAGCATCCTCCTGAGCCCTGCACGTAGCATCCTCCTGAGCCCTTCACATAGCATCCTCCTGAGCCCTGCAGGTAGCATCCTCCTGAGCCCCACACCTAGCATCTTCCTGAGCCCTTCACATAGCATCCTCCTGAGCCCTGCATGCAGCACCCTCCTGATCCCTGCACGTAGCATCCTCCTGAGCCCCACACCTAGCATCTTCCTGAGCCCTTCACATAGCATCCTCCTGAGCCCTGCATGCAGCACCCTCCTGAGCCCTTCACATAGCATCCTCCTGAGCCCTGCATGTAGCATTCTCCTGAGACCTGCACGTAGCATCCTCCTGTGCCCTTCACATAGCATCCTCCTGAGCCCTGCACGTAGCATCCTCCTGAGCCCTGCACGTAGCACCCTCCTGAGCCCTGCACGTAGCATCCTCCTGAGCCCTGCACGTAGCATCCTCCTGAGCCCTGCACGTAGCATCCTCCTGAGCCCCACACCTAGCATCTTCCTGAGCCCTTCACATAGCACCCTCCTGAGCCCTTCACATAGCATCCTCCTGAGCCCTGCATGTAGCATTCTCCTGAGCCCTGCACGTAGCATCCTCCTGAGCCCTTCACATAGCATCCTCCTGAGCCCTGCATGTAGCACTCTCCTGAGCCCTGCATGTAGCATCCTCTTGAGCCCTGCACGTAGCATCCTCCTGCACCCTGCATGTAGCACCAGCATACAGGGGGCACACTGACCACCAGCACACAGGGGCACACTGACCACCAATATGCATGGCCAGTGGTTACCAGTATACAGAGGACGAACAAATCAGGTAAAACTATTACCATGCAACTAAAAAAATCTCAAAAGCAATAAGAGAATCTTGTTGGTTCCATCATCTAACGCAAATCGATAAAAAGCAAAAAATGCAGAGCTGCCCTACACTTTATCTATAAAATTGTACAAATGGACTTATAAGTGCAATGGTAAAACCTTTAGATAAATATCCAGTTCAAATCAATCAAATCAACCAATGTATTGCAATATAGTAGGGATGGTGTCACCTCCTCTGCAAAAATATTTTGAGAAGTTGCAGCGCGTCAATGTGCAAATAATGGTGAAAACCCTACATACAATAATAATAGAGATGCAAATCAACCAGTGTATAAGAACATAGTAGTAATGGTGTCACCCTCTCTGCAAAAGGTAAAAAATATTGCAGAGCTGCAATGTGCAAATAGTGGTGAAACCCCCTATATATGATAATAATAATAAAACATAAAATATGTACATCAAATGTACATTTTATTATTATTATTATATAGGGGGTGTCACCACTATTTGCACATTGCAGCTCTGCAATATTTCTTACCTTTTGCAGAGAGGGTGACACCATCACTACTATGTTCTTATACACGAGTTGATTTACGTCTCTGTTATTTTTGTATGTAGGGGGTTTCACCAGTATTTGCTCTAGATTGGTTGATTTGCACTGGTTATTCATTTATAGGTTTTACCATTGCACTTATAAGTCCATTTGTAGAATTGTATAAAGGATATGTAGGGTTGTGCTGCATTTTTTGGCTTTTTATTGGTATACAGAGGCCAGAACATACTGATCACCATTGTATGCCAAGAAGAAACCTTTACTTGCTGGCCACTCCCACAAGTGTGCAGTAGCGTGCCGCATTAGCACCCTCACTTTTACTTCAAGCACCACCATATCACCCCCAAAAAATTATCTGTAGCCGCCCCTGCCTGGATTGGATTTGCATTGTAGGGCCCCGTTCCTCCCTCCAAGTTTTTTCTCTATCTTCTCTTCATAACATTTGGTAGTCATATCCCAAAAAAATCTAAAAAGTATCTTTTTTTTTTAATCTCATGGACGAAATAACGTATTTATCATACAATCATTCCATAAACACATACCACATACACTGCATATATCATTTGAGGAAAATATGCTTATAAAATAGTTTACCGTTTGCCAATAAAAAAAAAAGTATGTTCCCGGATTTCATTTTAAAAATCTGGTCACCTTAAACTAGAGTCAGGAGGGGTCTTTATTGAATGTTACACTATGGGGTTGATTTATTAAAAGCAAATCCACTCTGCACTACAAGTCCACTTGAAAGTACACTTGGAAGTGCAGTCGCTGTAGATCTGAGGGGAAGATCTGAAATGAGGGGAAGCTCTGCTGATTTTTATCAGCCAATCATGTGCAAGCTAAAATGCTGTTTCTTATTTTCCTTGTATGTCCCCCTCAGATCTACAGCGACTGCACTTCCAAGTGTACTTGTAGTGCAGAGTGGATTTGCCTTTAGTAAATAATCCCCTATGTATGTAGCTTTTGAATTGCTGCTTCACAAATCAAATAAAACTAACAAAGATATTAATGATGATAAATGATAATTATAAAATAAATAATATTTGTGTCTATACTTGTGCAATTATTTATGTGGTACATGTGTTACACTAGAAGGTAAGGTCTACTCATTAGGTTATGCCTCCATCCCTCATATAAAATGCCACATGATAGTTGTAAAGCACCTGTGTAAAAAACAAAAACATTTTCTGCTGCGATTCTGGGGGCGCTAAGTATTTCAAATCTTGCAAGATGATGCTCCAGCACAGTGCTGGAGGGTCTTCTTGCATAATTGGGGATCCTAATTATTCCCAGGATCTTGCCGGAAAGGATTATGTTGTCACGCTGGTGGGTATCAGGGGTAATAAGAAGATTTCTTTTTTTTTCCTTTTTACATTTTAGCATATGGAGATTTTATATGAGGGAGCGAGACCTAATGTAATTAATGGGTCTTGCCTTTCAGTGCAAGGTCTTTTCTAAAAGTGTGTTCAGTAAGGCCTCTTTCCCCCTTTCACACTGGGGCGGGAGGTGCATCGGCGGTAAAGCGCCGCTATTATTAGCGGTGCTCTACTGTCGTTTTAGCGGCGGTATTCGTCCGATAGCGGGGCAGTTTTACCCTCCGCTAGCGGCCGAGAAAGGGTTAAAAACCACCGCAAAGCGCCTCTGCAGAGGTTCTTTGCCTGCGGTATAGCCGTGCTGCCCCATTGATTCCAATGGGCAGGAGCGGTGAAGGAGCGGTGTATACACCGCTCCTTCACCGCTTCGAAGATGCTGCTAGCAGGACTTTTTTTCCCATCCTGCTAGCGCACCGCTCCAGTGTGAAAGCCCTCGGGCTTTCACACTGGAGACACAGCAGTGGCTGTTTCGGGTCGGTTAGCGCAATAACGCCTGCAAACCGCCCTAGTGTGAAAGGGGCCTTAGGCTTCAGAAACATGGGAAACATGTGGATGCACCAGAGTGACCCTGTCATCTTTGATGAGCTGTGTGCTATGGCCCTGAGCAGGCAAATTTGGTGAATGTATTTGCAAACCCGATAAAAAATGTAACAAGGCCATCTAATACAGAGCCATATTTAATATTGATTGGACCCTAGGCAATACATAATGTCAGAGTGCGACCGCCCCCCATCCAAGCCTGCTCAAGTCTGCTGGTACGGGCTAAAGGGGCAGCTGTTCTTGGCCCAACAACAATGACATGGCCCAGGGCGGCTGCCCCTTTTGCCCCATGCTAAAGACGGCTCTGATCTAATATCATGAAGGCTAATCCCAAGTGGCTGTATGACTATGGTAGAGCTGAAGTGTTATGTATTCATTCTCATTACTTCCAAAATGCCACATGCATGATGTAAAAAAAACAGATTGTCAGAGGGGGTGGTGGGCACTGAATGGTTAGTAAGGTGGATAAGCCTGGCAGCAGCCTCCCCATGATAGAGTGAATGGTGATATGTGTAAAAATAGGCCAACAAGGAGGGAGTTGCAAGAGTCAATGTGAGAGAAACAAGGGAATGAATAAGTACCGTAAGTACCGTAAGTATCTTGGTGTTGTCAATGGATAAAACGGGACATGTTTTAGAAATGTGTTGGAGGTATAGTCATCAATATTTGGAGATTGAAGAGTGATTGACTGTAGGGCTAGAATGAGAGATCATAATCCACGATTTTTCTAGCACCCTGGCATGAAGAGAGGGAGTGATGTGCTAGGAAGTCAGGGAAGATGCCACCAGGGAAGGATAGGGATGACAGAAATAAGATGAACTGAGTTGTGAAATCAGCTTCCAGACACTTTCCAATATACAGTACATCTAGCTATATACACACAGTATGAATTATAAATAATATATAAATTACCTTTTTTTATCTTTATCTTTCTCTGTCACATAACCGCATAGCACCATATAATCTCCTGTTCCTGATGGCAGGCAGCAGGTTTACTTTTTCAATTGGGGCTGAGGTGAGAAAGAGTTAACAAGACTGAGACATTTAAAAATAGCTGAGAGACAAATGTCTCTTTTAGGGTCTTGTTTGTTGCAATGGTCACAGAATAGATAAGGTCTTGTAAGAACTGGTTTTGAAATTATGTTTTCAGACAAAATCAACCTAGTTAGCATTACTAGTTTTAAATTATAAAAAAAGAAAGAGAAAACCTGCGCTATCAAGCAAAAAATTAATATAACTGCAGCTGCAACAAAACCACAAATATCATAGTATCATGCACGTATCATGTAATATCCTTTGAATGTCCCCTTTGTCCTCATGCATGCTGGATTTTTAGGTAATTTTTTTTCGTCCTTCATACATATTTTCCTTCACTTGCCTCCCCAGTAGGGATGAGCTGAACACCCCCCATGCGGTTCACACCAGAACATGCGAACAGGCAAAAAATTTGTTCGAACACGCGAACACCGTTAAAGTCTATGGGACACGAACATGAATAATCAAAAGTGCTAATTTTAAAGGTTTATATGCAAGTTATTGTCATAAAAAGTGTTTGGGGACTTGGGTCCTGCCCCGGGGACATGGATCACTGCAAAAAATGTTTTTAAAAACGGCCGTTTTTTAGGGAGCAGTGATTTTAATAATGCTTAAAGTGAAACAATAAAAGTGTAATATCCCTTTAAATTTTGTACCTGGGGGATGTCTATAGTATGCCTGCAAAGGGGCGCATGTTTCCCGTTTTTAGAACAGTCTGACAGCAAAATGACATTTCAAAGGAAAAAAAGTCATTTAAAACTACTCGCGGCTATGAATTGCCGGTCTGACAATACACATAGAAGTTCATTGATAAAAATGGCATGGGAATTCCCCACAGGGGAACCCCGAACCAAAATTTAAAAAAAAAAATGACGTGGGGGGTCCCCCTAAATTCCATACCAGGCCCTTCAGGTCTGGTATGGATTTTAAGGGGAACCCCACGCCAAAATTAAAAAAAAAAAAATGGCGTGGGGTCCCCTAAAAATCCATACCAGATCCTTATCTGAGCATGCAACCTGGCAGGCTGCAGGAAAAGAGGGGGGGGACGAGAGAGCGCCCCCCCTCTCCTGAACCGTATCAGGCCACATGCCCTCAACATTGCGAGGGTGCTTTGGGGTAGCCCCCCAAAACACCTTGTCCCCATGTTGATGAGGACAAGGGCCTCATCCCCACAACCCTGGCCAGTGGTTGTGGGGGTCTGCGGGCGGGGGGCTTATCGGAATCTGGAAGCCCCCTTTAACAAGGGGACCCCCAGATCCCGGCCCTCCCCCCTGTGTGAAATGGTAAGGGGGTACCCCTACCATTTCACTAAAAAACAGTCAAAAATTTTAAAAATGACAAGAGACAGTTTTTGACAATTCCTTTATTTAAATGCTTCTTCTTTCTTCTATCTTCTTTCTTCTATCTGCCTTCGGTTTCTTCCTCCATCTTCTTCTTCTTCTGGTTCTTCTGGTTCTTCTTCCGGTGTTCTTGTCCGGCATCTTCCTCCGCGGCATCTGCTTCCCTTCTTCTCCTCGGGCCGCATGGAGGGGGGCTCCCGTTGTGTGACGCTTCTCTCTTCATTTTCTTCTCTTCATCTTCTTCTCTTCATCTTCTTGTCTTCTTCTTCTTTTCGGGCCACTCCGCATCCATGATGGCATGGAGGGAGGCTCCCGCTGTGTGACGCTTCTCCTCTTCTGACGGTTCTTAAATAAAGTGGGGCGGGGCCACCCGGTGAACCCGCCCCCTCTGACGCACGGGGACTTGACGGGACTTCCCTGTGGCATTCCCGTGATGTCAGAGGGGACGGGGTCACCCGTTACGTAACCCCGCCCCCTTCTGACGTCACGAGGAATGCCACAGGGAGGTCCACGTCAAGTCCCTGTGCGTCAGAGGGGGGTGGGGTCACCGGTGGCTCCACCCCCGTTATTTAAGAACCGTCAGAAGAGGAGAAGCCTCTGATCGTGTGACACAGTAATTAAACAGTGTCAGAATACGCAATGGGGCCACTCCTGGGCTCACTCAGGATACAATGATGTAAATACTCTCCTCACAGATAAAGCCAAAATCCACATTCATAGAAGAGAAAGAAAGAACTCCATGGTGTAATATAGCAAGGACATTTTATTAAAATAGAAGAATTCCTCCAGGAGGGTACTCACATTGAGTGGGTGCTGCAGTGCACCAAACTGTACAGGTAAAACAAGTAAGAAGCAACTCGTATGGCGTGCGGTGTAGTGTGTGATAACCTCCTTCACTGCTGACAGCTCCGTCCTTCCCCTCCCCTGGGTGAAGGAGGTTATCACACACTACACCGCACGCCATACGAGTTGCTTCTTACTTGTTTTACCTGTACAGTTTGGTGCACTGCAGCACCCACTCAATGTGAGTACCCTCCTGGAGGAATTCTTCTATTTTAATAAAATGTCCTTGCTATATTACACCATGGAGTTCTTTCTTTCTCTTCTATGAATGTGGATTTTGGCTTTATCTGTGAGGAGTGTATTTACATCATTGTATCCTGAGTGAGCCCAGGAGTGGCCCCATTGCGTATTCTGACACTGTTTAATTACTGTGTCACACGATCAGAGGTGAGCGCAAGCACATGTGGGGTGTCACGGGAGAGCACATTTTGCTTGTTATGATTTGGACACCTCTTCAGGAGAAGCATGATAAGCACTTTATTTATGGACACTATTGATTCACATTTGTTTTCTTCAATTAGAATTTGCTGATTATGATGGACACTTGAATGTTACAGGATAGCACTTGGCATTTATGTTTATTTATGCACGGTGCGCTTTTAACTTTTTATATCACGATTGCACATTTCTCATATGCACTTTGAGGTTCATCATAAAGGATTGCACATTTTATATTTTATATATATATTTATACTTATATGGTTTTATTAGCATGTTTTTTGCAGTCTAATTTAAGCAATTTTGCACGCTATTTCTTTTAGTCCACCCATTAAAAAAAAAAAAATAAATTTTTTATAATTTTTATATATATTGTTTATCTTATGTCGTTTAGCGCAGGCACAATATTATTTTTACGCACTGTATTAAACGGAATGAAACGTGGTTTAGTGTTTGCTGCTTAATATTATTAGGTCATACCTTAGAGGCATTAGTCCATCTGTGAAACCCACACTTTGTTTACATTTGGAATCATGGCCAGCCGGTTCCGCCTATTTCCTAAGGGCAAATCCACTTTGCAATACAAGTGCAGTTTCAGTGCAGTCTCAAGTGCACTTGTAGTGCAAAGTGTCTTTGCCTTTAGTAAATAACACCCAACACCCATACACATGGCGGAGTATAAACTGAATGACATCATCCTGGCTTGCTGTGTTCTCCACAACTTTTTAAGGAGAAATTCTTGGAACTATGCTGCCTCAGTTGTGCCTGAATCCGGAATTCATGTAAATGAACCAACCCTGACGGCACTTGAAGCTGGCCGTCCTGGCTTGCCCCCCCCGGAGTGCCCGCGAGGTCCGTCTAAGATACCTTGAATACTTTGCAGGTAGGGGGGCCATTGATATGCCAGACAATGTCTTTTATAATAAAAAAAAAAATGTAACTACTAAAATATTTGCTGACATTTACTGCTTGTCTTTCTTTTAGCTGACCCTGACTGAAATGTGGGTAGTCCTGAAAATGGCATGATTGTGTAACATTCGAAAGCACTGTTGGGTGTTATTTACTAAAGGCAAAGACACTTTGCACTACAAGTGCACTTGAGACTGCACTGAAACTGCACTTGTAGTGCAAAGTGGATTTGCCCTTAGGAAATAACCCCCCTTGTCACAGAAAACCACAATTTAACCACAAAAAAAGTTTTCGAGCATTAAAACAATAATCCACACATTCTTGATTATCAATCTTTTTAATACCAGCACAATTATATTTGCATTTATAAAAGGTTTTTAAAACAAACCAACATGTTTGTCGTATAACAATTTTTTGGTCACATTAATAAAAGTAGAAATGTCCATTTAAGGTAAAACAGGCATGTTTAAAACCAACAAGAAATACACAAATCTGGAACTTACAAAGTTCAACTTTGTTATAAATTGAAGGCAATATCAGACATGAGTATTTATAAACTGTGTTTGATATTGCGTTCAGATGGGGTGAAGTCACCCCTGGAAAAGCCAAATTTTGAAGATGCACACAAATTGTCGAATGTCAACATGTGCTAGCTGCTATCACGGGGGATCAAGGGACGTGTTTTGTGGGTGCAACCCCTTCCTCTCAGCTACTTTATTAAGGAAGGGGTTGCACCCCCAAAACGCCTACATTGATCTCCCGTGATGGCAGATAGCACATGTTGACACACTGTGTGCATCTTCAAAATTTGGCTTTTCGAGAATATGTAAAAAAATGTGAGAAATTTTTAGATTCCAAAAAAGAACAAAAGGGGGAAGGGATTTGGAGGTGTTTTAAACTCTCCCTAAAACATCAATGATGTTCTTCATTTTGTTTTGAACATCATTGATGTTTTTCAGGATGTTTTCCAAGTCCCTATTACACCCCATGATCTCCCCGATCAGGATCTGGGCACTTTCACTGGTGAAATGACCTTCATCCACAACATCACGATCACCTAAAAATATAGAAACAAAAACACACCATGTATTATAAATATGCCGGCATCCATCTCTTACCTGAGCTTGTGGTTGCAGACACTCACCTGTTGTGGTAACTATTTCAACCACGTCTCCTTCCTCCTCTGTTGGCTTTGGGGGATTTCACCTTCTTCCTGAGGTGGGGGGGGGGTCTGTGGTCTCCTCGGATGTGTGGTGTCCTCCGAGTCTTTTCTCCCCTATGTAAAAAAAAAAAATTGGTATACTTAGCACACAGATATTTCATGGCATAAATAGGAATATGAAACATTGCTTGGAAGTGGGAAACAATTGTCTATTTTGGCAGAGTTCCAAGATGAAGAAATATTTTTGTCCTTTGTCAAGCTTGAATACTTACCTGTTTTGTACAAGCTTCACAGATGGAGACACCCCTATAGTATACACTGGAGCACCTGTGTGGGCCCCCTAATAAAAAAGGTGTTCTTGTGTCCCACACTAGTGCTCCAGCGTCCAGATGTGTAAACAGCTGCTGAGTGTCCTCTCCTTACACAGAATCTAGTTTGCATTTCATTCTAGTTACAAACCCATCTACCCAACAAAATTATTTTAAGAGAAGTAGGCTAGCAAAAATGTGTTCAAATGCATATGGCCAAAACAATGGTGTTTTCTATGCCGAACGAACAATGTTTCATACGAACGACCAATGTGCCCATGAACATGAAAGTTGCCATTTTGAACTGTACAACAGTTAAGAAAAGCACATGGAGCAGCACAAACGTAATAAAAATAACGAATAGGAACACAGGACAACTACTTACTTTTTTGCAGCACTCTCCTGATCCTTCTGTACTGCTCATGCTCCCTTTTTTTTTTTTTTTTAACATAAAGTTTTTTATTTTGTAAAGCAACAGTAACAGAAAAGAAATAATACAAAGGGGCGAATAAGCGAAAAAAAAAAGAAAAAAGAAAGAAAAAAAAAAACGAAAACAGTGTACATACAATACGCAGTGAGCTCATTCACAACAAAAATGAGTAAAAATCATTATCCTTCTAGTGATCAAAAACTTTATAACCAGAAGAGGAGCAGGTAAGTGGGAAGAGGGGGGGGGAGGGGAGAAGGATCGAGAGTCCGATCCGTAAATTCCTCTACATAGCTTCCTAGATTGGTTAGAGGTCTATACATGTTTAGATCAAGTCTGCTCAGATATAAACATAAATTGGGCTTCCCAAGTCAGCAGTCACATAGCTTAATCATATATGAATTCCCCTCATACAGGCATAACATCACCGTCCGAGACTGGGCTAGCCAAAACTCCCCAAGGGATCAAAGCGGATACCCTCAGAACCCTGATCTCAATCAAGGGCCAGCTGTTCTTCACGAACCCAAGAGCCCCAAATTTTAATAAATTTTTTCGGGCAATTGCGGCCTAGATAGGTTATTTTGTACAGTGGAAGGGCGTTGTTAATAAGCTTCTTCCATTGCTGTATCATCGGTGGTTCACCTTCCTTCCACTGGAGCAGGATAGCCTTTCTGGCGTAAAAGGCTGTGTAGAACACAAACATCTTCTTGGATTGTGGGGGCCGATAAATTATCCACTACTCCCAGAAGCAGTGGGAGTGGATCACACGGCAGCGTCAGTTTGCTGACAGAATTAACCACGACCACCACTCCCCTCCAAAAGGATTGTATGTGTTGACATGACCAAACCATATGAAAGAACGATCCCTCCTCCAAGGAGCACTTGGGGCAGGTTGGGCTACTGTCCGGGTATATCTTAGCTAGGCGTTTTGGTGAAAAGTATGCTCTATGTAAAAATTTTAGCTGGATAAACCGATCCTGGGCGGATATCACCAGAGGGAGGTACTGCTAAATGCCCTCTTCCCAGTCATCATCCGCAAGTGATGGCACATCTCCCTGCCATACCGAGAACAACTGCGAAACCCTGGAGGTATCTATTGCAGCCAAAGTAGAATATAAAGCAGATAGGGGCCTAGTCTCCTCTGCTGCGCTCAAGAGACTTTCTATTCCAGTGGTTACCAGCATCGGGGGTATAGGAAATTGGGAACGTTAGGCGTGGCGGAGCTGCAGGTACCTAAAAACAAGCGGTAAGGCAAGCCCTTCCGGTGTTTCAACTCATCAAATGAGAGTAAACCTGCAGGGGACGTTACATCAGCTAATATTGTAATATCGTGCCGGGCCCAAAGCACCGGGTCAGGGATCGTCCGGAAGTGTGGTAACCGTAGGTTCCCCCATAGTGGAGTTCGGGGGGACCAACTGTTAGACATCTGGGTCTTGGCTCGGACAGTCTCCCATACTCTAAGTGTAGTCCTCATCAAGGGAGTCATGTTTGGGTTAGCTAAGTTTCTCAGCTCAGAATAAGACCCAAGCAACGCTGCCTCCAAAGTTGAGGCAGGGTTGGCCGGCTGTTCTGACAGCCACCGTCGCACTGTGAAGAAAACCGCCGCCCAATAATACTTAAGAAAGCACGGCAGGGCCAGACCTCCCAATGTTAGTGGCAGCTGGAGGGTAGATTTAGCGATTCTAGGAACGCTACCATTCCACACAAATGAGACAATCAGCTTATCAAGTTTTTTGAAAAAGGCTTGTACTGGGGTCTGCATGAAAATATACAAAAGTTTGGGAAGCACCGACATTTTAATTAGGTTGACCCTTACAACCGTGGTGAGGGGGCAGTGATTTCCAGACAGCGCATCTCTGAGTCAGGAGTGACATCGTCGGGGTCAGGTTAAGAAGGATAAACTCGGCCAGGTCTCTATGAATCTCGATTCCCAGATATCTAAATTGCGAAACCTTCTGGAGAGGGGTATCTGGTGGTATGGATGCCTCCTCTGGGTGCATTGCAAAGATCACAGACTTCCCCCAATTTACCCGGATACCAGAGAATCTCCCAAATATATCTATCAATGTCAAAGCTGTCCCAAGAGTAGGGATGAGCCGAACACCCCCCGGTTCGGTTCGCACCAGAACCCGCAAACGGACCGAAAGTTCGCACGAACGTTAGAACCCCATTGACGTCTATGGGACTCGAACGTTCGAAATCAAAAGTGCTCATTTTAAAGGCTAATTTGCATGGTATTGTCCTAAAAAGGGTTTGGGGACCCGGGTCCTACCCCAGGGGACATGTATCAATGCAAAAAAAACTTTTAAAAACGGCCGTTTTTTCGGGAGCAGTGATTTTAATGATGCTTAAAGTAAAAAAAAAAAAGTGAAATATTCCTTTAAATATCGTACCTGGGGGGTGTCTATAGTATGCCTGTAAAGTGACGCGTGTTTCCCATGTTTAGAACAGTCCCTGCACCAAATGTCATTTTTAAAGGAAAAAATCTCATTTAAAACTGCTTGCGGGTTTAATGTCATGTCGGGTCATGGCAATATGGATGAAAATCAGTGAGACAAACGGCATGGGTACCCCCCAGTCCATTACCAGGCCCTTTGGGTCTTGTATGGATATTAAGGGGAACCCCGCACCCAAATTAAAATAAGGAAAGGTGTGGGGCCACCAGGCCCTATATACTCTGAACAGCAGTATACAGGCGGTGCAAACAAGACAGGGACTGTAGGTTTGTTGTTAAGTAGAATCTGTTTGTAATTTTGAACATTTTTAACGTGTTTAGCTCCAGCCAAAAAATCTTTTCTAAGCTTTTTGGAAAACATAGGGAAGGGTTATCACCCCTGTGACATTTGTTTTGCTGTCTTTCCTCCTCTTCAGAAGATTTCACCTCACTTTTTTGTCCCAATGAAAAATGTTTTTTGAAAATTTGGGTTTTTTGTGGAACAAGGATTGGAAAGCATCAGTGGAAAGGAGAAATTGTTTTCCCATATTAACTCTTACAGGAAAGAATTTCCCTTCCTAGGGGTAGATTTCATCTCACTTCCTGTTGTCTCCTTCCGTTTGCAAGTAGGAGTCGTTTGTAAGTTAGATGTTTGAAAGTAGGGTCCTGCCCTATATACTCAGCAGAAATTTGGGCCTTAGGTGTTGCTGTGGCCACAAGACTGTAAGCCCTCACAGGGCCCTGCTGTGAAATATTAGATCAAGAATTGTAATTACATGCCCCTGTTGAACAGGAGCTGAAAAATTAGGCCTTAGGCACTGGTGCTGGTGCCACAACACTGCAACCCCTCACAGACACTCTAGTTGGAACGCAGGAACGAGCCCTGCTGCAAAGTATTGCTTCAAAAATTGAAATTACACGCCCCTGTTAGACAGGGGCAGAAAAATTGGGCCTTAGGCACTGGTGCTGGTGCCACAACACTGCAACCCCTCACAGACACTCTAGTTGGAACGCAGGAACGAGCCCTGCTGCAAAGTATTGCATCAAAAATTGTAATTACACGCCCCTGTTAGACAGGGGCAGAAAAATTGGGCCTTAGGCACTGGTGCTGGTGCCACAACACTGCAACCCCTCACAGACACTCTAGTTGGAACGCAGGAACGAGCCCTGCTGCAAAGTATTGCATCAAAAATTGTAATTACACGCCCCTGTTAGACAGGGGCAGAAAAATTGGGCCTTAGGCACTGGTGCTGGTGCCACAACACTGCAACCCCTCACAGACACTCTAGTTGGAACGCAGGAACGAGCCCTGCTGCAAAGTATTGCATCAAAAATTGTAATTACACGCCCCTGTTAGACAGGGGCAGAAAAATTGGGCCTTAGGCACTGGTGCTGGTGCCACAACACTGCAACCCCTCACAGACACTCTAGTTGGAATGCAGGAACGAGCCCTGCTGCAAAGTATTACATCAAAAATTGTAATTACACGCCCCTGTTAAACAGGGGCTGAAAAATTGTGCCTTAGGCACTGGTGGTGGCGCCCAGAACCAAAAATGTTCTTACAAGCTATCAGCGTGATGATTGAGGAGGAAGAGGATAATTACTCAGGGATAGTCACTCAGCATCAGCATAGGCAGTCTTTGAAGGGATCTGAGATTTCAAAAAAAATTATTCGGTTACATCAGCATCAGGTGCTTGGTAGCTGGTGGTGATCCAAGACTCATTCATTTTTATGAAGGTCAGCCGATCGACCGAGTCGGTGGACAGACGCACCCTGTGATCGGTTACCACGCCTCCAGCAGCACTGAATGTGCGTTCCGAAAGAACGCTGGATGCAGGACAGGCCAGTAGCTCAATTGCATACTGTGCAAGCTCTGGCCAGTGATCCATCCTCAAGACCCAGTAACCCAGAGGATTTTCGGTGGGAAAGGTGTCCAAGTCTGATCTTGCCCCTAGGTATTCCTGCACCATGTAAAACAGACGCTGGCGATGGTTGCTGGAACCGATCATACCTTGGGGCTGCGGACCAAAAAATTGTCTGAACGCATCGGTCAGACGGCCACCTTCTCCACCGCTCCTTCTTTGACTGACCGAAGCCTCAGCAACACGTTGTCCAGAAACAGGAGTTTGTAACCTCCCAGTCTCTGGGAACGTGTTGCACAGACCTTTCTGCAAGGCCTCCCGAAGATGTTTCATCCTCTGCTCCCTCTGCGATGGCAAGATAAGGTCCGCAACCTTACCCTTGTAACGTGGATCAAGGAGGGTTGCCAGCCAGTATTGGTCCTTCTCCTTGATACCACGAATACGAGGATCCTTACGCAGGCTTTGCAGGATCAGGGAGGCCATGCAGCGTAGGTTTGCTGAGGCATTCGGTCCGGAGTCCTCTGGGTCACTAAGAACGACATGGTCCGCAGCCACCTCCTCCCAGCCACGTACAAGTCCATGTGTTTCTTGGGACTGATCCCTTAAAGACTGCTGCTGATGCTGAGTGCCAGGCTCCACCTCCATACTGACACAATCTTCCTCCTCCTCCTCTTCCTCCTCGTCCTCTTCCTGTGTGATCGGCGGGCACGCAGGAACACTGTCTGGATAAAGGGGGCCTTGAGAGCTAAGGAAGTCCTCCTCTTCCTGCCTCTGTTCTGCCTCAAGTGCCCTGTCCATTATTCCACGCAGCGTGTGCTCCAACAGGTGGACAAGGGGGACAGTGTCACTGATGCATGCACTGTCACTGCTCACCATCCTCGTGGCCTCCTCGAATGGTGACAGGACAGTGCATGCATCCCTGATCATGGCCCACTGGCGTGGGGAAAAAAAACCAAGCTCCCCTGACCCTGTCCTGGTGCCATAGTCGCACAGGTACTCATTGATGGCCCTCTGCTGCGTGTGCAGCCGCTGCAGCATGGCCAACGTTGAGTTCCACCTGGTGGGCATGTCACAGATTAGGCGGTTCTTGGGCAGGTTAAACTCCTTTTGGAGGTCCGTCAGCCGAGCACTGGCATTATATGACCGGCGGAAATGCACACAGACTTTCCTGGCCTGCCTCAGGACATCCTGTAAGCCCGGGTACCTGCCCAAGAACCGCTGCACCACCAAGTTAAGGACGTGAGCCAAACAGGGCACATGGGTCATTTGTCCCTGTCGGAGGGCAGAGAGGAGGTTGGTGCCATTGTCGCAAACCACCATTCCTGCCTTAAGTTGGCGTGGCGTCAACCACCTCTGAACCTGCCCCTGCAGAGCTGACAAAACCTCTGCCCCAGTGTGGCTCCTGTCCCCCAAGCACACCAGCTCAAGCACCGCATGGCATCTTTTGGCCTGCGTACTTGCGTAGCCCCTTGAACACCTACGGAGCACCGCTGGTTCCGAGGAAGAGGCCATGGAGGAAGAAGAAGAGGAGGGGGTGGAGGAGAGAGGTGTGTCACAATCAGCATTTTGGAGGCGTGGTGGCGGAACAACCTCCAACACTACTGCACCTTGTCCTGCATCCTTCCCAGCTGCCAGCAGAGTCACTCAATGCGCCGTGAAACTTAGGTAACGTCCCTGTCCATGCCTGCTGGACCATGAGTCAGCGGTAATATGCACCTTACCGCTGACCGCCCTGTCCAGCGAGGCATGGACATTGCCTTCCACATGCCGGTAGAGAGCCGGAATCGCCTTCCGTGAGAAAAAGTGGCGTTTGGGTACCTGCCACTGAGGAACCGCACATTCCACAAACTCACGGAAGGGGGCAGAGTCTACCAACTGAAAAGGCAGCAGTTGAAGTGCTAGCAATTTTGCCAAGCTAGCATTCAACCGCTGGGCATGTGGATGGCTGGGAGCAAACTTCTTTCGGCGGTGCAGCAGCTGGGGCAGGGAAATTTGCCTGGTACAATCTGACGTCGGTGTACCAAAAGCAGATTGCCCACAAGTACTTGGCTGTGACACACCTAATTCTACACCTTCATTCCTCTCACTGCAGGTCTCAGAGAGGACTGAAGGTCTAGTGGGGTTGGAAATCTCAGCTGATGAGGAGCAAGGAGAGATCCTCTTTGTTCTTTGGTGTGGGTCTTTTAGATACGCTTGCCAACGAACTGCATGGCAGGTCAACATATGTCTGGTCAAGCATGTGGTACCCAAGCGGGAGATGTTTTGGCCACGCGAGATACGCTTGAGACATATGTTGCAAATAGCAGCGGTGCGATCTGATGCACTCGTCTCAAAAAAGGCCCACACCAAAGAACTTTTTGAATAACGCGCAGAGACTGCAGCGCCCTGCACATGTGGAGCTTTGGGGTGTGATGCAGTCAATGTGCTGCCCTTAGGCTGGCCCCTGGAGGGCATCCTGCCTCGTTGGTGATGTGCCGCCGCCGCCTCCTCCTCCTCCTCCTCCTCTCTCCTATCAGGCACCCACGTTGAGTCAGTGACCTCATCATCCCCTCCCTCCTCATCACTGGAGCAAACCTGGCAGTATGCTGCAGCAGGGGGAGCATGACTGCCAGATTGCTGTCCTTCTTGGGCACCCCCTCTGTCCGTGCTCATGTTACTGCCTTCATCGAGCTCAGTATCGTCATCAGAGCCTTCCAAACGCTGGGCATCCTCCTGGAGCATGTACCCAACACTGTGGTCAAACAGTTCGAGGGAATCCTCATGAGGACATGGTGGAGCTAGGGAAGGAGTCACTGATGACATTGAGCTGAGGGAAGAGGCCGCTGCTTTGCCAGACAAAGCACCCTGGGCATGGGTGAGAGAGGATGAGGAGGATGAGGACGGCTTGGTCATCCACTCGACCAAGTCTTCCGCATGTTGCGGCTCAACACGGCCAGCTGCCGAAAAAAAGGCCAAGCGTGTCCCATGGCCACGTGCTGATGAGGATGCACCGTCTCCACGACCAGCACTAGACACAGAGCCTGCTTGCCCTCTCTTATTGGCTTGTGACTGTCTGCCTCTCCTTCTTGGCCTTCCAGACATACTAATGGCCTGTAGCTGCACTAAGCTGGGATAGAACACCTGTAATTTTCTTCAAGTAGCTTTATATACTGTAACCAGACAAGCCTGCCTGTCAGTAGGAAGATAACAGGAACGGATCTAGCTGAACACTGTGAGCAGGACGCACTGTACTAAATGTAAATAGTCTAGCTGCCTGACCGTGGTACTAATAGGATCAAATAGAACACTTGTAATTTTCTTCAGGTAGCTTTATATACTGTAACCAGACAAGCCTGCCTGTCAGTAGGAAGATAACAGGAACGGATCTAGCTGAACACTGTGAGCAGGACGCACTGTACTAAATGTAAATAGTCTAGCTGCCTGACCGTGGTACTAATAGGATCAAATAGAACACCTCTAATTTTCTTCAGGTAGCTTTATATACTGTAACCAGACAAGCCTGCCTGTCAGTAGGAAGATAACAGGAACGGATCTAGCTGTACACTGTGAGCAGGACGCACTGTACTAAATGTAAATAGTCTAGCTGCCTGACCGTGGTACTAATAGGATCAAATAGAACACCTGTAATTTTCTTCAGGTAGCTTTATATACTGTAACCAGACAAGCCTGCCTGTCAGTAGGAAGATAACAGGAACGGATCTAGCTGAACACTGTGAGCAGGACGCACTGTACTAAATGTAAATAGTCTAGCTGCCTGACCGTGGTACTAATAGGATCAAATAGAACACCTGTAATTTTCTTCAGGTAGCTTTATATACTGTAACCAGACAAGCCTGCCTGTCAGTAGGAAGATAACAGGAACGGATCTAGCTGAACACTGTGAGCAGGACGCACTGTACTAAATGTAAATAGTCTAGCTGCCTGACCGTGGTACTAATAGGATCAAATAGAACACCTGTAATTTTCTTCAAGTAGCTTTATATACTGTAACCAGACAAGCCTGCCTGTCAGTAGGAAGATAACAGGAACGGATCTAGCTGAACACTGTGAGCAGGACGCACTGTACTAAATGTAAATAGTCTAGCTGCCTGACCGTGGTACTAATAGGATCAAATAGAACACCTCTAATTTTCTTCAGGTAGCTTTATATACTGTAACCAGACAAGCCTGCCTGTCAGTAGGAAGATAACAGGAACGGATCTAGCTGTACACTGTGAGCAGGACGCACTGTACTAAATGTAAATAGTCTAGCTGCCTGACCGTGGTACTAATAGGATCAAATAGAACACCTGTAATTTTCTTCAGGTAGCTTTATATACTGTAACCAGACAAGCCTGCCTGTCAGTAGGAAGATAACAGGAACGGATCTAGCTGAACACTGTGAGCAGGACGCACTGTACTAAATGTAAATAGTCTAGCTGCCTGACCGTGGTACTAATAGGATCAAATAGAACACCTGTAATTTTCTTCAGGTAGCTTTATATACTGTAACCAGACAAGCCTGCCTGTCAGTAGGAATTTAACAGGAACGGATCTAGCTGAACACTGTGAGCAGGACGCACTGCACTAAATGTAAATAGTCTAGAAGATAACAGGAACGGATCTAGCTGAACACTGTGAGCAGGACGCACTGCACTAAATGTAAATAGTCTAGAAGATAACAGGAACGGATCTAGCTGAACACTGTGAGCAGGACGCACTACATTAAATGTAAATAGTCTAGATAGAAGATAACAGGAACGGATCTAGCTAAACTGAATACAGTGTATATATATATATGCAACACCTGGGATGCATATATATACACAATACACTGTAAGTGCAGCTAACTGACTGACTGTTCTGCCTAATCTATCTAACTCAAATCAAATGACACTGTCTCTCTCTCTCTCTATCTCTCAGCACACCGGAACACACACTACACAGGGCCGCCGTGCAGGCGGCCTTATATAGTGTGGGGTGTGTACTAAATCCCCTGAGCCATAATTGGCCAAAGCCACCCTGGCTTTGGCCAATTACAGCTCTCTCTACTGACGGCGCTGTGATTGGCCAAGCATGCGGGTCATAGTGCATGCTTGGCCAATCATCAGCCAGCAATGCACTGCGATGCCGCAGTGAATTATGGGCCGTGACGCGCCACACGAATTTAGCGCGAACGGCCCATAACGTTCGCAATTCGGCGAACGATCGAACAGCCGATGTTCGAGTCGAACATGGGTTCGACTCGAACACGAAGCTCATCCCTACCCAAGAGAGTCCGTTTCATTCCTAAGATACAGCAGAGTATTGTCTGCGTATAAAGGAACCTTCTCCTGAACCGATCCCAGAGGTATACCTTTGACTAGGGGGGAGAAGCGCAAGAGAATAGCCATCGGCTCGATGGCCAGCGCAAAGAGGGCAGGGGACAGTAGGCAGCCCTGCCTGGTACCCCTGTGTAGACGGAAGGTTGGCAAGAGGGTCGATCCTGTGCGGACCCTGGCCTTGGGGGAATCATACAGGGCCTGTACCCATTAAATGCCACGGGGAATGCCACAGGAAAGTCCCGTCAAGTTACCGTGCGCCACCCCATTATTTAAGAACCGTCAGAAGAGGAGAAGCGTCACACAGCGGGAGCCTCCCTCCATGCTATCATGGATGCGGAGTGGCCCGAAAAGAAGATGAAGAGAAGAAGATAAAGAGAAGAAGATGAAGAGAAGAGCGGGAGCCTCCCTCCATGCCATCATGGATGCGGAGTGGCCCGAGGAGAAGAAGGGAAGAAGATGCAGATGCCGCGGAGGAGATGCCGGATGAGAACACCGGAGGAAGAACCAGAAGAAGAAGAAGATGGAGGAAGAAACCGAAGGAAGATAGAAGAAAGAAGAAAGAAGAAGCATTTAAATAAAGGAATTGTCAAAAACTGTCTCTTGTCATTTTTAACATTTTTGACAGTTTTTTAGTGAAATGGTAGGGGTACCCCCTTACCATTTCACACAGGGGGGAGGGCCGGGATCTGGGGGTCCCCTTGTTAAAGGGGGCTTCCAGATTCCGATAAGCCCCCCGTCCGCAGACCCCCACAACTACCAGCCAGGGTTGTGGGGATGAGGCCCTTGTCCTCATCAACATGGGGACAAGGTGTTTTGGGGGGCTACCCCAAAGCACCCTACCAATGTTGAGGGCATGTGGCCTGGTACGGTTCAGGAGGGGGGCGCTCTCTCATCCCCCTTCTTTTCCTACGGCTTGCCAGGTTGCGTGCTCGGATAAGGGTCTGGTATGGATTTTTGCGGGGACCCCACGCAGTTTTTTTTAATTTTGGCGCGGAGTTCCCCTTAAAATCCATACCAGACCTGCAGGGTCTGGTATTGATTTTGATGGGGACCCCACGTCATTTTTTTTTAAAAATTTTGGTTCGGGGTTCCCCTGTGGGGAATTCCCATGTGGTTTTTATCAATGAACTTGTATGTGTATTGTCGGACCAGCAATGCATTATTAGCCACGAGTAGTTTTAAATGACTTTTTTTCCTTTGAAATGTCATTTTGCTGTCAGACTGTTCTAAACACAGGAAACACGCGCCCCTGAAATTTAAAGGGATATTACACTTTTATTGTTTCACTTTAAGCATTATTAAAATCATTGCTCCCGAAAAAACAGCCATTTTTAAAACTTTTTTTTGCATTGATCCATGTCCCCTGGGGCAGGACCCATGTCCCAAAAAACACTTTTTATGACAATACCATGAATATAAGCCTTTAAAATTAGCACTTTTGATTTCTCCCATAGACTTTTAAAGGGTGTTCCACAGCATTCGAATTTGCCGCGAACACCCCAAATTGTTCGCTGTTTAGTGAACTTGCGAACAGCCGATGTTTGAGTCGAACATGAGTTCGATTCGAACTTGAAGCTCATCCCTAATGAGCAGCAAAACTACTTCATTCTTCTAGCATTATAAAGAAGAACAGAGTGCGCTGCATTAAACAATTTAAAACATTGCAGCCTGACGAAAGTGCTATATCCATTCCGAACGCTAATTATATCCATTCCGAACGCTAATTTTACCAGACCAAGCTGTTCCGTCTCGGAATTTATTCTGAACATGCGTGGCACTTTGTGCGTCGGAATTGGCCACACACGGTTGGAATTGATGCAATCGGATTTTGTTGTCGGAAAATTTTACAACCTGCTCTCAAACTTTGTGTGTCGGAAAATCCGATGGAAAAAGTCCGATGGAGCCCACACACGGTCGGAATTTCCGACAACAAGCTCCGATCGCACATTTTCTGTCAGAAAATCTGACCATGTGTACAGGACATAAACAGTGTATGTGGTTTTTGTTCAATAACGTTCATTCATTCAATAATCAAATGTTAAAAGCAAACAAATTCTTTCAAATGACATCCAACTGTTCTGAGAATTTTCATACAAATTTTCCTAAAAATGTTTGTTTGAAATTCAATCCATCTATGGCCAGCTTTGCCACATTATTCAGCCTGATTCTCCTCCACCATGGCATAGACCCATCTGACATATCTACTTTAAATGCAACAGAACATTAGCACACAGTAAAACATACAGACAATAAGGACTTTGCTACCACAAAGGAAGTTGGTTCTACATATCCCAAAGACTGAAAAAATGGTGGCCTTTAGACTTTGCCCAGACATATACCACAAATCTCCACAGTAATGCATGGAAAAGAACTAAACAATGTCTCTCTACTAAGCTTGATTGCTACTATTGTATATGTAGAAACAATGGATTGTTATAAGTCATAGACATAACTTATTCATATCCATAACATTTAATTTAAGCCTTGATGGGTCACTAAAAGCATTCGTTCTAAAAGAAAACAGCAAGAGTACCATCAGCTGTGTTTCAAAACTAGCACTTTTGTGAAATATATCCTTTACTAATGGTTGTGAAAGGTGCAATTAGGTACAGTATAACTTGCAAGTATACAAAGTTTTCTTGCATGTAATTGATCATTTTGCGGTTCGGTTACAATAGGGCTGGGTAACACAGTTATACACTATGTTATACACTATGTAGCCCTGAGTATTTTAGAAACTCAGTTTAAAGATTATGCAAAGCCAGTAAAGAAAAGAACACAATTAAGTTTATTAAACATAAGTCATAACATAATCTTTTGCTTTAGGAAGTTAAACTATGACTTGCTTATAGGGGTTATTTATTAGCATGGATCAATGGTGTGAAGTAAAAATGGCAGCGACGAAGTAAAAATGGTGACTAGTAACTAGAGATGGGAAGGCCTTTAAAAAAAATGTAAACATTGGAAAAAAACATTTTTTTTTCCGAAAAAAAAAGAAGTGTGAAAACTTTTCCTTTACAATGATAAATAATATATTGATGACATGATATTCAAACTATATACTATGAAGACCTTAATGAAAGATTTCTGAGACTTTATGTAAAGTGTTAAATTATTGCAAGTTCTCTCAGCCAAGTAAATCCTGGAATTCAATTCAAGACACTGTACTTTTCATTGCAGTTCTCAAACAAAAGAAATATGCATTTCTACTACTGGGGGCACTGCAGGGGAAAGGCTCCAGTTTAGTTTGCTTTGGGCTCCATCTTGTACCTCCTACAGTTGGGTTATTGTTGGGATACAGTAGATGACAGTTTCTGTCCTCTCAGGCCTTAATTGATGGGTTAGGGGGTACATTTATCTGACAAATCACTTTATCTTTATAACCTTTAAATTATTCATATTAATGTTCTCCACCACCACAGCATATTGCTTACCTATAGTCTGCTCAGTAAATTGTTTTTTCTTTTCCTTCTTTCCGTAAAATGGTGAGGCCAACATGGAGTGTGGAAACATTTCCACAGTGCAATTTCTGCTGAGAGCAAAGCTGCAATTTGCAAATATTGTGAGAAGAAATATTCTTTTCCAAATGCTACAAGGATGACAAAACACATCCTGGCATGCCAGATGTGCTCTAAATAAATTTAAAACACTTTATGGAATAAAATGATGAGGACCAGAATGAAATCGCAAGGAGCTTTTCCCTCCAGAGTTCTCATCCCAGAAACACTATTTCTGCTGCTTCTGGATCATCACAAAGTGTTTCTTCACCAGCAGCATATTCAAGTAAGGAAGTGTTGCAAACCACTGCCTCCCAAAAATACACAACATCTTAATTCATAGATACAATGACATCTGAAAATCAGGAGAACATCCATTAACCTCTTCATAGAGCAATGTATGCTTCTGGATCAGCCTTGCCAATACCAATAACTGAAAATGCATATTGGCAGGAAGCTTTTATACTAATATGAGGGAAGGGGGGGCGGGGGGTGTTACCTGATCTGTATAGTTAAAATGTTCTTAACATATACGGTCCTTGTTATTCTATTTGTAATAATTAAAAAAAAATGTTAAAAAGCAGATTTAGTTTATTTCCTGCATAAGCTGTACATGCCTTTTGTCTATGCCTGACATCTTCAGGAAGCAATACCATTTCAGGCTTGCACAAAGAAATCTTCTGTCTATCTATGTCTTGCATATTGATGGAGTGGAGAGAAAGATTTGGTGATTATTATTGAAGTGAAGAAGTGTAAAGTGTTTGGAGTACATTCAGATAGAGGAGAAAGTAATCCAGAAAGTTAACCACCAAAGTGCTTACTGACCTTCCTAATGAGAGGTCATATATAGCTGATGAGTGCACATCTGAATGGGTTGGGAGACATTTGAGCACATAGATTGACATGGTATTGTGAATGCATTGCACTTTGTTGCACTTTATTCATGGGAAAAACATCGATTTTTGAGAGACTATTTATTTACTTATTTGTTTATTAATTAATTTATTGAGTGATAAAAGATAACATTTTAATATATTTATTTATTCATTTATTTATTATTCATATGAAATATACTTGTATGAATTTACTTTACTATGTTCACAGTGATGGATGTTTGAGATTTTTTAGATTTAAAGTAGTTTTGCACATTGCACTTTAACAGGTTTGGGGTCCATAATATTCCAATAGATTAATTCACCAAAGTATTTGCACCAGATTTGTTTAGGTTTGTTGCAAGAGCGCTGATAATATTTGGAAATATAATTTATGAAGTGTTAGCTGGGTGCTGAGGGAGAAGCAGTGGAGGTTCCTGTATCCCAGAATGCTCTGTGAAATATTAGAGAACTGGTACAGAGTAGCACCAGCCACTTCCAGTGTGCACTGAGCAGCCATGTGGCAACACTATTTGCTTCTGTGTGCATGCAAAAGCATCAACCCAGCCAGCAATACTGACAGTGCCAGGCAGAAGCAGAGGCATTGAGCATTTTTGTCAGTAGCAAGCTTTTGTGTGTCAGCAAAGTGTTAGTGCCAGCAAGTGACCATGACAATCTTTCCATGATCATCCTGTGCTTGACCAAGCTAAGTGTCAAAGAGATCAAAGTATAAGAATCCATCTTGCAGTAATCCATAGAAAAAGTAATATATTACAACTTACCAGTCCTTAGATGAGGTTCCTGCATTAGTTTTCTTTTTTTTCCAGGCATGTTTTCCTTTTCTTTTTTTTATCCAGGCACGCCTGAGAATAATATAGTTCCTGCCCTAGGGTGGCTATGCTCACTCACACCACTGAATTTATGGAGGAAGCCATGGTCATCACACTGGGCTGCTATCCTGATTTGAACAGGATAACACCTCTTCCTCTTCATTATCTTTCTTTTTGTTGGGGATTTGTAATTTACAGAACCTAACTTGGAAAGAAGAAAACATTTTTGTGCTTTCAGTTTAATTTACAGCAGGTAACAAGGACACTGCAGTTCTGGTAAGATCCACCGTTATTTTGTGTACTTGCTAAAAATGTTCTTAGCCTGCAAAAGAAAATGAAGGCAGCCACCACATTAAAGTGCTGGTAAGCAGCGTCTTTATTACCTTTTTGTTTTTGGTTTTAGATGTCCTTTAATAGCTTCACAGATTTCTTGGCTAGGAATTTATATTTGATGCAGTTTCCTTTTGCTTTTATTATTTACTTATCACAGAAGAAACAAATTTTGCAAACAACATTTTTTAAAACGAAATGTCAGTAAAATACACTAGTGATTATCTAAAGAAAAGGCTTTTTCATTGACCAAGCACAACTCTGTGTTTAATATTATTGCATTTTCATGTCATTAATCTTTAATGTACTTGGGGACCACTGGTAACTTCAGGATGTGTGTGGAGAACAATATTTACAGCCTTTCAGATACTTATACGGGAAAATTGTAGCGATCATTGAAGGAAATACCGTAAAAGATACCTGTAAAGGAATTCCAGGCAAATAGGTAAATGCAATAGTTGAAACATGTACATAAATTGTTTTAGGGATTTAGGAATATGTCATTTTGTTCAGTCAGTCTTGTGATTTACATACTTCAGCCACACTGCATAGCCAGGCATATTTTGTGGTTGGTGACCAAAGACATACCATACTGTACAGAAGGACTCCAAAGCTGCAATAAGAGTTTCCCAAAATCGAGACATCCATACTTGTTCAAATATTAGAAGCAGCTTTATTTTCCTTACTGATCACTGGGTAACTGTTGTAGCTGGTACATATTTAATGGCCTCTTCCACAGAACACCTTTCCAGTAAGATAAAACTTGACTGATCACTTAGGCTGGATTCACTCCTTTGTGTAGTAATGCACAGTAACAACCTTGTTTATTGTGCATTATCATACATGCAGTAAAGCACAAACTGCAGTGCATTGTTTTTAGGTGCCGATCATTTTTCATGGCATACCAACTCACACTCCCGGAGCACCACAGCAGACCTGTATTAATACACATGTGCATTGTGGTGCACTAGAAAAGAAATACATTAAAAGGTGTTTTATCTTGTACTTTAAATGAATGAGCTGCCTTACATCACAAGGGCCAATACTCTGCTGGGAGATCTCATCTGAATGCTGTCTACTCATGACCAGTAGCTAACTGGCCACTACAATTTAAATTAAAATAAATGCTTGTAATCATTGACATACGTCCATTATCAAGGAGGGTGGATTGTAACGGTAGGCTTGGCAGAACATTCTATATTTCTGACCTCCTTTGGACCTCCCCAGACATCTCCTGGCCAAACTTGGGAGGAACAATTGACTGGCTGAGATGTTTCCCCATCTAGAGTCAGAGGTGTCTGCATTCCAAATAAGTGTTCATGCATGTGTAGGCCACAGTCAAATAATATGCATATTTTAGTTGGGTGGGGGTTGGATTTTCCAACTGCTCTCTTTGATTTGTTTTCAAAAAAGGCTGCAATCAACAGCCTAAGAAATTCAATAAAAAGCATGTCACATGCACAGTGAGCTTTGGAAACTGGTCCTGGAGTAAAGCTACTTATAACATTAGACATAATCCACACATATATGCCTGGTCTAGTTGCCAACCAATCTGTCTAAAGAAATCAGATAACATCTTACCTGGAGGATAGACAATAAAGGACTAATTTATCCTTTGACCTGACAACAGAGAAAAGAGTTCAATCACCAAAAAAGTTCTCCTGAAGGCATCTTGGACTTTTTCAGGCAGAAATATATAACAAATTACCCAGTATTAGAGTGCAATCACATAAATACCTGTGATAAGCACTTTATTTGATAGTTCCTAATAATATATCATATTTATATATTAACTGAAACTCTGTTAATATACTTTTGGGATAATTTTACCTTTTGTAAGGTTAGGAAAGGACTGCTAAAGAAAATAGAATAGATAGAAAACCTGGAAGATCTGTTATGCTCCGTACACACGGTCGGATTTTCTGACGGAAAATGTGTGATAGGACCTTGTTGTCGGAAATTCCGACCGTGTGTAGGCTCCATCACACATTTTCCATCGGATTTTCTGACACACAAAGTTTGAGAGCAGGCTATAAAATTTTCCGACAACAAAATCCGTTGTCGGAAATTCCGATCGTGTGTACACAAATCCGACGGACAAAGTGCCACGCATGCTCAGAATAAATAAAGAGATGAAAGCTATTGGCCACTGCCCCATTTATAGTCCCGATGTACGTGTTTTACGTCACCGCGTTTAGAACGATCGGATTTTCCGACAACTTTGTGTGACCGTGTGTATGCAAGACAAGTTTGAGCCAACATCCGTCGGAAAAAATCCTAGGATTTTGTTGTCGGAATGTCCGAACAAAGTCCGACCGTGTGTACGGGAATAAGTGTTATTGAACTGCAGCTGAAAAATATCAGGCCTCCTGCCCTGACAGACAGTTGTGCTGTGTGGCAGAGCCATGTAAATCTCAGGACTGAATAGAGAGATATACAGTACAAATACTTTGTGTTTTTTGGTTGCTAGCAAGGAATTCACCTGGCAAGAGAAATACAAAAGCTATAATTGTTAACTTCCCCCTCCTTTAATATTAATCCCTTCTGCTGCCTGTGACTCCAATCTCCACCATCTACATTCAGTACACTGACCTTTGCTGTGAACACACATCCAGTCAGATGACTGGTCCTACATTGTATGCCATGGTTCCTTCTGCTTGCCCCTGCATCGCTATTGTGTCCTATAATGATGTAGGGGCCAGTAGAAGCAACCAGGGAATGCAGAGGCACCCAACACTCCAGATTTTATGATGCTTAAGCCAGTGTAACTCTTAAAGAGGAACTGCAGTCTGCTCACAGAATTTGTAATAAAAACATCTTTGATTCTGTACTTGCCAAATATGCTGCAGAAATCTCCCTCCACTAAGTCTGGCTGCAGTCATTTTAACTGTGGGCAGCTAAAGCTGCTGCCTGTTCACTTCCTGGATTTACACAGACACACACCTCCAACTCTGCAGCTCTCATGGGACCCCTTTAATGACTCATCCCCCCTCCCTTCCTGGCAAACTCTCACAAGAGTGAGAGAGAGAGTTGTGCATGATGTCCTAAGCCTAGGCTAATGACCAGACAAGAAACAGGAAGTGGGCTGTATAAGGTATTTACTGGCAGAAAAAAAATGTTTTACTATCCAAAGTTAAAACAACATAGGGAGAAGATTTAATAGATGGAAAGTTGAAAAAATGACCGAAGGTCAGCTTTAAGGACGTTAACTACTTCAATACAGGGCACTTACACCCCCTTCCTGCCCAAGCCAATTTTTAGCTTTCAGCGCTGACACTGTTTAAATGACAATTGCGCGGTCATGCTACACTGTACCCAAACAGAATTTTTATTTTTTTGCTAAACAAATAAAAAAAGACCTCTTCGCTTTATAATCTGACATCAATACCCGCATCTCGAGATAGTATGGAGGAGTATCTTTCCTCAGCATGTCTCCTTATCCTTAGGATATTATCGCATATATTTATAAAAAAAAAATCATTGCTTTGCAAAAGGTATCTAGGTACTACTGGCCTTTGTGTGATATACACAAAGAGTGTAAACATATTCTTTTAATTAATTCACAATTTATTTACATGCATACATAGTAGTCATAATTTGATGTATCTTCCCATATAAATGTTCTTTCCTTCCCCCCGACGCATACTGTTAATTTCGTAATAATGAATCCATTTACTCCAAAGAAATTAATTCAATAGTGTTATTTAGATTGATTTTATGCTTAATATGTTATTTTTATATATTTTTTATATTTTTTTATTGCCTATTCTTATATGGAATTACCTCAAGAACTGAAGTTGATATGTAATGTCATGTTAGTTTTGTTGAACTATAGGCGGTTAACAGTCTGTTGATATCTATATTATTTTAGCTCTGAGTATTTCATGTTTGAAAGTATGTCACATCCTTTCCACTAGATGGCAGTGTTCTAAGGCACATATAAGGCTGTTATAAGCCAAAGCCTCACACATCGGCTTCGGCCGCCCCCTAGTGGTCAAAAAGGCGAACCGACGTACAGCTACGACGGTTCGCCCAGGGGGGCCAACCTGCCACAGTATAACTGCAGCGGCTGGTCGGAAAGGGGTTAAACAGTTAAATAAACATTTTCCAAGAGTGGTGATTCCATACTTTTTTGCAGGGGTTGTATATATTCTGTGTGGGTTTTCAATAAAGACAGTTCCAGTTGCATCTAAGCTAGTGCCATATAGTTTTTGATGCTCACGTATAATAACTGTTTCCTATGTCTAGACTGGAGGAAGCTATATCTTGACAGAAGCACCCAAGCTGGGTGCTGGACAGTTCCATCACAATAATCATGTTGAATCTTTTATTTATTTTATCCATACTTCCATTTAGTGGTGAGCTTAGTTTCAGTTAGAATCCAAGTTGTCCAAACCTGGAAGGCAGTTGTCAGTGCGAGTCAATAAGGTGTGGGTAGGGATTCCTGGCCTTGTAACAGCATGTACACAAAGGGGATCAGCAGGGGATCAAATACTTTTTTCCCTCATTGTAAGTAGATTTTGTTTAATATGAAAAGGAGATAGGATGAGGATATTCACTACAATTATTTCCACAATCCAGTGTTGTGCTGACCCCCTGTGTTGTTGTTTGAAGAGGGAAGAGGAAAGGAGAGAGGGGTCAAAAAATTACCACCACACCCCATAAGACTGGGATAGAGGGGCAAACGGCATACTAATGACCACCTTGCTCAGGGATCTCACTATTTGTAGTGTAGCAGACCTTACAGGACTGGACAACCAGAAGTCATACTGAAACATATTCCAAGGGACTAGGATATAAGATTTTTGTACTCCTCCAGGGATTTAAAGTGCAACCAACTTGCCCATGTCTTTGTGAAGGCAGAAATTCTATCCTGCGCCACAAAAATCAATTTCTCCATCTCTTCCAGCCTGTTGAAGTGAGTGAACCATTTCCAAACACTAGGTGGGTTGGTGTCTCTCTAGTCTATGGGGATACATAAGCGAGCTGCATTGATCATGTGTAGTTGCAGTGACCTTCTACAGTATGTTGTCTCAGTGGTTGTTTTGTGTGGTGTATCAAGTATTGGACTGGAGAGAAGACCAAAGAAATCCCTGTCACTCGAGATGTGAGGTCATGCCCTTTGGTCCAAAAAGTGGCTATAAGGGGACAGTGCCACTACATGTGGACGAATGTGCCCTCTGCCATCAATCAGCACCAGCATCTGTCATAAACGGTCGGAAAAAACGTACTGATCAGAGATGGAACTCTGTACCATCTTGACCTAATCTTTAAAGAGTTCAATTGAGTGACATTCAGCGAGCCTTTATGAGTAAGCAGATTAATTTGTTCCTATTCATCCTCCTCTATATGAAGGTCCAGATCACTTTTTCACTTCGAAAACTCTTTATCAAAATGTGGGGCAAGTGTAGAATAGAACAGAGATTAAATGTCTGAGACCAAATGTCATTAGTGCGAAAATCTGATGCAGATTACCTCAAAAGGTGTCCTATTGCTACCAAACACTTGCCTATTTTCTGAGCCATTTAAGAAATGGTGGATTTTCATATATTTCCAAAAAGGGCTATTCGACTGGGACACCTGAGTTTCCAAGGACTCCTGATCAATAAACTTTCCGTTGTGGAAAAATCGGTAAGCCCGAGGATGAGCATGTGGCCAAGTTGTTGTCAAAAAGGACCTGCTTATGCCTGGAACAAAGTCCAATTAAGTCTAAGTGGGTTCAAGGGCCCAGGAACCATGTAAAGCTAGTGCAAGTTACATGCGAGCCAACATTTTCTTAAGGTAGCCGAGATGAGCAGATGATGTGTGTCTCGTGCTAGTATACAATATGCAGCCTGTAGCCAAGGTGCCAATGCCAGTGGATTGTCCAGGAAAGCCTGTTCCAGCTGTACCCTATCCTTGTATACCACTTAAATGGCCCAGTCGACCATTCTAGTCAGCTGTCCTGTCCAGTAGTATTTTTGGAGACCGGGAAGACCAATCCCCCCCTGGTCTTCAACTGGAAAGAAGAAAAAGGCTAATTCTCGCCGGCTTGTTGTTCCACAGAAATGTTCTTAACATGCGGCGTATCGACTGAAAAAAGACCCTAGACAAGTGTGTACAATTTTTATTATAGTAAGTGTATATTGATTATTTGCATGTACAAGGGTATTTATTACTGCAAGTATTAGCATTACATACTTATCAGTGTATGTGTTTATTCCACTCAGATGCACCTTTAAGCTCCTGAGGAAGAGACCATATCACAAAACATGTGGAGTTTTTGGAATGCAGGGTCCCTTTTTTTTGTTCTAACAAGTCTATGATTTAATCCATGGTGACAACATATTATACGTGTATTTAGGGTAATATACCTATTCCATGTTGTAGTTTGCATAGCTTCAATTTATCTCTCTTTGTTTTTACTACAATAGTATCTTTCATGTTAGAGGTTTTAAACATTTTTGTAATACAGCTGATATATTTGAACAAATTGGTTTCAAGTTTATGGGCCTAAGAAGTCCATAACCACACTTTACAATTTCGTCCTACTGATGCTGTCCACTGCTCAAATGACTGACGATTTTCACTTTTAAAGTAGGCTAAGTTAATATTTTTACAGTGACATTTGTTTTATTATATTTTTCAAAATTTTCCTTACTATTTAGTTTGTCCTTGCTAGTTAATCTCTTTTTAAAAAAGGGGCGTAGAAACTTGGTGATCTTTGATGTCTTTCATGTTGTTCAGGTAGATCTCCATCTCTCATAGTTTGCCTACCCCTGTTGTACACTGTGTCACTGGGGAAAAGTACTTGCCGCCTCACCCTGTAAGTCATTCAGTAATCTGAGAGGGCCCAGGCCAGCCGGACCGGGGCCCACCCAGGCCCATCCCGGGCACTCTGAGTTTCTGGTTTCTCCTACACAAGGTGACAGGGCAAGCTCTTTCCCCCAGCAGCGCACTCTCTGCTCAGCTCCCCTGCCTAGCCCAGTACAGTCCCTCCCTTTCTGCCCTGCTCAATCTTGCAAGTGCACACAAGGTGAGGGCAGTCAGGCCGCTCTCTGAGCTGCTGGGTAAAAGTGGTGGGCTTGTTTAAAACTGGAAGTCGAGTGGGGCCCAGGCTGGGCACCCTGAGTTACCGCTTTTATATACAAACCCACTGGGAGTATATTGGCATGCGGTTGAAGCGGTGGCTGGTAGTGAGGGGACCCAGGTCAACTTTTGTATCAGGGCCCACAAGCTTCAAGCTACCCCTCTGGATAAGACTTTAATTCTACCACTTTACAAAACAATGGTTTGGCTGCATCTTGAGTATGCCATCAAGTTTTGGCCACCAGTCCTCAAGAAAGATGTCCTTGAGGTGGAAAGAGTCCAGAGAAGGATGACAAAGTTAATACGGGGGCTGGAGGACCTTAATTATGAGGAGCTACTGCCAACATTACATTTTTTCTCCCTGGAAAAAAGGTGTTTAAGTGTGAAAATGATCAAAAATCTTTAAATGGTGATTGTCCCATTGGGAGGAAACTGTTTAACCTAAGATCTCCAAAGAAGACATGCGGTCAAGCTGAACAAGAAGCAGTTTCAATCTTAATCCATGCAAGTTTTTTTTACTGTTAGAGGCTGTTGCTTTCCTGCAGATGTAACAATTAAAGGGTTGAGACAAACCATTTAACGTTGACAGAGGGGCTTAGAATGGTCAGCTTTTATTTACTGCTTAAAAAGTTTTAGCTAGACTTTGACTTCAATTTGTTAGTGTATCTAAATCTGCTAGTGCATCTAACACTCCCTTCCCCCCAAATAATGCTGCTGTTTAAAGGTGTCTCTGTTGCTCCTTCATCCAGCGTGTGGGCTCACTAAGGCCCCATTCACACCTACATGACACCATGTGCACATTTTTTGCGTGTATGTCACGCGACAGCATAGGGCAGCCCATTCATGTGAAAAATGGCAAATTAGCTCCTGCATCTTTTTTTACATTAAGCCTCCCATGTAATGCACATTTTGGCACAACAAAAAACACACATCTGCTAGCCATGTTTGGAAAGCCATTAAGAAATAAAGGCACTGCAAGCACAATGTGCGCTTTTGCGCATTCCCTGAATGCAAATGTGTGAACAGAGCCAGCAGGGAAGTGTGTAACTTGTAGATTTACCAGGTGAAAACAGAGGGAAAAAAGCCTAAACAAGAAAACGAATGCAGATACCATATCTGATGATTGGTAAACTGCAATATGTTCAATTTTTGTTTTTTGGTTTAATACTACTCAAACAATCTAATATAAGATTTTTAGATAAATGGCAAGTTTAACCAATGAATAAGCAGAACCATGATGTAGATGACGTGTCAGGGTTAGAGATTCTTTAAGGGCACTTATTCTATATATGGGAGAGATAAGAGAAGTGAGACCTTTATATTGAATATTGTATATTTGCTGCTATTTTGTCATAGCACCAGTAGGTGGAGCTGTAGTTCTTCACACATAAAATAAGCAAACACTGTGTTAAAACACAACACACACTGTCTATAAACAATCAAACATCCCATATTTATCAGTTTAGCTATAGTTCCTCAAAATCTTTGATAAAGGAGGTTTTTATTGTAAGTGCAACTTTTTCCTAAATTACATAATAAGACAATACATTTATTGTTCTCTACGACTAGCAAACCGTCCAATGTCTCTTTCAGACCTTAAAGTCACTAGACACTGATGGCTTAAGTCTATCATCAATAAGATTAGATTCACACTAGTGCTGCTGAATGATCACCTTTGTAGAGCGTTTTTGCCATATCTACATGTAGGAGCAGGAGACTAGATTTTCAACAGTAAACTGCCAAAAATGCACTAAAAATGTATGCACGTGCATCTTACATGCATTTTCCATGTGCTCCCATTGAAGTCTACGGAGCTAAAAATGCACTACGCTGTACCAAAAAAAAGCACCTACACCTTTTCAAATATTGCACTGCACAATGTTGCATTTTATGTGAAGGGGTACCATAGAGGATAATGTGATTTCCATTGTTGTACTTGCTCAAATCAAAGGCAGACACAGAAGAAATTGCACTAGTTTGAACGGGGGCCTAAAAGTGGACTTGAGCCTTTGCTGACTAGTTCTCTTGTATCATGTAATAATAAACATGAAGATGGGAAAGAGGAAAGTATGATAAAACGTAACTTGATGCTATGAGTAAGGCTTCAGTCAAAACGCATTAGCCTGTTATTGCTATGTCCTGGATGTTACCAAATAGCCAGCTTCATTTTATTAGAGAAAACATACTTAGTTCTGCCAGTAATGAAGAGTATTCAAGAAATGTCATGTTTAACCACCTCAATACAGGACACTTTCACCCCCTTCCCTTTTTGTGCAGGCCAAATTTTAGCTTTCAGCACTCTCACATTTTGTATGGCAATTACTCGTGCAACAAATGAAATTTTTTTTTTTTAGACAAATAGAGCCTTCTTTTGAAGGTATTTAATCACCACTAGGGTATTTATTGTTTTTGCTATATAAACGAAAAAAATACAAAAAATTTTGAAAAAAACAAACATGTTTTTATTCATTTTTTTGTAAAATTTTGCAAAGAAAAAATCTTTCTTCATAATTTTAGGCCAAAATGTATTCTGCTACATTTCTTTGCTAAAAAATAACCAAAATCAGTGTATATTATTTAGCCTGTGAGTCCACAAACTATAGTATATATATTTGACAAATGATTAGTCTTGATGTACTGACGGCCCATCTCATTTGACCCCTTTTTGGAAAGCAGAAAGTCCAAGGTATTTAGCAAGAGGCATGGTGAGTTTTTTGAAGCTTTTATTTGTCACAATTTTTTGGAAAACGAAGAAATGAAATACATTTTTTTCATAATTTTTTTGCATACTGTCACCAGAGCAGTACAATGCCATCATGTGACTGATGTAGCAGTGATCAGGGACACTGACTGGTGACATTATGTAAATAGAAAAAAAACATTTCATTTTTTTTATTTATTTTTTTTAACTTTTTTTATTCTTTTACTATTTTTATTTATGTATTTTTTAACATGCTGTGACCAAAGCGGTACAGTGTCAACATAGTGACACTGTACTGCTCTAGGGAGGTAATCGAGTTTATTTTTTACTACGATTGCTTATTTTAGTGAAGATCTGATCACTGTTATAAGCAATCATATACAGTATCTCACAAAAGTGAGTACACCCATCACATTTATAAATATTTGATTATATCTTTTCATGTGACAACGCTGAAGAAATGACACTTTGCTACAATGTAAAGTAGTGAGTGTACAGCTTGTATACCAGTGTAAATTTGCTGACCCCTCAAAATAATTCAACACACAGCCATTAATGTCTAAACCACTGGCAACAAAAGTGAGTATGTCTAAATTGGGCCCAAAGTGTCAATATTTTGTGTGGCCACCATTATTTTCCAGCACTGCCTTAACCCTCTTGGGCATGGAGTTCACCAGAGCTTCACAGGTTGCCACTAGAGTCCCCTTTGACATCACGGAGCTGGTGGATGTTAGAAACTTTTCGCTTCTCCACCTCCCATTTGAGGATGCCCCACAGATGCTCAATAGGGTTTAGGTCTGGAGACATGCTTGACCAGTCCATCACCTTTACCCTCAGCTTCTTTAGCAAGGCAGTGGTCATCCTGGAGGTGTGTTTGGGGTCGTTATCATGTTGGAATACTGCCCTGCGGCCCAGTCCCTGAAGGGAGGGGATCATGCTCTGCTTCAGTATGTCACAGTACATGTTGGCATTCATGGTTCCCTCAATGAACTGTAGCTCCCCAGTGCTGGCAGCACTCATGCAGCCCCAGACCATGACACACCCACTACCATGCTTGACTATAGGCAAGACACACTTGTCTTTGTACCCCTGGAATACTGCCCTGCGGCCCAGTCCCTGAAGGGAGGGGATCATGCTCTGCTTCAGTATGTCACAGTACATGTTGGCATTCATGGTTCCCTCAATGAACTGTAGCTCCCCAGTGCTGGCAGCACTCATGCAGCCCCAGACCATGACACACCCACTACCATGCTTGACTATAGGCAAGACACACTTGTCTTTGTACCCCTCACCTGGTTGCCGCCACCCACGCTTGACACCATCTGAACCAAGTAAGTTTATCGTGGTCTCATCAGACCACAGGACATGGTTCCAGTAATCCATGTCCTTAGTCTGCTTGTCTTCAGCAAACTGTTTGCAGGCTTTCTTGTTCATCATCTTTAAAAGAAACTTCCTTCTGGGACGACAGCCATGCAGACCAATTTGATGCAGTGTGCGGCGCATGGTCTGAGCACTTACAGGCTGACCCCCTACCCCTTCAACCTCTGCAGCAATGCTGGCAGCACTCATACGCCTATTTCCCAAAAACAACCTCTGGATATGACGCTGAGCACATGCACTTAGCTTCTTTGGTTGACCATGGTGAGGCCTGTTCTGAGTGGAACCTGTCCTGTTAAACCGCTGTATGGTCTTGGCCCCTGTGCTGCAGCTCAGTTTCAGAGTCTTGGCAATCTTCTTATAAACCCCAAATCTTCTTATAGCCTAGGCCATCTTTATGTAAAGCAACAATTCTTTTTTTCAGATCCTCAGAGAGTTCTTTGCCATGAGGTGCCATGTTGAATCTCCAGTGACCAGTATGAGAGAGTGAGAGCGATAACACCAAATTTAACACACCTGTTCCCCATTCACACCTGAGACCTTGTAACACTAATGAGTGACATGACACTGGGGAGGGAAAATGGCTAATTGGGCCCAATTTGGACATTTTCACTTAGTGGTGTACTCACTTTTGTTGCCAGTGGTTTAGACAATAATGGCTGTGTGTTGAGTTATTTTGAGGGGACAGCAATTTTACACTGTTGTACAAGCTGTATACTCACTACTTTACATTGTAGCAAAGTGTCATTACTTCAGTGATATCACATGAAAAGATATAATAAAATATTTACAAAAATGTGAGCGGTGTACTCACTTTTGTGGGATGCTGTATATGAACGGCATTCATTCATGTGCCATATCAATAGTACACAATGGCTTTCATTCATAGCCATTTATTGTGTACTATTGTGATAGCTATGATTGGCTACAGCTATCACATGGCATAGGTCTGCTGTGATTGGCCCCTGTACCATGTAATCACTGTGACCAATCACAGAAATCACAATAGTACAGAAAAAATGGCTATGAATGAAAGCCATTGTGTACTATTGACATGTGGTCGCTGTGATTGGTCACAGTGATCACATTTTACCGGGACCGACCTGGTACAATGATCTGTTTTCCGCTGTGTCCGGTGCACACATAGGGTAACAGATCTCACTGCGGGTGCGCACAAGGTGTGCTCCTGGAGGATGTCATATAATGTCCACCTGGGTTTAGAAAGATCCTGCCCAACCATTGTTGTACAATAGGCCATGCGGGAAGTGGTTAATGGAATAGGTGGACCTCTAATTCATCCATCTATTTTCCATTCATACAGTGCTTTTTATTTATAAAAGCTATAGTACAGCTTCTTTGAATGGAGGAGAGGCATGGGAAGGGTGTGCATAATCAACACTTATGACAGGTCCAGTCGATTATATTATCTCCTGCAGCACTGGAAGATTACAGACATCCAATTTCAACTAATGCCCCGTACACACGGTCGGACTTTGTTCGGACATTCCGACAACAAAATCCTCGGATTTTTTCCGACGGATGTTGGGTCAAATTTGTTTTGCGTACACACGGTCGCACAAAGTTGTCGGAATTTCCGATCGCTAAGAACGCGGTGACGTCAAGCACGTACGATGAGACTAGAAAAGTCCAGTTCGGAACCAAGCGCGGCACCCTTTGGGCTCCTTTTGCTAATCTCATGTTAGTAAAAGTTTGGTGAGAGACGATTCGCACTTTTTCAGACTCGTGGCTTTCAGATCGTTTTCTGCCGTTCAGTTTGTGCTTGTGGGTTTGTATCTGCTCTTCAGTGCGTGCAAGCAAGTTCCGCGTGACTTTAATTAGTGATTGTATTCTTGTTCGTTCGTTACTGTTTTTCAGGTCGCTCTTCACAGGCCTTGCTGTTCTTCAGTGCGTTCTGTTACTTCGTTCTGAGCAGCCGACCGTTTTCTAGCCATGTTGCGTATGCGTACTCCTCGTAGAGTTCGTGCTGTGCGGGGGCTTGGTGTTGGGGTCCTGACCTTGACACAAGTCCAGTCCATGAACAGGGTGGGGAGGAGTTCATGGACCAAGAATTGGTTGCTTCAGCGTGACCAGTTCTCTCATATGCCTTTGCTCCGTGAGATCCGTGAGAATAATCCTGATGATTTCAGGAACTTTCTCAGGATGACGGACCCTGTGTTTCACTGTCTGTTGGCTTCACTGACCCCTTATATTAGCAGGCAGGATACCTGCATGAGGCAAGCCATCACTGCGGAGCAGAGGTTGGTCGCTACCCTGCGGTATTTGGCGACAGGGAGAAGTCTGCAGGACTTGAAGTTCTCGACAGGCATCTCCCCCCAGGCTCTGGGGATCATTATCCCAGAGACCTGTTCTGCCATCATACAGGTCCTGCAGAAGGAGTATATGAAGGTAAGATTTTTATCCTTTAATATCACATTTTATTGTATTGAATGTTTGATAATATATTGTATTTCTTTCCTCATTCCCTATTTACCATGATTGGAATCTGCTGTGAATGTCCCCTTTGTCCTCATGCATGCTGGATTTTTATGTCATTATTTTTTTAGGTCCTTCATACAGATTGGCCTTCAATAACCTCCCCAACATGTTCTCTCCTGGCCCTATATTCACCTCATGTAGTCACTTAACAATGTATTTTATCAGCTCCATAGTAGTGCTTTACCCCAAACACCCCCTAAAATGTTTAGAAATGCTATTTTTGTTTTAAATTCAGGCAGAGTGCCAGAGGCTTTTTTTTTGTGGTGTCCCTAAATCATTTTTAGTAACCCTCCCTCCCCCAACTGGTAAGTCAGCTGATCCCAATTCTCTATCTCTCCTCAATCATCTATCTGCTGACTTTGCCAAACCCATACACACTATACCCATCTGTTTTTTGCTCTGATTTATGGATGAATTACCCAAAGCATGTAGTGCAAGGGCCTGCCTGTATACTTTCCAATGGTACTGTTTCAAGTTTTTGTATCCTATTATTATCTTGACAGGTAATAGCATAATGTCCAAATGTCCTCAAATGTGTACAGTGTATATTTATATCTTTGTATTATGACACTTCTTACCTGTCCAGTGTGCTCCCAATAGTGTAACTAAGGAGGGGCTGTTCCAAGTAATACCCTGTATTTATGCATTCATCTCTCAATGAAGTGAAGAGGGTTACCTGTCCAAGATTTCCACACACCCCATAATGTTAGAAATGGCCCATGAGAGGGGGCAGGGGGAATATGATAGGTGTACCTTATACTTTGGCGTTGTTAAATTCCCCTTAATAAATGCTATCTGGAGGTTGCCCCATAATGTTTGTGCCTAATCTGCTTGACATGTTTCTGAGCAAAAATAGTAATTATTTTTTTTTCCCTCAACAGTTTCCTTCCACGCCACAGGAATGGCAGACTGTGGCCTCCCACTTTGCCCAGCGGTGGGACTTTCCTAAGTGCGGAGGGGCAATTGATGGGAAACACGTCCACATCGTCCCACCACCCAACTCGGGGTCGTACTATTTCAACTATAAGGGGTTCAATAGTATTGTGATGTTGGCGGTGGTGTCAGCTAATTACGACTTCTTGTATGTGGACGTGGGGAAGAATGGCCGGATGTCCGATGGTGGAGTCATCGCCCAGACGGAGTTCTACAGGCGTCTCCAGAATGGCAGCTTGGACTTGCCAGCTCCAGAGGACAATGTGGAAGGACTCCCATTTGTGTTCGTGGCTGATGAAGCGTTTGCGCTGGGGGACCGCCTGATGCGGCCAATCCCGATGAGGACACTCACCCCGGAACAGAGGGTTTTTAATTACCGGCTGGCCAGAGCCCGAAGAGTGGTGGAGAACACATTTGGGATAGTGGCCAGCCGGTTCCGCCTATTTCTGACACCTATCCATATGGCGGAGTATAAACTGAACCATATTATACTGGCGTGCTGTATTCTCCATAACTTTTTAAGGAAACATTCGGCCAACTATGCTGGCTCAGTTGGGCCTGAGGCCAGAACGATACATGAAACCACACTGACGGCGCTTGAAAGCGGCCGTCCTGGCTTGCCCTCCCTGAGTGCCCGTGATGTCCGGTTACGATACCTGGAGTTCTTTGCGGGTAGGGGGGCCATCAATATGCCAGCAAATATGTGAAGCCTTTTTATAATAAAAAAAAAAAAATTCTTTGTGGACATTTACTGCTTGTGTTTGTTTTAGCTGACCCTGACAGAAATGTGTTTATTCCAGAAAATGGCGTGATTGTGTAACCTTATACAAAGCACTGTTGGCTGTTATTTACTAAATGCAAAGACTAGGGATGAGCCGAACACCCCCCGGTTCGGTTCGCACCAGAACCCGCGAACGGACCGAAAGTTCGCACGAACGTTAGAACCCCATTGACGTCTATGGGACTCGAACGTTCGAAATCAAAAGTGCTCATTTTAAAGGCTAATTTGCATGGTATTGTCCTAAAAAGGGTTTGGGGACCCGGGTCCTACCCCAGGGGACATGTATCAATGCAAAAAAAACTTTTAAAAACGGCCGTTTTTTCGGGAGCAGTGATTTTAATGATGCTTAAAGTAAAAAAAAAAAAGTGAAATATTCCTTTAAATATCGTACCTGGGGGGTGTCTATAGTATGCCTGTAAAGTGACGCGTGTTTCCCATGTTTAGAACAGTCCCTGCACCAAATGTCATTTTTAAAGGAAAAAATCTCATTTAAAACTGCTTGCGGGTTTAATGTCATGTCGGGTCATGGCAATATGGATGAAAATCAGTGAGACAAACGGCATGGGTACCCCCCAGTCCATTACCAGGCCCTTTGGGTCTTGTATGGATATTAAGGGGAACCCCGCACCCAAATTAAAATAAGGAAAGGTGTGGGGCCACCAGGCCCTATATACTCTGAACAGCAGTATACAGGCGGTGCAAACAAGACAGGGACTGTAGGTTTGTTGTTAAGTAGAATCTGTTTGTAATTTTGAACATTTTTAACGTGTTTAGCTCCAGCCAAAAAATCTTTTCTAAGCTTTTTGGAAAACATAGGGAAGGGTTATCACCCCTGTGACATTTGTTTTGCTGTCTTTCCTCCTCTTCAGAAGATTTCACCTCACTTTTTTGTCCCAATGAAAAATGTTTTTTGAAAATTTGGGTTTTTTTGTGGAACAAGGATTGGAAAGCATCAGTGGAAAGGAGAAATTGTTTTCCCATATTAACTCTTACAGGAAAGAATTTCCCTTCCTAGGGGTAGATTTCATCTCACTTCCTGTTGTCTCCTTCCGTTTGCAAGTAGGAGTCGTTTGTAAGTTAGATGTTTGAAAGTAGGGTCCTGCCCTATATACTCAGCAGAAATTTGGGCCTTAGGTGTTGCTGTGGCCACAACACTGTAAGCCCTCACAGGGCCCTGCTGTGAAATATTAGATCAAGAATTGTAATTACATGCCCCTGTTGAACAGGAGCTGAAAAATTAGGCCTTAGGCACTGGTGCTGGTGCCACAACACTGCAACCCCTCACAGACACTCTAGTTGGAATGCAGGAACGAGCCCTGCTGCAAAGTATTGCATCAAAAATTGTAATTACACGCTCCTGTTAGACAGGGGCAGAAAAATTGGGCCTTAGGCACTGGTGCTGGTGCCACAACACTGCAACCCCTCACAGACACTCTAGTTGGAACGCAGGAACGAGCCCTGCTGCAAAGTATTGCATCAAAAATTGTAATTACACGCCCCTGTTAGACAGGGGCAGAAAAATTGGGCCTTAGGCACTGGTGCTGGTGCCACAACACTGCAACCCCTCACAGACACTCTAGTTGGAACGCAGGAACGAGCCCTGCTGCAAAGTATTGCATCAAAAATTGTAATTACACGCCCCTGTTAGACAGGGGCAGAAAAATTGTGCCTTAGGCACTGGTGGTGGCGCCCAGAACCAAAAATGTTCTTACAAGCTATCAGCGTGATGATTGAGGAGGAAGAGGATAATTACTCAGGGATAGTCACTCAGCATCAGCATAGGCAGTCTTTGAAGGGATCTGAGATTTCAAAAAAAATTATTCGGTTACATCAGCATCAGGTGCTTGGTAGCTGGTGGTGATCCAAGACTCATTCATTTTTATGAAGGTCAGCCGATCGACCGAGTCGGTGGACAGACGCACCCTGTGATCGGTTACCACGCCTCCAGCAGCACTGAATGTGCGTTCCGAAAGAACGCTGGATGCAGGACAGGCCAGTAGCTCAATTGCATACTGTGCAAGCTCTGGCCAGTGATCCATCCTCAAGACCCAGTAACCCAGAGGATTTTCGGTGGGAAAGGTGTCCAAGTCTGATCTTGCCCCTAGGTATTCCTGCACCATGTAAAACAGACGCTGGCGATGGTTGCTGGAACCGATCATACCTTGGGGCTGCGGACCAAAAAATTGTCTGAACGCATCGGTCAGACGGCCACCTTCTCCACCGCTCCTTCTTTGACTGACCGAAGCCTCAGCAACACGTTGTCCAGAAACAGGAGTTTGTAACCTCCCAGTCTCTGGGAACGCGTTGCACAGACCTTTCTGCAAGGCCTCCCGAAGATGTTTCATCCTCTGCTCCCTCTGCGATGGCAAGATAAGGTCCGCAACCTTACCCTTGTAACGTGGATCAAGGAGGGTTGCCAGCCAGTATTGGTCCTTCTCCTTGATACCACGAATACGAGGATCCTTACGCAGGCTTTGCAGGATCAGGGAGGCCATGCAGCGTAGGTTTGCTGAGGCATTCGGTCCGGAGTCCTCTGGGTCACTAAGAACGACATGGTCCGCAGCCACCTCCTCCCAGCCACGTACAAGTCCATGTGTTTCTTGGGACTGATCCCTTAAAGACTGCTGCTGATGCTGAGTGCCAGGCTCCACCTCCATACTGACACAATCTTCCTCCTCCTCCTCTTCCTCCTCGTCCTCTTCCTGTGTGATCGGCGGGCACGCAGGAACACTGTCTGGATAAAGGGGGCCTTGAGAGCTAAGGAAGTCCTCCTCTTCCTGCCTCTGTTCTGCCTCAAGTGCCCTGTCCATTATTCCACGCAGCGTGTGCTCCAACAGGTGGACAAGGGGGACAGTGTCACTGATGCATGCACTGTCACTGCTCACCATCCTCGTGGCCTCCTCGAATGGTGACAGGACAGTGCATGCATCCCTGATCATGGCCCACTGGCGTGGGGAAAAAAAACCAAGCTCCCCTGACCCTGTCCTGGTGCCATAGTCGCACAGGTACTCATTGATGGCCCTCTGCTGCGTGTGCAGCCGCTGCAGCATGGCCAACGTTGAGTTCCACCTGGTGGGCATGTCACAGATTAGGCGGTTCTTGGGCAGGTTAAACTCCTTTTGGAGGTCCGTCAGCCGAGCACTGGCATTATATGACCGGCGGAAATGCACACAGACTTTCCTGGCCTGCCTCAGGACATCCTGTAAGCCCGGGTACCTGCCCAAGAACCGCTGCACCACCAAGTTAAGGACGTGAGCCAAACAGGGCACATGGGTCATTTGTCCCTGTCGGAGGGCAGAGAGGAGGTTGGTGCCATTGTCGCAAACCACCATTCCTGCCTTAAGTTGGCGTGGCGTCAACCACCTCTGAACCTGCCCCTGCAGAGCTGACAAAACCTCTGCCCCAGTGTGGCTCCTGTCCCCCAAGCACACCAGCTCAAGCACCGCATGGCATCTTTTGGCCTGCGTACTTGCGTAGCCCCTTGAACGCCTACGGAGCACCGCTGGTTCCGAGGAAGAGGCCATGGAGGAAGAAGAAGAGGAGGGGGTGGAGGAGAGAGGTGTGTCACAATCAGCATTTTGGAGGCGTGGTGGCGGAACAACCTCCAACACTACTGCACCTTGTCCTGCATCCTTCCCAGCTGCCAGCAGAGTCACCCAATGCGCCGTGAAACTTAGGTAACGTCCCTGTCCATGCCTGCTGGACCATGAGTCAGCGGTAATATGCACCTTACCGCTGACCGCCCTGTCCAGCGAGGCATGGACATTGCCTTCCACATGCCGGTAGAGAGCCGGAATCGCCTTCCGTGAGAAAAAGTGGCGTTTGGGTACCTGCCACTGAGGAACCGCACATTCCACAAACTCACGGAAGGGGGCAGAGTCTACCAACTGAAAAGGCAGCAGTTGAAGTGCTAGCAATTTTGCCAAGCTAGCATTCAACCGCTGGGCATGTGGATGGCTGGGAGCAAACTTCTTTCGGCGGTGCAGCAGCTGGGGCAGGGAAATTTGCCTGGTACAATCTGACGTCGGTGTACCAAAAGCAGATTGCCCACAAGTACTTGGCTGTGACACACCTAATTCTACACCTTCATTCCTCTCACTGCAGGTCTCAGAGAGGACTGAAGGTCTAGTGGGGTTGGAAATCTCAGCTGATGAGGAGCAAGGAGAGATCCTCTTTGTTCTTTGGTGTGGGTCTTTTAGATACGCTTGCCAACGAACTGCATGGCAGGTCAACATATGTCTGGTCAAGCATGTGGTACCCAAGCGGGAGATGTTTTGGCCACGCGAGATACGCTTGAGACATATGTTGCAAATAGCAGCGGTGCGATCTGATGCACTCGTCTCAAAAAAGGCCCACACCAAAGAACTTTTTGAATAACGCGCAGAGACTGCAGCGCCCTGCACATGTGGAGCTTTGGGGTGTGATGCAGTCAATGTGCTGCCCTTAGGCTGGCCCCTGGAGGGCATCCTGCCTCATTGGTGATGTGCCGCCGCCTCCTCCTCCTCCTCCTCCTCCTCCTCCTCCTCTCTCCTATCAGGCACCCACGTTGAGTCAGTGACCTCATCATCCCCTCCCTCCTCATCACTGGAGCAAACCTGGCAGTATGCTGCAGCAGGGGGAGCATGACTGCCAGATTGCTGTCCTTCTTGGGCACCCCCTCTGTCCGTGCTCATGTTACTGCCTTCATCGAGCTCAGTATCGTCATCAGAGCCTTCCAAACGCTGGGCATCCTCCTGGAGCATGTACCCAACACTGTGGTCAAACAGTTCGAGGGAATCCTCATGAGGACATGGTGGAGCTAGGGAAGGAGTCACTGATGACATTGAGCTGAGGGAAGAGGCCGCTGCTTTGCCAGACAAAGCACCCTGGGCATGGGTGAGAGAGGATGAGGAGGATGAGGACGGCTTGGTCATCCACTCGACCAAGTCTTCCGCATGTTGCGGCTCAACACGGCCAGCTGCCGAAAAAAAGGCCAAGCGTGTCCCATGGCCACGTGCTGATGAGGATGCACCGTCTCCACGAACAGCACTAGACACAGAGCCTGCTTGCCCTCTCTTATTGGCTTGTGACTGTCTGCCTCTCCTTCTTGGCCTTCCAGACATACTAATGGCCTGTAGCTGCACTAAGCTGGGATAGAACACCTGTAATTTTCTTCAAGTAGCTTTATATACTGTAACCAGACAAGCCTGCCTGTCAGTAGGAAGATAACAGGAACGGATCTAGCTGAACACTGTGAGCAGGACGCACTGTACTAAATGTAAATAGTCTAGCTGCCTGACCGTGGTACTAATAGGATCAAATAGAACACCTGTAATTTTCTTCAGGTAGCTTTATATACTGTAACCAGACAAGCCTGCCTGTCAGTAGGAAGATAACAGGAACGGATCTAGCTGAACACTGTGAGCAGGACGCACTGTACTAAATGTAAATAGTCTAGCTGCCTGACCGTGGTACTAATAGGATCAAATAGAACACCTGTAATTTTCTTCAGGTAGCTTTATATACTGTAACCAGACAAGCCTGCCTGTCAGTAGGAAGATAACAGGAACGGATCTAGCTGAACACTGTGAGCAGGACGCACTGTACTAAATGTAAATAGTCTAGCTGCCTGACCGTGGTACTAATAGGATCAAATAGAACACCTGTAATTTTCTTCAGGTAGCTTTATATACTGTAACCAGACAAGCCTGCCTGTCAGTAGGAAGATAACAGGAACGGATCTAGCTGTACACTGTGAGCAGGACGCACTGTACTAAATGTAAATAGTCTAGCTGCCTGACCGTGGTACTAATAGGATCAAATAGAACACCTGTAATTTTCTTCAGGTAGCTTTATATACTGTAACCAGACAAGCCTGCCTGTCAGTAGGAAGATAACAGGAACGGATCTAGCTGAACACTGTGAGCAGGACGCACTGTACTAAATGTAAATAGTCTAGCTGCCTGACCGTGGTACTAATAGGATCAAATAGAACACCTGTAATTTTCTTCAGGTAGCTTTATATACTGTAACCAGACAAGCCTGCCTGTCAGTAGGAAGATAACAGGAACGGATCTAGCTGAACACTGTGAGCAGGACGCACTGTACTAAATGTAAATAGTCTAGCTGCCTGACCGTGGTACTAATAGGATCAAATAGAACACCTGTAATTTTCTTCAAGTAGCTTTATATACTGTAACCAGACAAGCCTGCCTGTCAGTAGGAAGATAACAGGAACGGATCTAGCTGAACACTGTGAGCAGGACGCACTGTACTAAATGTAAATAGTCTAGCTGCCTGACCGTGGTACTAATAGGATCAAATAGAACACCTGTAATTTTCTTCAGGTAGCTTTATATACTGTAACCAGACAAGCCTGCCTGTCAGTAGGAAGATAACAGGAACGGATCTAGCTGTACACTGTGAGCAGGACGCACTGTACTAAATGTAAATAGTCTAGCTGCCTGACCGTGGTACTAATAGGATCAAATAGAACACCTGTAATTTTCTTCAGGTAGCTTTATATACTGTAACCAGACAAGCCTGCCTGTCAGTAGGAAGATAACAGGAACGGATCTAGCTGAACACTGTGAGCAGGACGCACTGTACTAAATGTAAATAGTCTAGCTGCCTGACCGTGGTACTAATAGGATCAAATAGAACACCTGTAATTTTCTTCAGGTAGCTTTATATACTGTAACCAGACAAGCCTGCCTGTCAGTAGGAATTTAACAGGAACGGATCTAGCTGAACACTGTGAGCAGGACGCACTGCACTAAATGTAAATAGTCTAGAAGATAACAGGAACGGATCTAGCTGAACACTGTGAGCAGGACGCACTGCACTAAATGTAAATAGTCTAGAAGATAACAGGAACGGATCTAGCTGAACACTGTGAGCAGGACGCACTGCATTAAATGTAAATAGTCTAGATAGAAGATAACAGGAACGGATCTAGCTAAACTGAATACAGTGTATATATATATATGCAACACCTGGGATGCATATATATACACAATACACTGTAAGTGCAGCTAACTGACTGACTGTTCTGCCTAATCTATCTAACTCAAATCAAATGACACTGTCTCTCTCTCTCTCTATCTCTCAGCACACCGGAACACACACTACACAGGGCCGCCGTGCAGGCGGCCTTATATAGTGTGGGGTGTGTACTAAATCCCCTGAGCCATAATTGGCCAAAGCCACCCTGGCTTTGGCCAATTACAGCTCTCTCTACTGACGGCGCTGTGATTGGCCAAGCATGCGGGTCATAGTGCATGCTTGGCCAATCATCAGCCAGCAATGCACTGCGATGCCGCAGTGAATTATGGGCCGTGACGCGCCACACGAATTTAGCGCGAACGGCCCATAACGTTCGCAATTCGGCGAACGATCGAACAGCCGATGTTCGAGTCGAACATGGGTTCGACTCGAACACGAAGCTCATCCCTAGCAAAGACACATTTCACTACAAATGCACTTGCAACTGCACTGAAACTGCACTTGTAGTGCCAAGAGGATTTGCCCTTAGTGAATAACCCCCATTTTCTCTGAAAACAGCAATGACATCACCCAAAAAGTGTTGTAGCATTGAGACAATAATCCACACATTCTTGATTAACAAACTTTTTTATACCTGCACAATCACATGTGCATTTACCAAAGGTTTTTCAAACAAACCAACATGTTTGTTGTATACCAATTTTTGGGGTAGCATTATCAAAAATAGAAATGTCCATTTACGATAAAACAGGCCTGTGTAAATCCAACAAGAAAGACACAAATCTTGAACTTACAAACTGTAGAACTTGAAGGCAATATCACACATGAGTATTTAGGAACTGTGTTTGATATTGCGTTCAGATGGTGTGAAGTCACCCCAGGAAAAGCCAAATTTGGAAGATGCACAGCAATTTACGAATTTCAACATGTGCTAGCTGCCATCACGGGGGATCAAGGGACGTGTTTGGGATGAGAAACCCCTTCCTCTCAGCTACTTTATTATTGAGGAAGGGGTTGCACCCCCAAAACGCGTCCATTGATCTCCCGTGATGGCAGATAGCACATGTTGACACACTGTGTGCATCCTCCAAATTTGGCTTTTGGAAAAATCACAAAAACATTTTGCACATTGTAGCACACCAAAAAACAAAGGGATTTGGAGGGGCTTTAAACTCGCCCCAAAACATCAATGATGTTTTTAGTTTTTCCACTAACATCATTGATGTTTTTCTTGATGTTTTCCAATTGTAAATTACACCCCGTGATCTCCCCGATCAGGATCTGGGCACTTTCGGATGTGAATGGATCTGGATCCACAACATCACGATCACCTAAAAAGAGAGGAACCCCAAAAAAAAATTAGGTCTCAAAAATCTGCCGGCATCCATCTCTTACCTGAGCCTGTGGTCGCAGACACTCACCTGTTGTGGTGACTAGTTCCACCACGTCTTCTTCCTCCTGCTCAGCTTGTGTTGGGAGGATTTCCCCTTCTTCCAGAGGGGGGTGGGCTCTGGTCTCCTCGGATGAGGGGTGTCCTCCGAGTCTTTTCTCCCCTATGTAAAACAAAAAGGTATAATTTGCACACAGATATTTGATGGCAGAACTATAAATAGGAAACATTGCTTGGAAGTGGGGTACAATTGTCAATTTTAGCAGAGTTAAAAAATGTGGCATTTTCAGTGTCCTTTGTCAAGCTGCAATACTTTACCTGTTTGGTACAAGCTTCACAGATGTAGCACCCCCCTATAGTATACACTGGAGCACCTGTGTGGCCCCCTAATAAAAATGGTGTTCTTGTGTCCCACACTAGTGCTCCAGTGTCCAGATGTGAAAACAGCTGCTGAGTGTCCTCTCCTTATACAGAATCTAGTTTGCATTTCATTCTAGTAACAAAGCCATCTACACAACCAAATTCTTTTAAGACAAGTATAGGGTGTAAAAATGGTGGCCAACTGCATATGGCCTAAACAATGGTGTTTTATAGTCCTAAAGAAAAATGTTTGATACGAACGAATAATGTGCCCATGAACATGAAAGTTGCCATTTTAAACTGTACAACAGTTCCTAAAAGCACATGGAGCAGCACGAACGTAATAAACATCAAAAGAATAGGAACACAGCACAACTACTTACTTTTTTGCAGCAATCTCTGGATCTTTCTGTACTGCTCATGTTCTCTTAATTTGAGGTCCAACCACCGCTTCCTGAGCTGATCTTTTGATCGTCGTACCCCGAATTTCCGGTGCAAACTCCTGACCACTTTCGCCATGATCTTGGCCTTTCTGACATTGGGGTTGGGGTAAGGCCCATACTTTCCATCATAGTCGGCCCTCTTCAGGATGTCCACCATCTCCAACATCTCCCCAAAGGACATATTTGAGGCCTTAAATTTCCTTCTGGATCGGGACGTCTCCGGATCCGGGCTTTCCTCCTCCTCCTCCTCCTCGTTGCTACAATTATCACGATCCTGCTGTGTCTCTGCCATGTGCTCTTCCCCCACTGCGCCGAACAAAAAGGGGCGGGGAATAGACTAGAAAGAACGTCAGGGGTGGGTGGAGTTACACGCATGCGCAGTGTGTATAAAGCGTAACACGCGTGCGTCTTACGTACAATCTGTAAGCGGAGGAAGGAGCATCGGAGGCGCCGATCGTGATAACGAAGGTAGGATCTAAACTTGGGCCTATACTGCTTCGAAGTGGAAGCCTATATTGTAACAAGATTAGGGGAGTTTGGCCTGACATTAGGGTTTGTCTTGTGTCTTGCAGAGAAAATGGATGGGTTCAATGACCACAATTTCCTCCCCCTGTTCATAGACAAATACAGGGAGCTGCCCTGTCTGTGGCAGGTGAGACATCCCCATTATAATCATAAACAAAAGAGGCAGGCAGTGCTGGAGACACTGCTGGAGTTGGTGAAGCCGGTGGTCCCCACAGCAACCATCCCCTATTTAAAAAACAAAATTGGTGGCCTGAGGAGCACTTATCTTAGGGAGCGCAAGAAGGTCACGGATTCCCAGAGATCAGGAGCTGCAGCAGATGACGTTTATGTCCCCAGGCTGTGGTACTATGAGAGACTGCGATTTCTGTCAGACCACACTGAAGTCAGGGAATCCCTCTCTACTCTTCCTTCCACTCTTCCTTCCACCCCAGCTGAGGCTTCCGATGTCCAACCTGGGCCTTCCAGCCAGGAAGAAGTGGAGGAGCCCAGCTGGAGTCAGGTATAGCATTGTTCTGCAGATTTCTGGTCAATAAATAAATTATGTTTATTAGATGTTATTATTGATCACTAATTGCTGATTGCAAAAAGTGTTTTACATATCAATAGACAGTAGTGGGCACTCAAAATTGGGACAAAAATGAAAAATGCTGGGCTCAGAAGGATAGTCTGTTATATTTGGTAACAGTCAATTTGCATCAGTAATGAGATGAAAATTGTGTGTGATTGATGAATAAAAAACTAAAACTATGTCCCTTTTTCATACACAGGAAGACCTCAGCCAGGAGGAGGTTGTGGAATGTGGCACACAGGAGGAGGCAGGGATTAGTGGCAGCCAGGAGGAGGCGGGGCTAAGTGTCAGCCAAGAGAAGCCTGGGACCAGTCGCAGCCTGACTGAATCTCAGATTCCTCCCCTCCGCCTTCCATATAAAAGGGCGAGGAAGACGACTCCCGTGCATGATTCTGCGCTCAGGCTGATTCAGGAGGCTTCTGCATCCCTCCGAGCCTTACCCCCTCCTGAAGAGGCCTTTGCCTGCATGGCTGCCACAAAACTGCAGGGCATGCAGGAGGGTCAACGCAAGCTCTGTGAGGACCTTCTGTATAAAGTCCTAAGTAAGGGGGTGAGTGGGGAACTAACACCCAAGACCGACGTGATTGAATTGGACCATCCTCCTCCTCCTCCTGCTGCCACAACTCCACCACCAGAGCCACCGCGTGGAAGGAAGCGTGGAAGGAAGACAAGAGAGTGATGGCCCTGGGTTCAGTCTGGTCTGACAAAAGCTGCAGTCTCTCGTATGACCACAGCCTGGGGACACAGATGTCATCTGCTGCTTTCCGGATCTCAGGGACTTCTGGACCAGACTGCCCTCCCTTAGATAAGGACTCCTCAGGCCACCAATTTAGCTGGAAAATTAGTGATGTCTGCCCTGGGGGTCCAAGGCTTCACCCACTTCTGCTGTTTCTCCAGCGTTGCCTCCCTCTTTGTTTAGTTTTAGGGAAATTCTACTCTCCTGTGTGTGTTTTAATCCAGAAAGGACAGTTTGTTGGTGACGATTCAGGTACATTTCTAACATAAAATGTGAAATTAACAAGGGACACCAACACCAAACAATCTCCTACAGATTAAATAGAACAACATATCAATGGTGTTGTGGTAACTTGACACAAAAAACACACACAAACATTTTCGGGAGTACAAATAAAAATCCAAAAAAAAAAAAAAACACCCTTCAAAAAAATACAAACACAAAAAAAGAATCTACATTAAAGCCAAACCAAAAAAAAAATACAACAAAATTATGTTGTCAGATGTGAGAAATCAAAATATATTGAGGGAATCCCGATAAATAGTAAAGAAAGAAGTTTGTGAGAAGTGTGTGTAAATATGAGCAGCAAAACTACTTAATTCTTGTCACATTATAAAGAAGAAGAGAGTGCACTGTATTAAACCATTTTTAACATTGCAGCGTGACGAAAGTGCTGTATCCATTACGAACGCTAAGTTTACCAGAACGAGCTGTTCCGTGTCGGAATTTCTTCTGAGCATGCGTGGCACTTTGTGCGTCGGAACAGGCCACACACGGTCGGAATTGACGCGATCGGATTTTGTTGTCGGAAAATTTTATCTCCTGCTCTCCAACTTTGTGTGTCGGAAAATCCGATGGAAAATGTCCGATGGAGCCCACACACGGTCGGAATTTCCGACAACACGCTCCGATCGGACATTTTCCATTGGAAAATCCGACCGTGTGTACGGGGCATAAGAATGCAGCCAGCAGCACGATGGGGCATTTTTCCTCGAATGTAAGTACGATACAGTACATTGCGTTGATTTAAGATAAAAAATCAACTAAATTTAGGCTTTTAAGATCCACGCTATTTTGTCTTCTTCCAGGCATAAACATTGATACAAGTTATGCCCCGCACACACGGTCGGATTTTCCGACGGAAAATGTGTGATAGGACCTTGTTGTCGGAAATTCCGACCGTGTGTAGGCTCCATCACACATTTTCCATCGGATTTTCCGACACACAAAGTTTGAGAGCAGGATATAAAATTTTCCGATAACAAAATCCGTTGTCGGAAATTTCGATCGTGTGTACACAAATCCGACGGACAAAGTGCCACGCATGCTCAGAATAAATAAAGAGATGAAAGCTATTGGCCACTGCCCCGTTTATAGTCCCGACGTACGTGTTTTACGTCACCGCGTTTAGAACGATCGGATTTTCCGACAACTTTGTGTGACCGTGTGTATGCAAGACAAGTTTGAGCCAACATCCGTCGGAAAAAATCCTAGGATTTTGTTGTTGGAATGTCCGAACAAAGTCCGACCGTGTGTACGGGGCATTAG